>NC_080019.1:85244251-85871501 GCF_030020395.1 Manis pentadactyla
CCCGGGTGCCTGTTTGACTCTGGCCGCGGGGCTGTTGGGAGGTGGCCACCCTGTCCCTTGTGCTTAGCTGGTGAAAGCAGAGCTGCCTGAGGGCCGGGCTGCGGGGTCTGCTGCACACCGGGTGGAACACGTCTGGGACCCTCCATGGAGAATGAAGTCAGGCCCTGGGCCACAAACTTCATCAGGGGCCCCGGGGCTGGACTCCCACCCTTGACTTGTCTGGGCCCTGGGGATGTGGTACCAGGAATGGGGATGGCCCTACTGACAACTGTTTCTTCCATTTGCTTCCTCCCTCCTTTTCCTCTATCTTCCTTGAGGACCTGGGCAGGCTCTGGCTTCCCCACCTTCCATGGGAGGAACCATGGCCAGAGTGAGCTGGGAGGACACGCGACGCATCCTGGTGGGCTGGGAGGGGCCGAGCTCAGAGCTGCCGCCAGCCCAAGGGTCTGCCTGTCTTTGAGTCCATCTCCTTATCTGCTCTCAGGACCTGGCGGCAGGTGAGATGTGGTGTCTGCAGGGTGGCAGAACCCAGCGCCTGATGTATGCTGCTTGGTGCCAGGATCATTTTGAGCTGAGGGTTCTTGAGAAGCAGTAAGCATAAGGGCACTGACCCTCTCTTCATCCCAAACAGGAGCAGAAACTCCAGTGAGAGTCCTGCCCCCATACCACTGTATCGGGAAGAAAGAAGCGTTGTCACCAGAGGCGGGCCTGGAGCTCTGTGCTCACAGACTCCTTGGTGGGACTTCCTTTGCACAACTGCCTCTTCACTCCACCTAGTACAGAAACCCCTGGGCTGCCCACTTCTTCAGGTCCTCATTCGCTTATGGGGGTTCCCATTGCATGCACAACTTACGTGAAATAAATTGCATGCTTTTCTCTTGTTAATCTGTTTTTTGTTACAGAGCCCCAGCTTAGACCTAAGAGGAGCAAAAAAATTCTTCCAGTGGCGCCCAGTACTCATGGGTGTCAAATGATTATCTCATGACCAGACACCATTGCCAACATCACTGCTGAGGGAAGGGCTGGGCAGTTAGCTCACAGGCCAGCAGGGCCACGCTGGTCTTGGGGGTCATGGCTGGGACAGAGGGAGACAGAGACAGAGACAGACATGGGGAGACAGAGATAGAGAGACAGAGACAGAGACAGAGGGAGTCAGAGACAGACAGAGACAGAGGGAGACAGAGAGACAGAGAGAGGCAGAAAGACAGAGACAAAGATGGAGACAGAGAGACAGAGGGAGACAGAGACAGAGCTGGAGACAGAGAGGCTGTGTGAGAAGAGGAGGGAGTGGGCCAATGGATGTGCCGGGTGGGCTGCCACCCACTGGTGCCCGAGGGCCTGCCCTCCCTGCGGTCCCTGGGGGGGAAGGGCTGAAACCCATGTTGTCAGGCAGGTGAGGTTTGTGCATGAGGCTGTGGGACTTTGCCCCTGATATCACTTGAGGGTGAGTGGCATGGACGTGGGTGTAGACTGGGCAGACCCCAGAGTTAGGCCCAGGGCCACATCCCCTCAGGGAGGCAGGAGCTGGCTCCCTGGGTGGGGTTCATAGGTGACATCCTGGATCCCACAGACCAAGTAAGAGAAGCACAGCCAGGTCATGGGAAAGTAAGTCCCATTTATTTATGTTCCTAAACTTTGGAACATGCCATCTTGAAACAAAGTAACAAAGAAACTGTTACCAGCAGACCGCACACGAATTCTTCCTCTGCAGGTGCAGAGCTCTCCTTGGCACAACGTCACCTCCTTCCACGAGGGCACCATCCCATTGGCCGCGCCCCTGCCACAACCGGGGTCCCACCCCACAACCTGTGGCCTCAGCCCCTCACTAGCAGTGCAACCAGTTAAAAAGGAAATGGAATCGAACTTCCAGCTGTACTCAGAGGTACCTGCGCCAGGAAACACCTTGGAGGGGCTGCTTGGGACCCTCACCCACCAGGCCATGTTGTCAGGAAGGTTGCTGAGATGCCCCCACCTGCCTGGGCCCCCACACACTGGGGCAGTCCATGTGCTTCCACTCTGGCGGGGCTAGGGTGTGTGGGAGGCCAGGGAAGCATGGTCTTGGGGGGCTGGTGGGGCCAGGAGGAGCTGGGCAGGCAGGTGGGAGGAAGGCTGTGCAATGCCCAGGCAGGCGAGACCCGAGGCATGCGACCTCCAGGCTGGTGAGTGGGCATGGGGGTGGTCCTGCTTCCTTGGGCACAAGTCTGCTGGTGGTTCCTTCCTCTATGACTGGGACTCTCCCTACAGAGAAGCATCCATCACAGACTCAAAAGAACGAACTGCTCCACCTGCTGGGCCCCGCCAGCCCTGCCCCACCTGGGACAGCAGAGGCCTTGTGTGGCCAGGGTGCCTGCAAGGTGCTCTCAGAATACCAACAGGTGCCTTTAAAAAGGCAGCAGCTGGGGCCAGGCCAGTGGAAACGGTGTCCTCTGCATGGCTGACTTCCCTGGACAGACACCCATGTGCAGAAGCCCCGGTGGACCCCCTCAGCCAGCATGTGGGGTCTGTGGGTAAAAAGGTTTGGCCTTGAAACATGTCAGTTCTGCTTGCTGTTGCAGTCCTGGAACACGGGTGTGTGAAAGTGCATTTGCGTGTGTCTCAGGAGCAGCCGCTCTTGTGAGCTGAAGGAACTTAGATGATTTGAAATGTGGTTTGTGTAAAACAGTCTCACTATTTTACAGGCACACGGAGTCCACACTGACATGCAGTCTTGGAACTTGATCTCTGACCCACGTACGTACCTGGAGGTCGTCTGTGTAAGCTTGGCATTGGGAGGCAGTGGGGTGGCGGGAGCTGGTGGGCTGGGGGCACGGCGGCGGTAGGGCTGTTGCTTTGTTGTCTGATGTCATTTGTGCCTCCCCAGCTCCATGCCCAGAACATCCAGGCCCTGAGAACCTGCTGGACTTGCCCGGCCAGTGGGCCATGGCTCTGCCATGCGACTACTGTGATGTGGATTTGCGGTGTGTGTGGAAACCGTAGTGCCATGCTGTGGCTCTGCTGACCTCAGAGCCCCTGTTGACCGGGTGCCATGTCCCGGGGCACACGCAGGTGTCAGGGAAACCCCGTCTGGGAAGGAGAGGGCACTTCGTCCCCTAGGAGCTGCTCCTGGCTGAGCAGTGCCCCAAGAATATGTGCTCTGCCCTCTTGGATATGCTGGTTAGCAGGGGGTTCAGGCAGCAAGAACCCAGGGAGGTCAGTAGGGGTTGGGGAGCAAGGGGAGCAGCCTCCTGGCCAGGTACCTCCCCTCTGTGCTGTAACATCTGTCCTGGTGGGGCAGCTGTGCCATGGAAGCATCTGAGGGAGCCTGGGCAGTGACAGCAAGTGGGAGGCCCCATTACTTGGGGGTTACCTGAAAAGCCTGTCACACACAGGGTGTGCTTTGTCGGCCCATCAAACTACGGTCCAGTAGCCTAAGTCATGGGTGGTTTTGATCTGCTGGAAGGGGAGGGAGTCACCGATCAGAACTGGGGTCACTGGCCATCAGGAGCGACCTAGGGGATGCACCCTAAGGGCCCGGTCCTCGGACTCTAGGCTCAGCACACCCTCAAGATCGGGCCTTCCCTTCTGGTGCTGCCTAGGCAGGCATCTGGGGGTGTTTCCCAGAGGTGGGGGCTGCTCTTGCAGAGTGAAGATGTCCATGACCAGGGGTGGGTGGGGGCTGGCTGAGGCTCTGAGAAGGTCTCTTTGAAGGAGATGGCTGTGGTTTCCTGTCTGATTGGCCCCTTTCCCAGGTCGCCTCAGGCCCTCTCAGGGGACCGTGTTTCCACGTGTACATCTAGGGTGGTGTCTGGGGCCTCCTGTTCTCCCTGAAACAGGTGGGGGCAGACACCAGGCCCTCCCAACTCCCCAAGGTAAAAGCACATTTTGTATCAGCCCTAGGGAGGGTGGGATTTGCACACTTGCCAGAGACTTGCCAGAGGGGCCCTATTTTGGCAGATCCCTGACCCTCAGCAGCAGTGGCATCCAGCATGCATTTCACAGGGCTGGGTTCAGAAACTGCCCACTGACCGCCAGCCCTCCACCCAGGATGTGGGGCTCTGATGAGGAAGCCAGAGCCCACACCACCCGCCTGGGACCAGCACGTGGCCGATGGCATGGGTGCAGGCCTCTGCGTGGTGGGTAGAATCAGAGCCCGGAGAAGACCCCAGGTCTCTGCTGTTCAGTGGCACCCAGCATGGTGCCAGACCTTTGGTTCCACAGCCAGGCTTGCTGGGAACCTGGCATGGAGGTGTGGGTGAGGAGCCAGTCCCCAGGGGTCTGGGTGGCCCAGGGAGACCCAACATCGTCTGGCACGCACGGGGCCCCATCCCAGCCCCACCTGGGCCTCTTGTGTAGGGGTCTCAGAAGGTACTCACGATTCTGGTGACCTGGCCTCTGCTGAGTGGCAGATGTGAGCCCCTCTGTGGAAGACTGGGGGGAGGCACCCTGGGGTCCTTGTCAGAGAACAGCCCCTGGGAGGACGGGGCTGCTGTCCCCCAAGATGCTCTGTGTGGACCTGGTCCCTGAGAAGAAAAGCCACTTCAGGATTGGACCATCGGCTTGCCACCCTCCAGTGCCCGGCTGCCCCTCCCACCCATCGTGCCCACCACTCAGGGGCCCCTGAAGCTCTTAAATTGGGAATGAGGTATTTCCTGCTCAGCATGCAGATTTATGATGTGACAACCTGTGAGGCTGGCTCTAAGCAGAAAGGACAGACAGCTGGGTGTCTGGCACCGCTGCGCTTGTGAACAGGTCCCTGGCCTGTCCATCTGCAACAGAGCAGGCCCGTGGGATTTAAGGTCCGGGGAGAGGTGCTCTGGAGACCTCTCCACCATCAGGAAGCCTCCGGCTCACAGGCCAGGATGTGCAGGTCAACAGGGAGACAGAAAATTAGGCCAAGTGAGGAAGGACTTCAGGGTGTATACAGAAGCTGCACCAGGCAGGGCCGGAGCAGCCTCTGCACAGTCTCCACTGCAGGGGCTGTCCTGCATCACCCTGGGCCAAGCGTAGCCTCAGGGTCCAGGCATGGGGTCAAGCCTAACTGGTGCAGTCACACCTCCCATGTGCCCAGCTGGTGCCT
Source organism: Manis pentadactyla (assembly GCF_030020395.1). Classification (NCBI taxonomy): domain Eukaryota; kingdom Metazoa; phylum Chordata; class Mammalia; order Pholidota; family Manidae; genus Manis; species Manis pentadactyla. The sequence goes on from NC_080019.1 coordinate 85,249,308, forward strand.
GCCTGCTTGCTGCTCTGTGGGGATAAGGTGCTGTTTCTACCCTAGTGCAGGATGGCTGAGCTGAGCTCGTGAAGGCATACCTACCCCAAGTCTGTAGTTCTGGCTCTGTGATGGGGGAAGGCAGAGCCCACCTGCCAGCCCAGGTGCGAGCCACCTCCATCACCTCCTGGAGAGTGTCACCGCTCTGGGCTGGCAATGCTGGCACATGCCCAGCCTTGCTCCATGCAGGCCTTCCCAGGGCATCAGCCCAGACCTGGGGTGTGGGTGGGGAGGGCAGCCCAAGGTTGCACACAGCACCTGGGTGCCCCAAGTAGGTCTCACCTGATGCTTCGGCCCATACACAGACACCTTTGTGGTCAGGTGATGCCTCAGAGATGTTTTCATGGTAGCAATGGCACATTCTGGGCTTGAGTGGGCACCTGGCCTGGCACTATCACCCAGGGATGGGCCTGTTTATGGAATGGGTGTCCTGGGGGGTCACCAGAAACTGCGGTTGTCCATGCCACGCCTGCCTACTGTCCACTTTAAGGGGGTGAGAAAACAAGCCCCCGTGGTTCTGTGCGCATATCTGTTCCTGTGCGCATATCTGCTCCATCTCCATGGGGATGTGTGCTTGCTTGTGCTTATACGAGATGCTGCTCAATTGGGAAACGACTGACAAAGCACACTGCTCCCCAAGTGCAGGGTGACAGCTCTGGACTTGTGCGCACCGTGAGGCCCGTGCAGCCTGCAGGAGCGCCCTTGTCCTCATTTGCGTTGACGTGATTGTGTGCGGCCACCCCAGGCCCCTTCCTGGTTAGCCCTCCGCTCCTCACTACTTCTCCTTCCTGTGAGCTTTCGGACTGAGCTTCTCTGATGAACCCACCTCAGCTGCTCTGGTGTCGCATTTGCCGAATCTTGGTTTTGTTATTTCCGTGGTGCTTGTGGAGCAATTTCACCCATCCAGAAACCTTCCTCCACCCCTCCTTCCACATGCTGCCATGTCACTGGTCTTGCCCACACGTGTGATAAACCTCAAGTCCAATGCTGTCATGTTTGTGTTTTCTGTATATGTGGCAGCTGCCTGTCCTCTGCAGATCCGGACGATGGAGAAGCCTGATGCCCCACACTCTGCCCTGCACAGGCCTCCTTTCTGTCAGCAGTTTCCCGGTCCCTGAAGAGGCCCTTGAATGTTTCAGCCTGCTCGGGTGCAGTCGTTTTAGCTTCCGCATGCTTGAAATGACTTTATTTCACCATTTTTGAAAGACACTTTTGTCAGGTATGAATTCTAGTTTGACAGCTTCTCCTTTTAGGGTGTCACAGATGAGACGCCGTCCCGCTCCCAGTGAGGGGCCTGCAGCCACCCCCAACCACTCACCTGTACAGAGCCTGCCATCTTCCTTTGGTTGCCTTCGGGAGCTCTTGCCTGCCTCTGGCGCCGTGCAGTCTGGTTATGTCTGTTTTTGGGGTTCACGCATCTTCTAGGGCTGTGCGTTTGTAGTTTTGTCAAATTAGGGAAGTACTCAGCCATTGTTCCTTTAAAATTGTGTTGACCCCAACTTTGGGAACTCTAATTACACATTTATCAGGCTGCTTGGTGTTGTCCTGTAGCCCACTGATGTTCTTTTGACCCCGTGTTCCATTTGGGACAGTTGCTACTGACATGCCTTCAGTTCAGATAATTTCCTCTGCTGACTTAACTCCCATGCATTTCATCTTAGATGCTGTGGTCTTCTACCCCTCTAAGTTCAGCCTGGGTATTATTTTGTATCCACCCTGTCCTATTTAACTTTGTGGATATCAGGGAGACAGAACAACCCACAGCTGACAGCACCATATCACTTCTGGGCTGGTTTTATTTGACCAGTCATTCTCCTCGTTATGGTTTATGCTTCCTGCTTTGTTGCAGGCCTGTCTCTGGATGTCTGGCAATGGGAATTCTCTGTGTTGGGTGTGGGATATCGTCGCCATATAAATTTCCTGGTGCTTTGTTCTGGGACATAGTTAGGTTACCTGAGAACAGCTGGATCCTCAGGGCGTGGTTGGTGGGTGGGTCCGGGCAGTACTGGGTCCCTCAGTGGCCGCCCTGTGTCCTGTGAGTTTCCAGGGTTCCATCAGGCATCACGTGAGCACAGGGGAGTGTTCCAGTTCTGCTAAAGGCTCCATCCTCGTGTGGCCTCCCGCTCTGCACAGGCCTCTGCTCAGTCCTGCAAGCCCAGACACCTTCGCTCATCTCAGCTCGGGCAGCCTGCCGGGCCCCTCCTGGTCCCTCATCCCTGCACGGGCCCTGGGGACTCTCACGGAGGAAATCAGCACAGCTGCAGGGCTCTCCTGCCTTCCTGTCCTTTGATGCTGGACGTCCAGGCCTTAAAACCTCTTGTTTTGTATCTTTTGTCTGCTTATGTCTTGTTTTGTCTGGTCTTTGTTTTAAATCTGTTCCCTGTTACACATCTTGGATGAAACTGGAAGTTTTTTGTTTTTATAAAAACGAAATGCTAAATTGTTTGAAAACTTTTGGAAGTACATAACACCAAAAGAAATAAATGAACGTGTGGGTATCCCTACCCAAACCGGCTGCGGGAGGCTGAGTGTGCATGGCTCCCACGTGCAAATGTACTCACATGTGGAAGGCTGACTCCCTGCCCCCTTCTCCTGCTCGTCCTCCTCGATGCAGGTGGGAATGTCACATGGCCAGTGGCAGTGGGCGGGGCTCAGTGGTCCCACGTGGGCTGGGCAGCCGGGTCCATGCAGGCGCCATGGCCCCCAGGTGGAGGGCTGGCTGCTGGAGGAGGATGTGCTGCTCTCTGAGATGGTGGAATGTGGCCTCTTGAAGGGGGCGGCCTGGCCACCGGGAGCAGGCACAGCTGTGGACATTTGGGTCTGTGACTCTGGAGAGGACAGAAAACATGTGAGTCTGGCCTCTGCTCCAGAAGCGCAGCCACTTTCAAGAACGAGAGGCCCATCCAGAGCACCGGCCCAGTTCCTCTCCCTGGGGTCACCCAGGCATGGTGTGGGCCTTACCGTCCACCCTCCTGCTGGCCCACAGGGCCCACCGCACACGTGGGGCCTGGGTCTGAGTGGGCAGGCAGGGTGAGAGTGAGGGCCAAGGCGCCTCACCTGTGTCCTTCGTGATGTAGTCGGCAGCCTGGTCACTTCTGGCCGCATCGCTGGGCTTGATGTCCACAAACAGCTTGTTGCCCATCCCCATACACACCACCTCCTGCATTCTGAGTTCTAAGATGAAAGAATGCGGCCCATTCCCCAAGCAGTTCGTTGAGTACAATGCCGCCGATGATGCTCTACACCCAGAACTGTTAGGCCAGGAGCAAGTCAGGCTGGCCGGCCCTGCTCCCTGAGTGTTCTTGGGGCCTAGAGGTGGTGGTGCCTCCGACCTGGCCTCACAGTGGCCCTTTTCAGGGACCAAGAGTAAGGCGAGGGGCCTCGGAGACTGGGTGTCCAGTGGGAGAGAAGGGGAGATACCCTGTCTGCTGGTGAAGAGCGGTGAGCTGGGCAGCAGGTGCAGCCTGCAGTGGGGACAGACGGATGGTGGGGGTCAATGGGGACAGCAAGAGACAGCAGAAGAAAGAGGGACTTTGGTATAGCAGGGAACGGTGGGGGCACTAGGGGACAAAGGGGGGTAGAGGGGACAGTGGGGGACAATGAGGACAGCAGGAGACAGAGGGGAACAGTCAGGGACAGAGGCCCCCAGGCCAGGCACACATGCTGTGTGCTGAGTGCTGGGAGGGGCATGAGCCCAGGTGACCATGTGACAAGGCGGCCCCTGGGGACCCAAGCAGAGGAAGGAAGGCAATGATCAGAGCCAGGTGGGGCAGGGGGATGGGCAAGGGCGTGGGAGGCTGGGGAGGGAGACCCCACCAAGCACCGCAACTTCCAGCTCCTGCAAAGGACTGACCCACTGGAAGGGGTTTAGGGGCCATTGGGCTTCCTGAGCAAAGCCACCCCAAGCACAGATCCAAGCCCAGACCAAAGTCCGGCCTAAACCCTGCCCCCACTCACCCCAAAACCTAGTCTAAACCTGCCCCAAGCCCAGCCCATGACATCCCACCACCTATGTTCCTCAGCGCCTGCCGCCACAGGATCTTCCTGATCATGTCGGTCCAGGTGGTCTTGGCCTCCGCAGAGCTGGCCTGGAGAATGTAGGTGTTCTGGGATTTCCACCTGCGGAACCAGATCTTGAACCTCAAACCGCTGTCACCCACATTCTCCGTCATCCTGATCTCTGCTGTCCGCATCACGAGCCCCGAGGGGCAGCACTGTCAGGAACCCCAGGGCCCTCCCTTGAGCAGCTGACCACATTCTGGCTGACTGTTTGACCCCAGCGCCTCAGTGCTGGAGATTTTCAGACACCAGGTGGTGTGGACAAAGCTAGGCCAGGGGCTCCCACGGATGGGATGGATGGAGTGCCCCCGTCTGCACTGGCTCCCTCTCGGAGCCTCCATTTCCCCACTGGAGAAAATGATGGTGGAATGGGAAGGCTCTATGGAGCCCTCTGGCTCTCACCCAGGGCCGCAGGACCCCTGTGATGTCCCTCAGTGCTGGCAGGTAAGGGTTCGCAGGGGTGGTCTTCCTTGGGAGGAGCCTGAGAGCAGGAGACCTCACCCTTAGCCTCCATCAGCGAGGGGCAGGTGAGGGAAGGCCGCCTCCATTCAACATGACCAAAATCCAGGCTGGAGTCACGGACTGAGGAGATGTTTGTTTTCTAGCCTGAGCCAGCACACAGGACTGGAAAGGGTGAATATCCCTGCAGCTTTGGGAGGTCTGAGGTTTTCAAAAACTCAGCCAGAGCACCACAGCAAGTAGCAGACACCATGTGCTCCCTGCTTTGTCTCCAGTGGACCAGGCCCGACCCCCAGTGGCACTGGGCACACGGGAGGAGGGACCCCTTGAAGGACTGCTTGTATGTGTAGGTGTTGTAGTCCCCACCCACCTTTGTGGTCTTGCCGAACAGGATGGGGTCTTCAAAGAGGAACACTTGCCTCAAATACTTTCTCCTTCCACAGCAAATGATAAATGCATCCTGGCATCTCAGTGGCCCCTGTTCCTTCAAATTCACCTGCAGACAGAGCAAGTCTCCCTCAGGGATGATTAGATTCCAGCTGATACATCCACCCTGGCCTCTGGGAAGGGGGCTTGAGACTTGAGTTCAATCCTCAATGGCCACTGACTCTTATCAGTCCTGCCTGGGAATGAAGCCTCCCCCAAACCCCCAAAGGCCAGGCTTGTAGTGTGCAGACTGGTGAGCCCAGGGCAGCGGAGACTCACGGCCCTCCCCACATGCCCAGCTCTGTGTGGCTCTTCCTCTGGCCCCTGAGTTACATCCCTTACAATAAGCTGGAAATCTAGGAAGTAAAATGCTTCCCTAGGTTCTCTGAGCCACTCTAGCAAATTACTCAAACCCAAGGAGGGGGTTTTTGGAACCTCCAGCCTGTGACTGGGTGGGGTAGGGGGCAATCTCATGGGACAGAGCCCTTAACCTGTGGGGTCTGACACTGACTCAGGGAGATGATGTCAGAACTGGGTTGAATTATAAGACATCCATCTGGGGTTCAAGAGTTGCCTGGATGTGAGGGGAAAACCTATACACTAGGTCTGGAATCGGGTGCCGAACCCTCGGCAGGTTCCTGTGCTTGCCGGTTCACACAGAGGGTCTGCAAAAGCCCTTTCGCGCATGTCAGTGCAGCTCCCCCACCCCCAGAATCCTGTCTGAGCGGCATCTGGGCTGATCCCGTGTGGGGGTCTGCAGTCTCTGCGCCCTTGCCAGGCGATTGCTCCCTTGTGAGATGGGTCCCAAACAACAGCAGGTCTCTCCCGCAGCCTTCCATCCTGAGGTCAGCCCCGTTTCAGCGAGGCATAGTGTTCTCATTCTGTGTGGGGAATTCTGTAGCCGTGCCTTCTGACCTCCAGATACAAGGGGTCCCATCTGAGAGGGCAGTCTCCTCTTCCTCGTGTGCTGGTCCTGCCACGCCACCATGGGGGTGTGTGGGCGTCGGCCTTAGCACCCCCAAAGCCCCACAGTACAGCTGAACTGTCGATGCATCCAGTTGATTTAAAACAGCTCCAGTAAGTCTGGTCTGCAGCCAGCCTGCTTTTCATGCATGCAGCTACTGCCCCAGTGGCCCAGACGTTGGGGTCCTTCCTCTCACCCTCCTGCCCCTCTGGTAGAGTCTCTGGGGGGGCCTCTGGGAGGTGTCTGTTTCGGGGACTTTCCTGAAGGAAAGTTCATGTGTTCTCGGCCCTGATCATGTTTTTCCCCTGCACCAGCCCAGAGTCCTGAGCGCATGAGAGCACGTCAGGGCTTTGGACGCTTATGTCACAGTCGCGGATGGCATCCACGACGAGCAGATCGTTGCCGTGGCACAGCTGGTAGCGGACCACGTCCTCGGCGGCTCCAAGTTCCCCCAGCTCCTGCTGTTGGGCCAGGCAGAGGCCGGCCTCCTTGACCGGGTCCTGGAGCAGGAACGCATACTTACCCATGCGCTGCACGGGCTTCAGCAGGTAGGAGTCCAGGTCCATCTTGTCACCCAGCTCCCGCTGCTTGCCCTGCACGGGCAGGAGAGGGGGTCAGGTGCGACCAGGCTGGGGGTGACGCAGTTCGCGGGGAGGGGGGATGACCTTGAAGAAGATGTTGCCGTGGTCGTGGAGCAGGGCGTCTGCCTGGGGCTTGCTCTTGCTGTAGAGCACGTACAAGCCAAGCTGTTCCTCCTGCAGAAGAGAACACAGGGCACCTGAGCCTGGTGGGGTTGGAATCGCTGCTGTCCCTGCTATCCATGCAAGTTCTCCCACAGGATGGAGGGAGGAGGCTAGAGGCAGGAGGCTGGAGGCAGGAGGCCAGAGGCTGAAGGCAGGAAGCAGGAGGCTGGAGCCTGGAGGTAGGAGGCTGGCGGCAGGAGGCAGGAGGCTGGAGCCTGGAGGTAGGAGGCTGGAGGCAGGAGGCAGGAGGCTGGAGCCTGGAGGAAGGAGGCAGGAGGCTGGAGCCTGGAGGCAGGAGGCAGGAGGCTGGACCTAGAGGCAGGAGGCTGGAGGCTGGAGCCTGGAGCCTGGAGGCAGGAGGCAGGAGGCTGGAGGCTTGGACCTGCATTAAGACTACTCAGCTCCCGAAGGTGTGGGAGTGCCCCAGGCCTGATGCCAAGTCCTGGAATTGTCTTAAAGTGGAGTTTGGGGGAAAGGGCAAGAGGGCAAGCCCGGGAGGGTTCAGAATGGGGGGCTTTGAAATGTTACTAAGATTCAAGAGCCAAAGTTGTCCAAACATTAAAAATTCTTGAAATTATTGCCAAAAATACAGAAATTGCACCTTATGACTACCAGTGTCTTTCAAAAACTAGCTGAAAAGACATAACCTGTGGGATTTATTTCATCTGTGGTGTTTTCCTTGTGGAATCTCTATTTAAAAGTGCTGAGGCAAATGTTTCATCTGCCCACAGTGCAGACCCCCTGGGTCCCTGTGCCTAGAATAGTGCCTGGTAAGCGTTTGCTGAAAGGATTTTCTTTCCAAAGTGAATTAAGAATTTTGTGAAAGACCCTAATGGAGAGACGGTCCGTACTCGTGGCTGAAGAGAGAGCAAGCAGCCCCCTCCGTTAATGTGTACATTCCATGTGCTTCTGTCAAGAGTCCCCACCAGATTCTCAGAACTAGGCAGGCCTTGCCCCAGGGAACTTTGGGAAGGGTTCTGAAGGGGACCAGTGGGCTTCCTGGGTGTGGGAAGCAAGCTGATCGGGACTTGCTTTGGCCGATTAGCCCTGGGCATGAGGGCGCAGGGTGGGTACAGATCTAAGCGTGAGGATGTGGGCGAGGCCCCAGCGCGTGTGGCTCTCCACAAGGCTGCCATCGGGCGATGTGTACGGGGTGTGGCCAGTGCTGTCAGACCCACAGCTGCCTGCCTGTTGTGGGCCACTGACTGGGCCACAAGTCTTACTGTGCCTAGGGACCCATGCCTAACCCCAACAGCAGTGCTCCGACTCTCCTGGCCCTGGGTTCCCTGCAGCCCAGAGGGACTCACGTGTCTGAGGAAGCCCTGGCCCACAGCCAGTGGACAGATCCCACAGCACTCCAGCTCCCTGAGGAAGTGCTGGCCCTGGAAGTCGTGGAGCTCCGCCCCGTTCCCAAAGACGACATGGCTCTTCCCACGGAGGTCCCGGGGCAGGTCTGCTCTTTCCATTTCTGGAAAATAGTTGTCGATGACATATCCTAAGGACCTGACATACTCCCTCTCTGTGGAAATCATCTCGGCCATTATGTGCTGTGGTTGGCGGCTGGAAGACAGAGAGCCGGTGGGACAGTCAGGCGGCAGGCAAAGGCCCCTGCAACACGGCGTCAACGTTTCCGCCTCCTACAGAGACAGAAGCAATGGAAATCCATAAGGACAGTGGCGGCATGCAGACAGGAGGTTCCCAGCAAGCAGGGCACTTCCAGTCCAGCAATGACCACTCACAGGAGTGCTCCCAGCCCTGAGTCATTCTCTCACTGTTACCTGGAGTTGCTCCTTTGATGCAATATAAATAGGAAAGATAAAAACAGGGAGGGATGCATATTAGCACAAAAAATAACTTCCCCATTATTGATCATGGCCTTTACAAATGAGAGATCCTTTTGGAAACTGAAAAGGCGAGATTCACAGGCTCCTGACTTAAGCCCGAGTCATGAGGCCTCTTGTTTCCAGAGGGTGTGATTCTAGCCTCTCTTCAGGGGTTGCTCCGGCAGGACATCCAAACACTCCCAGCAGGGAGCCTCTGCAAAGAAGGCTGTGGAGATTTATGGGGACATGGGTTTCTGATGCACACCTGCTGCTAACCCACCAGAAGGTATTTCTGCAAAATCAGCTTTATATAGTGATATCTGACCCTGAGGCCAGGGAGGGATGTGAGCAGGGGGCAGACCTCTTCTCCTCCACGGTGCCTGCTGGTGTCCAAGCACTGTACATGTCTCAAGGATGCACATGGTACCAATTGGCTTCACTTCACCTGGGCGCTGAGCAGAGTCTGCTGGTGAACTGGGGCCCCACCCTGCCAACAGCGAGGCACATTACTTTCTTCTTTATTTGATAGCATCCTACTAGCAACTTTCTCAAAGTACTCAATCCCAATGACACTAATGGGGGTGGCAAATTTTTTGCATATATTTGGTTTTTTCAAGTGGAAAAATTAATAGCAGCTAATGACGGAAATACAGTGGTGGTCTGAAGAGCTACAGAGCACACCCACTGCAGCTGGCTTGGAGAATGTGTGCTTTCCCACACCTGCACAACAAATTTTACAAATGCTATTGTTTTTGCAAAAATGGCACCTTCCGGTGGATCAGTAACTGCTGCAGGCCTGGAGGAGCCCCCAGCAAACCAGAGGGCCACCGTTACAGCAAGCGTGGGCCATGGAGTCACCTCCTGTGAACACTCACTGAAAATAAGCATCCTTAAATACTCTGGAACAAAATAAAATTAGTGGTCTGGGTATTTGGACCAAATGGAAATTGACTTGTGGACGTGATGGCTCGGAATTTCCTGGGAGATGCCTGCTGGCCAAGTGACAGGAACACCCCCAGACAGGCAGCAGGACTGTCTCCACTGTCCTGGTGTCTGAGGAGGGCCCCACTCCAGACCTGGGCTTGGCGGGTCTGTGGCCTGGATGCAGCAGGCAGGGGACCTATCCTCAGGGCCAAAAGCAGGACAGGTCCCCACGTGTTCTCCCGGACCCAGAACAACCAAGGGCTGCTCTCAGCAGGTGGACAGCCCCAGCCCTGTGTTCTGCAGCCCCTAAACCTTCAAAATGAGCTTGGTGGAGCTGGAAGGCGGTTCACAAACCTGGTGCCTTCCCTGCAATGCAGATGCTCCCAAAGTCCCAAAAGTCCCACCTTTTAAGGAGCACACTGTAACTGCCAGAGGTAGGGAAACTTGAAGAAGTGTGTCAGAAGACTTATGTAACCCCCTCAGGTCAGATTAAGGCCTGTTGTGGAAGACACCTACCTCCAGCCAGCCCACCACTCACTAGAGAAATGGACAAACAGCCCAGGGACAAGCAATGCCCAGCAATGCTGCTATCTGCCATTAGGCATGGGTGGAGTTCTTGCCCACTTTTATCCAAACTATTAATAAGAAAATGTTTACAAACATTTTCTTAAATATTTGACACATTAAAATGGACACATCTGTTTGGGCAATAGGTAAATGGGTGCATATCTCTAGTCTCAACACTTAGGGTCTTTTTGTAAAAGCAATTTTTGAGGTAAAATTTTCATATTGTGGCCTTTATTTGCCTATTGTAAATTTCTAAAATCAGGGCTCCTTAAATAACTAGACTTGGTTATGTAACCATCAGAGTGGGTATGCCACATTACCTCAGGTCAAGGAAAAGAAGCAGTTTTCAAGGATTCTGTTCTAAACATGGAAAGTAATTAACACCTTGCTTAAAAGCAAAGGCGCACCTGTTTCAGCCTGGACTGGACAGGATGGGCTGGGAGGGGTGCCTATGGATTCTCTGCTTTGTAGGAGCACATGGAATGGCTCTGGGTGTCTAGATCTCCACTGAGCACTGGGCCTGAAGGCCGGAGGGCTCCCTTCTCACCTTCCTGCTCTCTCTCTTCCTCCCGTCGTCCTCACAGGGCCAGGTCCTAGCAGGAGAGGACAGACTCCAGTTCTGAGGGGGGCTCTCAGCACCCTGGCTCAGGGGTCCACCTTCTCTGTGGCTGGCTGTGGCAGTGGTGGTCTCCAGTCCTCTGACGAAGAACCCCGTGTGGCCTGGCCGGTGCACATTCCTGGGGCCACAGGCTAATGGAATCTCAAAGCTTTGTGTTTTCTTCATGATTTTCTTCAGGGGGTGTTTCCTGGGGTGGCCACTGGGTGTCTGCATGGGTTCAGAGTAGGTGTAGCTGTCGCCCGGGACATGCACACCTGGGCCCAGGTGCCCACTCTCCTGCCCACACAGAGTGGTTTTTCCAGGGAGCAGTGGGGCCCACTGTCCAGTGTGGACCTCGGGGTCACTGAGGCAAGTCCAGGATTGCTATGGTGTCCCCTCTCAGCCCCCTGGGCAAGCACCTGCTTCAGGGGGCTCCAGTCCAAAGGTGGGGCACTGGGGCCCGGGTGGTCACAGAAAGGGCCTCTTGAAGCTGCAAGGCCCTGTGCCACTGCTGCAGGGCCTGCTGGCCGCCCAGGCCCCACCCCACTGCCTTGCCCCAGGGAAGCTCCCCACAGTCACCTCCGTGGGTTCCTGGTGACAGCTCTTCGGATACTCGGCAACCGGCTCTGGGCCCACGGGTTCTGGGAGCTCACGGCACTAAGGCATCCACCCACCCACCTGCACAGCAGAGGAGCGAGCTGGTCAGGGCAGCAGGGGGCCACCGCTGCCAAGATGGCCTGGAAGGCTTGCCTGATGCTGGGCGGCCAAGGGTGGCTCGTGTGAACTCAGGTCACAGGACTGCTATGCAGGTCACTCAGACGCAGGACCAGGGCGAGCCAGACGGAGAGGAAGGAAGACCCCTCTGCCCACAGTGGCAGCTGCTGGCTGGACTTTCCCACTGGGAGACCAGGCGAGTTTGTGTCTGAGCCTGAGGGGTTTGTGTCCCACGGCGGTCAGAGTGTTTGCCTCAGTGGGAGGGGAGGGCCTGAGCTTCCCTTTGTCAGAGTAAAGCCCTGGGGAGGATGGGATGAGTGTGAGAAGGCTTCCCCCACGATCCTGTTGAGCTCTCTGAGGGGAAATGGGTGTGCAGGTTAGGCCGGGTGTTTTCTAAACCCTTCAACATATTCGGATTTGACTGTTACTGAACTGGGAGCAGGCAGGCTGTGCTGCATGACTGTGCTGTAGTGGTAGAGTTCCTACTGCTTCTTGGAAAAATTAGCAAATTACCGTGTTAGAAACTTTTCTTTCTTTCTTTTTTTGTTTTGGTATCATTACTCTACAATTACATGAGCAACGTTATGTTTACTAGACTCCCCCCATCACCAAGTCCTCCCCACATACCCATTACAGTCGCTGTCCATCAGGGTAGTAAGATACTATAGAATCACTACTTGTCTTCTGTGTATACTGCCTTCCCCATACCCCCAATCCCTACATTATGTGTGCGAATTGCAATGCCCCCTTTTCCCCCTTCTCCCTCCCTTCCCACCCATCCTCCCCAGTCCCTTTCCCTTTGGTAACTGTTAGTCCATTCTTGGGTTCTGTGAGTCTGCTGCTGTTTTGTTCCTTCTGTTTTTTCTTTGTTCTTATACTCCACAGAGGAGTGAAATCATTCGAGACTTGTCTTTCTCCACCTGGCTTATTTCACTGAGCGTAACACCCTCCAGCTCCATCCGTGTTGTTGCAAATGGTAGGATTTGTTTTCTCCTTATGGCTGAATGATATTCCATCGTGTATATGTACCACCTCTTCTTTATGCATTCATCTACTGATGACACTTAGGTTGCTTCCATTTCTTGGACATCTACTGGGCGAGAGCGTCGATCACGTGAGTCTTGCGGCTGCGCAGTAGCTGCAGGCGCTGCCGCCGCCTTATTCAGTCGGTAGCGCCGCGAGCGCTGCCGAGGGAAGCCGCTGCTGCTGCTCCCTCAGTGTTCGGTCGGCCGGCCCGGGAGGAGCTGCCCGTGCCGTCCTGTCCGCGCAGCGGGCTGGGCGGAGAGCAGATGCTGAGGAACCCGCGTCGAGCTCGGCGGCGCCGTCCTTCCGGCGCGCATGCGGGGGCGGCACCGGCCCGGACTTGGAGCCGCTGCCTTCGCCGGACTTCAGAGAGCTCGGCGGAGAAGCGGCTCCCGCTCCTGCGGATCTGCGGTGGAGGGTCCAGAGCGGGCCCTGCTTCAGGGTGAAGGCGACAGCGACGGCTCTGCGGGCCAGAAGGTACGTGGCCGCGGGGCGCGGCGGGACCCGGACGGGGCGCGGGGAACCCTGCCTCCGGCGGAGCCGGATGAGGGGGCGGCCGTGCGAGTGGCTCGGCGGGCAGCGCGTGGCCCGCGGGGCCGGGAAGCGGCCGACGCGGGTGGTGGGCTCGCGGGGCCCGCCCGGGGGCCAGGAGTTGGCGCGCTGCGACAGAGGGGCCGCCCGGGGAAGGGAGGGAGCGTAGCGGGGGCGCCCGGGGCGGATGTCCCAGTGGCTGGTGAAGTTCGCCGGGGGACGGGGAGAGAGGCGCGCCTGAGCCACTGCTCCTCCGCCCGGGCCTGAGTGGTGAGGGCGGCTGCTCTCCGCCTCGCGGCGCGCGTCCGCCCTGCCCGGGGCCGCCCCGCCGACCTGCCCCCGCCGCTCTGGCCGGTGCCGCAGGCGGTGGGGCCGGGCCGGGCCGCGCAGACTGGGAGGCCGGTGGGCGTTTTGCCGTGTGTGGATTTTCTCGGCGGGGGCCTCGAGGGCGAGGGCCGGGCAGGCTGAGGTTCAAGTGTGACCCGCAGCGGGGCGGCGGGCGAGAGGCCGCCCAGAGGCAGCACCTTAAAATTAAAATTTTTCTCGAGAGGGTACTTCTCATGTCTTTTATTTGGGAATGAAGTTTCTTTACTTTGGTCTGGGAACTGACAGTGCAGTTTATTGTATTTAGAAATTCATACCTTTCTGTAATTTCGGTTTGTAATCTGCAGCTGAGTAATTCTGAGACAGGGATTCTGAGACAGGGACCGTGGGTGTAGTCAGAGTAGGGTGAGGGCCTCTGGAAAAAGACCCCTGCCAAACCTCCGTATTTAAACAATTCAGCAAAGTCAGAGTCAAGTACCAAATTAGGAGTATAAGCATTCTTCAGTGAAGATTACTTAAAACTAAAAAGCCAGGAGTAACCCGGCCTGGAATGTTTGTGTAAACATCCCCCGGATAAGAAAATGCCTCCATGTAGCCCAAGACTTCATTGTGTCAATTAAATGAGGATGGTGTAACATTTAGTGCAGCCGGATAAAAGGCCCAGTTTATCTTTAACTTTGCCCAGATGCTGCTTTTCCCCCTCCATCCCCTAATCAAGTGATACATAACCTGGGCAAATAATATGGCAAGTAAGCCCAGTCACAAACAATGTAGTAAAAGGCAGGAAGCATCCCATCTTAAAGATAAGATTGCATTTTAACACCCAGGAAGTTAAACAGGTAAGATTCTTAAATTTTTTATTAAGGTATTATTGATATACACTCCTATGAAGGTCTCACATGAAAAAACAATGTGGTTACTACATTCACGCGTGAGCCCCCCCCCACCCACATCATACCCCACTGCAGTCACTGTCCATCAGTGTAGTAAGATGCCTCAGATTCACTATTTGCCAAGAAGTAATTAAGTTGCTCTTGGCTTTTTGAGCTTTAATTGATTAATTTTGGGTCTTTTTAGTGGACTTTCTGGCCTTTTTCTCTTTCCACCCCGCTCATAGCTAATTTCCTGCCTAACAAATAGGTTTCCTTTTTGTCTTTTAGAGGGTTTCATTTCCTGCCCAGAAGCCATTTAATTTGATGTAGCCACACTTGTTTACTTTTGCTTTTGTTCCCCTTGCCTGGGGACACATATGCAGAAAAAATTTGCTGAAACCAACATCCAAGGCTTACTACCTATTGTTTCTCCAGAGTTTTATGGTTTCAAGTCTTAACATTTGTAAAAACAAAAAACTGTGTCATCCCCCCACCCCCCCACCCCGGCCCAAACCTAAGACGTGCTTTTTGATTTTCAGTCTCTTTGTGCTCCAGAGACTTGTTACGTCGATCACTCATAAGACATACCCATTTCCTTTTTTCACCGATTTATTTAGGATTGCTCTGTCTTAAAATTGATAAGAAGTAAATACAACTTTTTCTTTCCTCAGGTGATTGTGTTTATATACTAAAGATATATATCCATGTTAATATGTGTAGCTCTAGTTCATTCATTTTAACTGGTTTATACTATTTTGTTTTATAAACATACCACAACCTTTTATTTTTCCAATATTTAACTATACCGATAGTGCTGAAATTTACATTTTTGTTTATGACCTCTTGTGCACATGGATGAGAACTTTTCTGGATTTTATATCTGGAAGTGGAATTGCTGTGATGGAAATGGCATACAGCTTTGATTTTACTATGTATTGCTTAATATTTTTATACAGTGTTTGTACCAGTTGGCACCACCAGTGCATAAGAGATTTCCTGCTCTACATTTTTGCCAGTCTTTGAGATTTCCTTGTTTTTTGCCTTCCCACTTCCTCTGTATAGAACTTGCTATGAAGTCCAGTAGATTTTACTTCTACATTTTTTTTATTTCTAGCTCTTCTTTGCCCAGCAATGAAGTAAGAAAAATTTTTGATTCATTTTATCTCATTCATAATCATCTCCATATTTTTGACTCTACTGCTACAATCTTAGATGAGACCCTTAATTCTTGCCTAAACTATTGCAGCACTATTTGTATAGTGAAATATTGGAAAAATAAAAGGTTGTGGTATGTTTATAGAACAATAGTATAAACCAGTTAAAATGAATGAACTAGAGTTACACATATTAACATGGATATATATCTTTAGTATATAAACACAACCATCTGAGGAAAGAAAAAGTTGAATATTGCAATCTCTCTATTGGAAATCTCTTCCTGCTCCAATCCATCCTGCTTAAAACTGCTAGATCAGTATTTCTCATGTAAGTAGTTTACCGTTGTTTGCAGTGTTAAATTTAAACACTTAATGTGGTATTCAGGGTTATCTATTATAAGGTCCTAAACTACCTTTTCAACCACTGTTTTCTGCGTATGCCCTATACACAGCCAGACTAGATTACCTGCATTTATTAATTCATTCAAATAGTTGATATTTAATGCTTGTACTATACTATACAGGCATAGTGACCCTTGAGTTTTGTAGGTACTCTTGCTATAAAACGAACAACTCAAGATTCTTGTTATTGGGAGCTTGCAAGTGACTTCAGGCTCTTCTGTGAATAAACCCACAGCCTCTGTTCCTCAAACAAGTTTTACCGCCGCTTGTGATGCCCTTTTTCCTAGTTCTTCCACTTAGCCTTTGCCTTTCAAAATCCTACATACTTTTCAAGGCCTGCTTCAGGAAGCATCTTTCCATGAAGCCTTTTATAACACCTGCAGTTTATAAAAAAAAAAAACTATATTTATATAGATTTTTTGGCAATTACTATGTTCCATGAGGACTTTGTCCATTTATATTGCCTTTGTAAAACTTAACATAATGTCTTACATATGGTAGGCATACTATTAACTAGAGTAAAAATTCAGTTGATAATAATATGTTAATTAAAACCAACCTCAGCAATTAGACTATTTTGGGAGGAGATCAATTTGAATTAGGAAAGATGCTTAATTATATAATTATATCTAGTGCTCTTTAAAACACGATAGAATAAATTAAACTAAATTGAATAGTAGGTTTCTATAAAGAGATCTTTAGGGCTCACTTTGATCAATAATGAACTTTACTTGTGATTAGTGTAACAGTTACTCAGTTTGTTTTTAGACTTTTAAGTAGTGCCTTTAAGGCAGAGTTTTCCAAACTGCACTCTGAGGAATCCAATGAGTTGGTTCTGTTGAGATGCTTTGGCTACTGCTGGATACCTTCCCTGCCCCAAAGCAGAGTCCTTTATTTATATTTTACTGTACTGGGCTCCTTCCTAAACAAGATTTTATTTAGGAAACACTCTACTGATGAAATTGTTTAAAATAGTGGCTGAGTGTAAATACTTCAACTTTATCCATATATTTAAGATTTTCCAAGATCTTACAAAAAGATAATCCCTCTTACTTCTTTATGACCACAAACTTGCAGATCAGTAGTTTATAATGAATATATGAGACTTGAAAAAGTAAATCAGATGATATGTAAATGGGCTTTGGGTATAGCAGGTAAGCTGTCTGTTCTCTGAATATTCTGTATCTGAATTTGAATTTTTGAGGAGTTGTTAGAATATCAGAAATTACTGGAATTGATATACAAATTGTTAGGTAGGCTGAAGAATTTTCTATATCATGGCTTGTAAATTTTAATGTGTGTAAAATTCTGATTCAGTACATGTAGGCTGGTGCTTGAAATTCTGATTTTCTTAAAAAAAAGCAGTTTCAGTGTTGCTGGACTGTGGGCCACATTTTGAGTAGCAAGGAGCTAGCTGACTTTCCAAAGCCTATCACCACATTTTAGGACTGCAGTCTTGGTCCTAGATAGCAGGTTTTCATTATTACTATGGACATTTGCTTAAACTGCCTGTTTCTCTACAGTCTGATTTATATTTTGTCATTTTAATAGAAATTTTTGGCTGTAGCTCCAGGAGTAAGGGGTGGGGGGTTCCCCTCCAGAAACAAATTCCAGTGAAACCAAAGTCAGTCAAGGGGAAGGGGCAGGTTGGGAGAAACCACTGTTACTGCTCACAGCTCCAGGTGTCCTCTCGGCCACCGCACGCATGTACTTAATTTTGTTTGGCTGAGGCTGTTTTAGTTGGTATTGGTATAAGTGCTGCTTTTTTTAAAAAAGCAATTGTTATTATCATGAATTAACAGCAATGATATGCCACAGCAGGTTAAGCTGTTAATTTTATCTGTAGCACATGTGAATTGAAAACCTAATTTGTGTAAACAACCAATGAAACATACAGTTATTTAGCTAAATAGCTTATACTCAAAAAGAAATGAATCAATTTTGAGGGTCATTAATTATTTTATTTGAAATATATAATAACTATTTTCATAGTCTTGGGCATTTGTAGAAAATTATAATAACTAAATCATAGATTTAAATAATAGTTTTTTAAGAAAACTCTCAGAATTATTTACTTTTGATTAATGGAAATTAGTAATTAACTTTGTAGAACAGGACAGCAGAGCAGTTTTTGGGGGAAAATTACAATTTTTATCTAAACACATTAGAATAATTTTCATACTGATAGTTATTATGTCAGCTCTACATTATTTCACTTAATAATTGTCAGTAGTAGAAATTGCTGCAGGAATTACATTATTACAAAAGTAACTTCTAAAAATATATTCTTATTTCTTATCAAGTAGGTACTAACATTGCTATAAAAGTTTTCATGTGCAATTTATGTCAGATGTTGCAATTCCGAATAGAAATAAATATCCTTTGTTTCTCCTGGTATCATCCATTGATTTTTTTCTCAAAGATACTTTAATAGTGCTGATAGAAGCAGAACAGTTGGAATTTACATTAAAAATAAATGTGATGAATAAAAAGCACTACACTACAACATTATAGCCTTGATTTTTCTTTACCAAAGTTACAAAATCTAAAGGACAAAAATACTGACAAGGTCAAGAAAAAAATGAAAGAAAGAAAAAGAAAATGACACTGAGGTCTTGGTTTAATGCATATATATTCCAGGTTGATGGTTGATTTCATTAGTAACTCTCATTGTTATGCAATATCTGTTCTTCAGCAGAATGAATATTGTATTCTCACAGGCTCTGTGTGTATCTATTATGTTGCATTAAATGAATACTTACATATTTGTAGCTCTGTTTGGTTTATTCTTTACAGTTTGTCTTTTAAGAAAAAGAAAAACAATTATATTCTTTCTCTTGTTAAATTGGTAAAAGCTTTTCAATTTATATTATAGATATGTTTCCTACTTTTATTCTCTGAAGTAAACAATTTTAAGGGGTTAATGTAAAATCATTCTAATTATCCTATAACTTTCTAAGTTAATAGAATATAATATTGATTGATTTAAGCTTATAATTAATACTGAGCTTCTTAGGCATATGCTTTCCAATATATTTTTAAATGTAGGAGTGTTTCTTTAATTGCAAGAAAAATGTTAAACAGGTGTACATATGCCAAATGTAAATACCGCTACCGTTTGCAATACTGAAGATTGTATGTTGAGATCACTAAGGTTTGAATTTTCATAAAACAGGAAATTCAGAAATAACAAATTTCAGTGGCTACACACTGGAAGAGTTCATATAATAATAGAAGAGGTTGCCTGACTCTGGGTTATGTATATGAGTTCAAGTATGGATCAAACTGTATTGGATACCACTGTCATTTAATCTTGGTCATTTAGAGGTCTGACAATAAGTTAGAAAATCTATTTGGTTTTTTGGCAGTGTTCTCAAAAGTCCTCACAACTAAAATTCTTCTGACGGGCTTGAAAGTAGAAGAGCCTAAGGTTTGATGTAATATGGGTTGATTGTATGCCATTTGGAAATTACCTTTGTGGTAAAAAATTGGCCTACTGGCTTACTTGATGAAATCCTAATAAATATCTTAGTTATGTTGAACAACCATAAACTGTTATCAGTATGTAGTTGATTAATGCATCATATTAAGTTAATTTGTACTTAGAGCATTTGCATTTCATTATTCATAGTAGGTAACGTAAGAACTAGGAATTCCAATATCTAGTAAGGGAAATACTAAAATAATTAGAGAGTAATATAGAGCTAAATCAAATAGGATGAGAAGGTTATGTGGGCCCAAATAGCCAGGCTTTTGAGAGAGGAGCATCCTGAAAGTGATGAGATTCAAACTGCTAGTGAGGTAGGAAAGCAACGGGGTACAACATGACCATAATGTGGGCGGTAGGAGAATATAAATTTGGCATCTTTGGGAGACAGAGAGGAGGAAACCCAGCTGTAATGGAAGATACAATTTGCTACTGCCTATTTATTAAATATCAGATTGTAGCATTGCTAAATTTTAGTAGTATGAAGTCCAGATATATAGTATATTGAGATGCTGCCATTGTGGACCTTATTTGTTCTTGTATGATAAAATGGGAGATAG
Source organism: Manis pentadactyla (assembly GCF_030020395.1). Taxonomy (NCBI): domain Eukaryota; kingdom Metazoa; phylum Chordata; class Mammalia; order Pholidota; family Manidae; genus Manis; species Manis pentadactyla. The sequence continues at coordinate 85,268,980 of NC_080019.1, forward strand.
GAAATTCTCTTGATACTAATTTTACTCTCTTCTCCCCCACCAGTAACGTAAAAAAACCTGCCAAAGTGTGTAAAGATTCATACTCTAAAATAAATCTAAATTGGTGTAGACTGAATGGGAAGATAATCAATCTAGAAACTCTTTTAAGTTAGATTTCTTTACCATTTCTTGGTTAGAAATACAAAATTTAGGAAGAATAAAAATCATCACAGATTGGGCTCCCAGGTTGCTGAATCAAGCAGGATAATAGAAGGCCCCCTGGAAAAGTAAGACAGGGACTGTTCTCTAAGTTTTAAAAAGAGGTCTCCTTGAAGTGTTTGGACCTGTTTTAGTGTTGTCTTCATCTGATCTGGAGCCACAATTGTCACTTGCATGACCATTTTACTTATCCATCAGAAGAACCTGAATTTAGAAAATGAAATAGGACTTTGGAGTATGAAAATGGACTGTGAATTTAAGAACTATCTTGGGGGATTGTTAGTATTTGTTTAAAGTCCCAGATGAATACCTTCTGGTATAACTATTTACTAAAAGCAACACCCTATATAAAAAATGTATCAAATCCAATAAATGAATACATATAACCCCAGATTAAATTGTAGAAGGTTTACTAGCAAGATGGTTCATTTTCTGGATAACTTTCCTTATGTTATGACCCTAGCTGTGTTGAGGAAATGTTAAAAGAAACTTTCATAGGAAACCTATTACTCAGTTTATATAAAGATGCTGTTTAGAAAATTACAGTACTGTCCAGTGTCCCGTTATTGAAAAGTAAAGAAGTTGTTTCTCTCCTGAGCACTAGGAAAAGGTGCTTGTTTGTAAATCACTTCGTATATGGAATGAAAATTTTGTAATTAGATCTTGTTTCCCACTTCATGGATTGATTGCTAAGAAGCTAAGAGCTGAACCACCCACATTTTAGAGTTGTGCAAGGCCTTGGGTATTTCCTGTGTTCCAACTTTACCTTGTGTTTCACCTTTCTTGCATCCTCTTATTTTCCCTTTATTCATACTAATTTGTATTTTGAAAGCATTCTATTCTACTAATATTTCTGTAAGTCATATTAAATAATTTTGGAGTAAAATGGGATATAAATAATTGTGAAGCTTATTTATTGCAAGGAGAAGGTGAGCAAATAGGAGGAGTCTTTCTTCTTCCCTGTGTTCCCTTCCCTGCATCCTCCCTCCTTCATCTTGCACGAATTTCTTAAGTCGTGGAGGACTGAACTCTTTACTTTCTCAGACTTGCAAGGGGGCAGGGAAATCCTTTCTGAAGCTTTTTGCTTGTGCAGAGTTACCAGGTATAGTTTGTTAGGCTGAGTGTGCCCTACACGAAAGTGCCTGACTGAGAGAACAAGTAGGGCTAAAATACATCTTAGAGAAGGAAAAGGTGACTTATTCTCATTTGTTGGCTCAGAAGGGGTCTTTTTCTAACTCACAGGGTGATAGTATTTCGTTTTTGTCCCTGCCCTTTCGATTGAGTTATAAACTAATACTAAAATTTGATGACTAATGATAAAAGTTCCCTTGAATGAAGCAAAATTTCCAATTTATTTTCTTCACCCGTATATTTCTATTCCATACCCTCTAAATTTGACCCATTGTGTTGAACTGAGATAGTCATGATCTTTGAAATAGTTGAAATAATAATTTTCTAATTTAAAATTTTGTTTTGTTACATGCATTACATAATCAAAGCTACCTACTTAGTTAGAATTACATCGAATTTTCTATAAAGGAAATAAGGGTTGTGTTTGCATTCCAGGTGACAATAGGATGTTTGAAGTATTTAATTTTATTTGTTCAGCTGGAACTTAGTCATAGTTTTCTGAAAATTTATTAATGTATCATCGTAGTAAAGGTGGTCATAGCAACTTGCATCAACGTTATTCAAGACTGAATAAATACTCTTTTCAAATGACACACAGTTAAGAGTTTGTAATGAAACCTGCTCTGAGATTCTGTACTCCTGCTACAGTCATATCTACCTGGGTGTTCTTTCTGTTGTTACTGATTTCATTGTCATTTTGTTTTCTGTATCAGTACATTAGAATTTTATTTTGCAAACAGTAAATATAAACCTGATTAAGTATTTGATTTTTTAATGCCTACAGGTAAATATTTTAAGTTTTGTTTTTCTGAAGTATGAATTAAAAATGATCCCAGGAATAGCTTCTAGTTGTGTGACTTTTTGAGTCGTGTAATTGAGATTTTTTCCTTAAAGATTGCCACATAAAATCAAAGTATCTTATTTTTTAGGAGCTTGTCTTAATAAAAAAACTAGGCTTATTATGCTTTGATTTTTGGTCTCTGATTACAACTTAGAAACTTCTACTCTCATCAAGCAGTTGAAATTAAAAGACTTTTTTTATATTTAGGAGGTTTTGAATAGTTGACCTTAGTTGTTTATTTTTAAACGTTGCTTTGTCTTTACAATTTACTTGCTTTAAGTAATTAATTATTATTTTTTAAAATTTTGTTATCATTAATCTACAATTACATGAAGAACATTATGTTTCCTAGGCTCCCCCCCTCACCAAGTTCCCCCCACATTCCCCATTAGTCACTGTCCATCAGCATAGTAAGATGCTGTGGAATCACTACTTGTCTTCTCTGTGTTGTACAGCCCTCCCGATGCCCCCCCCTACATTATACATGCTAATTGTAATGCTCCCTTTCTTTTTCCCCACCCTTATTCATCCCTTCCCAGCCATCCTCCCGAGTCCCATTCCCTTTGGTAACTGTTAGTCCATTCTTGGGTTCTGTGAGTCGGCTGCTGTTTGGTTCCTTCAGTTTTTTCTTTGTTGTTATACTCCACATATGAGTGAAATCATTTGGTACTTATCTTTCTCCGCCTGGCTTATTTCACTGAGCATAATACCCTCTAGCTCCATCCATGTTGTTGCAGATGGTAGGATTTGTTTTCTTCTTATGGCTGAATAATATTCCATTGTGCATATGTACCACATCTTTATCCATTCACCTACTGATGGACACTTAGGTTGCTTCCATTTCTTGGCTATTGTGAATAGTGCTGCGATAAACATAGGGGTGCTTCTGTCTTTTTCAAACTGGGCTGCTGTATTCTTAGTGTAAATTCCTAGAAATGGAATTCCTGGGCCAAATGGTATGTCTATTTTGAGCTTTTTGAGGAGACTGCATTCTGCTTTCCACAATGGTTGAACTAATTTACATTCCCACCAGCAGTGTAGGAGGGTTCCCCTTTCTCCAAGTCCTCGCCAGCATTTGTTCTTAGTCTCATCGGTACTGGCCTTCCTTATTGGTGTGAGGTGATAATCTCGTTTTAATATGCATTTCCCTGATGATTAGTGATGTGGAGCATCTTATCATGTGCCTGATGGCCATCTGAATTTCTTCTTTGGAGAACTGTCTCTTCATATCCTCTGCCCATTTGTAAATCGGATTATTTGCTTTTTGTGTGTTGAGGCATGTGAGTTCTTTAGATACTTTGGATGTCAACCCCTTGTCAGATATGTCCTTCACAAATATATTCTCCCATACGGTAGGATGGCTTTTTGTTCCATTGATGGTGTACTTTGCCATAGAGAAACTTTTTAGTTTGATGTAGTTCCATGAGTTCATTTTTTCTATTGTTTGCCTTGCCCGGGGAGATATGTTCATGAAGAGGTCACTCGTGTTTATGTCCAAGAGATTTTTGCCTATGTTTTTGTCTAAGAGTCTTATGGTTTCATGACTGACATTCAGGCCTTTGATCCATTTCAGACTTGCAGTTGTGTGTGGGGTTAGACAGTGATCCAGTTTCATTCCCTTACATGTAGCTGCCCTGTTTTTGCCAGCACCATCTGTTGAAGAGACGGTCTTTTCCCCATTGTATGTCCACGGTTCCTTTATCGTGTATTAATTGACCATATGTGTTTGGGTTACTGTCTGGGGTCTCTAATCTGTTTAACTGGTCTGTGGCTCCCCCTTGTGCCAGTGCCAAACTGCCTTGATGACTGTGGCTTTGGAGTAGACCTTGAGGTTGGGGACCGAGATCCACCCCCCCACCCCACCCCACCCCCCACTTGATTCTTCCTTCTCAGGACCGCTTTGGCTATTCATTTGGGGTCTTTGGTGTTTCCATGTGAATTTTTGAACTACTTGTTCCAGTTCGTTGAAGAATGCAGTTGGTTATTTGATCGGGATTGCATCAAATCTGTATATTGCTTTGGGCAGGATGGCCATTTTGATGATATTAATTGTTCCTAGCCCAGAGCACGGGGTGAGTTTCCATTTGTTAGTGTCCCCTTTAACTCCCGTGAAGGGTGTCGTATAGGTGTCAGGGTTTCGGTGTTTCACTGCCTTGGTTCGGTTTATGCCTAGGTGTTTTATTCTTTTTGATGCATTTGTGAATGGAGTGGTTTTCCTGATTTCCCTTTCTATTCAGTTCACCGTTAGTGTATGGGAAAGCCACAGATTTCTGTGTGTTCACTTTGTGTCCTGCAGCTCTGCTGTGTTCCGGTATCAGTTCTAGCAGTTCTGGAGTGGAGTCTTTCGGGGTTGTTGTTTTTTTGTCTTTTGTTTTTTTTTTTTTTCCGGTCCAGCATCATGTCATCTGCAAATAGTGACAGTTTGACTTCTTCTTTACCAATCTGGATTCCTTGTATTTCTTTGTTTCGTCTACTCACCGTGGCCAGTGCCTCCAGTACTGTGTTGAAGAAGAGTGGTGAGAGTGGGCATCCCTGCCTTGTTCCCGATCTCAGAGGAAAAGCTTTCAGCTTCTCACTGTTCAGTGTGATGTTGGCTGTGGGTTTATCACATGTGGCCTTTTTACTATGTTGAGGTACTTGCCCTCCTGACCCGTTTTGCTGAGGGTTTTTACCGTGAGTGGATGTTGAGTTTTGTCAGACGCTTTTTCAGCGTCTGTGGAGATGAGCATGTGGTTTCTGTCCTCCTTTTTCTTTATGTACCACGTCTTCTTCATGCATTCCTCTACTGACGGACATTGCCATTTCTTGTCTACTGTGGATCGTGCTGCCATTAACATAGGGGTGCATCTGTCTTTTTCCAACCGGGCTGCTGCGTTCTTAGGGTACATTCCCAGAAGTGGAATTCCTGGGTCAAATGGTATTCCCATTTTGAGCTCTTCGAGGAACCTCCACACTGCTTTCCACAACGGACGAACTGACTTCGGTTCCCACCAGCAGCGCAGGAGGGTTCCCCTCTCTCCCTCACCTTGCCAACGTCTGTTGTGGGTCTCCCGGATGGCGGCCATCCTGACCGGTGTGAGGTGATATCCCGTGGTGGTTTTAATTTGCATTTCTCCGACGATGAGCCACGTGGAGCATCTTTTCATGTGCCTGTCGGCCACTTGGCTTTCTTCTTTGGAGAAGTGTCTGCTCAGGTCCTCTGCCCATTTCTGGATTGGAGTATCTGCTTTCTGTCTGCTGAGGTATGTGGGCTCTTTATGTAGGTTTGGATGTCAATCCTTGAGCGGATCTCTCACTGATGGATATATTCTCCCTTACTGCAGGAGAACTCTTTGTTCTATCGATGGTGTCCTTTGCTGTACAGAGGCTTTTCAGCTTGGTGTAGTCCCCCTCGTTCATTTTTGCTTTTGTTTCCCTTGCCCGGGGAGATATGTCCATGAAGAGGTCGCTCGTGTTTATGTCCAAGAGATTGCTGCCTGTGTTTTTCTCTAAGAGGCTTATGGTTTCATGACTGACAGTCAGGCCTTTGGTCCATTTCAGACTTGCAGTTGTGTGTGGGGTTAGACAGTGATCCAGTTTCATTCTCTTACATGTAGCTGCCCTGTTTTTGCCAGCACCATCTGTTGAAGAGACGGTCTTTTCCCCATTGTATGTCCACGGTCCCTTTATCGTGCATTGATTGACCATATATGTTTGGGTTACTGCCTGGAGTCTCTGTTCAGTTCCACTGGTCTGTGGCTCCCTCTTGTGCCAGTGCCAAACTGTCTTGATGACTGTGGCTTTGTAGTAGAGCTTGAGGTTGGGGACCGAGATCCACCCCCACCCCCACCCCCCCCCCACCCCCCCACTTGATTCTTCCTTCTCAGGACCGCTTTGGCTATTCATTTGGGGTCTTTGGTGTTTCCATGTGAATTTTTGAACTACTTGTTCCAGTTCGTTGAAGAATGCAGTTGGTTATTTGATCGGGATTGCATCAAATCTGTATATTGCTTTGGGCAGGATGGCCATTTTGATGATATTAATTGTTCCTAGCCCAGAGCACGGGGTGAGTTTCCATTTGTTAGTGTCCCCTTTAACTCCCGTGAAGGGTGTCGTATAGGTGTCAGGGTTTCGGTGTTTCACTGCCTTGGTTCGGTTTATGCCTAGGTGTTTTATTCTTTTTGATGCAGTTGTGAATGGAGTGGTGTTCCTGATTTCCCTTTCTATTCAGTTCACCGTTAGTGTATGGGAAAGCCACAGATTTCTGTGTGTTCACTTTGTGTCCTGCAGCTCTGCTGTGTTCCGGTATCAGTTCTAGCAGTTCTGGAGTGGAGTCTTTCGGGGTTGTTGTTTTTTTGTCTTTTTTTTTTTTTTTTTTTTTCCGGTCCAGCATCATGTCATCTGCACATAGTGACAGTTTGACTTCTTCTTTACCAATCTGGATTCCTTGTATTTCTTTGTTTCGTCTACTCACCGTGGCCAGTGCCTCCAGTACTGTGTTGAAGAAGAGTGGTGAGAGTGGGCATCCCTGCCTTGTTCCCGATCTCAGAGGAAAAGCTTTCAGCTTCTCACTGTTCAGTGTGATGTTGGCTGTGGGTTTATCACATGTGGCCTTTTTACTATGTTGAGGTACTTGCCCTCCTGACCCGTTTTGCTGAGGGTTTTTACCGTGAGTGGATGTTGAGTTTTGTCAGACGCTTTTTCAGCGTCTGTGGAGATGAGCATGTGGTTTCTGTCCTCCTTTTTCTTTATGTACCACGTCTTCTTCATGCATTCCTCTACTGACGGACATTGCCATTTCTTGTCTACTGTGGATCGTGCTGCCATTAACATAGGGGTGCATCTGTCTTTTTCCAACCGGGCTGCTGCGTTCTTAGGGTACATTCCCAGAAGTGGAATTCCTGGGTCAAATGGTATTCCCATTTTGAGCTCTTCGAGGAACCTCCACACTGCTTTCCACAACGGACGAACTGACTTCGGTTCCCACCAGCAGCGCAGGAGGGTTCCCCTCTCTCCCTCACCTTGCCAACGTCTGTTGTGGGTCTCCCGGATGGCGGCCATCCTGACCGGTGTGAGGTGATATCCCGTGGTGGTTTTAATTTGCATTTCTCCGACGATGAGCCACGTGGAGCATCTTTTCATGTGCCTGTCGGCCACTTGGCTTTCTTCTTTGGAGAAGTGTCTGCTCAGGTCCTCTGCCCATTTCTGGATTGGAGTATCTGCTTTCTGTCTGCTGAGGTATGTGGGCTCTTTATGTAGTTTTGGATGTCAATCCTTGAGCGGATCTCTCACTGATGGGTATATTCTCCCTTACTGCAGGAGAACTCTTTGTTCTATCGATGGTGTCCTTTGCTGTACAGAGGCTTTTCAGCTTGGTGTAGTCCCCCTCGTTCATTTTTGCTTTTGTTTCCCTTGCCCGGGGAGATATGTCCATGAAGAGGTCGCTCGTGTTTATGTCCAAGAGATTGCTGCCTGTGTTTTTCTCTAAGAGGCTTATGGTTTCATGACTGACAGTCAGGCCTTTGGTCCATTTCAGACTTGCAGTTGTGTGTGGGGTTAGACAGTGATCCAGTTTCATTCTCTTACATGTAGCTGCCCTGTTTTTGCCAGCACCGTCTGTTGAAGAGACGGTCTTTTCCCCATTGTATGTCCACGGTCCCTTTATCGTGCATTGATTGACCATATATGTTTGGGTTACTGCCTGGAGTCTCTGTTCAGTTCCACTGGTCTGTGGCTCCCTCTTGTGCCAGTGCCAAACTGTCTTGATGACTGTGGCTTTGTAGTAGAGCTTGAGGTTGGGGACCGAGATCCACCCCACCCCCCACCCCACCCCACCCCCCACTTGATTCTTCCTTCTCAGGACCGCTTTGGCTATTCATTTGGGGTCTTTGGTGTTTCCATGTGAATTTTTGAACTACTTGTTCCAGTTCGTTGAAGAATGCAGTTGGTTATTTGATCGGGATTGCATCAAATCTGTATATTGCTTTGGGCAGGATGGCCATTTTGATGATATTAATTGTTCCTAGCCCAGAGCACGGGGTGAGTTTCCATTTGTTAGTGTCCCCTTTAACTCCCGTGAAGGGTGTCGTATAGGTGTCAGGGTTTCGGTGTTTCCCTGCCTTGGTTCGGTTTATGCCTAGGTGTTTTATTCTTTTTGATGCAGTTGTGAATGGAGTGGTGTTCCTGATTTCCCTTTCTATTCAGTTCACCGTTAGTGTATGGGAAAGCCACAGATTTCTGTGTGTTCACTTTGTGTCCTGCAGCTCTGCTGTGTTCCGGTATCAGTTCTAGCAGTTCTGGAGTGGAGTCTTTCGGGGTTGTTGTTTTTTTGTCTTTTGTTTTTTTTTTTTTTCCGGTCCAGCATCATGTCATCTGCAAATAGTGACAGTTTGACTTCTTCTTTACCAATCTGGATTCCTTGTATTTCTTTGTTTCGTCTACTCACCGTGGCCAGTGCCTCCAGTACTGTGTTGAAGAAGAGTGGTGAGAGTGGGCATCCCTGCCTTGTTCCCGATCTCAGAGGAAAAGCTTTCAGCTTCTCACTGTTCAGTGTGATGTTGGCTGTGGGTTTATCACATGTGGCCTTTTTACTATGTTGAGGTACTTGCCCTCCTGACCCGTTTTGCTGAGGGTTTTTACCGTGAGTGGATGTTGAGTTTTGTCAGACGCTTTTTCAGCGTCTGTGGAGATGAGCATGTGGTTTCTGTCCTCCTTTTTCTTTATGTACCACGTCTTCTTCATGCATTCCTCTACTGACGGACATTGCCATTTCTTGTCTACTGTGGATCGTGCTGCCATTAACATAGGGGTGCATCTGTCTTTTTCCAACCGGGCTGCTGCGTTCTTAGGGTACATTCCCAGAAGTGGAATTCCTGGGTCAAATGGTATTCCCATTTTGAGCTCTTCGAGGAACCTCCACACTGCTTTCCACAACGGACGAACTGACTTCGGTTCCCACCAGCAGCGCAGGAGGGTTCCCCTCTCTCCCTCACCTTGCCAACGTCTGTTGTGGGTCTCCCGGATGGCGGCCATCCTGACCGGTGTGAGGTGATATCCCGTGGTGGTTTTAATTTGCATTTCTCCGACGATGAGCCACGTGGAGCATCTTTTCATGTGCCTGTCGGCCACTTGGCTTTCTTCTTTGGAGAAGTGTCTGCTCAGGTCCTCTGCCCATTTCTGGATTGGAGTATCTGCTTTCTGTCTGCTGAGGTATGTGGGCTCTTTATGTAGTTTTGGATGTCAATCCTTGAGCGGATCTCTCACTGATGGGTATATTCTCCCTTACTGCAGGAGAACTCTTTGTTCTATCGATGGTGTCCTTTGCTGTACAGAGGCTTTTCAGCTTGGTGTAGTCCCCCTCGTTCATTTTTGCTTTTGTTTCCCTTGCCCGGGGAGATATGTCCATGAAGAGGTCGCTCGTGTTTATGTCCAAGAGATTGCTGCCTGTGTTTTTCTCTAAGAGGCTTATGGTTTCATGACTGACAGTCAGGCCTTTGGTCCATTTCAGACTTGCAGTTGTGTGTGGGGTTAGACAGTGATCCAGTTTCATTCTCTTACATGTAGCTGCCCTGTTTTTGCCAGCACCGTCTGTTGAAGAGACGGTCTTTTCCCCATTGTATGTCCACGGTCCCTTTATCGTGCATTGATTGACCATATATGTTTGGGTTACTGCCTGGAGTCTCTGTTCAGTTCCACTGGTCTGTGGCTCCCTCTTGTGCCAGTGCCAAACTGTCTTGATGACTGTGGCTTTGTAGTAGAGCTTGAGGTTGGGGACCGAGATCCACCCCACCCCCCACCCCACCCCACCCCCCACTTGATTCTTCCTTCTCAGGACCGCTTTGGCTATTCATTTGGGGTCTTTGGTGTTTCCATGTGAATTTTTGAACTACTTGTTCCAGTTCGTTGAAGAATGCAGTTGGTTATTTGATCGGGATTGCATCAAATCTGTATATTGCTTTGGGCAGGATGGCCATTTTGATGATATTAATTGTTCCTAGCCCAGAGCACGGGGTGAGTTTCCATTTGTTAGTGTCCCCTTTAACTCCCGTGAAGGGTGTCGTATAGGTGTCAGGGTTTCGGTGTTTCCCTGCCTTGGTTCGGTTTATGCCTAGGTGTTTTATTCTTTTTGATGCAGTTGTGAATGGAGTGGTGTTCCTGATTTCCCTTTCTATTCAGTTCACCGTTAGTGTATGGGAAAGCCACAGATTTCTGTGTGTTCACTTTGTGTCCTGCAGCTCTGCTGTGTTCCGGTATCAGTTCTAGCAGTTCTGGAGTGGAGTCTTTCGGGGTTGTTGTTTTTTTGTCTTTTGTTTTTTTTTTTTTTCCGGTCCAGCATCATGTCATCTGCAAATAGTGACAGTTTGACTTCTTCTTTACCAATCTGGATTCCTTGTATTTCTTTGTTTCGTCTACTCACCGTGGCCAGTGCCTCCAGTACTGTGTTGAAGAAGAGTGGTGAGAGTGGGCATCCCTGCCTTGTTCCCGATCTCAGAGGAAAAGCTTTCAGCTTCTCACTGTTCAGTGTGATGTTGGCTGTGGGTTTATCACATGTGGCCTTTTTACTATGTTGAGGTACTTGCCCTCCTGACCCGTTTTGCTGAGGGTTTTTACCGTGAGTGGATGTTGAGTTTTGTCAGACGCTTTTTCAGCGTCTGTGGAGATGAGCATGTGGTTTCTGTCCTCCTTTTTCTTTATGTACCACGTCTTCTTCATGCATTCCTCTACTGACGGACATTGCCATTTCTTGTCTACTGTGGATCGTGCTGCCATTAACATAGGGGTGCATCTGTCTTTTTCCAACCGGGCTGCTGCGTTCTTAGGGTACATTCCCAGAAGTGGAATTCCTGGGTCAAATGGTATTCCCATTTTGAGCTCTTCGAGGAACCTCCACACTGCTTTCCACAACGGACGAACTGACTTCGGTTCCCACCAGCAGCGCAGGAGGGTTCCCCTCTCTCCCTCACCTTGCCAACGTCTGTTGTGGGTCTCCCGGATGGCGGCCATCCTGACCGGTGTGAGGTGATATCCCGTGGTGGTTTTAATTTGCATTTCTCCGACGATGAGCCACGTGGAGCATCTTTTCATGTGCCTGTCGGCCACTTGGCTTTCTTCTTTGGAGAAGTGTCTGCTCAGGTCCTCTGCCCATTTCTGGATTGGAGTATCTGCTTTCTGTCTGCTGAGGTATGTGGGCTCTTTATGTAGTTTTGGATGTCAATCCTTGAGCGGATCTCTCACTGATGGGTATATTCTCCCTTACTGCAGGAGAACTCTTTGTTCTATCGATGGTGTCCTTTGCTGTACAGAGGCTTTTCAGCTTGGTGTAGTCCCCCTCGTTCATTTTTGCTTTTGTTTCCCTTGCCCGGGGAGATATGTCCATGAAGAGGTCGCTCGTGTTTATGTCCAAGAGATTGCTGCCTGTGTTTTTCTCTAAGAGGCTTATGGTTTCATGACTGACAGTCAGGCCTTTGGTCCATTTCAGACTTGCAGTTGTGTGTGGGGTTAGACAGTGATCCAGTTTCATTCTCTTACATGTAGCTGCCCTGTTTTTGCCAGCACCGTCTGTTGAAGAGACGGTCTTTTCCCCATTGTATGTCCACGGTCCCTTTATCGTGCATTGATTGACCATATATGTTTGGGTTACTGCCTGGAGTCTCTGTTCAGTTCCACTGGTCTGTGGCTCCCTCTTGTGCCAGTGCCAAACTGTCTTGATGACTGTGGCTTTGTAGTAGAGCTTGAGGTTGGGGACCGAGATCCACCCCACCCCCCACCCCACCCCACCCCCCACTTGATTCTTCCTTCTCAGGACCGCTTTGGCTATTCATTTGGGGTCTTTGGTGTTTCCATGTGAATTTTTGAACTACTTGTTCCAGTTCGTTGAAGAATGCAGTTGGTTATTTGATCGGGATTGCATCAAATCTGTATATTGCTTTGGGCAGGATGGCCATTTTGATGATATTAATTGTTCCTAGCCCAGAGCACGGGGTGAGTTTCCATTTGTTAGTGTCCCCTTTAACTCCCGTGAAGGGTGTCGTATAGGTGTCAGGGTTTCGGTGTTTCCCTGCCTTGGTTCGGTTTATGCCTAGGTGTTTTATTCTTTTTGATGCAGTTGTGAATGGAGTGGTGTTCCTGATTTCCCTTTCTATTCAGTTCACCGTTAGTGTATGGGAAAGCCACAGATTTCTGTGTGTTCACTTTGTGTCCTGCAGCTCTGCTGTGTTCCGGTATCAGTTCTAGCAGTTCTGGAGTGGAGTCTTTCGGGGTTGTTGTTTTTTTGTCTTTTGTTTTTTTTTTTTTTCCGGTCCAGCATCATGTCATCTGCAAATAGTGACAGTTTGACTTCTTCTTTACCAATCTGGATTCCTTGTATTTCTTTGTTTCGTCTACTCACCGTGGCCAGTGCCTCCAGTACTGTGTTGAAGAAGAGTGGTGAGAGTGGGCATCCCTGCCTTGTTCCCGATCTCAGAGGAAAAGCTTTCAGCTTCTCACTGTTCAGTGTGATGTTGGCTGTGGGTTTATCACATGTGGCCTTTTTACTATGTTGAGGTACTTGCCCTCCTGACCCGTTTTGCTGAGGGTTTTTACCGTGAGTGGATGTTGAGTTTTGTCAGACGCTTTTTCAGCGTCTGTGGAGATGAGCATGTGGTTTCTGTCCTCCTTTTTCTTTATGTACCACGTCTTCTTCATGCATTCCTCTACTGACGGACATTGCCATTTCTTGTCTACTGTGGATCGTGCTGCCATTAACATAGGGGTGCATCTGTCTTTTTCCAACCGGGCTGCTGCGTTCTTAGGGTACATTCCCAGAAGTGGAATTCCTGGGTCAAATGGTATTCCCATTTTGAGCTCTTCGAGGAACCTCCACACTGCTTTCCACAACGGACGAACTGACTTCGGTTCCCACCAGCAGCGCAGGAGGGTTCCCCTCTCTCCCTCACCTTGCCAACGTCTGTTGTGGGTCTCCCGGATGGCGGCCATCCTGACCGGTGTGAGGTGATATCCCGTGGTGGTTTTAATTTGCATTTCTCCGACGATGAGCCACGTGGAGCATCTTTTCATGTGCCTGTCGGCCACTTGGCTTTCTTCTTTGGAGAAGTGTCTGCTCAGGTCCTCTGCCCATTTCTGGATTGGAGTATCTGCTTTCTGTCTGCTGAGGTATGTGGGCTCTTTATGTAGTTTTGGATGTCAATCCTTGAGCGGATCTCTCACTGATGGGTATATTCTCCCTTACTGCAGGAGAACTCTTTGTTCTATCGATGGTGTCCTTTGCTGTACAGAGGCTTTTCAGCTTGGTGTAGTCCCCCTCGTTCATTTTTGCTTTTGTTTCCCTTGCCCGGGGAGATATGTCCATGAAGAGGTCGCTCGTGTTTATGTCCAAGAGATTGCTGCCTGTGTTTTTCTCTAAGAGGCTTATGGTTTCATGACTGACAGTCAGGCCTTTGGTCCATTTCAGACTTGCAGTTGTGTGTGGGGTTAGACAGTGATCCAGTTTCATTCTCTTACATGTAGCTGCCCTGTTTTTGCCAGCACCGTCTGTTGAAGAGACGGTCTTTTCCCCATTGTATGTCCACGGTCCCTTTATCGTGCATTGATTGACCATATATGTTTGGGTTACTGCCTGGAGTCTCTGTTCAGTTCCACTGGTCTGTGGCTCCCTCTTGTGCCAGTGCCAAACTGTCTTGATGACTGTGGCTTTGTAGTAGAGCTTGAGGTTGGGGACCGAGATCCACCCCACCCCCCACCCCACCCCACCCCCCACTTGATTCTTCCTTCTCAGGACCGCTTTGGCTATTCATTTGGGGTCTTTGGTGTTTCCATGTGAATTTTTGAACTACTTGTTCCAGTTCGTTGAAGAATGCAGTTGGTTATTTGATCGGGATTGCATCAAATCTGTATATTGCTTTGGGCAGGATGGCCATTTTGATGATATTAATTGTTCCTAGCCCAGAGCACGGGGTGAGTTTCCATTTGTTAGTGTCCCCTTTAACTCCCGTGAAGGGTGTCGTATAGGTGTCAGGGTTTCGGTGTTTCCCTGCCTTGGTTCGGTTTATGCCTAGGTGTTTTATTCTTTTTGATGCAGTTGTGAATGGAGTGGTGTTCCTGATTTCCCTTTCTATTCAGTTCACCGTTAGTGTATGGGAAAGCCACAGATTTCTGTGTGTTCACTTTGTGTCCTGCAGCTCTGCTGTGTTCCGGTATCAGTTCTAGCAGTTCTGGAGTGGAGTCTTTCGGGGTTTTTTTTTTTTTTTTTTCCGGTCCAGCATCATGTCATCTGCAAATAGTGACAGTTTGACTTCTTCTTTACCAATCTGGATTCCTTGTATTTCTTTGTTTCGTCTACTCACCGTGGCCAGTGCCTCCAGTACTGTGTTGAAGAAGAGTGGTGAGAGTGGGCATCCCTGCCTTGTTCCCGATCTCAGAGGAAAAGCTTTCAGCTTCTCACTGTTCAGTGTGATGTTGGCTGTGGGTTTATCACATGTGGCCTTTTTACTATGTTGAGGTACTTGCCCTCCTGACCCGTTTTGCTGAGGGTTTTTACCGTGAGTGGATGTTGAGTTTTGTCAGACGCTTTTTCAGCGTCTGTGGAGATGAGCATGTGGTTTCTGTCCTCCTTTTTCTTTATGTACCACGTCTTCTTCATGCATTCCTCTACTGACGGACATTGCCATTTCTTGTCTACTGTGGATCGTGCTGCCATTAACATAGGGGTGCATCTGTCTTTTTCCAACCGGGCTGCTGCGTTCTTAGGGTACATTCCCAGAAGTGGAATTCCTGGGTCAAATGGTATTCCCATTTTGAGCTCTTCGAGGAACCTCCACACTGCTTTCCACAACGGACGAACTGACTTCGGTTCCCACCAGCAGCGCAGGAGGGTTCCCCTCTCTCCCTCACCTTGCCAACGTCTGTTGTGGGTCTCCCGGATGGCGGCCATCCTGACCGGTGTGAGGTGATATCCCGTGGTGGTTTTAATTTGCATTTCTCCGACGATGAGCCACGTGGAGCATCTTTTCATGTGCCTGTCGGCCACTTGGCTTTCTTCTTTGGAGAAGTGTCTGCTCAGGTCCTCTGCCCATTTCTGGATTGGAGTATCTGCTTTCTGTCTGCTGAGGTATGTGGGCTCTTTATGTAGTTTTGGATGTCAATCCTTGAGCGGATCTCTCACTGATGGGTATATTCTCCCTTACTGCAGGAGAACTCTTTGTTCTATCGATGGTGTCCTTTGCTGTACAGAGGCTTTTCAGCTTGGTGTAGTCCCCCTCGTTCATTTTTGCTTTTGTTTCCCTTGCCCGGGGAGATATGTCCATGAAGAGGTCGCTCGTGTTTATGTCCAAGAGATTGCTGCCTGTGTTTTTCTCTAAGAGGCTTATGGTTTCATGACTGACAGTCAGGCCTTTGGTCCATTTCAGACTTGCAGTTGTGTGTGGGGTTAGACAGTGATCCAGTTTCATTCTCTTACATGTAGCTGCCCTGTTTTTGCCAGCACCGTCTGTTGAAGAGACGGTCTTTTCCCCATTGTATGTCCACGGTCCCTTTATCGTGCATTGATTGACCATATATGTTTGGGTTACTGCCTGGAGTCTCTGTTCAGTTCCACTGGTCTGTGGCTCCCTCTTGTGCCAGTGCCAAACTGTCTTGATGACTGTGGCTTTGTAGTAGAGCTTGAGGTTGGGGACCGAGATCCACCCCCCCCCCCCACCCCCCCCCACCCCCCCACTTGATTCTTCCTTCTCAGGACCGCTTTGGCTATTCATTTGGGGTCTTTGGTGTTTCCATGTGAATTTTTGAACTACTTGTTCCAGTTCGTTGAAGAATGCAGTTGGTTATTTGATCGGGATTGCATCAAATCTGTATATTGCTTTGGGCAGGATGGCCATTTTGATGATATTAATTGTTCCTAGCCCAGAGCACGGGGTGAGTTTCCATTTGTTAGTGTCCCCTTTAACTCCCGTGAAGGGTGTCGTATAGGTGTCAGGGTTTCGGTGTTTCCCTGCCTTGGTTCGGTTTATGCCTAGGTGTTTTATTCTTTTTGATGCAGTTGTGAATGGAGTGGTGTTCCTGATTTCCCTTTCTATTCAGTTCACCGTTAGTGTATGGGAAAGCCACAGATTTCTGTGTGTTCACTTTGTGTCCTGCAGCTCTGCTGTGTTCCGGTATCAGTTCTAGCAGTTCTGGAGTGGAGTCTTTCGGGGTTTTTTTTTTTTTTTTTTCCGGTCCAGCATCATGTCATCTGCAAATAGTGACAGTTTGACTTCTTCTTTACCAATCTGGATTCCTTGTATTTCTTTGTTTCGTCTACTCACCGTGGCCAGTGCCTCCAGTACTGTGTTGAAGAAGAGTGGTGAGAGTGGGCATCCCTGCCTTGTTCCCGATCTCAGAGGAAAAGCTTTCAGCTTCTCACTGTTCAGTGTGATGTTGGCTGTGGGTTTATCACATGTGGCCTTTTTACTATGTTGAGGTACTTGCCCTCCTGACCCGTTTTGCTGAGGGTTTTTACCGTGAGTGGATGTTGAGTTTTGTCAGACGCTTTTTCAGCGTCTGTGGAGATGAGCATGTGGTTTCTGTCCTCCTTTTTCTTTATGTACCACGTCTTCTTCATGCATTCCTCTACTGACGGACATTGCCATTTCTTGTCTACTGTGGATCGTGCTGCCATTAACATAGGGGTGCATCTGTCTTTTTCCAACCGGGCTGCTGCGTTCTTAGGGTACATTCCCAGAAGTGGAATTCCTGGGTCAAATGGTATTCCCATTTTGAGCTCTTCGAGGAACCTCCACACTGCTTTCCACAACGGACGAACTGACTTCGGTTCCCACCAGCAGCGCAGGAGGGTTCCCCTCTCTCCCTCACCTTGCCAACATCTGTTGTGGGTCTCCCGGATGGCGGCCATCCTGACCGGTGTGAGGTGATATCCCGTGGTGGTTTTAATTTGCATTTCTCCGACGATGAGCCACGTGGAGCATCTTTTCATGTGCCTGTCGGCCACTTGGCTTTCTTCTTTGGAGAAGTGTCTGCTCAGGTCCTCTGCCCATTTCTGGATTGGAGTATCTGCTTTCTGTCTGCTGAGGTATGTGGGCTCTTTATGTAGTTTTGGATGTCAATCCTTGAGCGGATCTCTCACTGATGGGTATATTCTCCCTTACTGCAGGAGAACTCTTTGTTCTATCGATGGTGTCCTTTGCTGTACAGAGGCTTTTCAGCTTGGTGTAGTCCCCCTCGTTCATTTTTGCTTTTGTTTCCCTTGCCCGGGGAGATATGTCCATGAAGAGGTCGCTCGTGTTTATGTCCAAGAGATTGCTGCCTGTGTTTTTCTCTAAGAGGCTTATGGTTTCATGACTGACAGTCAGGCCTTTGGTCCATTTCAGACTTGCAGTTGTGTGTGGGGTTAGACAGTGATCCAGTTTCATTCTCTTACATGTAGCTGCCCTGTTTTTGCCAGCACCGTCTGTTGAAGAGACGGTCTTTTCCCCATTGTATGTCCACGGTCCCTTTATCGTGCATTGATTGACCATATATGTTTGGGTTACTGCCTGGAGTCTCTGTTCAGTTCCACTGGTCTGTGGCTCCCTCTTGTGCCAGTGCCAAACTGTCTTGATGACTGTGGCTTTGTAGTAGAGCTTGAGGTTGGGGACCGAGATCCACCCCACCCCCCACCCCACCCCACCCCCCACTTGATTCTTCCTTCTCAGGACCGCTTTGGCTATTCATTTGGGGTCTTTGGTGTTTCCATGTGAATTTTTGAACTACTTGTTCCAGTTCGTTGAAGAATGCAGTTGGTTATTTGATCGGGATTGCATCAAATCTGTATATTGCTTTGGGCAGGATGGCCATTTTGATGATATTAATTGTTCCTAGCCCAGAGCACGGGGTGAGTTTCCATTTGTTAGTGTCCCCTTTAACTCCCGTGAAGGGTGTCGTATAGGTGTCAGGGTTTCGGTGTTTCCCTGCCTTGGTTCGGTTTATGCCTAGGTGTTTTATTCTTTTTGATGCAGTTGTGAATGGAGTGGTGTTCCTGATTTCCCTTTCTATTCAGTTCACCGTTAGTGTATGGGAAAGCCACAGATTTCTGTGTGTTCACTTTGTGTCCTGCAGCTCTGCTGTGTTCCGGTATCAGTTCTAGCAGTTCTGGAGTGGAGTCTTTCGGGGTTGTTGTTTTTTTGTCTTTTGTTTTTTTTTTTTTTCCGGTCCAGCATCATGTCATCTGCAAATAGTGACAGTTTGACTTCTTCTTTACCAATCTGGATTCCTTGTATTTCTTTGTTTCGTCTACTCACCGTGGCCAGTGCCTCCAGTACTGTGTTGAAGAAGAGTGGTGAGAGTGGGCATCCCTGCCTTGTTCCCGATCTCAGAGGAAAAGCTTTCAGCTTCTCACTGTTCAGTGTGATGTTGGCTGTGGGTTTATCACATGTGGCCTTTTTACTATGTTGAGGTACTTGCCCTCCTGACCCGTTTTGCTGAGGGTTTTTACCGTGAGTGGATGTTGAGTTTTGTCAGACGCTTTTTCAGCGTCTGTGGAGATGAGCATGTGGTTTCTGTCCTCCTTTTTCTTTATGTACCACGTCTTCTTCATGCATTCCTCTACTGACGGACATTGCCATTTCTTGTCTACTGTGGATCGTGCTGCCATTAACATAGGGGTGCATCTGTCTTTTTCCAACCGGGCTGCTGCGTTCTTAGGGTACATTCCCAGAAGTGGAATTCCTGGGTCAAATGGTATTCCCATTTTGAGCTCTTCGAGGAACCTCCACACTGCTTTCCACAACGGACGAACTGACTTCGGTTCCCACCAGCAGCGCAGGAGGGTTCCCCTCTCTCCCTCACCTTGCCAACGTCTGTTGTGGGTCTCCCGGATGGCGGCCATCCTGACCGGTGTGAGGTGATATCCCGTGGTGGTTTTAATTTGCATTTCTCCGACGATGAGCCACGTGGAGCATCTTTTCATGTGCCTGTCGGCCACTTGGCTTTCTTCTTTGGAGAAGTGTCTGCTCAGGTCCTCTGCCCATTTCTGGATTGGAGTATCTGCTTTCTGTCTGCTGAGGTATGTGGGCTCTTTATGTAGTTTTGGATGTCAATCCTTGAGCGGATCTCTCACTGATGGGTATATTCTCCCTTACTGCAGGAGAACTCTTTGTTCTATCGATGGTGTCCTTTGCTGTACAGAGGCTTTTCAGCTTGGTGTAGTCCCCCTCGTTCATTTTTGCTTTTGTTTCCCTTGCCCGGGGAGATATGTCCATGAAGAGGTCGCTCGTGTTTATGTCCAAGAGATTGCTGCCTGTGTTTTTCTCTAAGAGGCTTATGGTTTCATGACTGACAGTCAGGCCTTTGGTCCATTTCAGACTTGCAGTTGTGTGTGGGGTTAGACAGTGATCCAGTTTCATTCTCTTACATGTAGCTGCCCTGTTTTTGCCAGCACCGTCTGTTGAAGAGACGGTCTTTTCCCCATTGTATGTCCACGGTCCCTTTATCGTGCATTGATTGACCATATATGTTTGGGTTACTGCCTGGAGTCTCTGTTCAGTTCCACTGGTCTGTGGCTCCCTCTTGTGCCAGTGCCAAACTGTCTTGATGACTGTGGCTTTGTAGTAGAGCTTGAGGTTGGGGACCGAGATCCACCCCACCCCCCACCCCACCCCACCCCCCACTTGATTCTTCCTTCTCAGGACCGCTTTGGCTATTCATTTGGGGTCTTTGGTGTTTCCATGTGAATTTTTGAACTACTTGTTCCAGTTCGTTGAAGAATGCAGTTGGTTATTTGATCGGGATTGCATCAAATCTGTATATTGCTTTGGGCAGGATGGCCATTTTGATGATATTAATTGTTCCTAGCCCAGAGCACGGGGTGAGTTTCCATTTGTTAGTGTCCCCTTTAACTCCCGTGAAGGGTGTCGTATAGGTGTCAGGGTTTCGGTGTTTCCCTGCCTTGGTTCGGTTTATGCCTAGGTGTTTTATTCTTTTTGATGCAGTTGTGAATGGAGTGGTGTTCCTGATTTCCCTTTCTATTCAGTTCACCGTTAGTGTATGGGAAAGCCACAGATTTCTGTGTGTTCACTTTGTGTCCTGCAGCTCTGCTGTGTTCCGGTATCAGTTCTAGCAGTTCTGGAGTGGAGTCTTTCGGGGTTTTTTTTTTTTTTTTTTCCGGTCCAGCATCATGTCATCTGCAAATAGTGACAGTTTGACTTCTTCTTTACCAATCTGGATTCCTTGTATTTCTTTGTTTCGTCTACTCACCGTGGCCAGTGCCTCCAGTACTGTGTTGAAGAAGAGTGGTGAGAGTGGGCATCCCTGCCTTGTTCCCGATCTCAGAGGAAAAGCTTTCAGCTTCTCACTGTTCAGTGTGATGTTGGCTGTGGGTTTATCACATGTGGCCTTTTTACTATGTTGAGGTACTTGCCCTCCTGACCCGTTTTGCTGAGGGTTTTTACCGTGAGTGGATGTTGAGTTTTGTCAGACGCTTTTTCAGCGTCTGTGGAGATGAGCATGTGGTTTCTGTCCTCCTTTTTCTTTATGTACCACGTCTTCTTCATGCATTCCTCTACTGACGGACATTGCCATTTCTTGTCTACTGTGGATCGTGCTGCCATTAACATAGGGGTGCATCTGTCTTTTTCCAACCGGGCTGCTGCGTTCTTAGGGTACATTCCCAGAAGTGGAATTCCTGGGTCAAATGGTATTCCCATTTTGAGCTCTTCGAGGAACCTCCACACTGCTTTCCACAACGGACGAACTGACTTCGGTTCCCACCAGCAGCGCAGGAGGGTTCCCCTCTCTCCCTCACCTTGCCAACGTCTGTTGTGGGTCTCCCGGATGGCGGCCATCCTGACCGGTGTGAGGTGATATCCCGTGGTGGTTTTAATTTGCATTTCTCCGACGATGAGCCACGTGGAGCATCTTTTCATGTGCCTGTCGGCCACTTGGCTTTCTTCTTTGGAGAAGTGTCTGCTCAGGTCCTCTGCCCATTTCTGGATTGGAGTATCTGCTTTCTGTCTGCTGAGGTATGTGGGCTCTTTATGTAGTTTTGGATGTCAATCCTTGAGCGGATCTCTCACTGATGGGTATATTCTCCCTTACTGCAGGAGAACTCTTTGTTCTATCGATGGTGTCCTTTGCTGTACAGAGGCTTTTCAGCTTGGTGTAGTCCCCCTCGTTCATTTTTGCTTTTGTTTCCCTTGCCCGGGGAGATATGTCCATGAAGAGGTCGCTCGTGTTTATGTCCAAGAGATTGCTGCCTGTGTTTTTCTCTAAGAGGCTTATGGTTTCATGACTGACAGTCAGGCCTTTGGTCCATTTCAGACTTGCAGTTGTGTGTGGGGTTAGACAGTGATCCAGTTTCATTCTCTTACATGTAGCTGCCCTGTTTTTGCCAGCACCGTCTGTTGAAGAGACGGTCTTTTCCCCATTGTATGTCCACGGTCCCTTTATCGTGCATTGATTGACCATATATGTTTGGGTTACTGCCTGGAGTCTCTGTTCAGTTCCACTGGTCTGTGGCTCCCTCTTGTGCCAGTGCCAAACTGTCTTGATGACTGTGGCTTTGTAGTAGAGCTTGAGGTTGGGGACCGAGATCCACCCCACCCCCCACCCCACCCCACCCCCCACTTGATTCTTCCTTCTCAGGACCGCTTTGGCTATTCATTTGGGGTCTTTGGTGTTTCCATGTGAATTTTTGAACTACTTGTTCCAGTTCGTTGAAGAATGCAGTTGGTTATTTGATCGGGATTGCATCAAATCTGTATATTGCTTTGGGCAGGATGGCCATTTTGATGATATTAATTGTTCCTAGCCCAGAGCACGGGGTGAGTTTCCATTTGTTAGTGTCCCCTTTAACTCCCGTGAAGGGTGTCGTATAGGTGTCAGGGTTTCGGTGTTTCCCTGCCTTGGTTCGGTTTATGCCTAGGTGTTTTATTCTTTTTGATGCAGTTGTGAATGGAGTGGTGTTCCTGATTTCCCTTTCTATTCAGTTCACCGTTAGTGTATGGGAAAGCCACAGATTTCTGTGTGTTCACTTTGTGTCCTGCAGCTCTGCTGTGTTCCGGTATCAGTTCTAGCAGTTCTGGAGTGGAGTCTTTCGGGGTTTTTTTTTTTTTTTTTTCCGGTCCAGCATCATGTCATCTGCAAATAGTGACAGTTTGACTTCTTCTTTACCAATCTGGATTCCTTGTATTTCTTTGTTTCGTCTACTCACCGTGGCCAGTGCCTCCAGTACTGTGTTGAAGAAGAGTGGTGAGAGTGGGCATCCCTGCCTTGTTCCCGATCTCAGAGGAAAAGCTTTCAGCTTCTCACTGTTCAGTGTGATGTTGGCTGTGGGTTTATCACATGTGGCCTTTTTACTATGTTGAGGTACTTGCCCTCCTGACCCGTTTTGCTGAGGGTTTTTACCGTGAGTGGATGTTGAGTTTTGTCAGACGCTTTTTCAGCGTCTGTGGAGATGAGCATGTGGTTTCTGTCCTCCTTTTTCTTTATGTACCACGTCTTCTTCATGCATTCCTCTACTGACGGACATTGCCATTTCTTGTCTACTGTGGATCGTGCTGCCATTAACATAGGGGTGCATCTGTCTTTTTCCAACCGGGCTGCTGCGTTCTTAGGGTACATTCCCAGAAGTGGAATTCCTGGGTCAAATGGTATTCCCATTTTGAGCTCTTCGAGGAACCTCCACACTGCTTTCCACAACGGACGAACTGACTTCGGTTCCCACCAGCAGCGCAGGAGGGTTCCCCTCTCTCCCTCACCTTGCCAACGTCTGTTGTGGGTCTCCCGGATGGCGGCCATCCTGACCGGTGTGAGGTGATATCCCGTGGTGGTTTTAATTTGCATTTCTCCGACGATGAGCCACGTGGAGCATCTTTTCATGTGCCTGTCGGCCACTTGGCTTTCTTCTTTGGAGAAGTGTCTGCTCAGGTCCTCTGCCCATTTCTGGATTGGAGTATCTGCTTTCTGTCTGCTGAGGTATGTGGGCTCTTTATGTAGTTTTGGATGTCAATCCTTGAGCGGATCTCTCACTGATGGGTATATTCTCCCTTACTGCAGGAGAACTCTTTGTTCTATCGATGGTGTCCTTTGCTGTACAGAGGCTTTTCAGCTTGGTGTAGTCCCCCTCGTTCATTTTTGCTTTTGTTTCCCTTGCCCGGGGAGATATGTCCATGAAGAGGTCGCTCGTGTTTATGTCCAAGAGATTGCTGCCTGTGTTTTTCTCTAAGAGGCTTATGGTTTCATGACTGACAGTCAGGCCTTTGGTCCATTTCAGACTTGCAGTTGTGTGTGGGGTTAGACAGTGATCCAGTTTCATTCTCTTACATGTAGCTGCCCTGTTTTTGCCAGCACCGTCTGTTGAAGAGACGGTCTTTTCCCCATTGTATGTCCACGGTCCCTTTATCGTGCATTGATTGACCATATATGTTTGGGTTACTGCCTGGAGTCTCTGTTCAGTTCCACTGGTCTGTGGCTCCCTCTTGTGCCAGTGCCAAACTGTCTTGATGACTGTGGCTTTGTAGTAGAGCTTGAGGTTGGGGACCGAGATCCACCCCACCCCCCACCCCACCCCACCCCCCACTTGATTCTTCCTTCTCAGGACCGCTTTGGCTATTCATTTGGGGTCTTTGGTGTTTCCATGTGAATTTTTGAACTACTTGTTCCAGTTCGTTGAAGAATGCAGTTGGTTATTTGATCGGGATTGCATCAAATCTGTATATTGCTTTGGGCAGGATGGCCATTTTGATGATATTAATTGTTCCTAGCCCAGAGCACGGGGTGAGTTTCCATTTGTTAGTGTCCCCTTTAACTCCCGTGAAGGGTGTCGTATAGGTGTCAGGGTTTCGGTGTTTCCCTGCCTTGGTTCGGTTTATGCCTAGGTGTTTTATTCTTTTTGATGCAGTTGTGAATGGAGTGGTGTTCCTGATTTCCCTTTCTATTCAGTTCACCGTTAGTGTATGGGAAAGCCACAGATTTCTGTGTGTTCACTTTGTGTCCTGCAGCTCTGCTGTGTTCCGGTATCAGTTCTAGCAGTTCTGGAGTGGAGTCTTTCGGGGTTGTTGTTTTTTTGTCTTTTGTTTTTTTTTTTTTTCCGGTCCAGCATCATGTCATCTGCAAATAGTGACAGTTTGACTTCTTCTTTACCAATCTGGATTCCTTGTATTTCTTTGTTTCGTCTACTCACCGTGGCCAGTGCCTCCAGTACTGTGTTGAAGAAGAGTGGTGAGAGTGGGCATCCCTGCCTTGTTCCCGATCTCAGAGGAAAAGCTTTCAGCTTCTCACTGTTCAGTGTGATGTTGGCTGTGGGTTTATCACATGTGGCCTTTTTACTATGTTGAGGTACTTGCCCTCCTGACCCGTTTTGCTGAGGGTTTTTACCGTGAGTGGATGTTGAGTTTTGTCAGACGCTTTTTCAGCGTCTGTGGAGATGAGCATGTGGTTTCTGTCCTCCTTTTTCTTTATGTACCACGTCTTCTTCATGCATTCCTCTACTGACGGACATTGCCATTTCTTGTCTACTGTGGATCGTGCTGCCATTAACATAGGGGTGCATCTGTCTTTTTCCAACCGGGCTGCTGCGTTCTTAGGGTACATTCCCAGAAGTGGAATTCCTGGGTCAAATGGTATTCCCATTTTGAGCTCTTCGAGGAACCTCCACACTGCTTTCCACAACGGACGAACTGACTTCGGTTCCCACCAGCAGCGCAGGAGGGTTCCCCTCTCTCCCTCACCTTGCCAACGTCTGTTGTGGGTCTCCCGGATGGCGGCCATCCTGACCGGTGTGAGGTGATATCCCGTGGTGGTTTTAATTTGCATTTCTCCGACGATGAGCCACGTGGAGCATCTTTTCATGTGCCTGTCGGCCACTTGGCTTTCTTCTTTGGAGAAGTGTCTGCTCAGGTCCTCTGCCCATTTCTGGATTGGAGTATCTGCTTTCTGTCTGCTGAGGTATGTGGGCTCTTTATGTAGTTTTGGATGTCAATCCTTGAGCGGATCTCTCACTGATGGGTATATTCTCCCTTACTGCAGGAGAACTCTTTGTTCTATCGATGGTGTCCTTTGCTGTACAGAGGCTTTTCAGCTTGGTGTAGTCCCCCTCGTTCATTTTTGCTTTTGTTTCCCTTGCCCGGGGAGATATGTCCATGAAGAGGTCGCTCGTGTTTATGTCCAAGAGATTGCTGCCTGTGTTTTTCTCTAAGAGGCTTATGGTTTCATGACTGACAGTCAGGCCTTTGGTCCATTTCAGACTTGCAGTTGTGTGTGGGGTTAGACAGTGATCCAGTTTCATTCTCTTACATGTAGCTGCCCTGTTTTTGCCAGCACCGTCTGTTGAAGAGACGGTCTTTTCCCCATTGTATGTCCACGGTCCCTTTATCGTGCATTGATTGACCATATATGTTTGGGTTACTGCCTGGAGTCTCTGTTCAGTTCCACTGGTCTGTGGCTCCCTCTTGTGCCAGTGCCAAACTGTCTTGATGACTGTGGCTTTGTAGTAGAGCTTGAGGTTGGGGACCGAGATCCACCCCCCCCCCACCACCCCCCCACCCCCCCACTTGATTCTTCCTTCTCAGGACCGCTTTGGCTATTCATTTGGGGTCTTTGGTGTTTCCATGTGAATTTTTGAACTACTTGTTCCAGTTCGTTGAAGAATGCAGTTGGTTATTTGATCGGGATTGCATCAAATCTGTATATTGCTTTGGGCAGGATGGCCATTTTGATGATATTAATTGTTCCTAGCCCAGAGCACGGGGTGAGTTTCCATTTGTTAGTGTCCCCTTTAACTCCCGTGAAGGGTGTCGTATAGGTGTCAGGGTTTCGGTGTTTCCCTGCCTTGGTTCGGTTTATGCCTAGGTGTTTTATTCTTTTTGATGCAGTTGTGAATGGAGTGGTGTTCCTGATTTCCCTTTCTATTCAGTTCACCGTTAGTGTATGGGAAAGCCACAGATTTCTGTGTGTTCACTTTGTGTCCTGCAGCTCTGCTGTGTTCCGGTATCAGTTCTAGCAGTTCTGGAGTGGAGTCTTTCGGGGTTGTTGTTTTTTTGTCTTTTGTTTTTTTTTTTTTTCCGGTCCAGCATCATGTCATCTGCAAATAGTGACAGTTTGACTTCTTCTTTACCAATCTGGATTCCTTGTATTTCTTTGTTTCGTCTACTCACCGTGGCCAGTGCCTCCAGTACTGTGTTGAAGAAGAGTGGTGAGAGTGGGCATCCCTGCCTTGTTCCCGATCTCAGAGGAAAAGCTTTCAGCTTCTCACTGTTCAGTGTGATGTTGGCTGTGGGTTTATCACATGTGGCCTTTTTACTATGTTGAGGTACTTGCCCTCCTGACCCGTTTTGCTGAGGGTTTTTACCGTGAGTGGATGTTGAGTTTTGTCAGACGCTTTTTCAGCGTCTGTGGAGATGAGCATGTGGTTTCTGTCCTCCTTTTTCTTTATGTACCACGTCTTCTTCATGCATTCCTCTACTGACGGACATTGCCATTTCTTGTCTACTGTGGATCGTGCTGCCATTAACATAGGGGTGCATCTGTCTTTTTCCAACCGGGCTGCTGCGTTCTTAGGGTACATTCCCAGAAGTGGAATTCCTGGGTCAAATGGTATTCCCATTTTGAGCTCTTCGAGGAACCTCCACACTGCTTTCCACAACGGACGAACTGACTTCGGTTCCCACCAGCAGCGCAGGAGGGTTCCCCTCTCTCCCTCACCTTGCCAACGTCTGTTGTGGGTCTCCCGGATGGCGGCCATCCTGACCGGTGTGAGGTGATATCCCGTGGTGGTTTTAATTTGCATTTCTCCGACGATGAGCCACGTGGAGCATCTTTTCATGTGCCTGTCGGCCACTTGGCTTTCTTCTTTGGAGAAGTGTCTGCTCAGGTCCTCTGCCCATTTCTGGATTGGAGTATCTGCTTTCTGTCTGCTGAGGTATGTGGGCTCTTTATGTAGTTTTGGATGTCAATCCTTGAGCGGATCTCTCACTGATGGGTATATTCTCCCTTACTGCAGGAGAACTCTTTGTTCTATCGATGGTGTCCTTTGCTGTACAGAGGCTTTTCAGCTTGGTGTAGTCCCCCTCGTTCATTTTTGCTTTTGTTTCCCTTGCCCGGGGAGATATGTCCATGAAGAGGTCGCTCGTGTTTATGTCCAAGAGATTGCTGCCTGTGTTTTTCTCTAAGAGGCTTATGGTTTCATGACTGACAGTCAGGCCTTTGGTCCATTTCAGACTTGCAGTTGTGTGTGGGGTTAGACAGTGATCCAGTTTCATTCTCTTACATGTAGCTGCCCTGTTTTTGCCAGCACCGTCTGTTGAAGAGACGGTCTTTTCCCCATTGTATGTCCACGGTCCCTTTATCGTGCATTGATTGACCATATATGTTTGGGTTACTGCCTGGAGTCTCTGTTCAGTTCCACTGGTCTGTGGCTCCCTCTTGTGCCAGTGCCAAACTGTCTTGATGACTGTGGCTTTGTAGTAGAGCTTGAGGTTGGGGACCGAGATCCACCCCACCCCCCACCCCACCCCACCCCCCACTTGATTCTTCCTTCTCAGGACCGCTTTGGCTATTCATTTGGGGTCTTTGGTGTTTCCATGTGAATTTTTGAACTACTTGTTCCAGTTCGTTGAAGAATGCAGTTGGTTATTTGATCGGGATTGCATCAAATCTGTATATTGCTTTGGGCAGGATGGCCATTTTGATGATATTAATTGTTCCTAGCCCAGAGCACGGGGTGAGTTTCCATTTGTTAGTGTCCCCTTTAACTCCCGTGAAGGGTGTCGTATAGGTGTCAGGGTTTCGGTGTTTCCCTGCCTTGGTTCGGTTTATGCCTAGGTGTTTTATTCTTTTTGATGCAGTTGTGAATGGAGTGGTGTTCCTGATTTCCCTTTCTATTCAGTTCACCGTTAGTGTATGGGAAAGCCACAGATTTCTGTGTGTTCACTTTGTGTCCTGCAGCTCTGCTGTGTTCCGGTATCAGTTCTAGCAGTTCTGGAGTGGAGTCTTTCGGGGTTGTTGTTTTTTTGTCTTTTGTTTTTTTTTTTTTTCCGGTCCAGCATCATGTCATCTGCAAATAGTGACAGTTTGACTTCTTCTTTACCAATCTGGATTCCTTGTATTTCTTTGTTTCGTCTACTCACCGTGGCCAGTGCCTCCAGTACTGTGTTGAAGAAGAGTGGTGAGAGTGGGCATCCCTGCCTTGTTCCCGATCTCAGAGGAAAAGCTTTCAGCTTCTCACTGTTCAGTGTGATGTTGGCTGTGGGTTTATCACATGTGGCCTTTTTACTATGTTGAGGTACTTGCCCTCCTGACCCGTTTTGCTGAGGGTTTTTACCGTGAGTGGATGTTGAGTTTTGTCAGACGCTTTTTCAGCGTCTGTGGAGATGAGCATGTGGTTTCTGTCCTCCTTTTTCTTTATGTACCACGTCTTCTTCATGCATTCCTCTACTGACGGACATTGCCATTTCTTGTCTACTGTGGATCGTGCTGCCATTAACATAGGGGTGCATCTGTCTTTTTCCAACCGGGCTGCTGCGTTCTTAGGGTACATTCCCAGAAGTGGAATTCCTGGGTCAAATGGTATTCCCATTTTGAGCTCTTCGAGGAACCTCCACACTGCTTTCCACAACGGACGAACTGACTTCGGTTCCCACCAGCAGCGCAGGAGGGTTCCCCTCTCTCCCTCACCTTGCCAACGTCTGTTGTGGGTCTCCCGGATGGCGGCCATCCTGACCGGTGTGAGGTGATATCCCGTGGTGGTTTTAATTTGCATTTCTCCGACGATGAGCCACGTGGAGCATCTTTTCATGTGCCTGTCGGCCACTTGGCTTTCTTCTTTGGAGAAGTGTCTGCTCAGGTCCTCTGCCCATTTCTGGATTGGAGTATCTGCTTTCTGTCTGCTGAGGTATGTGGGCTCTTTATGTAGTTTTGGATGTCAATCCTTGAGCGGATCTCTCACTGATGGGTATATTCTCCCTTACTGCAGGAGAACTCTTTGTTCTATCGATGGTGTCCTTTGCTGTACAGAGGCTTTTCAGCTTGGTGTAGTCCCCCTCGTTCATTTTTGCTTTTGTTTCCCTTGCCCGGGGAGATATGTCCATGAAGAGGTCGCTCGTGTTTATGTCCAAGAGATTGCTGCCTGTGTTTTTCTCTAAGAGGCTTATGGTTTCATGACTGACAGTCAGGCCTTTGGTCCATTTCAGACTTGCAGTTGTGTGTGGGGTTAGACAGTGATCCAGTTTCATTCTCTTACATGTAGCTGCCCTGTTTTTGCCAGCACCGTCTGTTGAAGAGACGGTCTTTTCCCCATTGTATGTCCACGGTCCCTTTATCGTGCATTGATTGACCATATATGTTTGGGTTACTGCCTGGAGTCTCTGTTCAGTTCCACTGGTCTGTGGCTCCCTCTTGTGCCAGTGCCAAACTGTCTTGATGACTGTGGCTTTGTAGTAGAGCTTGAGGTTGGGGACCGAGATCCACCCCACCCCCACCCCCCCCCCCACCCCCCCACTTGATTCTTCCTTCTCAGGACCGCTTTGGCTATTCATTTGGGGTCTTTGGTGTTTCCATGTGAATTTTTGAACTACTTGTTCCAGTTCGTTGAAGAATGCAGTTGGTTATTTGATCGGGATTGCATCAAATCTGTATATTGCTTTGGGCAGGATGGCCATTTTGATGATATTAATTGTTCCTAGCCCAGAGCACGGGGTGAGTTTCCATTTGTTAGTGTCCCCTTTAACTCCCGTGAAGGGTGTCGTATAGGTGTCAGGGTTTCGGTGTTTCCCTGCCTTGGTTCGGTTTATGCCTAGGTGTTTTATTCTTTTTGATGCAGTTGTGAATGGAGTGGTGTTCCTGATTTCCCTTTCTATTCAGTTCACCGTTAGTGTATGGGAAAGCCACAGATTTCTGTGTGTTCACTTTGTGTCCTGCAGCTCTGCTGTGTTCCGGTATCAGTTCTAGCAGTTCTGGAGTGGAGTCTTTCGGGGTTGTTGTTTTTTTGTCTTTTGTTTTTTTTTTTTTTCCGGTCCAGCATCATGTCATCTGCAAATAGTGACAGTTTGACTTCTTCTTTACCAATCTGGATTCCTTGTATTTCTTTGTTTCGTCTACTCACCGTGGCCAGTGCCTCCAGTACTGTGTTGAAGAAGAGTGGTGAGAGTGGGCATCCCTGCCTTGTTCCCGATCTCAGAGGAAAAGCTTTCAGCTTCTCACTGTTCAGTGTGATGTTGGCTGTGGGTTTATCACATGTGGCCTTTTTACTATGTTGAGGTACTTGCCCTCCTGACCCGTTTTGCTGAGGGTTTTTACCGTGAGTGGATGTTGAGTTTTGTCAGACGCTTTTTCAGCGTCTGTGGAGATGAGCATGTGGTTTCTGTCCTCCTTTTTCTTTATGTACCACGTCTTCTTCATGCATTCCTCTACTGACGGACATTGCCATTTCTTGTCTACTGTGGATCGTGCTGCCATTAACATAGGGGTGCATCTGTCTTTTTCCAACCGGGCTGCTGCGTTCTTAGGGTACATTCCCAGAAGTGGAATTCCTGGGTCAAATGGTATTCCCATTTTGAGCTCTTCGAGGAACCTCCACACTGCTTTCCACAACGGACGAACTGACTTCGGTTCCCACCAGCAGCGCAGGAGGGTTCCCCTCTCTCCCTCACCTTGCCAACGTCTGTTGTGGGTCTCCCGGATGGCGGCCATCCTGACCGGTGTGAGGTGATATCCCGTGGTGGTTTTAATTTGCATTTCTCCGACGATGAGCCACGTGGAGCATCTTTTCATGTGCCTGTCGGCCACTTGGCTTTCTTCTTTGGAGAAGTGTCTGCTCAGGTCCTCTGCCCATTTCTGGATTGGAGTATCTGCTTTCTGTCTGCTGAGGTATGTGGGCTCTTTATGTAGTTTTGGATGTCAATCCTTGAGCGGATCTCTCACTGATGGGTATATTCTCCCTTACTGCAGGAGAACTCTTTGTTCTATCGATGGTGTCCTTTGCTGTACAGAGGCTTTTCAGCTTGGTGTAGTCCCCCTCGTTCATTTTTGCTTTTGTTTCCCTTGCCCGGGGAGATATGTCCATGAAGAGGTCGCTCGTGTTTATGTCCAAGAGATTGCTGCCTGTGTTTTTCTCTAAGAGGCTTATGGTTTCATGACTGACAGTCAGGCCTTTGGTCCATTTCAGACTTGCAGTTGTGTGTGGGGTTAGACAGTGATCCAGTTTCATTCTCTTACATGTAGCTGCCCTGTTTTTGCCAGCACCGTCTGTTGAAGAGACGGTCTTTTCCCCATTGTATGTCCACGGTCCCTTTATCGTGCATTGATTGACCATATATGTTTGGGTTACTGCCTGGAGTCTCTGTTCAGTTCCACTGGTCTGTGGCTCCCTCTTGTGCCAGTGCCAAACTGTCTTGATGACTGTGGCTTTGTAGTAGAGCTTGAGGTTGGGGACCGAGATCCACCCCCACCCCCACCCCCCCCCCCACCCCCCCACTTGATTCTTCCTTCTCAGGACCGCTTTGGCTATTCATTTGGGGTCTTTGGTGTTTCCATGTGAATTTTTGAACTACTTGTTCCAGTTCGTTGAAGAATGCAGTTGGTTATTTGATCGGGATTGCATCAAATCTGTATATTGCTTTGGGCAGGATGGCCATTTTGATGATATTAATTGTTCCTAGCCCAGAGCACGGGGTGAGTTTCCATTTGTTAGTGTCCCCTTTAACTCCCGTGAAGGGTGTCGTATAGGTGTCAGGGTTTCGGTGTTTCCCTGCCTTGGTTCGGTTTATGCCTAGGTGTTTTATTCTTTTTGATGCAGTTGTGAATGGAGTGGTGTTCCTGATTTCCCTTTCTATTCAGTTCACCGTTAGTGTATGGGAAAGCCACAGATTTCTGTGTGTTCACTTTGTGTCCTGCAGCTCTGCTGTGTTCCGGTATCAGTTCTAGCAGTTCTGGAGTGGAGTCTTTCGGGGTTGTTGTTTTTTTGTCTTTTGTTTTTTTTTTTTTTCCGGTCCAGCATCATGTCATCTGCAAATAGTGACAGTTTGACTTCTTCTTTACCAATCTGGATTCCTTGTATTTCTTTGTTTCGTCTACTCACCGTGGCCAGTGCCTCCAGTACTGTGTTGAAGAAGAGTGGTGAGAGTGGGCATCCCTGCCTTGTTCCCGATCTCAGAGGAAAAGCTTTCAGCTTCTCACTGTTCAGTGTGATGTTGGCTGTGGGTTTATCACATGTGGCCTTTTTACTATGTTGAGGTACTTGCCCTCCTGACCCGTTTTGCTGAGGGTTTTTACCGTGAGTGGATGTTGAGTTTTGTCAGACGCTTTTTCAGCGTCTGTGGAGATGAGCATGTGGTTTCTGTCCTCCTTTTTCTTTATGTACCACGTCTTCTTCATGCATTCCTCTACTGACGGACATTGCCATTTCTTGTCTACTGTGGATCGTGCTGCCATTAACATAGGGGTGCATCTGTCTTTTTCCAACCGGGCTGCTGCGTTCTTAGGGTACATTCCCAGAAGTGGAATTCCTGGGTCAAATGGTATTCCCATTTTGAGCTCTTCGAGGAACCTCCACACTGCTTTCCACAACGGACGAACTGACTTCGGTTCCCACCAGCAGCGCAGGAGGGTTCCCCTCTCTCCCTCACCTTGCCAACGTCTGTTGTGGGTCTCCCGGATGGCGGCCATCCTGACCGGTGTGAGGTGATATCCCGTGGTGGTTTTAATTTGCATTTCTCCGACGATGAGCCACGTGGAGCATCTTTTCATGTGCCTGTCGGCCACTTGGCTTTCTTCTTTGGAGAAGTGTCTGCTCAGGTCCTCTGCCCATTTCTGGATTGGAGTATCTGCTTTCTGTCTGCTGAGGTATGTGGGCTCTTTATGTAGTTTTGGATGTCAATCCTTGAGCGGATCTCTCACTGATGGGTATATTCTCCCTTACTGCAGGAGAACTCTTTGTTCTATCGATGGTGTCCTTTGCTGTACAGAGGCTTTTCAGCTTGGTGTAGTCCCCCTCGTTCATTTTTGCTTTTGTTTCCCTTGCCCGGGGAGATATGTCCATGAAGAGGTCGCTCGTGTTTATGTCCAAGAGATTGCTGCCTGTGTTTTTCTCTAAGAGGCTTATGGTTTCATGACTGACAGTCAGGCCTTTGGTCCATTTCAGACTTGCAGTTGTGTGTGGGGTTAGACAGTGATCCAGTTTCATTCTCTTACATGTAGCTGCCCTGTTTTTGCCAGCACCGTCTGTTGAAGAGACGGTCTTTTCCCCATTGTATGTCCACGGTCCCTTTATCGTGCATTGATTGACCATATATGTTTGGGTTACTGCCTGGAGTCTCTGTTCAGTTCCACTGGTCTGTGGCTCCCTCTTGTGCCAGTGCCAAACTGTCTTGATGACTGTGGCTTTGTAGTAGAGCTTGAGGTTGGGGACCGAGATCCACCCCACCCCCCACCCCACCCCACCCCCCACTTGATTCTTCCTTCTCAGGACCGCTTTGGCTATTCATTTGGGGTCTTTGGTGTTTCCATGTGAATTTTTGAACTACTTGTTCCAGTTCGTTGAAGAATGCAGTTGGTTATTTGATCGGGATTGCATCAAATCTGTATATTGCTTTGGGCAGGATGGCCATTTTGATGATATTAATTGTTCCTAGCCCAGAGCACGGGGTGAGTTTCCATTTGTTAGTGTCCCCTTTAACTCCCGTGAAGGGTGTCGTATAGGTGTCAGGGTTTCGGTGTTTCCCTGCCTTGGTTCGGTTTATGCCTAGGTGTTTTATTCTTTTTGATGCAGTTGTGAATGGAGTGGTGTTCCTGATTTCCCTTTCTATTCAGTTCACCGTTAGTGTATGGGAAAGCCACAGATTTCTGTGTGTTCACTTTGTGTCCTGCAGCTCTGCTGTGTTCCGGTATCAGTTCTAGCAGTTCTGGAGTGGAGTCTTTCGGGGTTGTTGTTTTTTTGTCTTTTGTTTTTTTTTTTTTTCCGGTCCAGCATCATGTCATCTGCAAATAGTGACAGTTTGACTTCTTCTTTACCAATCTGGATTCCTTGTATTTCTTTGTTTCGTCTACTCACCGTGGCCAGTGCCTCCAGTACTGTGTTGAAGAAGAGTGGTGAGAGTGGGCATCCCTGCCTTGTTCCCGATCTCAGAGGAAAAGCTTTCAGCTTCTCACTGTTCAGTGTGATGTTGGCTGTGGGTTTATCACATGTGGCCTTTTTACTATGTTGAGGTACTTGCCCTCCTGACCCGTTTTGCTGAGGGTTTTTACCGTGAGTGGATGTTGAGTTTTGTCAGACGCTTTTTCAGCGTCTGTGGAGATGAGCATGTGGTTTCTGTCCTCCTTTTTCTTTATGTACCACGTCTTCTTCATGCATTCCTCTACTGACGGACATTGCCATTTCTTGTCTACTGTGGATCGTGCTGCCATTAACATAGGGGTGCATCTGTCTTTTTCCAACCGGGCTGCTGCGTTCTTAGGGTACATTCCCAGAAGTGGAATTCCTGGGTCAAATGGTATTCCCATTTTGAGCTCTTCGAGGAACCTCCACACTGCTTTCCACAACGGACGAACTGACTTCGGTTCCCACCAGCAGCGCAGGAGGGTTCCCCTCTCTCCCTCACCTTGCCAACGTCTGTTGTGGGTCTCCCGGATGGCGGCCATCCTGACCGGTGTGAGGTGATATCCCGTGGTGGTTTTAATTTGCATTTCTCCGACGATGAGCCACGTGGAGCATCTTTTCATGTGCCTGTCGGCCACTTGGCTTTCTTCTTTGGAGAAGTGTCTGCTCAGGTCCTCTGCCCATTTCTGGATTGGAGTATCTGCTTTCTGTCTGCTGAGGTATGTGGGCTCTTTATGTAGTTTTGGATGTCAATCCTTGAGCGGATCTCTCACTGATGGGTATATTCTCCCTTACTGCAGGAGAACTCTTTGTTCTATCGATGGTGTCCTTTGCTGTACAGAGGCTTTTCAGCTTGGTGTAGTCCCCCTCGTTCATTTTTGCTTTTGTTTCCCTTGCCCGGGGAGATATGTCCATGAAGAGGTCGCTCGTGTTTATGTCCAAGAGATTGCTGCCTGTGTTTTTCTCTAAGAGGCTTATGGTTTCATGACTGACAGTCAGGCCTTTGGTCCATTTCAGACTTGCAGTTGTGTGTGGGGTTAGACAGTGATCCAGTTTCATTCTCTTACATGTAGCTGCCCTGTTTTTGCCAGCACCGTCTGTTGAAGAGACGGTCTTTTCCCCATTGTATGTCCACGGTCCCTTTATCGTGCATTGATTGACCATATATGTTTGGGTTACTGCCTGGAGTCTCTGTTCAGTTCCACTGGTCTGTGGCTCCCTCTTGTGCCAGTGCCAAACTGTCTTGATGACTGTGGCTTTGTAGTAGAGCTTGAGGTTGGGGACCGAGATCCACCCCACCCCCCACCCCACCCCACCCCCCACTTGATTCTTCCTTCTCAGGACCGCTTTGGCTATTCATTTGGGGTCTTTGGTGTTTCCATGTGAATTTTTGAACTACTTGTTCCAGTTCGTTGAAGAATGCAGTTGGTTATTTGATCGGGATTGCATCAAATCTGTATATTGCTTTGGGCAGGATGGCCATTTTGATGATATTAATTGTTCCTAGCCCAGAGCACGGGGTGAGTTTCCATTTGTTAGTGTCCCCTTTAACTCCCGTGAAGGGTGTCGTATAGGTGTCAGGGTTTCGGTGTTTCCCTGCCTTGGTTCGGTTTATGCCTAGGTGTTTTATTCTTTTTGATGCAGTTGTGAATGGAGTGGTGTTCCTGATTTCCCTTTCTATTCAGTTCACCGTTAGTGTATGGGAAAGCCACAGATTTCTGTGTGTTCACTTTGTGTCCTGCAGCTCTGCTGTGTTCCGGTATCAGTTCTAGCAGTTCTGGAGTGGAGTCTTTCGGGGTTGTTGTTTTTTTGTCTTTTGTTTTTTTTTTTTTTCCGGTCCAGCATCATGTCATCTGCAAATAGTGACAGTTTGACTTCTTCTTTACCAATCTGGATTCCTTGTATTTCTTTGTTTCGTCTACTCACCGTGGCCAGTGCCTCCAGTACTGTGTTGAAGAAGAGTGGTGAGAGTGGGCATCCCTGCCTTGTTCCCGATCTCAGAGGAAAAGCTTTCAGCTTCTCACTGTTCAGTGTGATGTTGGCTGTGGGTTTATCACATGTGGCCTTTTTACTATGTTGAGGTACTTGCCCTCCTGACCCGTTTTGCTGAGGGTTTTTACCGTGAGTGGATGTTGAGTTTTGTCAGACGCTTTTTCAGCGTCTGTGGAGATGAGCATGTGGTTTCTGTCCTCCTTTTTCTTTATGTACCACGTCTTCTTCATGCATTCCTCTACTGACGGACATTGCCATTTCTTGTCTACTGTGGATCGTGCTGCCATTAACATAGGGGTGCATCTGTCTTTTTCCAACCGGGCTGCTGCGTTCTTAGGGTACATTCCCAGAAGTGGAATTCCTGGGTCAAATGGTATTCCCATTTTGAGCTCTTCGAGGAACCTCCACACTGCTTTCCACAACGGACGAACTGACTTCGGTTCCCACCAGCAGCGCAGGAGGGTTCCCCTCTCTCCCTCACCTTGCCAACGTCTGTTGTGGGTCTCCCGGATGGCGGCCATCCTGACCGGTGTGAGGTGATATCCCGTGGTGGTTTTAATTTGCATTTCTCCGACGATGAGCCACGTGGAGCATCTTTTCATGTGCCTGTCGGCCACTTGGCTTTCTTCTTTGGAGAAGTGTCTGCTCAGGTCCTCTGCCCATTTCTGGATTGGAGTATCTGCTTTCTGTCTGCTGAGGTATGTGGGCTCTTTATGTAGTTTTGGATGTCAATCCTTGAGCGGATCTCTCACTGATGGGTATATTCTCCCTTACTGCAGGAGAACTCTTTGTTCTATCGATGGTGTCCTTTGCTGTACAGAGGCTTTTCAGCTTGGTGTAGTCCCCCTCGTTCATTTTTGCTTTTGTTTCCCTTGCCCGGGGAGATATGTCCATGAAGAGGTCGCTCGTGTTTATGTCCAAGAGATTGCTGCCTGTGTTTTTCTCTAAGAGGCTTATGGTTTCATGACTGACAGTCAGGCCTTTGGTCCATTTCAGACTTGCAGTTGTGTGTGGGGTTAGACAGTGATCCAGTTTCATTCTCTTACATGTAGCTGCCCTGTTTTTGCCAGCACCGTCTGTTGAAGAGACGGTCTTTTCCCCATTGTATGTCCACGGTCCCTTTATCGTGCATTGATTGACCATATATGTTTGGGTTACTGCCTGGAGTCTCTGTTCAGTTCCACTGGTCTGTGGCTCCCTCTTGTGCCAGTGCCAAACTGTCTTGATGACTGTGGCTTTGTAGTAGAGCTTGAGGTTGGGGACCGAGATCCACCCCCACCCCCACCCCCCCCCCCACCCCCCCACTTGATTCTTCCTTCTCAGGACCGCTTTGGCTATTCATTTGGGGTCTTTGGTGTTTCCATGTGAATTTTTGAACTACTTGTTCCAGTTCGTTGAAGAATGCAGTTGGTTATTTGATCGGGATTGCATCAAATCTGTATATTGCTTTGGGCAGGATGGCCATTTTGATGATATTAATTGTTCCTAGCCCAGAGCACGGGGTGAGTTTCCATTTGTTAGTGTCCCCTTTAACTCCCGTGAAGGGTGTCGTATAGGTGTCAGGGTTTCGGTGTTTCCCTGCCTTGGTTCGGTTTATGCCTAGGTGTTTTATTCTTTTTGATGCAGTTGTGAATGGAGTGGTGTTCCTGATTTCCCTTTCTATTCAGTTCACCGTTAGTGTATGGGAAAGCCACAGATTTCTGTGTGTTCACTTTGTGTCCTGCAGCTCTGCTGTGTTCCGGTATCAGTTCTAGCAGTTCTGGAGTGGAGTCTTTCGGGGTTGTTGTTTTTTTGTCTTTTGTTTTTTTTTTTTTTCCGGTCCAGCATCATGTCATCTGCAAATAGTGACAGTTTGACTTCTTCTTTACCAATCTGGATTCCTTGTATTTCTTTGTTTCGTCTACTCACCGTGGCCAGTGCCTCCAGTACTGTGTTGAAGAAGAGTGGTGAGAGTGGGCATCCCTGCCTTGTTCCCGATCTCAGAGGAAAAGCTTTCAGCTTCTCACTGTTCAGTGTGATGTTGGCTGTGGGTTTATCACATGTGGCCTTTTTACTATGTTGAGGTACTTGCCCTCCTGACCCGTTTTGCTGAGGGTTTTTACCGTGAGTGGATGTTGAGTTTTGTCAGACGCTTTTTCAGCGTCTGTGGAGATGAGCATGTGGTTTCTGTCCTCCTTTTTCTTTATGTACCACGTCTTCTTCATGCATTCCTCTACTGACGGACATTGCCATTTCTTGTCTACTGTGGATCGTGCTGCCATTAACATAGGGGTGCATCTGTCTTTTTCCAACCGGGCTGCTGCGTTCTTAGGGTACATTCCCAGAAGTGGAATTCCTGGGTCAAATGGTA
This sequence comes from Manis pentadactyla, assembly GCF_030020395.1. Taxonomy (NCBI): domain Eukaryota; kingdom Metazoa; phylum Chordata; class Mammalia; order Pholidota; family Manidae; genus Manis; species Manis pentadactyla. Next base: position 85,307,524 of record NC_080019.1, read on the forward strand.
TTCCCATTTTGAGCTCTTCGAGGAACCTCCACACTGCTTTCCACAACGGACGAACTGACTTCGGTTCCCACCAGCAGCGCAGGAGGGTTCCCCTCTCTCCCTCACCTTGCCAACGTCTGTTGTGGGTCTCCCGGATGGCGGCCATCCTGACCGGTGTGAGGTGATATCCCGTGGTGGTTTTAATTTGCATTTCTCCGACGATGAGCCACGTGGAGCATCTTTTCATGTGCCTGTCGGCCACTTGGCTTTCTTCTTTGGAGAAGTGTCTGCTCAGGTCCTCTGCCCATTTCTGGATTGGAGTATCTGCTTTCTGTCTGCTGAGGTATGTGGGCTCTTTATGTAGTTTTGGATGTCAATCCTTGAGCGGATCTCTCACTGATGGGTATATTCTCCCTTACTGCAGGAGAACTCTTTGTTCTATCGATGGTGTCCTTTGCTGTACAGAGGCTTTTCAGCTTGGTGTAGTCCCCCTCGTTCATTTTTGCTTTTGTTTCCCTTGCCCGGGGAGATATGTCCATGAAGAGGTCGCTCGTGTTTATGTCCAAGAGATTGCTGCCTGTGTTTTTCTCTAAGAGGCTTATGGTTTCATGACTGACAGTCAGGCCTTTGGTCCATTTCAGACTTGCAGTTGTGTGTGGGGTTAGACAGTGATCCAGTTTCATTCTCTTACATGTAGCTGCCCTGTTTTTGCCAGCACCGTCTGTTGAAGAGACGGTCTTTTCCCCATTGTATGTCCACGGTCCCTTTATCGTGCATTGATTGACCATATATGTTTGGGTTACTGCCTGGAGTCTCTGTTCAGTTCCACTGGTCTGTGGCTCCCTCTTGTGCCAGTGCCAAACTGTCTTGATGACTGTGGCTTTGTAGTAGAGCTTGAGGTTGGGGACCGAGATCCACCCCACCCCCCACCCCACCCCACCCCCCACTTGATTCTTCCTTCTCAGGACCGCTTTGGCTATTCATTTGGGGTCTTTGGTGTTTCCATGTGAATTTTTGAACTACTTGTTCCAGTTCGTTGAAGAATGCAGTTGGTTATTTGATCGGGATTGCATCAAATCTGTATATTGCTTTGGGCAGGATGGCCATTTTGATGATATTAATTGTTCCTAGCCCAGAGCACGGGGTGAGTTTCCATTTGTTAGTGTCCCCTTTAACTCCCGTGAAGGGTGTCGTATAGGTGTCAGGGTTTCGGTGTTTCCCTGCCTTGGTTCGGTTTATGCCTAGGTGTTTTATTCTTTTTGATGCAGTTGTGAATGGAGTGGTGTTCCTGATTTCCCTTTCTATTCAGTTCACCGTTAGTGTATGGGAAAGCCACAGATTTCTGTGTGTTCACTTTGTGTCCTGCAGCTCTGCTGTGTTCCGGTATCAGTTCTAGCAGTTCTGGAGTGGAGTCTTTCGGGGTTGTTGTTTTTTTGTCTTTTGTTTTTTTTTTTTTTCCGGTCCAGCATCATGTCATCTGCAAATAGTGACAGTTTGACTTCTTCTTTACCAATCTGGATTCCTTGTATTTCTTTGTTTCGTCTACTCACCGTGGCCAGTGCCTCCAGTACTGTGTTGAAGAAGAGTGGTGAGAGTGGGCATCCCTGCCTTGTTCCCGATCTCAGAGGAAAAGCTTTCAGCTTCTCACTGTTCAGTGTGATGTTGGCTGTGGGTTTATCACATGTGGCCTTTTTACTATGTTGAGGTACTTGCCCTCCTGACCCGTTTTGCTGAGGGTTTTTACCGTGAGTGGATGTTGAGTTTTGTCAGACGCTTTTTCAGCGTCTGTGGAGATGAGCATGTGGTTTCTGTCCTCCTTTTTCTTTATGTACCACGTCTTCTTCATGCATTCCTCTACTGACGGACATTGCCATTTCTTGTCTACTGTGGATCGTGCTGCCATTAACATAGGGGTGCATCTGTCTTTTTCCAACCGGGCTGCTGCGTTCTTAGGGTACATTCCCAGAAGTGGAATTCCTGGGTCAAATGGTATTCCCATTTTGAGCTCTTCGAGGAACCTCCACACTGCTTTCCACAACGGACGAACTGACTTCGGTTCCCACCAGCAGCGCAGGAGGGTTCCCCTCTCTCCCTCACCTTGCCAACGTCTGTTGTGGGTCTCCCGGATGGCGGCCATCCTGACCGGTGTGAGGTGATATCCCGTGGTGGTTTTAATTTGCATTTCTCCGACGATGAGCCACGTGGAGCATCTTTTCATGTGCCTGTCGGCCACTTGGCTTTCTTCTTTGGAGAAGTGTCTGCTCAGGTCCTCTGCCCATTTCTGGATTGGAGTATCTGCTTTCTGTCTGCTGAGGTATGTGGGCTCTTTATGTAGTTTTGGATGTCAATCCTTGAGCGGATCTCTCACTGATGGGTATATTCTCCCTTACTGCAGGAGAACTCTTTGTTCTATCGATGGTGTCCTTTGCTGTACAGAGGCTTTTCAGCTTGGTGTAGTCCCCCTCGTTCATTTTTGCTTTTGTTTCCCTTGCCCGGGGAGATATGTCCATGAAGAGGTCGCTCGTGTTTATGTCCAAGAGATTGCTGCCTGTGTTTTTCTCTAAGAGGCTTATGGTTTCATGACTGACAGTCAGGCCTTTGGTCCATTTCAGACTTGCAGTTGTGTGTGGGGTTAGACAGTGATCCAGTTTCATTCTCTTACATGTAGCTGCCCTGTTTTTGCCAGCACCGTCTGTTGAAGAGACGGTCTTTTCCCCATTGTATGTCCACGGTCCCTTTATCGTGCATTGATTGACCATATATGTTTGGGTTACTGCCTGGAGTCTCTGTTCAGTTCCACTGGTCTGTGGCTCCCTCTTGTGCCAGTGCCAAACTGTCTTGATGACTGTGGCTTTGTAGTAGAGCTTGAGGTTGGGGACCGAGATCCACCCCACCCCCCACCCCACCCCACCCCCCACTTGATTCTTCCTTCTCAGGACCGCTTTGGCTATTCATTTGGGGTCTTTGGTGTTTCCATGTGAATTTTTGAACTACTTGTTCCAGTTCGTTGAAGAATGCAGTTGGTTATTTGATCGGGATTGCATCAAATCTGTATATTGCTTTGGGCAGGATGGCCATTTTGATGATATTAATTGTTCCTAGCCCAGAGCACGGGGTGAGTTTCCATTTGTTAGTGTCCCCTTTAACTCCCGTGAAGGGTGTCGTATAGGTGTCAGGGTTTCGGTGTTTCCCTGCCTTGGTTCGGTTTATGCCTAGGTGTTTTATTCTTTTTGATGCAGTTGTGAATGGAGTGGTGTTCCTGATTTCCCTTTCTATTCAGTTCACCGTTAGTGTATGGGAAAGCCACAGATTTCTGTGTGTTCACTTTGTGTCCTGCAGCTCTGCTGTGTTCCGGTATCAGTTCTAGCAGTTCTGGAGTGGAGTCTTTCGGGGTTGTTGTTTTTTTGTCTTTTGTTTTTTTTTTTTTTCCGGTCCAGCATCATGTCATCTGCAAATAGTGACAGTTTGACTTCTTCTTTACCAATCTGGATTCCTTGTATTTCTTTGTTTCGTCTACTCACCGTGGCCAGTGCCTCCAGTACTGTGTTGAAGAAGAGTGGTGAGAGTGGGCATCCCTGCCTTGTTCCCGATCTCAGAGGAAAAGCTTTCAGCTTCTCACTGTTCAGTGTGATGTTGGCTGTGGGTTTATCACATGTGGCCTTTTTACTATGTTGAGGTACTTGCCCTCCTGACCCGTTTTGCTGAGGGTTTTTACCGTGAGTGGATGTTGAGTTTTGTCAGACGCTTTTTCAGCGTCTGTGGAGATGAGCATGTGGTTTCTGTCCTCCTTTTTCTTTATGTACCACGTCTTCTTCATGCATTCCTCTACTGACGGACATTGCCATTTCTTGTCTACTGTGGATCGTGCTGCCATTAACATAGGGGTGCATCTGTCTTTTTCCAACCGGGCTGCTGCGTTCTTAGGGTACATTCCCAGAAGTGGAATTCCTGGGTCAAATGGTATTCCCATTTTGAGCTCTTCGAGGAACCTCCACACTGCTTTCCACAACGGACGAACTGACTTCGGTTCCCACCAGCAGCGCAGGAGGGTTCCCCTCTCTCCCTCACCTTGCCAACGTCTGTTGTGGGTCTCCCGGATGGCGGCCATCCTGACCGGTGTGAGGTGATATCCCGTGGTGGTTTTAATTTGCATTTCTCCGACGATGAGCCACGTGGAGCATCTTTTCATGTGCCTGTCGGCCACTTGGCTTTCTTCTTTGGAGAAGTGTCTGCTCAGGTCCTCTGCCCATTTCTGGATTGGAGTATCTGCTTTCTGTCTGCTGAGGTATGTGGGCTCTTTATGTAGTTTTGGATGTCAATCCTTGAGCGGATCTCTCACTGATGGGTATATTCTCCCTTACTGCAGGAGAACTCTTTGTTCTATCGATGGTGTCCTTTGCTGTACAGAGGCTTTTCAGCTTGGTGTAGTCCCCCTCGTTCATTTTTGCTTTTGTTTCCCTTGCCCGGGGAGATATGTCCATGAAGAGGTCGCTCGTGTTTATGTCCAAGAGATTGCTGCCTGTGTTTTTCTCTAAGAGGCTTATGGTTTCATGACTGACAGTCAGGCCTTTGGTCCATTTCAGACTTGCAGTTGTGTGTGGGGTTAGACAGTGATCCAGTTTCATTCTCTTACATGTAGCTGCCCTGTTTTTGCCAGCACCGTCTGTTGAAGAGACGGTCTTTTCCCCATTGTATGTCCACGGTCCCTTTATCGTGCATTGATTGACCATATATGTTTGGGTTACTGCCTGGAGTCTCTGTTCAGTTCCACTGGTCTGTGGCTCCCTCTTGTGCCAGTGCCAAACTGTCTTGATGACTGTGGCTTTGTAGTAGAGCTTGAGGTTGGGGACCGAGATCCACCCCACCCCCCACCCCACCCCACCCCCCACTTGATTCTTCCTTCTCAGGACCGCTTTGGCTATTCATTTGGGGTCTTTGGTGTTTCCATGTGAATTTTTGAACTACTTGTTCCAGTTCGTTGAAGAATGCAGTTGGTTATTTGATCGGGATTGCATCAAATCTGTATATTGCTTTGGGCAGGATGGCCATTTTGATGATATTAATTGTTCCTAGCCCAGAGCACGGGGTGAGTTTCCATTTGTTAGTGTCCCCTTTAACTCCCGTGAAGGGTGTCGTATAGGTGTCAGGGTTTCGGTGTTTCCCTGCCTTGGTTCGGTTTATGCCTAGGTGTTTTATTCTTTTTGATGCAGTTGTGAATGGAGTGGTGTTCCTGATTTCCCTTTCTATTCAGTTCACCGTTAGTGTATGGGAAAGCCACAGATTTCTGTGTGTTCACTTTGTGTCCTGCAGCTCTGCTGTGTTCCGGTATCAGTTCTAGCAGTTCTGGAGTGGAGTCTTTCGGGGTTGTTGTTTTTTTGTCTTTTGTTTTTTTTTTTTTTCCGGTCCAGCATCATGTCATCTGCAAATAGTGACAGTTTGACTTCTTCTTTACCAATCTGGATTCCTTGTATTTCTTTGTTTCGTCTACTCACCGTGGCCAGTGCCTCCAGTACTGTGTTGAAGAAGAGTGGTGAGAGTGGGCATCCCTGCCTTGTTCCCGATCTCAGAGGAAAAGCTTTCAGCTTCTCACTGTTCAGTGTGATGTTGGCTGTGGGTTTATCACATGTGGCCTTTTTACTATGTTGAGGTACTTGCCCTCCTGACCCGTTTTGCTGAGGGTTTTTACCGTGAGTGGATGTTGAGTTTTGTCAGACGCTTTTTCAGCGTCTGTGGAGATGAGCATGTGGTTTCTGTCCTCCTTTTTCTTTATGTACCACGTCTTCTTCATGCATTCCTCTACTGACGGACATTGCCATTTCTTGTCTACTGTGGATCGTGCTGCCATTAACATAGGGGTGCATCTGTCTTTTTCCAACCGGGCTGCTGCGTTCTTAGGGTACATTCCCAGAAGTGGAATTCCTGGGTCAAATGGTATTCCCATTTTGAGCTCTTCGAGGAACCTCCACACTGCTTTCCACAACGGACGAACTGACTTCGGTTCCCACCAGCAGCGCAGGAGGGTTCCCCTCTCTCCCTCACCTTGCCAACGTCTGTTGTGGGTCTCCCGGATGGCGGCCATCCTGACCGGTGTGAGGTGATATCCCGTGGTGGTTTTAATTTGCATTTCTCCGACGATGAGCCACGTGGAGCATCTTTTCATGTGCCTGTCGGCCACTTGGCTTTCTTCTTTGGAGAAGTGTCTGCTCAGGTCCTCTGCCCATTTCTGGATTGGAGTATCTGCTTTCTGTCTGCTGAGGTATGTGGGCTCTTTATGTAGTTTTGGATGTCAATCCTTGAGCGGATCTCTCACTGATGGGTATATTCTCCCTTACTGCAGGAGAACTCTTTGTTCTATCGATGGTGTCCTTTGCTGTACAGAGGCTTTTCAGCTTGGTGTAGTCCCCCTCGTTCATTTTTGCTTTTGTTTCCCTTGCCCGGGGAGATATGTCCATGAAGAGGTCGCTCGTGTTTATGTCCAAGAGATTGCTGCCTGTGTTTTTCTCTAAGAGGCTTATGGTTTCATGACTGACAGTCAGGCCTTTGGTCCATTTCAGACTTGCAGTTGTGTGTGGGGTTAGACAGTGATCCAGTTTCATTCTCTTACATGTAGCTGCCCTGTTTTTGCCAGCACCGTCTGTTGAAGAGACGGTCTTTTCCCCATTGTATGTCCACGGTCCCTTTATCGTGCATTGATTGACCATATATGTTTGGGTTACTGCCTGGAGTCTCTGTTCAGTTCCACTGGTCTGTGGCTCCCTCTTGTGCCAGTGCCAAACTGTCTTGATGACTGTGGCTTTGTAGTAGAGCTTGAGGTTGGGGACCGAGATCCACCCCCACCCCCACCCCCCCCCCCACCCCCCCACTTGATTCTTCCTTCTCAGGACCGCTTTGGCTATTCATTTGGGGTCTTTGGTGTTTCCATGTGAATTTTTGAACTACTTGTTCCAGTTCGTTGAAGAATGCAGTTGGTTATTTGATCGGGATTGCATCAAATCTGTATATTGCTTTGGGCAGGATGGCCATTTTGATGATATTAATTGTTCCTAGCCCAGAGCACGGGGTGAGTTTCCATTTGTTAGTGTCCCCTTTAACTCCCGTGAAGGGTGTCGTATAGGTGTCAGGGTTTCGGTGTTTCCCTGCCTTGGTTCGGTTTATGCCTAGGTGTTTTATTCTTTTTGATGCAGTTGTGAATGGAGTGGTGTTCCTGATTTCCCTTTCTATTCAGTTCACCGTTAGTGTATGGGAAAGCCACAGATTTCTGTGTGTTCACTTTGTGTCCTGCAGCTCTGCTGTGTTCCGGTATCAGTTCTAGCAGTTCTGGAGTGGAGTCTTTCGGGGTTGTTGTTTTTTTGTCTTTTGTTTTTTTTTTTTTTCCGGTCCAGCATCATGTCATCTGCAAATAGTGACAGTTTGACTTCTTCTTTACCAATCTGGATTCCTTGTATTTCTTTGTTTCGTCTACTCACCGTGGCCAGTGCCTCCAGTACTGTGTTGAAGAAGAGTGGTGAGAGTGGGCATCCCTGCCTTGTTCCCGATCTCAGAGGAAAAGCTTTCAGCTTCTCACTGTTCAGTGTGATGTTGGCTGTGGGTTTATCACATGTGGCCTTTTTACTATGTTGAGGTACTTGCCCTCCTGACCCGTTTTGCTGAGGGTTTTTACCGTGAGTGGATGTTGAGTTTTGTCAGACGCTTTTTCAGCGTCTGTGGAGATGAGCATGTGGTTTCTGTCCTCCTTTTTCTTTATGTACCACGTCTTCTTCATGCATTCCTCTACTGACGGACATTGCCATTTCTTGTCTACTGTGGATCGTGCTGCCATTAACATAGGGGTGCATCTGTCTTTTTCCAACCGGGCTGCTGCGTTCTTAGGGTACATTCCCAGAAGTGGAATTCCTGGGTCAAATGGTATTCCCATTTTGAGCTCTTCGAGGAACCTCCACACTGCTTTCCACAACGGACGAACTGACTTCGGTTCCCACCAGCAGCGCAGGAGGGTTCCCCTCTCTCCCTCACCTTGCCAACGTCTGTTGTGGGTCTCCCGGATGGCGGCCATCCTGACCGGTGTGAGGTGATATCCCGTGGTGGTTTTAATTTGCATTTCTCCGACGATGAGCCACGTGGAGCATCTTTTCATGTGCCTGTCGGCCACTTGGCTTTCTTCTTTGGAGAAGTGTCTGCTCAGGTCCTCTGCCCATTTCTGGATTGGAGTATCTGCTTTCTGTCTGCTGAGGTATGTGGGCTCTTTATGTAGGTTTGGATGTCAATCCTTGAGCGGATCTCTCACTGATGGATATATTCTCCCTTACTGCAGGAGAACTCTTTGTTCTATCGATGGTGTCCTTTGCTGTACAGAGGCTTTTCAGCTTGGTGTAGTCCCCCTCGTTCATTTTTGCTTTTGTTTCCCTTGCCCGGGGAGATATGTCCATGAAGAGGTCGCTCGTGTTTATGTCCAAGAGATTGCTGCCTGTGTTTTTCTCTAAGAGGCTTATGGTTTCATGACTGACAGTCAGGCCTTTGGTCCATTTCAGACTTGCAGTTGTGTGTGGGGTTAGACAGTGATCCAGTTTCATTCTCTTACATGTAGCTGCCCTGTTTTTGCCAGCACCATCTGTTGAAGAGACGGTCTTTTCCCCATTGTATGTCCACGGTCCCTTTATCGTGCATTGATTGACCATATATGTTTGGGTTACTGCCTGGAGTCTCTGTTCAGTTCCACTGGTCTGTGGCTCCCTCTTGTGCCAGTGCCAAACTGTCTTGATGACTGTGGCTTTGTAGTAGAGCTTGAGGTTGGGGACCGAGATCCACCCCCCCCCACCCCACCCCACCCCCCACTTGATTCTTCCTTCTCAGGACCGCTTTGGCTATTCATTTGGGGTCTTTGGTGTTTCCATGTGAATTTTTGAACTACTTGTTCCAGTTCATTGAAGAATGCAGTTGGTTATTTGATCGGGATTGCATCAAATCTGTATATTGCTTTGGGCAGGATGGCCATTTTGATGATATTAATTGTTCCTAGCCCAGAGCACGGGGTGAGTTTCCATTTGTTAGTGTCCCCTTTAACTCCCGTGAAGGGTGTCGTATAGGTGTCAGGGTTTCGGTGTTTCACTGCCTTGGTTCGGTTTATGCCTAGGTGTTTTATTCTTTTTGATGCAGTTGTGAATGGAGTGGTGTTCCTGATTTCCCTTTCTATTCAGTTCACCGTTAGTGTATGGGAAAGCCACAGATTTCTGTGTGTTCACTTTGTGTCCTGCAGCTCTGCTGTGTTCCGGTATCAGTTCTAGCAGTTCTGGAGTGGAGTCTTTCGGGGTTGTTGTTTTTTTGTCTTTTTTTTTTTTTTTTTTTTTCCGGTCCAGCATCATGTCATCTGCACATAGTGACAGTTTGACTTCTTCTTTACCAATCTGGATTCCTTGTATTTCTTTGTTTCGTCTACTCACCGTGGCCAGTGCCTCCAGTACTGTGTTGAAGAAGAGTGGTGAGAGTGGGCATCCCTGCCTTGTTCCCGATCTCAGAGGAAAAGCTTTCAGCTTCTCACTGTTCAGTGTGATGTTGGCTGTGGGTTTATCACATGTGGCCTTTTTACTATGTTGAGGTACTTGCCCTCCTGACCCGTTTTGCTGAGGGTTTTTACCGTGAGTGGATGTTGAGTTTTGTCAGACGCTTTTTCAGCGTCTGTGGAGATGAGCATGTGGTTTCTGTCCTCCTTTTTCTTTATGTACCACGTCTTCTTCATGCATTCCTCTACTGACGGACATTGCCATTTCTTGTCTACTGTGGATCGTGCTGCCATTAACATAGGGGTGCATCTGTCTTTTTCCAACCGGGCTGCTGCGTTCTTAGGGTACATTCCCAGAAGTGGAATTCCTGGGTCAAATGGTATTCCCATTTTGAGCTCTTCGAGGAACCTCCACACTGCTTTCCACAACGGACGAACTGACTTCGGTTCCCACCAGCAGCGCAGGAGGGTTCCCCTCTCTCCCTCACCTTGCCAACGTCTGTTGTGGGTCTCCCGGATGGCGGCCATCCTGACCGGTGTGAGGTGATATCCCGTGGTGGTTTTAATTTGCATTTCTCCGACGATGAGCCACGTGGAGCATCTTTTCATGTGCCTGTCGGCCACTTGGCTTTCTTCTTTGGAGAAGTGTCTGCTCAGGTCCTCTGCCCATTTCTGGATTGGAGTATCTGCTTTCTGTCTGCTGAGGTATGTGGGCTCTTTATGTAGTTTTGGATGTCAATCCTTGAGCGGATCTCTCACTGATGGGTATATTCTCCCTTACTGCAGGAGAACTCTTTGTTCTATCGATGGTGTCCTTTGCTGTACAGAGGCTTTTCAGCTTGGTGTAGTCCCCCTCGTTCATTTTTGCTTTTGTTTCCCTTGCCCGGGGAGATATGTCCATGAAGAGGTCGCTCGTGTTTATGTCCAAGAGATTGCTGCCTGTGTTTTTCTCTAAGAGGCTTATGGTTTCATGACTGACAGTCAGGCCTTTGGTCCATTTCAGACTTGCAGTTGTGTGTGGGGTTAGACAGTGATCCAGTTTCATTCTCTTACATGTAGCTGCCCTGTTTTTGCCAGCACCGTCTGTTGAAGAGACGGTCTTTTCCCCATTGTATGTCCACGGTCCCTTTATCGTGCATTGATTGACCATATATGTTTGGGTTACTGCCTGGAGTCTCTGTTCAGTTCCACTGGTCTGTGGCTCCCTCTTGTGCCAGTGCCAAACTGTCTTGATGACTGTGGCTTTGTAGTAGAGCTTGAGGTTGGGGACCGAGATCCACCCCACCCCCCACCCCACCCCACCCCCCACTTGATTCTTCCTTCTCAGGACCGCTTTGGCTATTCATTTGGGGTCTTTGGTGTTTCCATGTGAATTTTTGAACTACTTGTTCCAGTTCGTTGAAGAATGCAGTTGGTTATTTGATCGGGATTGCATCAAATCTGTATATTGCTTTGGGCAGGATGGCCATTTTGATGATATTAATTGTTCCTAGCCCAGAGCACGGGGTGAGTTTCCATTTGTTAGTGTCCCCTTTAACTCCCGTGAAGGGTGTCGTATAGGTGTCAGGGTTTCGGTGTTTCCCTGCCTTGGTTCGGTTTATGCCTAGGTGTTTTATTCTTTTTGATGCAGTTGTGAATGGAGTGGTGTTCCTGATTTCCCTTTCTATTCAGTTCACCGTTAGTGTATGGGAAAGCCACAGATTTCTGTGTGTTCACTTTGTGTCCTGCAGCTCTGCTGTGTTCCGGTATCAGTTCTAGCAGTTCTGGAGTGGAGTCTTTCGGGGTTGTTGTTTTTTTGTCTTTTGTTTTTTTTTTTTTTCCGGTCCAGCATCATGTCATCTGCAAATAGTGACAGTTTGACTTCTTCTTTACCAATCTGGATTCCTTGTATTTCTTTGTTTCGTCTACTCACCGTGGCCAGTGCCTCCAGTACTGTGTTGAAGAAGAGTGGTGAGAGTGGGCATCCCTGCCTTGTTCCCGATCTCAGAGGAAAAGCTTTCAGCTTCTCACTGTTCAGTGTGATGTTGGCTGTGGGTTTATCACATGTGGCCTTTTTACTATGTTGAGGTACTTGCCCTCCTGACCCGTTTTGCTGAGGGTTTTTACCGTGAGTGGATGTTGAGTTTTGTCAGACGCTTTTTCAGCGTCTGTGGAGATGAGCATGTGGTTTCTGTCCTCCTTTTTCTTTATGTACCACGTCTTCTTCATGCATTCCTCTACTGACGGACATTGCCATTTCTTGTCTACTGTGGATCGTGCTGCCATTAACATAGGGGTGCATCTGTCTTTTTCCAACCGGGCTGCTGCGTTCTTAGGGTACATTCCCAGAAGTGGAATTCCTGGGTCAAATGGTATTCCCATTTTGAGCTCTTCGAGGAACCTCCACACTGCTTTCCACAACGGACGAACTGACTTCGGTTCCCACCAGCAGCGCAGGAGGGTTCCCCTCTCTCCCTCACCTTGCCAACGTCTGTTGTGGGTCTCCCGGATGGCGGCCATCCTGACCGGTGTGAGGTGATATCCCGTGGTGGTTTTAATTTGCATTTCTCCGACGATGAGCCACGTGGAGCATCTTTTCATGTGCCTGTCGGCCACTTGGCTTTCTTCTTTGGAGAAGTGTCTGCTCAGGTCCTCTGCCCATTTCTGGATTGGAGTATCTGCTTTCTGTCTGCTGAGGTATGTGGGCTCTTTATGTAGTTTTGGATGTCAATCCTTGAGCGGATCTCTCACTGATGGGTATATTCTCCCTTACTGCAGGAGAACTCTTTGTTCTATCGATGGTGTCCTTTGCTGTACAGAGGCTTTTCAGCTTGGTGTAGTCCCCCTCGTTCATTTTTGCTTTTGTTTCCCTTGCCCGGGGAGATATGTCCATGAAGAGGTCGCTCGTGTTTATGTCCAAGAGATTGCTGCCTGTGTTTTTCTCTAAGAGGCTTATGGTTTCATGACTGACAGTCAGGCCTTTGGTCCATTTCAGACTTGCAGTTGTGTGTGGGGTTAGACAGTGATCCAGTTTCATTCTCTTACATGTAGCTGCCCTGTTTTTGCCAGCACCGTCTGTTGAAGAGATGGTCTTTTCCCCATTGTATGTCCACGGTCCCTTTATCGTGCATTGATTGACCATATATGTTTGGGTTACTGCCTGGAGTCTCTGTTCAGTTCCACTGGTCTGTGGCTCCCTCTTGTGCCAGTGCCAAACTGTCTTGATGACTGTGGCTTTGTAGTAGAGCTTGAGGTTGGGGACCGAGATCCACCCCACCCCCCACCCCACCCCACCCCCCACTTGATTCTTCCTTCTCAGGACCGCTTTGGCTATTCATTTGGGGTCTTTGGTGTTTCCATGTGAATTTTTGAACTACTTGTTCCAGTTCGTTGAAGAATGCAGTTGGTTATTTGATCGGGATTGCATCAAATCTGTATATTGCTTTGGGCAGGATGGCCATTTTGATGATATTAATTGTTCCTAGCCCAGAGCACGGGGTGAGTTTCCATTTGTTAGTGTCCCCTTTAACTCCCGTGAAGGGTGTCGTATAGGTGTCAGGGTTTCGGTGTTTCCCTGCCTTGGTTCGGTTTATGCCTAGGTGTTTTATTCTTTTTGATGCAGTTGTGAATGGAGTGGTGTTCCTGATTTCCCTTTCTATTCAGTTCACCGTTAGTGTATGGGAAAGCCACAGATTTCTGTGTGTTCACTTTGTGTCCTGCAGCTCTGCTGTGTTCCGGTATCAGTTCTAGCAGTTCTGGAGTGGAGTCTTTCGGGGTTGTTGTTTTTTTGTCTTTTGTTTTTTTTTTTTTTCCGGTCCAGCATCATGTCATCTGCAAATAGTGACAGTTTGACTTCTTCTTTACCAATCTGGATTCCTTGTATTTCTTTGTTTCGTCTACTCACCGTGGCCAGTGCCTCCAGTACTGTGTTGAAGAAGAGTGGTGAGAGTGGGCATCCCTGCCTTGTTCCCGATCTCAGAGGAAAAGCTTTCAGCTTCTCACTGTTCAGTGTGATGTTGGCTGTGGGTTTATCACATGTGGCCTTTTTACTATGTTGAGGTACTTGCCCTCCTGACCCGTTTTGCTGAGGGTTTTTACCGTGAGTGGATGTTGAGTTTTGTCAGACGCTTTTTCAGCGTCTGTGGAGATGAGCATGTGGTTTCTGTCCTCCTTTTTCTTTATGTACCACGTCTTCTTCATGCATTCCTCTACTGACGGACATTGCCATTTCTTGTCTACTGTGGATCGTGCTGCCATTAACATAGGGGTGCATCTGTCTTTTTCCAACCGGGCTGCTGCGTTCTTAGGGTACATTCCCAGAAGTGGAATTCCTGGGTCAAATGGTATTCCCATTTTGAGCTCTTCGAGGAACCTCCACACTGCTTTCCACAACGGACGAACTGACTTCGGTTCCCACCAGCAGCGCAGGAGGGTTCCCCTCTCTCCCTCACCTTGCCAACGTCTGTTGTGGGTCTCCCGGATGGCGGCCATCCTGACCGGTGTGAGGTGATATCCCGTGGTGGTTTTAATTTGCATTTCTCCGACGATGAGCCACGTGGAGCATCTTTTCATGTGCCTGTCGGCCACTTGGCTTTCTTCTTTGGAGAAGTGTCTGCTCAGGTCCTCTGCCCATTTCTGGATTGGAGTATCTGCTTTCTGTCTGCTGAGGTATGTGGGCTCTTTATGTAGTTTTGGATGTCAATCCTTGAGCGGATCTCTCACTGATGGGTATATTCTCCCTTACTGCAGGAGAACTCTTTGTTCTATCGATGGTGTCCTTTGCTGTACAGAGGCTTTTCAGCTTGGTGTAGTCCCCCTCGTTCATTTTTGCTTTTGTTTCCCTTGCCCGGGGAGATATGTCCATGAAGAGGTCGCTCGTGTTTATGTCCAAGAGATTGCTGCCTGTGTTTTTCTCTAAGAGGCTTATGGTTTCATGACTGACAGTCAGGCCTTTGGTCCATTTCAGACTTGCAGTTGTGTGTGGGGTTAGACAGTGATCCAGTTTCATTCTCTTACATGTAGCTGCCCTGTTTTTGCCAGCACCGTCTGTTGAAGAGACGGTCTTTTCCCCATTGTATGTCCACGGTCCCTTTATCGTGCATTGATTGACCATATATGTTTGGGTTACTGCCTGGAGTCTCTGTTCAGTTCCACTGGTCTGTGGCTCCCTCTTGTGCCAGTGCCAAACTGTCTTGATGACTGTGGCTTTGTAGTAGAGCTTGAGGTTGGGGACCGAGATCCACCCCACCCCCCACCCCACCCCACCCCCCACTTGATTCTTCCTTCTCAGGACCGCTTTGGCTATTCATTTGGGGTCTTTGGTGTTTCCATGTGAATTTTTGAACTACTTGTTCCAGTTCGTTGAAGAATGCAGTTGGTTATTTGATCGGGATTGCATCAAATCTGTATATTGCTTTGGGCAGGATGGCCATTTTGATGATATTAATTGTTCCTAGCCCAGAGCACGGGGTGAGTTTCCATTTGTTAGTGTCCCCTTTAACTCCCGTGAAGGGTGTCGTATAGGTGTCAGGGTTTCGGTGTTTCCCTGCCTTGGTTCGGTTTATGCCTAGGTGTTTTATTCTTTTTGATGCAGTTGTGAATGGAGTGGTGTTCCTGATTTCCCTTTCTATTCAGTTCACCGTTAGTGTATGGGAAAGCCACAGATTTCTGTGTGTTCACTTTGTGTCCTGCAGCTCTGCTGTGTTCCGGTATCAGTTCTAGCAGTTCTGGAGTGGAGTCTTTCGGGGTTGTTGTTTTTTTGTCTTTTGTTTTTTTTTTTTTTCCGGTCCAGCATCATGTCATCTGCAAATAGTGACAGTTTGACTTCTTCTTTACCAATCTGGATTCCTTGTATTTCTTTGTTTCGTCTACTCACCGTGGCCAGTGCCTCCAGTACTGTGTTGAAGAAGAGTGGTGAGAGTGGGCATCCCTGCCTTGTTCCCGATCTCAGAGGAAAAGCTTTCAGCTTCTCACTGTTCAGTGTGATGTTGGCTGTGGGTTTATCACATGTGGCCTTTTTACTATGTTGAGGTACTTGCCCTCCTGACCCGTTTTGCTGAGGGTTTTTACCGTGAGTGGATGTTGAGTTTTGTCAGACGCTTTTTCAGCGTCTGTGGAGATGAGCATGTGGTTTCTGTCCTCCTTTTTCTTTATGTACCACGTCTTCTTCATGCATTCCTCTACTGACGGACATTGCCATTTCTTGTCTACTGTGGATCGTGCTGCCATTAACATAGGGGTGCATCTGTCTTTTTCCAACCGGGCTGCTGCGTTCTTAGGGTACATTCCCAGAAGTGGAATTCCTGGGTCAAATGGTATTCCCATTTTGAGCTCTTCGAGGAACCTCCACACTGCTTTCCACAACGGACGAACTGACTTCGGTTCCCACCAGCAGCGCAGGAGGGTTCCCCTCTCTCCCTCACCTTGCCAACGTCTGTTGTGGGTCTCCCGGATGGCGGCCATCCTGACCGGTGTGAGGTGATATCCCGTGGTGGTTTTAATTTGCATTTCTCCGACGATGAGCCACGTGGAGCATCTTTTCATGTGCCTGTCGGCCACTTGGCTTTCTTCTTTGGAGAAGTGTCTGCTCAGGTCCTCTGCCCATTTCTGGATTGGAGTATCTGCTTTCTGTCTGCTGAGGTATGTGGGCTCTTTATGTAGTTTTGGATGTCAATCCTTGAGCGGATCTCTCACTGATGGGTATATTCTCCCTTACTGCAGGAGAACTCTTTGTTCTATCGATGGTGTCCTTTGCTGTACAGAGGCTTTTCAGCTTGGTGTAGTCCCCCTCGTTCATTTTTGCTTTTGTTTCCCTTGCCCGGGGAGATATGTCCATGAAGAGGTCGCTCGTGTTTATGTCCAAGAGATTGCTGCCTGTGTTTTTCTCTAAGAGGCTTATGGTTTCATGACTGACAGTCAGGCCTTTGGTCCATTTCAGACTTGCAGTTGTGTGTGGGGTTAGACAGTGATCCAGTTTCATTCTCTTACATGTAGCTGCCCTGTTTTTGCCAGCACCGTCTGTTGAAGAGACGGTCTTTTCCCCATTGTATGTCCACGGTCCCTTTATCGTGCATTGATTGACCATATATGTTTGGGTTACTGCCTGGAGTCTCTGTTCAGTTCCACTGGTCTGTGGCTCCCTCTTGTGCCAGTGCCAAACTGTCTTGATGACTGTGGCTTTGTAGTAGAGCTTGAGGTTGGGGACCGAGATCCACCCCACCCCCCACCCCACCCCACCCCCCACTTGATTCTTCCTTCTCAGGACCGCTTTGGCTATTCATTTGGGGTCTTTGGTGTTTCCATGTGAATTTTTGAACTACTTGTTCCAGTTCGTTGAAGAATGCAGTTGGTTATTTGATCGGGATTGCATCAAATCTGTATATTGCTTTGGGCAGGATGGCCATTTTGATGATATTAATTGTTCCTAGCCCAGAGCACGGGGTGAGTTTCCATTTGTTAGTGTCCCCTTTAACTCCCGTGAAGGGTGTCGTATAGGTGTCAGGGTTTCGGTGTTTCCCTGCCTTGGTTCGGTTTATGCCTAGGTGTTTTATTCTTTTTGATGCAGTTGTGAATGGAGTGGTGTTCCTGATTTCCCTTTCTATTCAGTTCACCGTTAGTGTATGGGAAAGCCACAGATTTCTGTGTGTTCACTTTGTGTCCTGCAGCTCTGCTGTGTTCCGGTATCAGTTCTAGCAGTTCTGGAGTGGAGTCTTTCGGGGTTGTTGTTTTTTTGTCTTTTGTTTTTTTTTTTTTTCCGGTCCAGCATCATGTCATCTGCAAATAGTGACAGTTTGACTTCTTCTTTACCAATCTGGATTCCTTGTATTTCTTTGTTTCGTCTACTCACCGTGGCCAGTGCCTCCAGTACTGTGTTGAAGAAGAGTGGTGAGAGTGGGCATCCCTGCCTTGTTCCCGATCTCAGAGGAAAAGCTTTCAGCTTCTCACTGTTCAGTGTGATGTTGGCTGTGGGTTTATCACATGTGGCCTTTTTACTATGTTGAGGTACTTGCCCTCCTGACCCGTTTTGCTGAGGGTTTTTACCGTGAGTGGATGTTGAGTTTTGTCAGACGCTTTTTCAGCGTCTGTGGAGATGAGCATGTGGTTTCTGTCCTCCTTTTTCTTTATGTACCACGTCTTCTTCATGCATTCCTCTACTGACGGACATTGCCATTTCTTGTCTACTGTGGATCGTGCTGCCATTAACATAGGGGTGCATCTGTCTTTTTCCAACCGGGCTGCTGCGTTCTTAGGGTACATTCCCAGAAGTGGAATTCCTGGGTCAAATGGTATTCCCATTTTGAGCTCTTCGAGGAACCTCCACACTGCTTTCCACAACGGACGAACTGACTTCGGTTCCCACCAGCAGCGCAGGAGGGTTCCCCTCTCTCCCTCACCTTGCCAACGTCTGTTGTGGGTCTCCCGGATGGCGGCCATCCTGACCGGTGTGAGGTGATATCCCGTGGTGGTTTTAATTTGCATTTCTCCGACGATGAGCCACGTGGAGCATCTTTTCATGTGCCTGTCGGCCACTTGGCTTTCTTCTTTGGAGAAGTGTCTGCTCAGGTCCTCTGCCCATTTCTGGATTGGAGTATCTGCTTTCTGTCTGCTGAGGTATGTGGGCTCTTTATGTAGTTTTGGATGTCAATCCTTGAGCGGATCTCTCACTGATGGGTATATTCTCCCTTACTGCAGGAGAACTCTTTGTTCTATCGATGGTGTCCTTTGCTGTACAGAGGCTTTTCAGCTTGGTGTAGTCCCCCTCGTTCATTTTTGCTTTTGTTTCCCTTGCCCGGGGAGATATGTCCATGAAGAGGTCGCTCGTGTTTATGTCCAAGAGATTGCTGCCTGTGTTTTTCTCTAAGAGGCTTATGGTTTCATGACTGACAGTCAGGCCTTTGGTCCATTTCAGACTTGCAGTTGTGTGTGGGGTTAGACAGTGATCCAGTTTCATTCTCTTACATGTAGCTGCCCTGTTTTTGCCAGCACCGTCTGTTGAAGAGACGGTCTTTTCCCCATTGTATGTCCACGGTCCCTTTATCGTGCATTGATTGACCATATATGTTTGGGTTACTGCCTGGAGTCTCTGTTCAGTTCCACTGGTCTGTGGCTCCCTCTTGTGCCAGTGCCAAACTGTCTTGATGACTGTGGCTTTGTAGTAGAGCTTGAGGTTGGGGACCGAGATCCACCCCCACCCCCACCCCCCCCCCACCCCCCCACTTGATTCTTCCTTCTCAGGACCGCTTTGGCTATTCATTTGGGGTCTTTGGTGTTTCCATGTGAATTTTTGAACTACTTGTTCCAGTTCGTTGAAGAATGCAGTTGGTTATTTGATCGGGATTGCATCAAATCTGTATATTGCTTTGGGCAGGATGGCCATTTTGATGATATTAATTGTTCCTAGCCCAGAGCACGGGGTGAGTTTCCATTTGTTAGTGTCCCCTTTAACTCCCGTGAAGGGTGTCGTATAGGTGTCAGGGTTTCGGTGTTTCCCTGCCTTGGTTCGGTTTATGCCTAGGTGTTTTATTCTTTTTGATGCAGTTGTGAATGGAGTGGTGTTCCTGATTTCCCTTTCTATTCAGTTCACCGTTAGTGTATGGGAAAGCCACAGATTTCTGTGTGTTCACTTTGTGTCCTGCAGCTCTGCTGTGTTCCGGTATCAGTTCTAGCAGTTCTGGAGTGGAGTCTTTCGGGGTTTTTTTTTTTTTTTTTTCCGGTCCAGCATCATGTCATCTGCAAATAGTGACAGTTTGACTTCTTCTTTACCAATCTGGATTCCTTGTATTTCTTTGTTTCGTCTACTCACCGTGGCCAGTGCCTCCAGTACTGTGTTGAAGAAGAGTGGTGAGAGTGGGCATCCCTGCCTTGTTCCCGATCTCAGAGGAAAAGCTTTCAGCTTCTCACTGTTCAGTGTGATGTTGGCTGTGGGTTTATCACATGTGGCCTTTTTACTATGTTGAGGTACTTGCCCTCCTGACCCGTTTTGCTGAGGGTTTTTACCGTGAGTGGATGTTGAGTTTTGTCAGACGCTTTTTCAGCGTCTGTGGAGATGAGCATGTGGTTTCTGTCCTCCTTTTTCTTTATGTACCACGTCTTCTTCATGCATTCCTCTACTGACGGACATTGCCATTTCTTGTCTACTGTGGATCGTGCTGCCATTAACATAGGGGTGCATCTGTCTTTTTCCAACCGGGCTGCTGCGTTCTTAGGGTACATTCCCAGAAGTGGAATTCCTGGGTCAAATGGTATTCCCATTTTGAGCTCTTCGAGGAACCTCCACACTGCTTTCCACAACGGACGAACTGACTTCGGTTCCCACCAGCAGCGCAGGAGGGTTCCCCTCTCTCCCTCACCTTGCCAACGTCTGTTGTGGGTCTCCCGGATGGCGGCCATCCTGACCGGTGTGAGGTGATATCCCGTGGTGGTTTTAATTTGCATTTCTCCGACGATGAGCCACGTGGAGCATCTTTTCATGTGCCTGTCGGCCACTTGGCTTTCTTCTTTGGAGAAGTGTCTGCTCAGGTCCTCTGCCCATTTCTGGATTGGAGTATCTGCTTTCTGTCTGCTGAGGTATGTGGGCTCTTTATGTAGTTTTGGATGTCAATCCTTGAGCGGATCTCTCACTGATGGGTATATTCTCCCTTACTGCAGGAGAACTCTTTGTTCTATCGATGGTGTCCTTTGCTGTACAGAGGCTTTTCAGCTTGGTGTAGTCCCCCTCGTTCATTTTTGCTTTTGTTTCCCTTGCCCGGGGAGATATGTCCATGAAGAGGTCGCTCGTGTTTATGTCCAAGAGATTGCTGCCTGTGTTTTTCTCTAAGAGGCTTATGGTTTCATGACTGACAGTCAGGCCTTTGGTCCATTTCAGACTTGCAGTTGTGTGTGGGGTTAGACAGTGATCCAGTTTCATTCTCTTACATGTAGCTGCCCTGTTTTTGCCAGCACCGTCTGTTGAAGAGACGGTCTTTTCCCCATTGTATGTCCACGGTCCCTTTATCGTGCATTGATTGACCATATATGTTTGGGTTACTGCCTGGAGTCTCTGTTCAGTTCCACTGGTCTGTGGCTCCCTCTTGTGCCAGTGCCAAACTGTCTTGATGACTGTGGCTTTGTAGTAGAGCTTGAGGTTGGGGACCGAGATCCACCCCACCCCCCACCCCACCCCACCCCCCACTTGATTCTTCCTTCTCAGGACCGCTTTGGCTATTCATTTGGGGTCTTTGGTGTTTCCATGTGAATTTTTGAACTACTTGTTCCAGTTCGTTGAAGAATGCAGTTGGTTATTTGATCGGGATTGCATCAAATCTGTATATTGCTTTGGGCAGGATGGCCATTTTGATGATATTAATTGTTCCTAGCCCAGAGCACGGGGTGAGTTTCCATTTGTTAGTGTCCCCTTTAACTCCCGTGAAGGGTGTCGTATAGGTGTCAGGGTTTCGGTGTTTCCCTGCCTTGGTTCGGTTTATGCCTAGGTGTTTTATTCTTTTTGATGCAGTTGTGAATGGAGTGGTGTTCCTGATTTCCCTTTCTATTCAGTTCACCGTTAGTGTATGGGAAAGCCACAGATTTCTGTGTGTTCACTTTGTGTCCTGCAGCTCTGCTGTGTTCCGGTATCAGTTCTAGCAGTTCTGGAGTGGAGTCTTTCGGGGTTTTTTTTTTTTTTTTTTCCGGTCCAGCATCATGTCATCTGCAAATAGTGACAGTTTGACTTCTTCTTTACCAATCTGGATTCCTTGTATTTCTTTGTTTCGTCTACTCACCGTGGCCAGTGCCTCCAGTACTGTGTTGAAGAAGAGTGGTGAGAGTGGGCATCCCTGCCTTGTTCCCGATCTCAGAGGAAAAGCTTTCAGCTTCTCACTGTTCAGTGTGATGTTGGCTGTGGGTTTATCACATGTGGCCTTTTTACTATGTTGAGGTACTTGCCCTCCTGACCCGTTTTGCTGAGGGTTTTTACCGTGAGTGGATGTTGAGTTTTGTCAGACGCTTTTTCAGCGTCTGTGGAGATGAGCATGTGGTTTCTGTCCTCCTTTTTCTTTATGTACCACGTCTTCTTCATGCATTCCTCTACTGACGGACATTGCCATTTCTTGTCTACTGTGGATCGTGCTGCCATTAACATAGGGGTGCATCTGTCTTTTTCCAACCGGGCTGCTGCGTTCTTAGGGTACATTCCCAGAAGTGGAATTCCTGGGTCAAATGGTATTCCCATTTTGAGCTCTTCGAGGAACCTCCACACTGCTTTCCACAACGGACGAACTGACTTCGGTTCCCACCAGCAGCGCAGGAGGGTTCCCCTCTCTCCCTCACCTTGCCAACGTCTGTTGTGGGTCTCCCGGATGGCAGCCATCCTGACCGGTGTGAGGTGATATCCCGTGGTGGTTTTAATTTGCATTTCTCCGACGATGAGCCACGTGGAGCATCTTTTCATGTGCCTGTCGGCCACTTGGCTTTCTTCTTTGGAGAAGTGTCTGCTCAGGTCCTCTGCCCATTTCTGGATTGGAGTATCTGCTTTCTGTCTGCTGAGGTATGTGGGCTCTTTATGTAGTTTTGGATGTCAATCCTTGAGCGGATCTCTCACTGATGGGTATATTCTCCCTTACTGCAGGAGAACTCTTTGTTCTATCGATGGTGTCCTTTGCTGTACAGAGGCTTTTCAGCTTGGTGTAGTCCCCCTCGTTCATTTTTGCTTTTGTTTCCCTTGCCCGGGGAGATATGTCCATGAAGAGGTCGCTCGTGTTTATGTCCAAGAGATTGCTGCCTGTGTTTTTCTCTAAGAGGCTTATGGTTTCATGACTGACAGTCAGGCCTTTGGTCCATTTCAGACTTGCAGTTGTGTGTGGGGTTAGACAGTGATCCAGTTTCATTCTCTTACATGTAGCTGCCCTGTTTTTGCCAGCACCGTCTGTTGAAGAGACGGTCTTTTCCCCATTGTATGTCCACGGTCCCTTTATCGTGCATTGATTGACCATATATGTTTGGGTTACTGCCTGGAGTCTCTGTTCAGTTCCACTGGTCTGTGGCTCCCTCTTGTGCCAGTGCCAAACTGTCTTGATGACTGTGGCTTTGTAGTAGAGCTTGAGGTTGGGGACCGAGATCCACCCCCACCCCCACCCCCCCCCCACCCCCCCACTTGATTCTTCCTTCTCAGGACCGCTTTGGCTATTCATTTGGGGTCTTTGGTGTTTCCATGTGAATTTTTGAACTACTTGTTCCAGTTCGTTGAAGAATGCAGTTGGTTATTTGATCGGGATTGCATCAAATCTGTATATTGCTTTGGGCAGGATGGCCATTTTGATGATATTAATTGTTCCTAGCCCAGAGCACGGGGTGAGTTTCCATTTGTTAGTGTCCCCTTTAACTCCCGTGAAGGGTGTCGTATAGGTGTCAGGGTTTCGGTGTTTCCCTGCCTTGGTTCGGTTTATGCCTAGGTGTTTTATTCTTTTTGATGCAGTTGTGAATGGAGTGGTGTTCCTGATTTCCCTTTCTATTCAGTTCACCGTTAGTGTATGGGAAAGCCACAGATTTCTGTGTGTTCACTTTGTGTCCTGCAGCTCTGCTGTGTTCCGGTATCAGTTCTAGCAGTTCTGGAGTGGAGTCTTTCGGGGTTGTTGTTTTTTTGTCTTTTGTTTTTTTTTTTTTTCCGGTCCAGCATCATGTCATCTGCAAATAGTGACAGTTTGACTTCTTCTTTACCAATCTGGATTCCTTGTATTTCTTTGTTTCGTCTACTCACCGTGGCCAGTGCCTCCAGTACTGTGTTGAAGAAGAGTGGTGAGAGTGGGCATCCCTGCCTTGTTCCCGATCTCAGAGGAAAAGCTTTCAGCTTCTCACTGTTCAGTGTGATGTTGGCTGTGGGTTTATCACATGTGGCCTTTTTACTATGTTGAGGTACTTGCCCTCCTGACCCGTTTTGCTGAGGGTTTTTACCGTGAGTGGATGTTGAGTTTTGTCAGACGCTTTTTCAGCGTCTGTGGAGATGAGCATGTGGTTTCTGTCCTCCTTTTTCTTTATGTACCACGTCTTCTTCATGCATTCCTCTACTGACGGACATTGCCATTTCTTGTCTACTGTGGATCGTGCTGCCATTAACATAGGGGTGCATCTGTCTTTTTCCAACCGGGCTGCTGCGTTCTTAGGGTACATTCCCAGAAGTGGAATTCCTGGGTCAAATGGTATTCCCATTTTGAGCTCTTCGAGGAACCTCCACACTGCTTTCCACAACGGACGAACTGACTTCGGTTCCCACCAGCAGCGCAGGAGGGTTCCCCTCTCTCCCTCACCTTGCCAACGTCTGTTGTGGGTCTCCCGGATGGCGGCCATCCTGACCGGTGTGAGGTGATATCCCGTGGTGGTTTTAATTTGCATTTCTCCGACGATGAGCCACGTGGAGCATCTTTTCATGTGCCTGTCGGCCACTTGGCTTTCTTCTTTGGAGAAGTGTCTGCTCAGGTCCTCTGCCCATTTCTGGATTGGAGTATCTGCTTTCTGTCTGCTGAGGTATGTGGGCTCTTTATGTAGTTTTGGATGTCAATCCTTGAGCGGATCTCTCACTGATGGGTATATTCTCCCTTACTGCAGGAGAACTCTTTGTTCTATCGATGGTGTCCTTTGCTGTACAGAGGCTTTTCAGCTTGGTGTAGTCCCCCTCGTTCATTTTTGCTTTTGTTTCCCTTGCCCGGGGAGATATGTCCATGAAGAGGTCGCTCGTGTTTATGTCCAAGAGATTGCTGCCTGTGTTTTTCTCTAAGAGGCTTATGGTTTCATGACTGACAGTCAGGCCTTTGGTCCATTTCAGACTTGCAGTTGTGTGTGGGGTTAGACAGTGATCCAGTTTCATTCTCTTACATGTAGCTGCCCTGTTTTTGCCAGCACCGTCTGTTGAAGAGACGGTCTTTTCCCCATTGTATGTCCACGGTCCCTTTATCGTGCATTGATTGACCATATATGTTTGGGTTACTGCCTGGAGTCTCTGTTCAGTTCCACTGGTCTGTGGCTCCCTCTTGTGCCAGTGCCAAACTGTCTTGATGACTGTGGCTTTGTAGTAGAGCTTGAGGTTGGGGACCGAGATCCACCCCACCCCCCACCCCACCCCACCCCCCACTTGATTCTTCCTTCTCAGGACCGCTTTGGCTATTCATTTGGGGTCTTTGGTGTTTCCATGTGAATTTTTGAACTACTTGTTCCAGTTCGTTGAAGAATGCAGTTGGTTATTTGATCGGGATTGCATCAAATCTGTATATTGCTTTGGGCAGGATGGCCATTTTGATGATATTAATTGTTCCTAGCCCAGAGCACGGGGTGAGTTTCCATTTGTTAGTGTCCCCTTTAACTCCCGTGAAGGGTGTCGTATAGGTGTCAGGGTTTCGGTGTTTCCCTGCCTTGGTTCGGTTTATGCCTAGGTGTTTTATTCTTTTTGATGCAGTTGTGAATGGAGTGGTGTTCCTGATTTCCCTTTCTATTCAGTTCACCGTTAGTGTATGGGAAAGCCACAGATTTCTGTGTGTTCACTTTGTGTCCTGCAGCTCTGCTGTGTTCCGGTATCAGTTCTAGCAGTTCTGGAGTGGAGTCTTTCGGGGTTGTTGTTTTTTTTTTTTTTCCGGTCCAGCATCATGTCATCTGCAAATAGTGACAGTTTGACTTCTTCTTTACCAATCTGGATTCCTTGTATTTCTTTGTTTCGTCTACTCACCGTGGCCAGTGCCTCCAGTACTGTGTTGAAGAAGAGTGGTGAGAGTGGGCATCCCTGCCTTGTTCCCGATCTCAGAGGAAAAGCTTTCAGCTTCTCACTGTTCAGTGTGATGTTGGCTGTGGGTTTATCACATGTGGCCTTTTTACTATGTTGAGGTACTTGCCCTCCTGACCCGTTTTGCTGAGGGTTTTTACCGTGAGTGGATGTTGAGTTTTGTCAGACGCTTTTTCAGCGTCTGTGGAGATGAGCATGTGGTTTCTGTCCTCCTTTTTCTTTATGTACCACGTCTTCTTCATGCATTCCTCTACTGACGGACATTGCCATTTCTTGTCTACTGTGGATCGTGCTGCCATTAACATAGGGGTGCATCTGTCTTTTTCCAACCGGGCTGCTGCGTTCTTAGGGTACATTCCCAGAAGTGGAATTCCTGGGTCAAATGGTATTCCCATTTTGAGCTCTTCGAGGAACCTCCACACTGCTTTCCACAACGGACGAACTGACTTCGGTTCCCACCAGCAGCGCAGGAGGGTTCCCCTCTCTCCCTCACCTTGCCAACGTCTGTTGTGGGTCTCCCGGATGGCGGCCATCCTGACCGGTGTGAGGTGATATCCCGTGGTGGTTTTAATTTGCATTTCTCCGACGATGAGCCACGTGGAGCATCTTTTCATGTGCCTGTCGGCCACTTGGCTTTCTTCTTTGGAGAAGTGTCTGCTCAGGTCCTCTGCCCATTTCTGGATTGGAGTATCTGCTTTCTGTCTGCTGAGGTATGTGGGCTCTTTATGTAGTTTTGGATGTCAATCCTTGAGCGGATCTCTCACTGATGGGTATATTCTCCCTTACTGCAGGAGAACTCTTTGTTCTATCGATGGTGTCCTTTGCTGTACAGAGGCTTTTCAGCTTGGTGTAGTCCCCCTCGTTCATTTTTGCTTTTGTTTCCCTTGCCCGGGGAGATATGTCCATGAAGAGGTCGCTCGTGTTTATGTCCAAGAGATTGCTGCCTGTGTTTTTCTCTAAGAGGCTTATGGTTTCATGACTGACAGTCAGGCCTTTGGTCCATTTCAGACTTGCAGTTGTGTGTGGGGTTAGACAGTGATCCAGTTTCATTCTCTTACATGTAGCTGCCCTGTTTTTGCCAGCACCGTCTGTTGAAGAGACGGTCTTTTCCCCATTGTATGTCCACGGTCCCTTTATCGTGCATTGATTGACCATATATGTTTGGGTTACTGCCTGGAGTCTCTGTTCAGTTCCACTGGTCTGTGGCTCCCTCTTGTGCCAGTGCCAAACTGTCTTGATGACTGTGGCTTTGTAGTAGAGCTTGAGGTTGGGGACCGAGATCCACCCCCACCCCCACCCCCCCCCCACCCCCCCACTTGATTCTTCCTTCTCAGGACCGCTTTGGCTATTCATTTGGGGTCTTTGGTGTTTCCATGTGAATTTTTGAACTACTTGTTCCAGTTCGTTGAAGAATGCAGTTGGTTATTTGATCGGGATTGCATCAAATCTGTATATTGCTTTGGGCAGGATGGCCATTTTGATGATATTAATTGTTCCTAGCCCAGAGCACGGGGTGAGTTTCCATTTGTTAGTGTCCCCTTTAACTCCCGTGAAGGGTGTCGTATAGGTGTCAGGGTTTCGGTGTTTCACTGCCTTGGTTCGGTTTATGCCTAGGTGTTTTATTCTTTTTGATGCAGTTGTGAATGGAGTGGTGTTCCTGATTTCCCTTTCTATTCAGTTCACCGTTAGTGTATGGGAAAGCCACAGATTTCTGTGTGTTCACTTTGTGTCCTGCAGCTCTGCTGTGTTCCGGTATCAGTTCTAGCAGTTCTGGAGTGGGGTCTTTCGGGGTTGTTGTTTTTTTGTCTTTTTTTTTTTTTTTTTTTTTCCGGTCCAGCATCATGTCATCTGCAAATAGTGACAGTTTGACTTCTTCTTTACCAATCTGGATTCCTTGTATTTCTTTGTTTCGTCTACTCACCGTGGCCAGTGCCTCCAGTACTGTGTTGAAGAAGAGTGGTGAGAGTGGGCATCCCTGCCTTGTTCCCGATCTCAGAGGAAAAGCTTTCAGCTTCTCACTGTTCAGTGTGATGTTGGCTGTGGGTTTATCACATGTGGCCTTTTTACTATGTTGAGGTACTTGCCCTCCTGACCCGTTTTGCTGAGGGTTTTTACCGTGAGTGGATGTTGAGTTTTGTCAGACGCTTTTTCAGCGTCTGTGGAGATGAGCATGTGGTTTCTGTCCTCCTTTTTCTTTATGTACCACGTCTTCTTCATGCATTCCTCTACTGACGGACATTGCCATTTCTTGTCTACTGTGGATCGTGCTGCCATTAACATAGGGGTGCATCTGTCTTTTTCCAACCGGGCTGCTGCGTTCTTAGGGTACATTCCCAGAAGTGGAATTCCTGGGTCAAATGGTATTCCCATTTTGAGCTCTTCGAGGAACCTCCACACTGCTTTCCACAACGGACGAACTGACTTCGGTTCCCACCAGCAGCGCAGGAGGGTTCCCCTCTCTCCCTCACCTTGCCAACGTCTGTTGTGGGTCTCCCGGATGGCGGCCATCCTGACCGGTGTGAGGTGATATCCCGTGGTGGTTTTAATTTGCATTTCTCCGACGATGAGCCACGTGGAGCATCTTTTCATGTGCCTGTCGGCCACTTGGCTTTCTTCTTTGGAGAAGTGTCTGCTCAGGTCCTCTGCCCATTTCTGGATTGGAGTATCTGCTTTCTGTCTGCTGAGGTATGTGGGCTCTTTATGTAGTTTTGGATGTCAATCCTTGAGCGGATCTCTCACTGATGGGTATATTCTCCCTTACTGCAGGAGAACTCTTTGTTCTATCGATGGTGTCCTTTGCTGTACAGAGGCTTTTCAGCTTGGTGTAGTCCCCCTCGTTCATTTTTGCTTTTGTTTCCCTTGCCCGGGGAGATATGTCCATGAAGAGGTCGCTCGTGTTTATGTCCAAGAGATTGCTGCCTGTGTTTTTCTCTAAGAGGCTTATGGTTTCATGACTGACAGTCAGGCCTTTGGTCCATTTCAGACTTGCAGTTGTGTGTGGGGTTAGACAGTGATCCAGTTTCATTCTCTTACATGTAGCTGCCCTGTTTTTGCCAGCACCGTCTGTTGAAGAGACGGTCTTTTCCCCATTGTATGTCCACGGTCCCTTTATCGTGCATTGATTGACCATATATGTTTGGGTTACTGCCTGGAGTCTCTGTTCAGTTCCACTGGTCTGTGGCTCCCTCTTGTGCCAGTGCCAAACTGTCTTGATGACTGTGGCTTTGTAGTAGAGCTTGAGGTTGGGGACCGAGATCCACCCCCACCCCCACCCCCCCCCCACCCCCCCACTTGATTCTTCCTTCTCAGGACCGCTTTGGCTATTCATTTGGGGTCTTTGGTGTTTCCATGTGAATTTTTGAACTACTTGTTCCAGTTCGTTGAAGAATGCAGTTGGTTATTTGATCGGGATTGCATCAAATCTGTATATTGCTTTGGGCAGGATGGCCATTTTGATGATATTAATTGTTCCTAGCCCAGAGCACGGGGTGAGTTTCCATTTGTTAGTGTCCCCTTTAACTCCCGTGAAGGGTGTCGTATAGGTGTCAGGGTTTCGGTGTTTCCCTGCCTTGGTTCGGTTTATGCCTAGGTGTTTTATTCTTTTTGATGCAGTTGTGAATGGAGTGGTGTTCCTGATTTCCCTTTCTATTCAGTTCACCGTTAGTGTATGGGAAAGCCACAGATTTCTGTGTGTTCACTTTGTGTCCTGCAGCTCTGCTGTGTTCCGGTATCAGTTCTAGCAGTTCTGGAGTGGAGTCTTTCGGGGTTGTTGTTTTTTTGTCTTTTGTTTTTTTTTTTTTTCCGGTCCAGCATCATGTCATCTGCAAATAGTGACAGTTTGACTTCTTCTTTACCAATCTGGATTCCTTGTATTTCTTTGTTTCGTCTACTCACCGTGGCCAGTGCCTCCAGTACTGTGTTGAAGAAGAGTGGTGAGAGTGGGCATCCCTGCCTTGTTCCCGATCTCAGAGGAAAAGCTTTCAGCTTCTCACTGTTCAGTGTGATGTTGGCTGTGGGTTTATCACATGTGGCCTTTTTACTATGTTGAGGTACTTGCCCTCCTGACCCGTTTTGCTGAGGGTTTTTACCGTGAGTGGATGTTGAGTTTTGTCAGACGCTTTTTCAGCGTCTGTGGAGATGAGCATGTGGTTTCTGTCCTCCTTTTTCTTTATGTACCACGTCTTCTTCATGCATTCCTCTACTGACGGACATTGCCATTTCTTGTCTACTGTGGATCGTGCTGCCATTAACATAGGGGTGCATCTGTCTTTTTCCAACCGGGCTGCTGCGTTCTTAGGGTACATTCCCAGAAGTGGAATTCCTGGGTCAAATGGTATTCCCATTTTGAGCTCTTCGAGGAACCT
Source organism: Manis pentadactyla (assembly GCF_030020395.1). Taxonomy (NCBI): domain Eukaryota; kingdom Metazoa; phylum Chordata; class Mammalia; order Pholidota; family Manidae; genus Manis; species Manis pentadactyla. The sequence goes on from NC_080019.1 coordinate 85,337,081, forward strand.
CCACACTGCTTTCCACAACGGACGAACTGACTTCGGTTCCCACCAGCAGCGCAGGAGGGTTCCCCTCTCTCCCTCACCTTGCCAACGTCTGTTGTGGGTCTCCCGGATGGCGGCCATCCTGACCGGTGTGAGGTGATATCCCGTGGTGGTTTTAATTTGCATTTCTCCGACGATGAGCCACGTGGAGCATCTTTTCATGTGCCTGTCGGCCACTTGGCTTTCTTCTTTGGAGAAGTGTCTGCTCAGGTCCTCTGCCCATTTCTGGATTGGAGTATCTGCTTTCTGTCTGCTGAGGTATGTGGGCTCTTTATGTAGTTTTGGATGTCAATCCTTGAGCGGATCTCTCACTGATGGGTATATTCTCCCTTACTGCAGGAGAACTCTTTGTTCTATCGATGGTGTCCTTTGCTGTACAGAGGCTTTTCAGCTTGGTGTAGTCCCCCTCGTTCATTTTTGCTTTTGTTTCCCTTGCCCGGGGAGATATGTCCATGAAGAGGTCGCTCGTGTTTATGTCCAAGAGATTGCTGCCTGTGTTTTTCTCTAAGAGGCTTATGGTTTCATGACTGACAGTCAGGCCTTTGGTCCATTTCAGACTTGCAGTTGTGTGTGGGGTTAGACAGTGATCCAGTTTCATTCTCTTACATGTAGCTGCCCTGTTTTTGCCAGCACCGTCTGTTGAAGAGACGGTCTTTTCCCCATTGTATGTCCACGGTCCCTTTATCGTGCATTGATTGACCATATATGTTTGGGTTACTGCCTGGAGTCTCTGTTCAGTTCCACTGGTCTGTGGCTCCCTCTTGTGCCAGTGCCAAACTGTCTTGATGACTGTGGCTTTGTAGTAGAGCTTGAGGTTGGGGACCGAGATCCACCCCACCCCCCACCCCACCCCACCCCCCACTTGATTCTTCCTTCTCAGGACCGCTTTGGCTATTCATTTGGGGTCTTTGGTGTTTCCATGTGAATTTTTGAACTACTTGTTCCAGTTCGTTGAAGAATGCAGTTGGTTATTTGATCGGGATTGCATCAAATCTGTATATTGCTTTGGGCAGGATGGCCATTTTGATGATATTAATTGTTCCTAGCCCAGAGCACGGGGTGAGTTTCCATTTGTTAGTGTCCCCTTTAACTCCCGTGAAGGGTGTCGTATAGGTGTCAGGGTTTCGGTGTTTCCCTGCCTTGGTTCGGTTTATGCCTAGGTGTTTTATTCTTTTTGATGCAGTTGTGAATGGAGTGGTGTTCCTGATTTCCCTTTCTATTCAGTTCACCGTTAGTGTATGGGAAAGCCACAGATTTCTGTGTGTTCACTTTGTGTCCTGCAGCTCTGCTGTGTTCCGGTATCAGTTCTAGCAGTTCTGGAGTGGAGTCTTTCGGGGTTGTTGTTTTTTTTTTTTTTCCGGTCCAGCATCATGTCATCTGCAAATAGTGACAGTTTGACTTCTTCTTTACCAATCTGGATTCCTTGTATTTCTTTGTTTCGTCTACTCACCGTGGCCAGTGCCTCCAGTACTGTGTTGAAGAAGAGTGGTGAGAGTGGGCATCCCTGCCTTGTTCCCGATCTCAGAGGAAAAGCTTTCAGCTTCTCACTGTTCAGTGTGATGTTGGCTGTGGGTTTATCACATGTGGCCTTTTTACTATGTTGAGGTACTTGCCCTCCTGACCCGTTTTGCTGAGGGTTTTTACCGTGAGTGGATGTTGAGTTTTGTCAGACGCTTTTTCAGCGTCTGTGGAGATGAGCATGTGGTTTCTGTCCTCCTTTTTCTTTATGTACCACGTCTTCTTCATGCATTCCTCTACTGACGGACATTGCCATTTCTTGTCTACTGTGGATCGTGCTGCCATTAACATAGGGGTGCATCTGTCTTTTTCCAACCGGGCTGCTGCGTTCTTAGGGTACATTCCCAGAAGTGGAATTCCTGGGTCAAATGGTATTCCCATTTTGAGCTCTTCGAGGAACCTCCACACTGCTTTCCACAACGGACGAACTGACTTCGGTTCCCACCAGCAGCGCAGGAGGGTTCCCCTCTCTCCCTCACCTTGCCAACGTCTGTTGTGGGTCTCCCGGATGGCGGCCATCCTGACCGGTGTGAGGTGATATCCCGTGGTGGTTTTAATTTGCATTTCTCCGACGATGAGCCACGTGGAGCATCTTTTCATGTGCCTGTCGGCCACTTGGCTTTCTTCTTTGGAGAAGTGTCTGCTCAGGTCCTCTGCCCATTTCTGGATTGGAGTATCTGCTTTCTGTCTGCTGAGGTATGTGGGCTCTTTATGTAGTTTTGGATGTCAATCCTTGAGCGGATCTCTCACTGATGGGTATATTCTCCCTTACTGCAGGAGAACTCTTTGTTCTATCGATGGTGTCCTTTGCTGTACAGAGGCTTTTCAGCTTGGTGTAGTCCCCCTCGTTCATTTTTGCTTTTGTTTCCCTTGCCCGGGGAGATATGTCCATGAAGAGGTCGCTCGTGTTTATGTCCAAGAGATTGCTGCCTGTGTTTTTCTCTAAGAGGCTTATGGTTTCATGACTGACAGTCAGGCCTTTGGTCCATTTCAGACTTGCAGTTGTGTGTGGGGTTAGACAGTGATCCAGTTTCATTCTCTTACATGTAGCTGCCCTGTTTTTGCCAGCACCGTCTGTTGAAGAGACGGTCTTTTCCCCATTGTATGTCCACGGTCCCTTTATCGTGCATTGATTGACCATATATGTTTGGGTTACTGCCTGGAGTCTCTGTTCAGTTCCACTGGTCTGTGGCTCCCTCTTGTGCCAGTGCCAAACTGTCTTGATGACTGTGGCTTTGTAGTAGAGCTTGAGGTTGGGGACCGAGATCCACCCCCACCCCCACCCCCCCCCCCACCCCCCCACTTGATTCTTCCTTCTCAGGACCGCTTTGGCTATTCATTTGGGGTCTTTGGTGTTTCCATGTGAATTTTTGAACTACTTGTTCCAGTTCGTTGAAGAATGCAGTTGGTTATTTGATCGGGATTGCATCAAATCTGTATATTGCTTTGGGCAGGATGGCCATTTTGATGATATTAATTGTTCCTAGCCCAGAGCACGGGGTGAGTTTCCATTTGTTAGTGTCCCCTTTAACTCCCGTGAAGGGTGTCGTATAGGTGTCAGGGTTTCGGTGTTTCACTGCCTTGGTTCGGTTTATGCCTAGGTGTTTTATTCTTTTTGATGCAGTTGTGAATGGAGTGGTGTTCCTGATTTCCCTTTCTATTCAGTTCACCGTTAGTGTATGGGAAAGCCACAGATTTCTGTGTGTTCACTTTGTGTCCTGCAGCTCTGCTGTGTTCCGGTATCAGTTCTAGCAGTTCTGGAGTGGGGTCTTTCGGGGTTGTTGTTTTTTTGTCTTTTTTTTTTTTTTTTTTTTTCCGGTCCAGCATCATGTCATCTGCAAATAGTGACAGTTTGACTTCTTCTTTACCAATCTGGATTCCTTGTATTTCTTTGTTTCGTCTACTCACCGTGGCCAGTGCCTCCAGTACTGTGTTGAAGAAGAGTGGTGAGAGTGGGCATCCCTGCCTTGTTCCCGATCTCAGAGGAAAAGCTTTCAGCTTCTCACTGTTCAGTGTGATGTTGGCTGTGGGTTTATCACATGTGGCCTTTTTACTATGTTGAGGTACTTGCCCTCCTGACCCGTTTTGCTGAGGGTTTTTACCGTGAGTGGATGTTGAGTTTTGTCAGACGCTTTTTCAGCGTCTGTGGAGATGAGCATGTGGTTTCTGTCCTCCTTTTTCTTTATGTACCACGTCTTCTTCATGCATTCCTCTACTGACGGACATTGCCATTTCTTGTCTACTGTGGATCGTGCTGCCATTAACATAGGGGTGCATCTGTCTTTTTCCAACCGGGCTGCTGCGTTCTTAGGGTACATTCCCAGAAGTGGAATTCCTGGGTCAAATGGTATTCCCATTTTGAGCTCTTCGAGGAACCTCCACACTGCTTTCCACAACGGACGAACTGACTTCGGTTCCCACCAGCAGCGCAGGAGGGTTCCCCTCTCTCCCTCACCTTGCCAACGTCTGTTGTGGGTCTCCCGGATGGCGGCCATCCTGACCGGTGTGAGGTGATATCCCGTGGTGGTTTTAATTTGCATTTCTCCGACGATGAGCCACGTGGAGCATCTTTTCATGTGCCTGTCGGCCACTTGGCTTTCTTCTTTGGAGAAGTGTCTGCTCAGGTCCTCTGCCCATTTTGGATTGGTTTTATTTGCTTTTTTTGCGTGTGGAGGCGCCTGAGCACTTAAGACGTATTTTAGTTGGCAGCCCCTGATCGGATATGTCATCTATGGATATATCCTCCCGTTCTATAGGGTGTCTTTGTTCTTCTTCTGATGTTTTAAACAGAATGGTATGCCCCTCCCATTTCATTCAAATTCTTACTCAAATTTTTCTTTTTTTTTCCCAGGACACCAACCCGTCGAGAAAACTGGAATGCAGAGGAGAAGATGTGATGCAGGAACATCGGGCCTAAGCTGAGAAGTGAGATGGTGGAGACTGATAGTATCTTTCCATGTGCTGCTTTCAAGGTTCATAGGGAGAAAAGGTTGCCACGGAGATAAGGCCCGGGATGTGGACATCACCTGGTATCGGTGGTGCCACCTAGCCACTAGCCATTCATGGGAAGGCTTAGCATGCGGCACTGTTTATCTCCTGTGGATTTACACGTGCGGCGTCCCCCCATTGCAGTTCGGTCAGACCCCGTGTGGGACTGCCCTGACAGCGGCCGGGGTGGATCTGAGCGCTCTGCCCGTTCCTGCTGGGCTGTCCCAGCATCCTTCTCAGAACAAGGCCTCAAAAGTGCTGCTGGTAAAGAGAGAGGTGGGGGGGCGGGAGAGAGAGAGAGAGGGAGAGAGAGAGAGAGGTAATTATGCTCAAGAGACAGGGGCAATTTTTTGCTGTAGCTCCATGAGCATGTTTCTGATTTTTATGTTGAGATCCCTTTCACGAAGATTGCTCGAGTCCAGTTACCAGGTTCCTTTGACTTTGACGTTTCCTATTTGTAGGTGGCACCCTCTAGCGCCCAGAAGCTTTTCTCTCTGGAGCTGCTCAGCCCTTGGGGTGATGGCAGGCAGGGGTCACAGAGGAGCGGTGCTGGTGCCCGCAGGAGGAAAGAGGTCTTTCCTGCTTCCCGGCCGCAGTGCCTGTCTCCACTGCCGGGGCCAGTTTGCGGAGCACGCAGGGAGAAGCCTCTGTGCTTTGCACCTGTAGCTGCCGTAGGTGGGGCCGTCCCGTCACTGGCCCGGTGCGATGGAGGGGGCAGCCGGTTTGCGAGCCGGTGCTGTTGGGGAGGAAGGTGCAGCTGGCCGTGTTGTGTATCAGTCATATCATGGTGGGGGCGCCTTGGAGCTGCGTAGCCAGCCAGGGGTCTGGAGCGCCCGGAGCTCCTAAAAGTTCCCCCACCTGCTGGGCAGAGTGCACCGGGACAGTTTTGCGCACCTGTGCTTTCTTCTGAGCGGCAAGCAAGCTCTGTGCAACCCTTGCCCCTTTAGCGGCTCTCTCGCTGTTACGAAGCCTCTCAGACTGCCCGCCTTTCTTTTGTCCCACAGCGGCCGGATGTGGATCCCTGTGTTCCGCAAGTGGCAGCAATGTCAAGTCTCTCGAAGTATTCCGCCCGTCTTCGCTTTCCGACCCCACCGATCCTCCAGAGCATCCTGTAAGGTAGGTTCGTGCTCCCAGAGCAGATCTGCAGGGCTGGGTGTTCAGCAGTCCTGGGCCTCCACCCGCCTCCCCGGCTCCGTTTCTCTTCCTCCCTCCGCTGAGCTCGGGTGCAGGAAGAAGTAAGTGCTTGCGGGGTCCCTCTGGATCACGGCCTTGGTACATCACCCTCCACCTTGAGGTGACGGCCTGCCGCGGCAGCCTTCTTTCCTGCTTCTCTTCCAGGATCTGGTGTAGTGGTCATATTCCCATACTGTATGTATGTATGTGGTTTTCGGAGGAGGTTTCTGCCTCCCCTCGCATGCTGCCTGCCGTCTTTAATCCTACCAAGCCATCTTTAAAGTTTTTTTCTTTTTCTTTTTCAGTTTCACTTCTGACTTCTGTAGGGTACGTTTTCCCACCCCTTCAACTTGTAGTTTGTCTGTGTGCTTGGATCTCAAGTGAGCCTCCTGTAAGGGAGCACGTAGGTGGTCTTGAGTATTCATCCATTCATTCAACCCTGTGTCTTTTCGATTGGAGCATTTAAAGTCTTTCCCTTTAGTGTGATAGTTGATAGCTGTGTCCTTAGTGCACTTCCTAAACTTGATTTCTTTCTTCTTTGTGTTTGTAGTTCTTCTCTGTGCTTTCACCGTTGCTCTCCTGGTTATGAGCTATAGCTTTGTTTAGTATTATGCTTTCCTATCTGTCTGTCTGTCTGTCTGTCTGTGTATCTATCTATCTATCTATCTATCTATCTATCTAATCTATCTACTGTCATCTATGTGTCTGTCTATCCAAACTACCTAATCTATCACCTATCTGTCTATTATCTATCATCTGTATGTATCTGTATCAATGAGTCTAGCTAATCTATATGAATCTATATCATCTATCTAATCTATCTAATGCATCTATCATCTACCTAGTCTATCATCTTATCAATCTGTCTACCTATCATCTATCTGTATGTGTCTGTAGGTGTCTCTGTCATCTGTCCACCTAATCTATCATCTATCTAATCTGTCTGTCTAATCTATCATTCTATCTATCAGTCTCATCTAATGTATCCATCTACCTAATGCATCTACTTATTTACTTATTTTGCCCATTTTTATCAACATACCGTCACTAGGCGCACAGTGATTCCTCTGTCTCCTTCTCATTCTTGATTCCTTGTGTTTGTTTCTGTGAGTTAGCTGTGTCTTTGGGTCTTGAGAGGAGTGGCCATGGGTTGGAACATCAGGGTAGGTGGCACGAGTCCGCTGGGGGTAGGTGGCCACCTGGACTCTCTAACCGGTGCGGGCGGGGACCCTCCGGGTGCTCTGCCCCGGGGCTGGCCCTGCTGGGGTGGCTGCGTGAGCTGCGGGGCAGATCCGAGGCCCCACACGGGGCACCCCGGCTGGCCTGCTGGCGCTGAGGCAGGTGCATGCCCAGTAGGTGGTCTTTGTGCCTGCGCGCCGATGTCACCTCGGTGGCCCTGCTTGGCGGCCCGTCTCCCAAGAGAGCACGTGTAGTCACAGGTTAAGTGAGCCACCTTTCGGGGACACGCAGGGCTGCTGTGGGCTAGTGGCCCATGGGCTCGCTGAGGTGGCAGGCCAGCTAGCTCCTGGGGAAACTGCTCCCCTCTGCTATCAAGGTGTAGGTGGAGTGTCAGTGCATTTAGGCATTTAGATGGGAGTGAGGTCTATCTGAAATGGAATAGTATAGCATTTAGAGCTATGTTTCTCTTGGATTGAAAAGGATGCTGAGCGTAAAGTGTTGGGTGGTGGTGGCCGGAATTCTAGGAATGTTTGTGTCCTTGCATTTATTTACTTTCGGTTAAGGGAAGTGATTCTGAGGTAACATTTTGCTCATGGATGAAGGTGGTGCGTAAGGTCATCCCACGTCAGTCATGGTGAGATGAAGTGAGGTGGTAGAAGTAAAGCCTGTACCCCTTGGCCTGATACATAGGAGACACACTGTGGGTGCTCTTTGCTGCTCTCCCGTCCTGGCTTATTACCTTAACTACCGTGATGGTTCAGAGTGGTCCCAGTGACATTTCCAGCAAAATCTTTCTAAAATTGTATAGAAACACTTGGCAAGGAAATCCCCAGAGGCTAGTGGAAAAGTTTACCCTTTCTTGTCACTGTTTGCAACCTGTTCGCTCTATCACATGTCCCTTTGTTACTTTTAGACCGATAGGGACAGTGGTACACGCTCACTTGCGCGCGCGCGCACACACACACACACACAACACACACACACAACACACATACACACACACACACACACACACACACACACACACACACACACACAGAACTAGACATGTTTCGAAACCAGAATGAACAGAGAGGTTCTGTGTGTCACAGCAGGAATTCCCTAGCCTGCGGCGAGCTCAGAGCAGTAGCAGAGAAGAGGGAAGGGGCCTCGTAAGCCAACCCCATCTCCCTCCTCTGGACTTGCCTCCCCCTGGGTTGTCATCCCTTAAACGCTCAGCACGCAGACCTCGCGTTGAGCATGCACAGCTACTTCCACATCCCAGTCACTGGGGCATGGGACACGTTGCATCTTTAGGTGTGGCACAAAACATCGTCACTCATGTCTGTGAGTCCTTCCTCTGCAGCTGAGTGAAAGAGTAAACAGAGCAGAGGCATATTAGCAAGAACAGGGTTTAGTGGGAATATATAATACACACACACACACCAAATTTGGGAAAGATTTTAATGGATAGTAGAATATGAACATAGGCCTTGTCTGGGGCAGGGGGAGGGGGGCTCTAGATGGCCTCGAGGGGGGTGGTGTGCCCAGCCCTTCACCATGGTCGGGGGTAGGGCTGACTCCGGCAGTGGTGCCACGTGCGGCATCGTTTGGGGCCCGTGAGGATGTTATGGGAGGGGGGCAGGAGGCCGGCGGCGGTGATGAAGCCCACGGCTTGGCGTGGGGCAGGTGGGGACCGGAAGACGATGGCCCGGGCGGGTGGTGTTGTGTCCATAGGTTCGTCCTCCGCGTCAGATTCCGGCCTCAGGCCGGCAGATGTGATGATGTCCACGGCCCTGCGTTTGGCCGGTGGGGACCGGAAGACGACGGCCCGGGCGTGTGGTGTTGTGTCCATAGGTTGGTCCTCCACGTCCGAGTCCGGCTCCAGGCCGGCGGTCGTGATGATACCCAGGGCCTGCTGTGGGGCCGGTGGGGACCGGAAGACGATGGCCCAGGCGGGTGGTGTTGTGTCCATAGGCTCGTCCTCCCCGTCAGAGTCCGGCCCCAGGCCAGAGGATGTGATGATGCGCACGGCCTGGCTTGGGGCCGGTGGGGACCGGAAGAAGATGGCCCGGGCGCGTGGTGTTGTGTCCATAGGTTCGTCCTCCGCGTCAGATTCCGGCCCCAGGCCTGCGGGAGTGATGATGCCCACGGCGCGTCGTTTGGCCGGTGGGGACCGGAAGACGATGGCCCGGGCGGGTGGTGGTGTGTCCATAGGATCGTCCTCTGCGTCAGATTCCAGCCCCAGGCCGGCAGATATGATGAAGTCCACAGCCCTGCGTTTGGCCGGAGGGGACCGTAAGACGACGGCCCGGTCGGGTGGTGTTGTGTCCATAGGTTCGTCCTCCCCGTCAGAGTCCAGCCCCAGGCCAGAGGATGTGATGATGCCCACGGCCTGGCGTGGGGCCGGTGGGGACCGGAAGACGATGGCCCGGGCGGGTGGTGGTGTGTCCACAGGTTCGTCCTCCGTGTGAGATTCCGGCCCCAGGCCGGGAGATGTGATGATGTCCACGGCCCTGCGTTTGGCCGGTGGGGACCGGAAGACGACGGCCCGGTCGGGTGGTGTTGTGTCCATAGGTTCGTCCTCCCCGTCAGAGTCCAGCCCCAGGCCAGAGGATGTGATGATGCCCACGGCCTGGCGTGGGGCCGGTGGGGACCGGAAGACGATGGCCCGGGCGGGTGGTGGTGTGTCCACAGGTTCGTCCTCCGTGTGAGATTCCGGCCCCAGGCCGGCAGATGTGATGATGTCCACGGCCCTGCGTTTGGCCGGTGGGGACCGGAAGACGACAGCCCGGGCGCGTGGTGTTGTGTCCATAGGTTGGTCCTCCACGTCCGAGTCCGGCTCCAGGCCGGCGGTTGTGATGATACCCAGGGCCTGCTGTGGGGCCGGTGGGGACCGGAAGACGATGGCCAGGTCAGGTGGTGTTGTGTCCATAGGTTCGTCCTCCGCGTCAGATTCCAGCCCCAGGCCCGCGGGTGTGTTGATGCCCACAGCCCGATGTTTGGCCGATGGGTACCGGAAGACAATGGCCCGGGCTGGTGGTGGTGTGTCCATAGGTTCGTCCTCCGTGTCAGAGTCCGGCCCCAGGCCGGAGGATGTGATGATGCCCACGGCCCGGCGTTTGGCCGATGGGGGGGACCGGAACACGATGGCCCGGGATGGTGGTGTAGTGTCCATACGTTCGTTCTCCGCATCACTGTCCGGCCCCAGGCCGGCGGATGTGATGTTGCCCACGGCCCGGCGTTTGGCCGGTGGGGACCGGAAGACGATGGCCCTGGATGGTGGTGTAGTGTCCGTAGGTTCATCCTCCGAATCATTGTCTGGCCCCAGGCCGGCGGACGTGATGATGCCCACGGCCTGACGTGGGGCCTGTGGGTACTGGAAGACGATGGCCCGGGCGGGTGGTGTTGTGTCCATAGGTTCGTCCTCCGCGTCAGATTCCGGCCCCAGGCCTGCGAGAGTGATGATGCCCACGGCGCGTCGTTTGGCCGGTGGGGACCGGAAGACGATGGCCCGGGCGGGTGGTGGTGTGTCCATAGGATCGTCCTCCACGTCAGATTCCAGCCCCAGGCCGGCAGATATGATGAAGTCCACGGCCCTGCGTTTGGCCGGTGGGGACCGTAAGACGACGGCCCGGGTGGGTGGTGTTGTGTCCATAGCTTGGTCCTCCACGTCCGAGTCCGGCTCCAGGCCGGCGGTTGTGATGATAACCAGGTCCTGCTGTGGGGCCGGTGGGGACCGGAAGACGATGGCCCAGGCGGGTGGTGTTGTGTCCATAGGCTCGTCCTCCGCGTCAGATTCCGGCCCCAGGCCGGCAGATGTGATGATGTCCACGGCCCTGCGTTTGACCGGTGGGGACCGGAAGACGACGGCCCGGGCGCGTGGTGTTGTGTCCATAGGTTGGTCCTCCACGTCCGAGTCCGGCTCCAGGCCCGCGGTTGTGATGATACCCAGGGCCTGCTGTGGGGCCGGTGGGGACCGGAAGACGATGGCCAGGTCGGGTGGTGTTGTGTCCATAGGTTCGTCCTCCGCGTCAGATTCCGGCCCCAGGCCCGCGGGTGTGTTGATGCCCACGGCCCGGCGTTTGGCCGGTGGGGACCGGAAGACGATGGCCCGGGCGGGTGGTGTTGTGTCCATAGGTTCGTCCTCCGCGTCAGAGTCCGGCCCCGGGCCGGAGGATGTGATGATGCCCACGGCCTGGCGTGGGGCTGGTGGGGACCGTAAGACAGTGTCCCGGGAGGGTGGTGTTATCTCCATCGGTTCGTCCTCCGCGTCACAGTCTGGCCCGAGCCCAGCGGTTGTGAAGATCTCCACGGCCGTGCGTCGGGCCGGTGGGGGCCGTACGATAGCGGCCCACGAGGGCGGTTTCGTGTCAGTAAGTCCTTCGTTTGAGGCAGGCATGAGAATAGCGTATGAAGCTAGGGAGAGCTTCTAACTCCTTCTCTGGCCAAGCTCGCACTGATCTGCCCAGCTAGGGTAACCTCTGATTGGTCAGCCAGGGGACGCATCACATAGGAGCCTGGGCAACCGTGATGTCACCCAGGGGGAACGCATCACGGGGCCCCCACCCCCGTGAGCACACCAGCCCCGCCCACAGGAGACCCTGGCCAAAGGTCACAGGGCATGGACGCAATGCCCACCCCAGTAGAATCCCTTGCCCCCAGGACTGCCAGCCGCGGGCCGTGCAGGTGTTTGGGCCAGCGAGACCGCCATGCAGACCGTTCAGGGCCGCAGTGCCCGCGTCTGTCATAGCTCAGCCCGCCCGGGTGCCGGCTCTGCCCGCGCTCAGCATCCGGGGTGCGGTGGCCAATGCTGTGCCCTCCGCGGTCCCGGAGGCCAGCTCTGCCGTGGCACACGGCCCGCCCTCGCCCCGGGCCTTCCCATCTTCTCTGGGAGGCCTGGAGCCAGACATGCTTTCTCCGCCATGGCCAGCCAGGCAGGTGACAGATTCTGAGGAAGGGTCCGGCCGCATGACTTCCCTTTCTAGGTAGCAGGCAGGTTCATACTTTGCTTCCCAGAAAGCGTAGGCGAGGGACCACCAGGTTTCAGCATAGGAACATCCCACATTCGGACCGGGCCTAACAGCCCAGATTTTCTCTTTGGTCTCGTTTTGGGTCCTGTGTCTGGTATATAAAGAACACAACACAGTAAACTGGGAAACCATTTTTATTTTCTCACTTTTATTTTTTTATTTTTATTCATTTTGTTATCATTAATCTACAATTACACGAAGAACATTATGTTTACTAGACTCCCCCCTTCACCAAGCCCCCCCCACAAACCCGATGACAGTCACTGTACATCAGCGTAGTGAGATGCTGTAGAATCACTACGTGTCTTCTCTGTGTCGCACAGCTCTCCCTATGCCCCCCCCCATTATAAAACCTAATCGTAAGGCCCCCGTTCTTTTCCCCACCCTTATCCCTCCCTTTGCACGCATCCTCCCCAGGCCCTTTCCCTTTGTTAACTGTTAGTCCATTATTGGGTTCTGTGATTCTGCTGCTGTTCTGTTCCTTCAGTTTTTCTTTGATCTTATACTCCACACATGAGTGAAATCATTTGGAGCTTGTCTTTCTCCGCCTGGCTTATTTCACTGAGCACAATACCCTCTAGCTCCATCCATGTTGTGGCAAATGGTAGGATGTGTTTTTTTATTTTGGCTGAGTAATATTCCATTATGTATATGTACCACGTCTTCTTCATGCATTCCTCTACTGACGGACATTGCCATTTCTTGTCTACTGTGGATCGTGCTGCCATTAACATAGGGGTGCATCTGTCTTTTTCCAACCGGGCTGCTGCGTTCTTAGGGTACATTCCCAGAAGTGGAATTCCTGGGTCAAATGGTATTCCCATTTTGAGCTCTTCGAGGAACCTCCACACTGCTTTCCACAACGGACGAACTGACTTCGGTTCCCACCAGCAGCGCAGGAGGGTTCCCCTCTCTCCCTCACCTTGCCAACGTCTGTTGTGGGTCTCCCGGATGGCGGCCATCCTGACCGGTGTGAGGTGATATCCCGTGGTGGTTTTAATTTGCATTTCTCCGACGATGAGCCACGTGGAGCATCTTTTCATGTGCCTGTCGGCCACTTGGCTTTCTTCTTTGGAGAAGTGTCTGCTCAGGTCCTCTGCCCATTTCTGGATTGGAGTATCTGCTTTCTGTCTGCTGAGGTATGTGGGCTCTTTATGTAGTTTTGGATGTCAATCCTTGAGCGGATCTCTCACTGATGGGTATATTCTCCCTTACTGCAGGAGAACTCTTTGTTCTGTCGATGGTGTCCTTTGCTGTACAGAGGCTTTTCAGCTTGGTGTAGTCCCCCTCGTTCATTTTTGCTTTTGTTTCCCTTGCCCGGGGAGATACGTCCATGAAGAGGTCGCTCGTGTTTATGTCCAAGAGATTGCTGCCTGTGTTTTTCTCTAAGAGGCTTATGGTTTCATGACTGACAGTCAGGCCTTTGGTCCATTTCAGACTTGCAGTTGTGTGTGGGGTTAGACAGTGATCCAGTTTCATTCTCTTACATGTAGCTGCCCGGTTTTTGCCAGCACCATCTGTTGAAGAGACGGTCTTTTCCCCATTGTATGTCCACGGTCCCTTTATCGTGCGTTGATTGACCATATGTTTGGGTTACTTCCTGGAGTCTCTGTTCAGTTCCCCTGGTCTGTGGCTCCCTCTTGTGCCAGTGCCAAACTGTCTTGATGACTGTGGCTTTGTAGTAGAGCTTGAGGTTGGGGACCGAGATCCACCCCACCCCCACCCCACCCCCCACTTGATTCTTCCTTCTCAGGACCGCTTTGGCTATTCATATGGGGTCTTTGGTGTTTCCATGTGAATTTTTGAACTACTTGTTCCAGTTCGTTGAAGAATGCAGTTGGTTATTTGATCGGGATTGCATCAAATCTGTATATTGCTTTGGGCAGGATGGCCATTTTGATGATATTAATTGTTCCTAGCCCAGAGCACGGGGTGAGTTTCCATTTGTTAGTGTCCCCTTTAACTCCCGTGAAGGGTGTCATATAGGTGTCAGGGTTTCGGTGTTTCACTGCCTTGGTTCGGTTTATGCCTAGGTGTTTTATTCTTTTTGATGCAATTGTCAATGGAGTGGTTTTTCTGATTTCCCTTTCTATTCAGTTCACCGTTAGTGTATGGGAAAGCCACAGATTTCTGTGTGTTCACTTTGTGTCCTGCAGCTCTGCTGTGTTCCGGTATCAGTTCTAGCAGTTCTGGAGTGGAGTCTTTCGGGGTTTTTGTTTTTTTGTTTTTTGTTTTTTTTTTTCCGGTCCAGCATCATGTCATCTGCAAATAGTGACAGTTTGACTTCTTCTTTACCAATCTGGATTCCTTGTATTTCTTTGTTTCGTCTACTCACCATGGCTAGTGCCTCCAGTACTGTGTTGAAGAAGAGTGGTGAGAGTGGGCATCCCTGCCTTGTTCCCGATCTCAGAGGAAAAGCTTTCAGCTTCTCACTGTTCAGTGTGATGTTGGCTGTGGGTTTATCACATGTGGCCTTTACTATGTTGAGGTACTTGCCCTCCTGACCCGTTTTGCTGAGGGTTTTTACCGTGAGTGGATGTTGAGTTTTGTCAGACGCTTTTTCAGCATCTGTGGAGATGAGCATGTGGTTTCTGTCCTCCTTTTTCTTTATGTACCACGTCTTCTTCATGCATTCCTCTACTGACGGACATTGCCATTTCTTGTCTACTGTGGATCGTGCTGCCATTAACATAGGGGTGCATCTGTCTTTTTCCAACCGGGCTGCTGCGTTCTTAGGGTACATTCCCAGAAGTGGAATTCCTGGGTCAGATGGTATTCCCATTTTGAGCTCTTCGAGGAACCTCCACACTGCTTTCCACAACGGACGAACCGACTTCGGTTCCCACCAGCAGCGCAGGAGGGTTCCCCTCTCTCCCTCACCTTGCCAACGTCTGTTGTGGGTCTCCCGGATGGCGGCCATCCTGACCGGTGTGAGGTGATATCCCGTGGTGGTTTTAATTTGCATTTCTCCGACGATGAGCCACGTGGAGCATCTTTCCATGTGCCTCTCGGCCACTTGGCTTTCTTCTTTGGAGAAGTGTCTGCTCAGGTCCTCTGCCCATTTTGGATTGGTTTATTTGCTTTTTGCGTGTGGAGGCGCCTGAGCACTTAAGACGTATTTTAGTTGGCAGCCCCTGATCGGATATGTCATCTATGGATATATCCTCCCGTTCTATAGGGTGTCTTTGTTCTTCTAATGATGTTTTAAACAGAATGGTATGCCCCTCCCATTTCATTCAAATTCTTACTCAAATTTTTCTTTTTTTTTCCCAGGACACCAACCCGTCGAGAAAACTGGAATGCAGAGAAGATGTGATGCAGGAACATCGGGCCTAAGCTGAGAAGTGAGATGGTGGAGACTGATAGTATCTTTCCATGTGCTGCTTTCAAGGTTCATAGGGAGAAAAGGTTGCCACGGAGATAAGGCCCGGGATGTGGACATCACCTGGTATCGGTGGTGCCACCTAGCCACTAGCCATTCATGGGAAGGCTTAGCATGCGGCACTGTTTATCTCCTGTGGATTTACACGTGCGGCGTCCCCCCATTGCAGTTCGGTCAGACCCCGTGTGGGACTGCCCTGACAGCGGCCGGGGTGGATCTGAGCGCTCTGCCCGTTCCTGCTGGGCTGTCCCAGCATCCTTCTCAGAACAAGGCCTCAAAAGTGCTCCTGGTAAAGAGAGTGGGGGAGCGGCGGGTGGCGGGAGAGAGAGAGGGAGAGAGAGAGAGAGAGAGAGAGAGAGAGTGGTAATTATGCTCAAGAGACAGGGGCAATTTTTTGCCGTAGCTCCATGAGCATGTTTCTGATTTTTATGTTGAGATCCCTTTCACGAAGATTGCTCGAGTCCAGTTACCAGGTTCCTTTGACTTTGACGTTTCCTATTTGTAGGTGGCACCCTTTAGCGCCCAGAAACTTTTCTCTCTGGAGCTGCTCAGCCCTTGGGGTGATGGCAGGCAGGGGTCACAGGGGAGCGGTGCTGGTGCCCGCAGGAGGAAAGAGGTCTTTCCTGCTTCCCTGCCGCAGTGCCTGTCTCCACTGCCGGGGCCAGTTTGCGGAGCACGCAGGGAGAAGCCTCTGTGCTTTGCACCTGTAGCTGCCGTAGGTGGGACCGTCCCGTCACTGGCCCGGTGCGATGGAGGGGGCAGCCGGTTTGCGAGCCGGTGCTGTTGGGGAGGAATGTGCAGCAGGCCGTGTTGTGTATCAGTCATATCATGGTGTTGGCGCCTTGGAGGTGCGTAGCCAGCCAGGATTCTGGAGTGCCCGGAGCTCCTAAAAGTTCCCCCACCTGCTGGGCAGAGTGTTCCGGGACAGTTTTGCACACCTGTGCTTCCTTCTGAGCCGCAAGCAAGCTCTAAGTTACCCTTGCCCCTTTAGCGGCTCTCTCACTGTTACGAAGCCTCTCAGACTGCCAGCCTTTCTTTTGTCCCACAGCGGCCAATGTGCGTCCCCATGTTCCGCAAGTGGCAGCAATGTCAAGTCTCTCGAAGTATTCCTCCCGTCTTCGCTTTCTGACCCCACTGATCCTCCAGAGCATCCTGTAAGGTAGGTTCGTGCTCCCAGAGCAGATCTGCAGGGCTGGGTGTTCAGCAGTCCTGGGCCTCCACCCGCCTCCCGGCCCCGTTTCTCTTCCTCCCTCCGCTGTGCTCGGGTGCAGGAAGAAGTGCTTGCGGGGTCCCTCTGGATCACGGCCTTGGTACATCACCCTCCACCTTGAGGTGACGGCCTGCCGCGGCAGCCTTCTTTCCTGCTTCTCTTCCAGGATCTGGTGTAGTGGTCATATTCCCATACTGTATGTATGTATGTGGTTTTCGGGGGAGGTTTCTGCCTTTGTTCGCACGCTACCTGCCATCTTTAATCCTACCAAGCCATCTTTAAAATTTTTTTCTTTTTCTTTTTCAGTTTCACTTCTGTAGGGTACGTTTTTCCACCCCTTCATCTTGTAGTTTGTCTGTGTGCTTGGATCTCAAGTGAGCCTCCTGTAAGGGAGCATGTAGGTGGTCTTGAGTTTTCATTCATTCATTCAACCCTGTGTCTTTCGATTGGAGCATTTAAAGTCTTTACCTTTAGTGTGATGATTGATAGCTGTGTCCTTATTGCCCTTCTTAAACTTGATTTCTTTCTTTTTTTTTTTGTTTGGAGTTCATCTCTGTGCTTTCTTCATTGCTCTCCTGGTTATGAGCTATAGCTTTGTGTAGTATTATGCTCTCCTATTTATCTGGCTGTCTGTCTCTCTATCTGTCTATCTATCTACTATCTTATCTCTCTGTTACCATCTATCTACTGTCATGTATGTGTCTGTCTCTCCAAACTATCTTATCTATCACCTATCCCTCTATTATCTATCATCTGTATGTATCTATGTCAATGTGTCTAATCTATATGAATCTATATTATCTATCTAATCTATCTAATGTACCTATCATCTGTCTAGTCTGTCATCTTATCAATCTACCTATTTATCTATATGTATCTATAGGTGTCTTTCTAAGCTGTCCACCTACTCTATCATCTATGTAATCTGTCTGTCTGTCTAATCTATCTAGTCTCTCTGTAGGTATCTATATTGTCTATCTAATCTGTCATTCTATCTGTCGTTGTAGCTATCTTATCTATCATGCCCATGAATCTATCAGTCTAATCTAATCTATGCATCTATATAATGTATCTATTTATTTACTTATTTTGCCCATTTTTGTCAATATACTTTCACTAGGCGCACAGTGATTCCTCTGTCTCCTTCTCATTCTTGATTCCTTGTGTTTGTTTCTGTGAGTTAGCTGTGTCTTTGGGTCTTGAGAGGAGTGGCCATGGGTTTGAAAATCTGGGTAGGTGGCACGAGTCCGCTGGATGTAGATGGCCACCTGGACTCTCTAACCGGTGCAGAGGGACCCTGCTGGGGTGGCTGCATGAGTTGCGGGGCAGATCTGAGGCCGCAGATGGAGCACCCCGGCTGGCCGCCTGGCGCCGATACAAATACATGCCCAGTAGTAGGTGTTTGTGCCTGTGTGCTGATGTCACCTCGGTGGCCCTGATTCGCTTCCCATCTCCAAGTGAGCATGTGTAGTCACAGGGTAAGTGAGCCACCTTTTGGGGACATGTGGGTCTGGTGTGGGCTATTGGCCCATGGGCTTGCTGAGGTGACAGGCCAGCTAGATTGTGGGAAAACTGCTCCCCTCTGCTGTCAAAGTGTAGGTGGAGTTTCAGTGCATTTAGGCATTTAGATGCTAGTGAGGTCTATCTTAAATGGAATATTACAGCGTTTTGAGGTATGTTTCTGTTGGTATGAAAAGGATGCTGAGCCTAAAGAATAGGGTGGTGGTGGCCGGAATTCTAGGAATGTTTGTGTCCTTGCATTTATTTATTTTTGGTTAAGGGAAGTGATTCTGAGGTAACATTTTGCTAATGGATGAAGGTGGTGCGTAAGGTCATCCCACGTCAGTCATGGTGAGATGAAGTGAGGTGGTAGAAGTAAAGCCTGTACCCCTTGGCCTGATACGTAGGAGACACACTGTGGGTACTCTTTGCTGCTCTCCTGTCCTAGCTTATTACCTTAACTAATGTGGTGATTTAGAGTGTTCCTAGCGAGATTTCCAGCAAAATCTTTCTAAAATTGCATAGAAACACTTGGCAAGGAAATCCCCAGAGGCTAGTGGAAAAGTTCACTCTTTCTGTTCACGGTTTGCAAGTTGTAAGTTGTTTGCTGTATGATGAATTCCTCTGTTTCTTTTGGACCAATAGGGGCAGTGGTGTACACACACACACACACACAGACACACACACACACACATACAATACTAGGGAATAGCCTTTACTTGCTCTTGGAATCATATTTAAATGTTAACAACTACTCGAGTAATAGAATAAATAAACTTCTACATTTTAGTTAGTATTTCAATTTTAAAAGCATATTCATGAACATTTTGGAACTTTATGCACAGCTGCAAGAGTGGTAGATGTAGAAGTTACTCTGACTGTGTGAGAGCTGACTACCCCAAATATGTCCAGGTTCACATATGGGCTAGTTAGTGTTTTCCTAGGATTGGCACAAATAGTACTCTGATACAACATTTTTACTTTCATTTTTGGGTGCTCATTTGAAAGATTCAATCACTAGTGTGTGCTATTTTTTAAATCAGGTTATTTGCTTGCTTGTTATTGAGCTGTAGGCGTTCCTTATATATTTTGGTTGTTGACCCCCTATCAGGTATTATGGTTCTGAAATAGTTTCTCCTATCCCATGGCTTGCCTTTTTGACTCTTTATTGATTGTTTTCTTTGAAGTGTAGAAGCTTTTTAGTTTGATGTAGTACTGTGTATCTATTTTTCCTTTTGTTTCTTGTGCTTTTGGGGTCATATATAAAAAAATCATTGCCATGACCAGTGTCGTGAAGTTTTTCTGTATTTTATTCTTGGAGTTTTACAGTTTCAAGTCCTACATATAAATTTTTCATCCATTTTCAGTTGTTTTTTTGTGTATGGTATCAGATACGAGTACAGTTTCATTGTTTTGCATGTGGATTTCTAGTTTTTCTAACACGATTTGTTGAAGAAGCTACAATATTCTGTAATATTGGTGGCTTCTCAAAGACTGCTTGACTATATGTGTATGAGTTAATTTCTAGGCTATTTTGTTCCATTGGTCTACATATCTGTCTTTATGGCACTACCATCTTTTACTTTAGCTTTGCAGTGTGTTTTGAATTCAGGAAGTGTGATGTCTTTAGCTTTGTTCTTTTTTTTCTCAAGATTCCTTTGACTATACCGTGTGTTTCAATGTTCCATGTGAGTTTTACGATTTTTTTTCCTATATCTGTAAGAAATACCAGTGGGATTTTGATAGGAATAGCATTGAATCTGTAGTTTTCTTTGGGTAGTATGGGTATTTTAACAATTTTGCGTCCCAATCCATGAACATGGAATATATTCCCAGTTATTTTTGTCTTCTTTAATTTCTGGTTTTTTTTTTTTTTGTAGATAATTATTTTTATTGAAGGGCAGTTGACACACAGTATTACATTACATTAGTTTCAGGTGTACAATACAGTGATTCAACATTTATATACATGATAATTCCAGGTACCAGTTATCACCATACCAAGTTGTTACAATATTTTGACTATATTCCTTATGCTATACATTATATCCCGGTTACTTATTTATTTTACATTTGGAAGTGTGTACTTTTTTGTGTGTGTGTGAGGGCATCTCTCATATTTATTGATCAAATGGTTGTTAACAACAATAAAATTCTGTATAGAGGAGTCAATGCTCAATGCACAATCATTAATCCACCCCAAGCCTAATTTTCGTCAGTCTCCAATCTTCTGAAGTGTAACGAACAAGTTCTTACATGGAGAACAAATTCTTACATAGTGAATAAGTTACATGGTGAACAGTACAAGGGCAGTCATCACAGAAACTTTTGGTTTTGCTCATGCATTATGAACTATAAACAGTCAGTTCAAATATGAATACTCATTTGATTTTTATACTTGATTTATATGTGGATACCACATTTCTCTCTTTATTATTATTATTTTCAATAAAATGCTGAAGTGGTAGGTAGATACAAGATAAAGGTAGAAAACATAGTTCAGTGTTGTAAGAGAGCAAATGTAGATGATCAGGTGTGTGCCTGTAGACTATGTGTTAATCCAAGCTAGACAAGGGCGATAAAACATCCACGGATGCAGAAGATTTCTCTCAGAACAGGGGGGGTGAGGTTCTAAGCCTCACCTCTGTTGATCCCCAATTTCTCACCTGATTGCCCCCCTGTGACTGTGCCTGTGTTAGGTTGTTCCTCCCTTGAGGAATCTTACCCATCTCTGGCTAACCAGTCATCTTCTGGGGCCATACAGGGAAATGTAAAGTTGGTAAGTGAGAGAGAAGCCTTATTGTTTGTAAAGGTTAGCTATTTACTTCTTTGCATATTTGTGCTTTGTGGCTTCTATGCCCAGCATTTGTCTTGAGGTATCTTTACCACTTGGAAAATTCGATATGAGGCACGAATTCTATTTAAGGGTTGTAATTAGGAAGGAAGAAGAAAAGCTATAGAAGAAGCAGGTGGAAGAAAACATGGGAAGATTGATTATTTCTTTGACATATCTTTTTGTAGAGTAACTTCAGCATGTATAGGTTTTAAACTACTTCTTAAATTGCACACACACATTAACATAATAGGAGTACAGTTACATAACCAAAGCAGACCTATAATTACCAGCCATCTCCAGTGAAACCAAGAAAACCAGTGGGGCACCTTAGGCATTTGTGAAAACTATCTATGATATGGTGGATATTGTCCAACTGAGCTTGAACAGTCTGAGAGAAATCAGACAAATTAAAACAACTCATTCCTGGGGACTGTTCACATCCCGTATGTTCTTTTAACAGTAAATAGTCTGTAGTAAGATTTTGGAGTGCTACAATTTGCACTTCTCCAAATTCTTGTTTGAGTTCCAACAGTATAGATCCAGTCAAATTTGTTGTTTTAATATATGCACAGGCCAGCTTAGATATCTCCTTCTTCATTCCCATGGCAAGTCCAGGAACTGGTGGGATGAGAGCATCTACAGCTGTAGCAGTGCGTGGATATTTGTGGGGTTTTTTTTATAATCATCTTCTGGCATGAGTCTTCCAGAGAGTGCTGATGTTGGAAGTTCTTTTTCATATCGTATTTTAGTTCATTTTCGGGGTAGCCCAATTAGGCTTTGATCCTCTGTATAAACACAAACAGACCTTTTGCCTACACTTTTATATGCCCTTTATACCCTTGTGTAGAACTCATTCGAGGTTACCACACAGGAACTGCCCTTTTTTTTTTTTTTTTTGGTATCACTAATCTACACTTACATGACGAATATTATGTTTACTAGGCTCTCCCCTATACCAGGTCCACTGTCCATCAGCACAACAAAATGTTGTAGAATCACTACTTGCCTTCTCTGAGTTGTACAGCCCTCCCTTTTCTCCTACCCCCCATGCATGCTAATCTTAATACCCACCTACTTCTCCCTCCCTCATCCCTCCCTACCCACCCATCCTCCCCAGTCCCTTTCCCTGTGGTACCTGTTAGTCCATTCTTGAGTTCTGTGTTTCTGCTGCTGTTTTGTTCCTTCAGTTTTTCCTTTGTTCTTATATTCCACAGATAAGTAAAATCATTTGGTATTTCTCTTTCTCCACTTGGCTTGTTTCACTGAGCATAATACCCTCCAGCTCCATCCATGTTGCTGCAAATGGTAGGATTTGCCCTTTTCTTATGGCTGAGTAGTATACCATTGTGTATATGTAACACATCTTCTTTATCCATTCATCTATCGATGGACATTTAGGTTGCTTCCAATTCTTGGCTATTGTAAATAGTGCTGCGATAAACATAGGGGTGCACTGATCTTTCTCATACTTGATTGCTGCATTCTTAGGGTAAATTCCTAGGAGTGCAATTCCTGGGTCAAATGGTAAGTCTGTTTTGAGCATTTTGATGTACCTCCATACTGCTTTCCACAATGGTTGAACTAACTTACATTCCCACCAGCAGTGTAGGAGGATTCCCCTTTCTTCACAGCCTCGCCAACATTTGTTGTTGTTTGTCTTTTGGATGGCAGCCATCCTTACTGCTGTGAGGTGATACCTCATTGTAGTTTTAATTTGCATTTCTCTGATAATTAGCGATGTGGAGCATCTTTTCATGTGTCTGTTGGTCATCTGTATTTCTTTTTTGGAGAACTGTCTGTTCAGTTCCTCTGCCCATTTTTTAATTGGGTTATTTGTTTTTTGTTTGTTGAGGCGTGTGAGCTCTTTATATATTCTGGACGTCAAGCCTTTATCGGATGTGTCATTTTCAAATATATTCTCCCATACTGTAGGGTTCCTTTTTGTTCTATTGATGGTGTCTTTTGCTGTACAGAAGCTTTTCAGCTTAATATAGTCCCACTTACTCATTTTTGCTGTTGTTTTCCTTGCCCGGGGAGATATGTTCAAGAAGAGGTCACTCATGTTTATGTCTAAGAGGTTTGTGCCTATGTTTTCTTCCAAGAGTTTAATGGTTTCATGACTTACATCCAGGTCTTTGATCCATTTTGAGTTTACTTTTGTATATGGGGTTAGACAATGGTCCAGTTTCATTCTCCTACATGTAGCTGTCCAGTTTTGCCAGCACCATCTGTTGAAGAGACTCTCATTTCGCCATTGTATGTCCATGGCTCCTTTATCAAATATTAATTGACCATATATGTCTGGGTTAATGTCTGGATTGTCTAGTCTGTTCCATTGGTCTGTGGCTCTGCTCTTGTGCCAGTACCAAATTGTCTTGATTACTATTTCTTTATAGTAGAGCCTGAAGTTGGGGAGTGAGATCCCCCCTACTTTATTCTTCTTTCTCAGGATTTCTTTGACTATTCGGGTTCTTTGTTGTTCCCATATGAATTTTTGAATTATTTTTTCCAGTTCATTAAAGAATGTTGCTGGTAGTTTCATAAGGATTGCATCAAATCTATATATTGCTTTGGGCAGATGACCATTTTGACGATATTAATTCTTCCTAGCCACGAGCATGGGATGAGTTTCCATCTGTTAGTGTCCCCTTTAATTTCTCTTAAGAGTGACTTGTAGTTTTCAGAGTATAAGTCTTTCACTTCTTTGGTTAGGTTTATTCCTAGGTATTTTATTGTTTTTGATGCAATTGTGAATGGAGTTGTTTTCCTGATTTCTCTTTCTGTTGGTTCATTGTTAGTGTATAGGAAAGCCACTGATTTCTGTGTGTTGATTTTGTATCCTGCAACTTTGCTGTATTCCGCTATCAGTTCTAGTAGTTTTGGGGTGGAGTGTTTAGGGTTTTTTATGTACAGTATCATGTCATCTGCAAATAGTGACAGTTTAACTTCTTCTTTACCAATCTGGATTCTTTGTATTTCTTTGTTTTGTCTGATTACCATGGCTAGGACCTCCAGTACTATGTTAAATAACAGTGGGGAGAATGGGCATCCCTGTCTAGTTCCTGATCTCAGAGGAAATGCTTTCAGCTTCTTGCTGTTCACTATAATGTTGACTGTGGGTTTATCATAGATGGCCTTTATTATGTTGAGGTACTTGCCCTCTATTCCCATTTTGCTGAGAGTTTTTATCATGAATGGATGTTGAACTTTGTCAAATGCTTTTTCAGCATCTGTGGAGATGATTATGTGGCTTTTGTCTTTCTTTTTGTTGATGTGGTTGATGATGTTGGCGGACTTTCGAATGTTGTACCATCCTTGCATCCCTGGGATGAATCCCACTTGGTCATGGTGTATGATCCTTTTGATGTATTTTTGAACTCGGTTTGCTTATATTTTGTTGAGTATTTTTGCATCTACGTTCATCAGGGATATTGGTCTGTAGTTTTCTTTTGTGGTGGGGTCTTTGCCTAGTTTTGGTATTAGGGTGATGTTAGCTTCATAGAATGAGTTTGGGAGTATCCCCTCCTCCTCTATTTTTTGGAAAACTTTAAGTCGAATGTGTATTATGTCTTCCCTGTATGTCTGATAAAATTCCGAGGTAAATCCATCTGGCCCGGGGGTTTTGTTCTTTGGTAGTTTTTTGATTACCGCTTCAATTTCGTTGCTGGTAATTGGTCTGTTTAGATTTTCTGTTTCTTTCTGGGTCAGTCTTGGAAGGTTGTATTTTTCTAGGAAGTTGTTCATTTCTCCTAGGTTTCCCAGCTTGTTATCATATAGGTTTTCATAGTATTCTCTAATAATTCTTTGTATTTCTGTGGGGTCCTTCGTGATTTTTCCTTTCTCGTTTCTGATACTGTTGATTTGTGTTGATTCTCTTTTCCTCTTAATAAGTCTGGGTAGAGGCTTATCTATTTTGTTTATTTTCTCGAAGAACCAGCTCTTGGTTTCATTGATTTTTGCTATTGTTTTATTCTTCTCAATTTTATTTATTTATTCTCTGATCTTTATTATGTCCCTCCTTCTGCTGATCTTAGGCCTCATTTATTCTTCTTTTTCCAATTTCGATAATTGTGACATTAGACCATTCATTTGGGATTGTTCTTCCCTTTTTAAATATGCTTGTATTGCTATATACTTTCCTCTTAAGACTGCTTTTGTGTGTCCCACAGAAGTTGGGGCTCAGTGTTGTTGTTATCATTTGTTTCCATATATTGCTGGATCTCCATTTTGATTTGTTCATTGATCCATTGATTATTTAGTAGCGTGTTGTTAAGCCTCCATGTGTTTGTGAGCCTTTCTGCTGTCTTTGTACAGTTTATTTCTACTTTTATGCCTTTGTGGTCTGAAAAGTTGGTTGGTAGGATTGCAATCTTTTGGAATTTTCTGAGGCTCTTTTTGTGGCCTAGTTTGGGGTCTATTCTGTTGAATGTTCCATGTGCACTTGAATGTATATTCTGTTGCTTTTGGATGTAGATTTCTATAGATGTCTATTAGGTCCATCTGCTCTACTGTGTTGTTCAGTGCTTCCGTGTTCTTACTTATTTTCTGCCCAGTGGATCTGTCCTTTGGGGTGAGTGGTGTGTTGCAGTCTCCTGGAATGAATGCATTGCAGTCTATTTCCCCCTTTAGTTCTGTTAGTATTTGTTTCACATATGCTGGTGCTCCTGTGTTGGGTGCATATATATTTAGAATGGTTATATCCTCTTGTTGGACTGAGCCCTTTATCATTATGTAGTGTCCTTCTTTATCTCTTCTTACTTTCTTTGTTTTGAATTCTATTTTGTCTGATATTAGTACTGCAACGCCTGATTTCTTCTCGCTGTTGTTTGCCTGAAATATGTTTTTCCATCCCTTGACTTTTAGTCTGTACATGTCTTTGGGTTTGAGGTGAGTTTCTTGTAAGCAGCATATAGATGGGTCTTGCTTTTTTATCCATTCTATTACTCTGTGTCTTTTGTTTGGTGCATTCAGTCCATTAACATTTAGGGTGACTGTTGAAAGATACATACTTATTGCCATTACAGGCTTTAAATTCGTGGTTACCAAAGGTTCAAGGTTCCCTCTTTAGTATCTTACTGCCTAACTTAGCTCGCTTATTGAGCTGTTATATACACTGTCTGGAGATTCTTTTCTTCTCTCCCTTCTTGTTCCTCCTCCTCGATTCTTCATATGTTGGGTGTTTTGTGCTGTGCTCTTTCTAGGAGTGCTCCCATCTAGAGCAGTCCCTGTAAGATGTTCTGTAGAGGTGGTTTGTGGAAAGCAAATTCCCTCAGGTTTTGTTTGTCTGGGAATTGTTTAATCCCACCGTCATATTTGAATGATAGTCGTGCTGGATACAGTATCCTTGGTTCAAGGCCCTTCTGTTTCATTGTATTGAATATATCATGCCATTCTCTTCTGGCCTGTAGGGTTTCTTTCGAGAAGTCTGATGTTAGCGTGATGGGTTTTCCTTTATAGGTGACTTTTTTCTCTCTAGCTGCCTTTAAAACTCTTTCCTTGTCCTTGATCTTTGCCATTTTAATTATTATGTGTCTTGGTGTTGTCCTCCTTGGATCCTTTCTTTTGGGGGTTCTGTGTATTTCCATGGTCTGTTCGATTATTTCCTCCCCCAGTGTGGGGAAGTTTTCAGCTATTATTTCTTCCAAGATACTTTCCATCCCTTTTCCTCTCTCTTCTTCTTCTGGGACCCCTATAATACGGATATTGTTCCTTTTGGATTGGTCACACAGTTCTCTTAATATTGTTTCATTCCTGGAGATCCTTTTGTCTCTATGTCAGCTTCTATGCGTTCCTGTTCTCTAATTTCAATTCCATCAATGGCCTCTTGCATTCTATCCGTTCTGCTTATAAACCCTTCCAAAGTTTGTTTCATTTCTGCGATCTCCTTTCTGGCATCTGTGATCTCCCTCCGGACTTCATCCCATTTCTCTTGTGTATTTCTCTGCATCTCTGTCAGCATGTTTATGATTCTTATTTTGAATTCTTTTTCAGGAAGTCTTGTTAGGTCTGTCTCCTTCTCTGGTGTTGTCTCTGTGATCTTTGTCTGCCTGTAGCTTTGCCTTTTCATGGTTATAGGAATAGTTTGCAGAGCTGGGACGAGTGACGGCTGGAAGAACTTCCCTTCTTGTTGGTTTGTGGCCCTCCTCTCCTGGGAGAACAGCGACCTCTAGTGGCTTGTGCTGGGTAGCTGCGCGCAGACAGGGTTTCTGCTTCCTGCCCAGCTGCTATGGAGTTTATCTCCGCTGTTGCTGTGGGCGTGGCCTGGCTCGGGCAGCTACTCCAAAATGGTGGAGTCGCGTTGAAGGGGGAGCAGCCTGGAGGCTATTTATCTCTGTAAGGGGCCTCTGAGCTCCCTGCAGCCCAGAGTATTAGGGTGCCCAGAGATCCCCGGATTCTCTACCTCTGGATTAAGTGTCCCACCCTGCTCCTTGAAGACTTCCAAAAAGCACCCACCAAAACGAAACAGCGACCACAAAAAAAGAAAAATTTTTTAATAAAAAAAATAAAAATAAAAATAAAAAATGGCCGCTCCTTTTTCTTTATTCTCCGGCGCCAGCCTCAGGCATCTGCTCACCGGTCTTGCTGCTCTGTTTCCCTAGTATTGGGGTCCCTATCCCTTTATTTAAGACTTCCAAAAAACGCTCAACAAAACAGAAAAAAAAACAAATGGCCGCTCGCTTTTCTTATGTCGTCCAGCTCCAGGTCTCCGGTACCTGCTCACTGTTCTTGCTGCCCTGTTTCCCTAGTATCCAGGGTTCCCCGCGCACGCACTGTGTCTGAGCTCTGGCCCAGATGGCTGGGGCTGGGTGTTCGGCAGTCCTGGGCTCCGTCTCCCTCCCGCTCTGCCTGCTCTTCTCCAGCCGGGAGCTGGGGGGAGGGGTGCTCGGGTCCCGCGGGGCTGGGGCTTGTATCTTACCCCCTTTAGGAGGCTCTGGATTCTCGCAGGTGTGGATGTGTTCTGGATGTTTTCCTGTGTCCTCTGGTCTTTATTCTAGGAAGAGTTGTCTTTGTTATATTTTCATAGATATATGTGGTTTTGGGAGGAGATTTCTGCTGCTCTACTCATGCTGCCATCTTGGCTCCACCTCTTTAATTTCTTTTATTAATATATTCCAGTTTTCAGTGTCCAGTTCTTTTACCAACTTGACTAAGTTTATTGCTAAGTATTTTGTTCTTCATGATGCTATTATAAGTGGTATTATTTTCTTAATTTTCATTTATTGTTGGCACATCAAAACACAACTGATTTTGGTATGTTGATATTTTATCCTGCTATTTTACCGAGTTTATTTATTAATTATAAGAGGTTTTTTGGTAGAGTGTGTGGTTTGCCAAAAAGATAATCAAATGGCCACCAGATATATGAAAAGGTACTCAACATCGGTAATCTCAGGGAAATGTAAATTAAAACCAGAATGAGATATTACTTCACATCTTTTAGGAAGACAATTATCAAAAAGCAAAACAAAACAAAACAAATCACTTGTTGGTGAGGATGTAGAGAAATTGGAATCCGTGTACACTGTTGGGTGGGAATGTAAAAATGGTAGAGCCACTGTGGAAAACTGTATGGAAGTTTCTCAAACAATTATAAATGGAACTATGAAATGATCCAGCAATCCTACTCCTGGGTATGAATCAAGAGAATTGAATTCAGGATCTTGGAGAGACATCTGTGCTCCCATGTGTATCACAACATTTTTCACAATAGCCAAAATATGGGGACAACGCAAACAGCCATCCACAGACAAATGGATAAAGCAAATGTGGTTTATACATATGATGGAATGTTAGTCAACCATAAGAAGAAGGAAATCTTCCTGTTTGTAATAATATGATGGACCTGGAAGATATTATGTGAAATGAAAAAAATCAGTCACAGAAGGACAAATACTGAATTATTCTACTTATATGGATAAATTTAAAATAGTAATACTTATAGAAGCAGAGAATAGAATGGTGGTTGCTAGAGGATGGGGCAGGGGAAATAAACAGTTGCTGTTCAATTACAGTTACAGTTACACAAGATGATTAAGTACTAGGTATCTGTTGTGCAATGTAGTGCCTATAGTTAACAATACAGTGTAGTGCACTCCAAATTTTTTTAAGGGGATAGATCTCATGTTAAATATTCTTATCACACACAAATAAACCAAAAAGATGCAAGGAAACTCTTGGAGGGGATCATTATGTTTATTACCTTAATTGTAGTGATGGTATTGCAGGTGCATAAATATGTCCAACCCCATCAAATTGAATAAATATGTGAAGCTTTTTTTGTACCTCAGTTATACCTAGATAAAAGTATACAAAAATAAAGAAAAAATGTGCAACTATACTATTGAACATTAAGTTATTCTTTTCCCCAGACACTTCCAATCCCCACCACACTGTCTCTACTCAGTAAGTCCTCAGAGAAAAAGGAGAAGGCATTTGTGGAGGCCTGGCTTGCATAAGTCTTTTATATTGCATGCTTTTCACAAGGAAGAATATGACCCAGGTGGACAGTGGGTAAAGCTGGGCTACACAAATCTTCATGTTTAGGTGCAAGCTGTACTCCTTCAAATCTTAAAATTCTGCTTAGAAGGACTAACATGTGCATTATCTCTTTTATCCATTTACAAAATGATAAAAATTACTGTTTTATGAGGAACAAAGAAAATAAGGCTTTGACAACCATTAGTCAGTATGTCTTTTTCTTACTTCCCTTTCTGCACTGCACAAACATGGCCTTTCCTATTCTTGTAACAAGTTCTGTGGGGGCGTATGATTTCCATTAATGACTTACATTAAAATGCTGACTTTCCAGTTACCTCTGTCCCTCAGTCTGGGCAGCAGCCTGGGGAAGTGACGTATGTGGTGTGGGTGCATGTGCATCTCAGCTTGAATTTCGATTGTGTCCTTTTCTTAATCTCGTAACAAAGACAATAATAGTCATAAAGTGAATCAGAGTAATAACATTAACTGTGATATTATCATTTATTGATGGCTACCTTTGTGTCACAACCTATATTAATTAGTTCATTTCCTAATTTAACTCAAACAATAATTGAAAGTTGAATATTGGCAAGCCTGTGTTCTAGATGCAGGCAATTCTGTCAAGAATCTTCATTATATTCATATGGTTCACAATTATGTAAGTTTCATTTAGCTCATCTGTAAAATGCTCAGTATATTATAATGCAGTGTTTTATAGTGGAATTTTGTTGTAGAACACCAAATACATTTATTATGTAGAATATAATGGAATGAAGGTTTTATTTAATTTTTTGTGTCTTAATTTTTCTTCGACAGAACTCAATTTTCCTGCTTTCTAACATACTCCATCTGCTAGTTTACTTGGGGGAAATAGTTGGCCTGGCTGCGATGTGGCATTTGTAAAGAGCTTGCCTTTCCGGAACTACTTCACAGATGGTTGCTGATCTTAGCGTTCATTCATTATATTGCTTCTGAATTTATCTTTGCAGATTTGTATTAAAAATCTCCTTCTCCTTATGTTTCTAAATTAGTAGTGTTAACAAACACCTTAAAGATGAAGAATTAAATTTTCATATGTCCGTTTCCAGCCCTAACCCTGTGAATCATGCAGAACACAGTGAGCTACATTGATGTTGGATGCTAGAACAGAATTTGGATATGTCTTGAGACAATGGAACTTGTTTAGAATGACCAATGTGCAAATGGAAAAAAAGCTGTTCTTAAGCAAGTCAGAGTCACTGAGCAATATGTTACCTGATCATGTTGAGACTGCTCTTAGATTTCTTCCCTCAGATTCATCTGTACTGTGTAGAAACATTAGATTA
Source organism: Manis pentadactyla (assembly GCF_030020395.1). NCBI lineage: Eukaryota > Metazoa > Chordata > Mammalia > Pholidota > Manidae > Manis > Manis pentadactyla. Next base: position 85,367,718 of record NC_080019.1, read on the forward strand.
TCACAGGAGGTGTTCTGTGAAGGAAAAAATAAAATCACATTTTTGCTAATTCTCACTGGTATTTTGATTTTTTCTGTTTTATTTGAATGCTTTTTAGATATGATCATCTGCCCAGATGGGCAGTAGACTGACTTGATATATTACCAAGTACATTTTTTTTCACCATCTTCATCACAGTTAATCCTCACAACACCCCTGTGAGGTAGGTATTATTGCCCCATCTTACAGATGAGTAAACTGAGGCTCACACATGCCCAGGGGCACAGTCAACAAGAGGTCTGCAATCCCAGTGTCAGGGCCCCCCTCACCCCAGATATGTGCCCAGCATGGCCAGAATTCTCCCACAGTAGCAGAAAGATGGGCCCCCGCAGGGATGTCATCACACACACGAGCACCAAGGTAAGCCACTGAGTCAGCATGTCCCTGCAGTTCTGGAGCAAGAGCATTTTGGGGACATTCCTGGCCAGAAAGTTCTTCCTGACATGAGCTGAAACAGGAGCTATGCCAATAGGTGAGCGTGTCAGTGATCCAGCCACCTGTGAGGTCAGGGTCAGTCTTCAGAAGCTCTCAGATGGGGTGGCTGCTGGCCCCACGGAGTATCTGTGGCTCATTGCTCCTGGGGTCCCACAGAAGTATTGGTAATAGGCTTAGGCTCAATGTCCTGTATACCAAAATCCACTCAGCTTTCTTGAACGATGTATTATGCCACAAATAAATCCGTGTCCCAGATGAAACTGAGTATGGAAAAAGAAGCTGACATCAGTACCTGGCCAGTGCAGAGTTAGGAAAGAGATACAAATGGCTAAGGAGGGATGCAAGTCCTGAAGGTTCAAGAAACTATTCCAATATAACTAGACAGTTGACACTACATGGACATAATTACCTCCTATGGATTTCCACTTATTAATTTGCAGAGAGTTAAGAATGAAGACCTCAGCCAGAGGATCCAGGCTAAAACAATAGCTTTAGAAATAGATAATGATGTGAGACCTTGGGAAAGAAAGACAGCCACACGTAATAGTTATTACATTTCATGGTTGATGTGAGGACCTAAGTCATACAGTGTATTTAGAGTGATACAAGGATGAAATCACACAGCCCTTTATGCTTGGCATGACATGTACTTGGCATGCAAATTCTCACAGAGTTTCAGCAGCTGAACCCGGGTCACTCAGCAATCCAAATTGCCTCTATTTGGTGATACCATTTTAAAAGACAGTCTCCAGGTCTGATGAATCTTAAGTTCTTGTGTCTGGGAGTGACACACCGTTTCTATCAGATCCCTCTGATGGGCCCTAGTCCCATAACTTCAGTCCCATAACTTCACTTACCTGCAAGAATAGGGATCAAAAAATTACAGGGGCACAAAGATAGTCAAGTGAACAGTAATCGTCTGTGACTGCTTGGCAAGTTCCTTAACCTTCTTGATCTCATTTGTATATCTGTAATCTGAGATTAATTAAAGACTGGGACAAGTGAAGTTTTAGTGTGTACCCCAGGAGGACTATGCTGGCTTCACTCCATACTACTGAATGGGCTTATACCACTTTCTGAATTTTCCTGTCTCATTTTATCTCTCGTATGACAATAATACTTTTGAAGATTAAGTAAGATATAATTGTTTTAGTACACGGCCTGGGGTACAGAGGAAGTACTCAAAAACTGTTATCTCCATGATTATTGTATAATTTTAACATAATTGGTATTATTCAATGATATTTATAATTGTAGCAAGACAGTAAAACTAATAAAAAATGCGTGTGACCATGTTCATCTTCTTAAAAGTCCTCAACACTTCAAAGATATTCGTTTATTCTCTCCCATTGTGAGATTTGTTATTTGAAGCATATACTGGGTTTCCTGTATTTTCCTATGGCCTCTGTTTGGATAGTTAAAAAAGCTATTAAAAAAATAGTTGCACTTAGTAATTGTGCAATAAGTGTTTACTGACTGCCTGGCAACATAATAAGGCTGTTGGACAGGCCAGAACTTGCAGACAATAAGTGCTATGTATTTCACACAGTTCTTCATACTTTCACTAAGTTTAATTATTTCTGGGCAGCCTATGAAATGACAAACTGAGCTGTGGAATTTGTGTACAAGAAGTTAGATAATATGATGAGGCCAGAAACTGGTTGTGAAATTTCAGCATTTGAATGTTTCAAGTGTATTTGCTGTGTTGTCAAGTAGGAAGAGCAGAAAGGAAGCATCATGGGAAGAAAGACTATTCTGCTTCTCATTGTGGGGGTCTTCGTGGCACATTATGTTTATACCTCTTTATCCCAGGTAATATTGAGGAGCCATGGGAAGTGGTGTGGATGACCATATATTTGGAAACCATAACAAATTTGGTAAGTGTAGAATTTATTGTCTCTGAATATTAAGAGTTTTATCAGGTTTTTAAATTTTTCTACTGTCTTGGAAATTTTGCCCTTGAAGCTTGCTTGTTGCCTTTACAACATTTTTTATTTTTAACTGTTCCTGAATGAAGACCCCCTAACAGAATGAATATGGAGGAAATAGTCAAGTAATTTTAATTTTAAATATGAAAAGATAGAACTTGCTGGCTGAAAAAAAAGCGGTAAGCCTTATTGTGAGTTTTACAGCATGAATTCTGCAAAAAAGTCTGGACTTCAGAAATGGTAGAATTGAGTTGCACTGTAATTAGTTACAGAATTGTCTGCAATAATATTGTATTCAGGTATGAAAATGCATTTTTACTGAAATATTTGAATATCCTCTGGTGAAAAGCCAAGGGGAACTGGGCTTGCATGCTTTCCAATTGTAGAAAGATGAGCTACTGAGAGGATGGGGGAGCTGCCTGGCTGGCTGCCTGCCCAGTGTCCACAGCTGGCCCCAGAGACTTGTAATTCTTTTCCAATGAGGCTAATCACTTGGAATTCTAACCGTGCATTATCTCCTTTAACTTTTTCTGTAGCGATTTGCCTTCTGTAGCAAGAACAATAATAATGATTCAGGACAGTTAGCCTGAGTATTAAATCCTTGCTTATCTCTTTCTTTGCTTGTTTTTAGATGTTTCAACCTCTCTTCTGTTATTTAATGTAGCTCTGAATAAGTGCTATACATGTCTTATATTCATTTTCTTATTAGTAATTGTATCATTTTTAGTAATCTTATTAGCACATACGTTGTTACCAGATTTGGCTCAGTTTCACTGAATATAGCTTCAAGTGTTTTTTTTTTCTTCAGTTATTCTTGAGCTAAATTAAAAAATACTTATTTGGTTCATTGTTTTGGTTTCTTTTATTATTTGGATTAATTAGGTGTGTTTATACTTATACACATGTGTAGTCTTTGTATGTCTTCTCAAATGATGTGATTTTCTCTCTAGAACTTCTTCATCTTTCTGTACATTTTTCTTTACTTTTCTGTGTTTTTCTCATTTCTATTGTGTAATACCTTGAGTTTCTTTTAATTTGGTGTTTATTTCTGAAATATGTTTGTCTTTTTTTTTTTTATTCCTTTTCTGATTTCTACCAGTACCAGTTGTTTTAGTCAACTCTTCCTTTTGAATAATGATCACCTCTAAACATCTATGTCTTCTGTGAATATGTGTATTTCTGCTGTTATATTATTTTAAAAATTCATTCTGCAATATTGTGTAATATATTTCATCCACTTTGTAGCAACTTTTTTCTACTTCGTTTTCTTCATATGTTGGGGACAGTTACTATTTTTCTTACAGTACCTAGTATCTTATATGAAATTATATGTACAACTTTCATATTATTTCTATTTGAATGACATGGCTTTTCTTGGACAAACTACTACAAGACTGTCCCAAGAAATAGAGGTAGGATCCAAACTTTTTCTCTTTCAGTTTTTGTCCTTTAGGAGTCCTGTTGCTGTAATTTATATTTAGACATATGAATATAAATTCCTTGAAAAAGACAATAAATGTTTAAGAATGAAAGAACCTCACTGTGATCAAAGAATCTCATGGGTAGGACTGAAACATAACAAAGCTTAATTATTAGGAGGTGTAGCTAAAGAAACTCAAAAGTTACCCAGAAATGTCCAGAAGTACCTGATATCTCACTGATCACTGGTTCATATTCTTCCTTACTCTGTGTAGTTTCCCACAGAAGAAAAATGTAGATTTACCTTAAGGCCCTCATTCCATTTTTTTAAGAAAAAAATTAAATTTATTATCTAAGTGCATCAGATTACTATATAATTTGGTATCTTTTCAAAACCTCTGTAAAGTCTATCACACATTGATAAAATACACAAATTTTTCCAATGCCTATCCCCAAGGCCCCCAAATAATTTCTTGCTTGAATTTAATGCCATCTGGTCCTACTTGGTGCTTTACCAATCCATTCAAGCACAAGGTAGTTCAGGCCTTTACTAGTTCAATGATGAAGAGAAATGGAAGTCATTGAATTCAGTCAACTGTCAGCTAGTCTGTGATGCAGCATTGTCTCCTTGAACAGCAATATCAAATATAATTAACTAAAAGGCCAAGTCTGATTGACTGCTCAGCATTACCCTGAAGGAATCTCAGGTTACATTTAGTCTTGGTAAGAAATAATACTACAGTCCAGTAACACTGTCAGACCTATGCCAAATTTGGGATTATATGCATTTGAGCAAAGTGTTTTCCACCCTAACCAGACTGTAAACTTTTCCTTTGTTGCTTTGGGACAGTTTGAAGCTTCTTAGGCTTGAGACCATTTTAAACAAATAAATAGTTTAAACAGTTTTTTTACATTTGTCATCGATTTTTCCAGCCTTGCATACTTTTTTTTGTTGCTATGGCCTTCTCAAAGATACACTGGTTGGCCTCCAAAGGATAGACATTTTGAAGCCCAGTGATCACTGAGTTTCCAAATTCCTGAATAACCGTGCTTTATAAGCAAAACTCTAACTTGGGTGTAGCCACTGGCATAGGCACTATTCTCAACTTTAAATTTTCAGAAATTCAATTTTATTTTCTATTGGTGATACTTCCTTGTATGACTGATAAAGATACAAGAAATAATTTTTTCCATATGCTGAGGGATATAAATTCCGGAGTGGGTTGGAATGGTCTCTCTTTATCATTTAATACTTCAAATTTACATCAAGAATTGTTTTTAGGGTATAGTCAGTATAAAGAGAGGAAGATGATCTGAGCAGATATATTCATTAAACTCCTGCTCTAATTTATCACACTTTACTAAAGGAAAGACAGTCAAAGAAACTGTAAAATCCTTATTCAATTCAGACTCCAGACATACTATGTAATATTTTTAACACACTGATGACTTCTTAGTCTTTTGTTATATGTTTATTACTCTTCCTAGTAGAACTTGTGAGATTTCATTTTTACAAAATTTTGTACATAATACTTATACAGCAATTGTAATTACTGTCTTGTTAACTAAATTCCTGACTTCAACTTGTGTGACATGTATCATTCTCTAACATTTAAAAAATATTTATTTGAAACTAAATTTAATTCTTTGCAGACAAAATACTTGAGTCCAGTGATTTATGGTTTGAGAGAGGGCCTTGGATTTTCTGTACCTAACTTTGATTTAAAACCAGAAGGCCTACTAAATTATCATAAAGTACTTTGTGGGAAAAATGTTGATACCTACTTTATGTGGCAGGCTGTAGGGAATTTAAATTTATTGGTTCTAATTTAGTGAATAAATGCTTATGACCTATCCTCTTCCTATGTTAACATTTAAAATCAGCCAGGCCTGCTACTTATGTGATTTCTTCAAACATTTTTGTTTATTGGTTGAAGTGCTTGTGCAAAAATCATACCTAGCAGAACCACGGAGAAATACTCTGTAGAAATGAAAAGGACAGAAGATGGCCCACAGAGGTAGGAGTGCCCACCCACCTGTAGTTGCAGAGAGGAGCAGGTCGGGGACTGCTGCCACTGTTGGAGACGCAGTCAGCATCTGAGGAGCTGTCTGTTTTGGGGCGGGTATCTGGGATGTGGAGAAGATCAGGAACATCTGTAGAGCTGGAGTAGTCGGTCTCCCAAAGCCTGTCAGGCACTATCTAAGCATTTACATTTCACTCATGCATAAAGTTCTACTCCTCTGGCTGCAATTTTAATGTGAGGGGAGCCATTTCCTGAAGGTGTGTGCTTTTTGTGAGTCTAGCTCCTGAAGTCCCTTTGGAACAGCTGCTGGGCACCAGTAATTACAGAGGGCTGTTTGTTCACTACTTCAACATCTACCCAGGTGTAGCACGAGTGGGTTGGGAAATTCTGTGGCCATGTGAACCAACACTATTCTGCTGGACCCAGGGCCCAGGGTGACCTCAGAGTTAGGTGTCTGCCCAGTCTGTTAGGCTCATGAAAGTTCTATGAACAATGAGGGACCCTTAACCACTGTATCCACTGTCACCTTTCTCTTCAGTGGACCTTTCATAATGGTGGTCACTAAGGGACAGTGTATTGGCTGGTTAGGAGTGACAGCTACCTCCAGAGTCAGACATGGACTTGAATTCCACAGCCAGCACTTATTGCCTGGGTGGACATGATTAAGTCTCCTAACCTCACCCACCTCTGTATACTCAAATTAAAAGTCAGAGAATATATTACTCCTTACTAGGTATTGGTGAGAATTGAATGGATTCGTGGAAAAAGTACAATATCTGGCAAGGATTAGGAACAATTAAATACAATTGTTAACTTATATTCATCTCCACACAACTGCCACTGGTATCACCAGAAGTTTGTGAGTAAGATGTAATCACATGAAAAATTTTCCCAGCTGAGCCTTGGTGATACTGAAAACAATATTTAGTCATGTCCAAGTGAAATGTGTGGAAAAACACCTAAAAATGTTATAGACTTGGATGTAGTCACAGATACAGATATACATATGAGTACAGATTTGGACATGGATTAGATATGGATATAAATGAGATATATATAACTCAACATATAGATATGTAGATAGAACATTATATATAATTGAAAATACTTATTATGAGGCTGTTAGTATCTACCATCTGTTAGTGATTATATGCTATCTCTTAACATTTCTTTTTACTATAACTTCATAATTTCAGGAAAACCTAATAAGAACTCCTGAATATGTGTCCACATCATAACATTGATTTTGGAATAAGTTAGTCTAAGACAGTAGACTAAATAATACAGAATAATAACTGGAAATGACCTTTCAATACATGAATTAGGAAATTACAGATTGTCAGTTTAACTCCCAGATTGTTTCACAGTGCCCACAGTTTAAAAAAATTGTTTTAAGCAATTTCTCTTAACCATTGTATGAATGGTACTAAATGTCATTTGTTTTGTTTTGGCTGGTCAGAACATAGGAAGCTGCTTGTTAATACTCTTATAAAGAAAGAATAGACAGCTGTGTTCTGCAAACAGCTCCCCACACTGCAGCCTCAGTAGAGCTTTCCAGTATAATTTCAACCAGATAGCCCCCAAATTAGCTTCCAGATAAGGTAGTTTTCATAAACACCTTTGAAATTCCTTTCCTTCAGGCCTTCGATCAAATTGTCTCGCCTTTCTCACTATCTAAACACTTTAAAAACTCATGAATTTTCATATCTAACAGATCGAAAACAACTAGCACTCCCATCAGAAACTGTTCATGTTGGTCGGTTAGACTTATTCTTCTCTTCCTACCTGAGCAGCCTGTTAAATTCTCTCCTCATTTAGCCTTTGTTAAAGCTTATTTCAGTGAATGTCCTTTTTTTGCCAATAATCCATGAAAGCTGGAAACTCTATTTTAGGTATCTTGCATCAGTCCTGCCTTAGCACAGTGAACAGTTAGCATATTTTGTGAAGTCTTATCACATCACCTGCATGAAGAAACGTGTACTCCAGGGACTTCCCTGAGGTTGGCCCAAGTCCCTGCAGAGAACTGGCTCCTGCCTTCCTGCTTTCCTCCTGAAGGGACCCCGGCACGGTTACTGCTCCCAGAGCCCTGATAGGGGACTCTTCTCAGTGAGCGTGTCCATCCAGTGAACGCTCATGTTAGAAGTCACTTCGATGTATCTTTTCCTTTTAAAGCTGAGGAAGGCTGCGTAAGTACAATTTATATAAGAATTTACATGAGAAGAAGGATTTGGTTAGGAGTCTGTAAAAACAATACACTTTTAAACTGAAAAATAACAAGGAGAGTAAAATGATAAATTTCATAATAGTTAAAATGTAAAGGTGTGTTTATTAAAGCAGTTATCATTACTGTTTCTGTGATGCCAATTTTGTATTGGTGAATCTGAAGTCCTTTGAAGGTTACACAGACACGGGTTATGCATAAAAGAATACACGTAATTATACATACATAATGATCTTGTATACACAGCACACATATGATTATATAAATATATATATATTTTTTAATATACACATTAACTAGTGGCAAGCATGAGAAAGTGTAGGAAAAAAGGTGTGCAGATCACTAGTGAAGGAATAAAGCAGCTGCATTTTCATTGGTAATTTGTATAAAAGTATTACCAGTGTCTAAAAGCAAGCCAGGAACATTATCACAGAGGGTGCTTCATTATTTGTGCAAGAGGAAGAGGAATGCATTTCCTTGAAAATCAAAGCTTCACGAGTCCTAACAAGGCTCACCACAGCCTCCATGCCACACCCTGAGTTGCCCCAGACCCTTTGATCCCTCCTGGATCTGCTTTGGGGCAGAGCAGTTTGCAGCTCAGCCTGGACCTGGTCCAGAGCCTCCCCTGTCTTTAAGTTCCCACTTGAAACAAGCAGGCTGCATGAGTATCAGCCTTGGTTGGTAAGTAATTGAGAGTTTTTTGCTACCATAATCTGAAGTGAGTTGCCAAGCATTTTGCCTCTTTTCAGTGGTGAGTGTACAAGACAGCAACTTCCTGTCACTTTGGAGAGACTATATCCCCATTAGTTCCTGACTTCTGAACACCTAGAAACTTCACTAAAGGGACAAGTCCCTAAATTTCCATGAGGTTTACATGTATTCTTTGTCACACATGTGACTCCCCAAGACATGTATGGCATTTGCTGTTTCCTGATCACCAGATGTATAAGCTTGCTGACACAGTGTTGTGCTAGTATGATGTCCTGTGCATAGAGAGACAGTGGAGAGCATTATAGACTGGCTGTGCAGGGAGCAGGAGGGTTCCCTGGACTTGAAGCAAGACAGTGATGGTATATGCTTTCCTTGGAACTGGTAGAGAAGGAAAACAGACTCACAGTACTACCTGCTAGTTGCCGGAAGCTGTTGATAATTCCTCCATTAAAGAGATCATATCTGGGAGAGCAGCTGCCATTGGAGTGGCCACCTGATCAAGTTTAGGAGAATTCTACTGTCTTCTTCAAACATCCATCTATCCTCTACATGGGTCAAATAGCCAATATACCCTTTGACAAAATATAACAAAGCTGGGCACTGGTTAAAATGGTAAGGTCAGATTTTAATCAGTAGTATACTGTTGTGATAAGGAAGAGAGCCCAGTATGAACTGAGTGCAACTCTGATTTGTGCAGAGGAGCCTGGATGTTTTAAGGGGAGGATGGAATTAGAGAGGAGCAAATGGGAGCTCAGTCGAGTAAGGAAGTGGAAAATGGCAAAGGGTTGGTCAGCATGAGTGCATTTAGGCCTGCTGAGTCTGCCAGCTGGCAATCATGGCAATTAGGATTTTATTCTTCCACAGGCTGGGAGGTAGAGAACCTGCTCTTCCTAATGATTACTTTCCAAAGGAGTGGTTTTTTGGTCCTTGAGGAAGACACTCCTGAGTTGTAGGAGATATATATTATTTATATATATATCTCAAAGGGCTGAGGAAAGATGCATTCTTATAAGCCCTTTTCAGTAAACGTCCTAAGGAATAAACCTTAGGTTTCTCCGAGAAACCTGGCTAATGTTTGGTCAAGGAGAGAATCTTTGTCACCTTAAGACTGAATTTTTCAGATCTTTGATCATGGAACTAATCTTTGTGATCCTCTGGGATGTGCTACTACTTTGGTTTCATTCTTTCAGTAGGGAGGAGCAATTTCAAGTATTTCTTCATGGTCCCAACCTCTGCTATATCTTTGAATTGATGAGACAAGGAGCCAATGTAAGGACACTGTTAGTGGCCATGTATGTCTACTTTGACTATTCACTGAGAGAAACTGGGGAAATAAAATAAATAAACTGGAGACTTTCAGACCCACTGGGCTTACTTGAACATGCAGTCAGTCTAAACACCATTTCATAGTTGGTATCCTTAAGCCTCCACTCGGCTTGATGGCCATGGTTGCTTTGGACGCCCTGTGAATTAGCAGCATTTTAGAATCAGGGCCTAGTTTTACCCTTCCAAAGCCTGGGTGTTCCTCTTTCTCTGATACAAAACCATCGTAACCCAAGGTCTTAGTTTCTTGAGGTGCTGGGAGGCAGACTTACAGTACATGTCTGTAACGGTGTTACATGCACCTTGCTTAGGGCACCTTGACTTTCCTTTAGTCAAGGGGTCTCAGTCTGTGAGGTAATTTAGCTTTGGAAATTCGGTGAGAAGCTGTAACAATGTAGATGAAGTTAGACCTCAGTTACTCTACCATTTCAGTGTTCAGGACATCATTATCACTTAGTTGCTGCTGACGATCTTTGAGACTATGTTTCAACAGTGCTGCTCATTTCAGTGATTACATAGGCCTTGTATTTGATATTTAATCACAGCTACATGGTCAACACTTTAGGATTTTATCATCCCCATCAGAAGGTCCATGTCAATGTCAGAATATCCCTTCTGGACAGCAGATGACCACTATAACAGGTATTCTTACTAAGACAGTAGGGTTTCCCTCACTAATACATTTCTCATAGTCTTGGTAGAGAGAGTATCCTCCTTACTTTGCTGAAATTCACAGGATGGGTGGGGGATTATGAGTTATAATGAAATGAGATTCAATATTATTATTTCCCAAGGCCTTTAGATTCCTTCCTCTGCAATACCAGGGAAATTCAGCATCTAATCTTCCTTAAATGTGTACATGATTGAGGCTGGTTTCTGTTGCTTGTCCTAGAGGAGGCTTAGTAAAATTTGGGAGTTTAGGGTATTCAGAATCTATACAAATGTGTGTAATACAGTAATCAGAATATCATTTACATCTGAAAGTTAGACCAAGCTTTACCTTTCAACTGAGATACCTGGTGGGACTGCGATTCCACCTTGCCTTGCAATTCCACAATTCCAAGATCAAACTTTAGTTCTCTTTACAGAGATGTAAGAGAAGGTGTATAAAGTATCTGCTTTTCTGACTGTGATTTGAGTCAAAAAACTAAAGCCATGAGAATGTACTCTTTCTCTCAGTAACCTTTCAAGTGGAATCAGTGCTTGGACTCATCATTTGCTCCGTAACATTTTATTGCACAGCTACATGGTCTCTCAAAGCTCTCTCTTAATGGGGACTATTATAGGTGCTAGATTGAATAAATGCTTTGCCATTACATTTCATGCCCTTATAGGTCCCATTTTGCACTGGCAATGAGAGCATTACTTTAAATCTAACCAGGTCATTCTCATTCCATCACACGTCTTAAATATTCTCCTTTCCATTCTAGACTATACTTTCTATCAATCATCGTTTTGTTAGAATATAGACACTACTGTCAGTATCTCAGTAGAATTAGATTAAGAATATGAAATTTGAGATATGCAGTCTTTAGAGCATGGAGGTGAAGGGAAGCCGCCAATAATTCCAGCTGTATGCATCACTGAAGTGGTGCTTCTCAAGACAACCAGAGGCATGGAAAGCCACTTTTGTTAATGTCCATATGGATGCTTCCAGTGGCCCAGAGAAAACAATAATTTTTCCTTCATTTCTGATCTCTAGATCTTCTAAGAGTGCCTCTCTAGGGCATAATTTAATCTGGCAAGAACTCTGGGAAATGTTATTTCCTTGACTTCCCTTTCAAGAGCAACGTCTGGATGATTCAGTATTGAAAATAGACAATTTTGCTTATTCCTTTTGTATGTGTCTTGTCTTCTTATAATGGAAAAGAGGTTGACTTCACTCTTTAATTGATCACCTTGGACCATAGTCAATGGGGCCAATTTAAGATTGGAAAATAAGTCTTTTTGATTCTTGGAATCCCAACATTATAAGTTCCTTATGATTTGGTCTACATTCACCTCTTAAGGTCCCTTTTCTTTCTGGCATTCCTCAGTGACTTGATTTTGTAGCTTTACTAAATGGCCGGCATTTCTCTCATTGCAATAGGCATTTCCCCGTGTCTGTTCCTTTGGCTTAGAGGGAAATTTCCCCCCTTTGTTTGGCCAAACTCTACTCTTTTTTCAATATTCATATCAGAGGTCACCTACTAGTTGAAGACTTCACCCTCAGTCTCACATGCAGGTGGCTAGTTTATCTCCCTATTGACTTTGCCAAAGTTCTTTGTACATGTCTATGAGACATGCATAGTCATGTTTTATAACTGCTTATATATCCACTTTTCCTACTTGCTGAGCTTACTTAGAGTAGGGAACTTACTCTGTTTCTTTGCACTAGAAATAGGAAGCATAGAATCTGCCAAGTTGTAATACCTCAGTAATTCATTAAATATTTTTTACCTGAAGCAACTATTGTAAAGATTCTCAATCTCCTGTATTCTAACCGTGTCATTCAGAGTCGCCTGTGACAGTCTGATATAGCCCATTGGGAGCACATATGCATACTTCTACATTTATAAACAACATTCGCATTTGATAGTTACAACCTGGTGTCTGTGTTTTCTTTCCCTTTCTCTCTTCTTTTAGGCCCTGTTTGTTGAACAATTGGGTATCAACCATTTCATGAATATTACAATGTTCTTTTTTGAGCTTTCAAGAAGTCCCACCCACATCTGATGAAAATGTCACTGATGAAGACAACTTTCAATGACATTCCTGTCCATATAAATATGCCAAAATAAAAGTCAAAGACACCAAGAAGGGGCTTATTTTATGTGCATGGTGAAGTTTGGTGTTTGGGGAGTGCTGGTATGCACCCAAGGTCAAAAATTTTAATTTATCACATAGCATACATTTTATTAACATTTCAAGAAGACAGACCTGTTAAACATTATCACAGATAACAGAATATTTTAGCTGTTTGTAATTTATTTCTTTATACTATGTTAGTTTAAAGGAGTTATTTTAAATCTCTCTGAAATGGAATAATCAATACTAAAATCTACAGCAAATCCCAGGTAAGAGGAAAAAGTTTCATGAGCCTAGAAATTTATTATTAAATTTGTTAATTGCAGAAATGATGAAATGTAGTGAAAACCAAAATTAAGTTTGATAGTCAATGAGAATAGTGGGGAAATGGTGATAGTGATTCCAGTCTTTCAATAAGCTTAGATATGATAGAAATGAGAAGATGCTACATGGAAAAAAACACACAGTTGAGGAAGGTCTTTTATTTTCACTTTATATAAAATATATACATTTCAACATGTATTTTCTATATTTATTTAAATATATAATTTATTATATATAATTTTACTTTATTTATGTACAAATACTTTATATATTTTTTATATTTATATATAGGAGGTGTATGACCATGTTTATAAGCTGAAAGTAAAGATGGTGGTTAATAAAAGTATGTTGGAGAAATATAGGTTAGGGGAACTGGAGGATGGGATGCAGTTTGCAGGACCTAGAGCATATGGGGGGGAACACGACTCAGTACAAAGGGAAAGTACTGGCAACATCCAGAAGGAGGAACATAACTTTGTGACAAAAGGAAAAGAGGTATTGATGGGTATTGATGTAGATTGTAAATGTAAATTGGGGCAGTAAAGGGTGTGATCCCATCTACCATTTTCTATGAAATCAAGCAGTCAATTCATCAGCTAGCAATAAAGTGATATTTCTAAGAGAAAATCGGGCCATGCCACGCCTATGTTAGTTTCCATGAGTCCCTTCTGCCCAAAGCACTTCTTTAAAAGACTTTTCATCGAAGTATTACTGAAGAGTGGAAGTATGCTTGCCAGGGTAAAGGAACTAAAAAAGAATAGGCCTTGAAATAAAATACTATTTGCCTGATGCTTTCTATTTTATTATTCAAAAAACCCCAAAATTTGTGTTCCAATCCAAAATATAAGCATGACTTTTTATAGTAAATGTTAATTAAAAGTTTAAAACTTAGTGTGTATTTGGTATTTTGTTAGTATTCAGCACTCAACTTTGGAAACATTGCAAGACAATATTTACTCTTCGTGGCTCATGTGATACAACCTTTGCAACAACCTCATACTCTGATATTTACCCTTTAGCATTTCATGATTTCTTTTTTTCCCCCAGCAAATTCTACTGTATCTTCTTACAATTTTCTTTTTTGCAAAATGGAGCACTCACCTAAGCCCACTAGCAAACATCCCCATCCCATACACACGTCTAACAAAAATGCCCAGAAAACATATTCCTTCTTGTCTGCCTAGCAAATATGAATATATGAATCAGGTTTCAGCTCTCCCTACTTCCTCTTTACTCTCAACTTCCTCTGGCAGTTTTGATGAAGTCTAATACTATTTCCGTATAGTACTGTCTATACTCCATTAAAGCAACTAATACTTTGTATTACAGCCATTTGTTTATATGCCTGCCCCTCCCTGCCCCTGTCTCTAGTAGTGGGTAACTTCCTGAAAGTCAGGGAGTTAATATTTATGTATGTTTTTTCCACACTGAATACCTTCCAAATGAAGAGAGAAGAGATTAATCTTGAAGAGAAGGAAGTTGATTTAAATTACCCAGGGTGAAAATGTGGGGAAGGACAAGGAAGCTGACAATGTGCATGATACAATGATCACTGTGCAGAAGGATATTGGCCTGTAGTTGTGATAAATCAGTAGACATGTTTTTCCCAGAACATTTCAGTGAAGAACAAGGTCTAGTTATAGGCTTTCTGCTGAAGGAAACACCCATCAGCTCATTTTTCAGTCTGATTTTATTTCCTTTTGTTTCAGCTTTGTTTAATTACAACTTTCTGTCAAGACTATTGAAAGATTCAATGCTGTTGTCATTTCAACCAAGTAAGAGTGCTGTGGACTTGTTTGGGTTTTGACTAGGTGTCTGGTATAATAAGAGTCTCATCTATCTCGGTCATTCCTTGGTTATGCCAGGCATGTTTCAAATGATATTGAGGGGATGAGAATAGAGAAAGACCTTGAGCTTGACCAAAAAGAGAGTGAGAGAAAAAAGAGTTGCATATTTAGGTCAAGTAGGAATCAAAAACAGGAAATCAAGAAATTGTTAGAATAAAATTAAACTACTGCATCTTATGGGCCAATGACCTTTGCTGGATTTCTAGCCAACTCTTCATTAGCAGAGTCAGTAAGAAGGAGGACTTCAGAGTCAGAATGAAGTTCAAAGCCTAGTTCTAGAATTAATTGAATGACTTTGTGCTAGTTAAGTATCATGTAAGCTTAGCTTTCTCATGTAAAGTGGGAGTCATGTAATATTTTCTGTTTTGTAGGGCTGTTTTGAGGATTAGGTGATAAAATTCATCTGAATTAGCATAGTGTATTTCATGGTATAAACCATTAAAAGCAGCTAGTCACTAAATAACATATAGGAATACAGGCAAAATCTATTCTCTAAAAGCATTCTAGGACAGTAATAAATAGAAAATAAACCAATAGGATGAAAAGACAGAAGAAACAGTGAAACAAAACTTAGTGATTGCCTGCCAACTTGATCATTAGATTAAGTTGGAATAGAGTAATTCCGATTTGTATGCTATTTATTGGTTACTAATAAAGTATAATTATTATAGAGAGAATAACATTATGGGAGTTTAACTAGGGGAAAGTATCACCTGGGTCTTCTTTTTCTTTGTCTTAGGCCTACTCCAGGTTTTGCATTACCTGTGTAAATTGACATTTAAAAAAAGTAGAGAAGGAAAGTTTTCATATCGAACATCATCATAATGATGGATCTTTTGATTCATAATGACCCAAAATATCAGGCTTGCTAAACAAAAATTTTACTTTTGATTTTAGGATCAGAGCATATACATTCACACATACATTTTTTATAAATTTAATTTTAATTAAACTCACAATTAAATAATTGATTTAAAGAATATTGCTATTCTACCCACAGCTGTAGACTAGCACCTAAATATCACTTTCCAAATCAATTTGAAGATGTGTAATGCAGTAAGGTGGTTCTTATGCCAAGATGTTCTTAACAAATACGGTATAGATCCTCAAAGAACTGGTATTTCTGGAGACAGTGCTGGAGGGAATTTGGCTGTAGCAGTGACTCAACAGGTATGTTGCTCATAATTTTCATTTCCAAAAATATCCTACACTTAAATATTTTTTTCAAATTATGTTATATGAATATATTAGAAATTAGAGATAAAGATTAATATTAGAGAAGATTTACATACATAATGCTTCTATTCTTGCCTCCTGATAGACTTTTTTTAATGAAATGATAAAATCCTTTTTCTATATCATGGGTTTAAACATATTAAATACGGTCAGTGAAGTACCATACTGTTTTTTTATTTTGAAGGAACTACATCATTATTTAAATAAGTTTGCATCACAATTTTGCTCTCTGTGCACCTATACAGATTCTCTAGGTTATAAAGGATGACTAATTGGCTGGTGGTCTTCATTGCTAAAGACCAGAGTCGAGTCAGCTGTTGCTGAGTGAGAAACTAGTTGATGGCGTCACAGCTGATTTTGCTATTTTCTTTGAAGGAGAGTTCAGAATACCTTTTACATATATTCTTTTCCAAGGACATCATTCTTCTCCTTTTCTTCCAGGCATTTAGAGAAGAAATTGCACCAATCAACTTAAAAGTTAAAACAGTAAATGATTTATCCAGTCAGCTATCTCCACTTGACCTACATCCATCTCTAAAGATGTCTTGCCAGCTAGATGACCTTAATAGCGATGGAAACTTTGCAGGTACCTTTTTCCTCTCTATGGTCCAGGCGTACACCTTGGTTAGTCTTTAAATCCCACTCTATTCTTCTGCCACACACCATCATTTTCTCTTTCTTTCTTTTTTTTTTTTAGGGGAGTTCTTCAGATGATAATTTCCCTGAGGGCTGAGTGCAGGTTAGTGTTACTCTACGAGCAGTGGGAGCCAGTAAAATGGCTCCCAGTCCAACAGGGAAAATGCAGACACATTCAGCTAACTAGCTGCAGGGCTTTTTTAATTTTCATTTATTTATTTTTAAAGAATCATATTTATTTGTCAAACAAATTACAAGGTATCACATTGCCTAATACTAGACTCCCCCCTTCACCAAGTCACCCCAGCACACCCCACTACAGTCACTGTGCATCAGCGCACCAAGATGCCGTAGAATCACCACTTGTCTTCTCTGTGTTGCACAGCCCTCCATATGCACCCCCCACATTATACATGCTAATCCTAAGGCCCACTTTCTTTTTCACTGCCCTTATCCCTCCCTTCCCACCCATCCTCCCTAGTCCCTTTCCCTTTGGAAACTGTTAGTCCATTCTTGGGTTCTGTGATTCTGCTGCTCTTTTAAACCTTCAATTTTTCTTTGTTCTTATACTCCACATATGAGTGAAATCATTTGGTACTTGTCTTTCTCTGCCTGGCTTATTTCACTGAGCATAATACCCTTTAGCTCCATCCATGTTGTTGCAAATGGTAGGATTTGTTTTCTTCTTATGGCTGAATAATATTCCATTGTGTATATGTACCACATCTTCTTTATCCATTTATCTACGGATGGACATTTAGGTTGCTTCCGTTTCTTGGCTATTGTAAATAGTGCTGCAATAAACATAGGGGTGCATCTGTCTTTTTCAAACTGGGCTGCTGCATTCTTAGGGTAAATTCCTAGAAGTGGAATTCCTGGGTCAAATGGTATTTCTATTTTGAGCATTCTGAGGAACCTCCATACTGCTTTCCACAATGGTTGAAGTAATTTACATTCCCACCAGCAGTGTAGGAGGGTTCCCCTTTCTCCACAACCTCACCAACATTTGTTGTTGTTTGTCTTTAGGATGGTGGTGTTCCTTACTGGTGTGAGGTGATATCTCATTGTGGTTTTATTTTGCATTTCTCTGATGACTAGTGATGTGGAGCATCTTTTCATGTGTCTGTTGGCCATCTGAATTTCTTCTTTGGAGAACTGTCCATTCAGCTTCTCTGCCCATTTTTTAATTGGATTATTTGCTTTTTGTTTGTTGAGGTGCATGAGCTCTTTATATATTTTGGATGTCAACCCTTTATTGGATCTTTCATTTATGAATATATTCTCTCATACTGTAGGGTACCTTTTTGCTCTATTGATGGTGTCCTTTGCTGTACAGAAGCTTTTCAGCTTGATATAGTCCCACTTGTTCATTTTTGCTTTTGTTTCCCTTGCCCAGGGAGATATGTTCATGAAGAAATCACTCATGTTTATGTCCAAGAGATATTTGCCTGTGTTTTTTTCTAAGAGTTTTATGGTTTCATGACTTACATTCAGGTCTTTGATCCATTTTGAATTTACTTTTGTGTATAGGGTTAGACAGTGATCCAGTTTCATTCTCTTACATGTAGCTGTCCAGTTTTGCCAGCACCATCTGTTAAAGAGACTGTTATTTCCCCATTTTATGTCCATGGCTCCTTTATCATGTATTAATTGACCATATATGTTTGGGTTAATGTCTGGAGTCTCTATTTCTGTTCCACTGGTCTGTGGCTCTGTTCTTGTGCCAGTACCAAATTGTCTTGATTACTTTGTAGTAGAGCTTGAAGTTGGGGACTGAGATCCCCCCTACTTTATTCTTCTTTCTCAGGATTGCTTTGGCTATTTGGGGTCTTTGGTGGTTCCATATGAATTTTTGAACTATTGGTTCCAGTTCATTGAAGAATGCTGTTGGTAATTTGATACGAATTGCATCAAATCTGTATATTGCTTTGGGCAGGATGGCCATTTTGATGATATTAATTCTTCCTAGCCAGGAGCATGGGATGAGTTTCCATTTGTTAGTGTCCTCTTTAATTTTTCTTAAGAGTGTCTTGTAGCTTTCAGGGTATAGTTCTTTCATTTGCTTGGTTAAGTTTATTCCTAGGTATTTTATTCTTTGTGATGCTATTGTGAATGGAATGGTTTTCCTGATTTCTCTTTCTATTAGTTCATTGTTAGTGTGAAGGAAAGCCACAGATTTCTGTGTGTTAATTTTGTATCCTGCAATTTTTCTGAATTCCGATATTAGTTCTAGTAGTTTTGGAGTGGAGTCTTTAGGGTTTTTTATGTACAATATCATGTCATCTTCAAATAATGACAGTTTGACTTCTTCTTTACCAATCTGGATTCCTTGTATTTCTTTGTTTTGTCTAATTGCCATGGCTAGGACCTCCAGTAATATGTTGAATAACAGTGGGGAGAGTGGGCATCCCTGTCTTGTACCCAATCTTGGAGGAAAAGCTTTCAGCTTCTCACTGTTCAGTATGATGTTAACAGTGGGTTTATCATATATGGCCTTCATTATGTTGAGGAACTTGCCCTCTATGCCCATTTTGTTGAGAGTTTTTATCATGAATGAATGTTGAATTGTCGAATGCTTTTTCAGCATCTATGGAGATGATCATGTGGTTTTTGTCTTTCTTTTTGTTTCTGTGGTGGATGATGTTGCTGGATTTTCGAATGTTGTACCATCCTTGCATTCCTTGGATGAATCCCACTTGGTCATGGTGTATGATCCTTTCGATGTATTTTTGAATGTGGTTTGCTAATATTTTGTTGAATATTTTTGCGTCTACGTTCATCAGGAATATTGGCCTGTAATTTTCTTTTTTGGTGGGGTCTTTGCCTGGTTTTGGTATTAAGGTGATGTTGGCTTCATAGAATGAGTTTTGGAGTATTCCTTCCTCTTCTATTTTTTGGAAAACTGTAAGAAGAATGGGTATTATATCTTCTCTGTATGTCTGATAAAATTCTGACGTAAATCCATCTGGCCCGGGGGTTTTTTTCTTGGGTAGTTTTTTGATTACCTCTTCAAAATCTTGGCTGGTAATTGGTTTGTTTAGATTTTGTGTTTCTTCCTTGGTCAGTCTTGGAAGGTTGTATTTTTCTAGGAAGTTGTCCATTTCTTCTAGGTTTTCCAGCTTGTTAGCATATAGGTTTTCATAGTAGTCTCTAATAATTTTTTGTATTTCTGTGGGGTCCGTTGTGATGTTTCCTTTCTCATTTCTGATTCTGTTGATGTGTATTGATTCTCTTTTTCTCTTAATAAGTCTGGCTAGAGGCTTATCTGTTTTGTTTATTTTCTCAAAGAACCAGCTCTTGGTTTCATTCATTTTTTTCTGTTGTTTTATTCTTCTCAATTTTATTTATTTCTTCTCTGATCTTTATTATGTCCCTCCTTCTGCTGACTTTAGGCTTCATTTGTTCTTTTTCCAATTTCCATAATTGTGACATTATACCATTCATTTGGGATTGTTCTTCCTTCTTTAAATATGCCTGGTTTGGTATATACTTTCCTCTTAAGACTGCTTTTGCTACGTCCTCGGGGCTTTGTGTTGTTGATGTCATTTGTTTCCATATATTGCTTGATCTCTATTTTAATTTGGTCATTGATCCATTGATTATTTAGGAGCATGTTGTTAAGCCTCCATGTTTTTGTGGGCCTTTTTGCTTTCTTTGTATAATTTATTTCTAGTTTTATACCTTTGTGTTCTGAAAAGTTGGTTGGTAGAATTTCAATCTTTTTGAATTTACTGAGGCCCTCTTTGTGGCCTGGTATGTGGTCTATTCTGGAGAATGTTCCATGTGCACTTGAGAACAATGTGTATCCTGTTGCTTTTGGATGTAGAGTTCTATAGATGTCTATTTATTAGGTTCATCTGTTCTAGTGTGTTGTTCAGTGCCTCTGTGTCCTTACTTATTTTTTTAATTAATTAATTTATTTATTTTGTTATCATTAATCTACAATTACATGAAGAATATTATGTTTACTAGGGTCCCCCCTTCACCAAATCCCCCCACACGAACCCCATTACAGTACTGTCCATCAGCGTAGTAAGATGTTGTAGAATCACTACTTGTCTTCTCTGTGTTGCACAGCCCTCCCCATCCCCCCCCCCCCGACATTATACATGCTAATCGTAATGTCCCCTTTCTTTTTCCCCACCCTTATCCCTCCCTTCCCTCCCTTTCTCCCCAGTCCCTTTCCCTTTGGTAACTGTTAGTCCATTCTTAGGTTCTATGATTCTGCTGCTGTTTTGTTCCTTCAGTCTTTCTTTGTTCCTATAGTCTTTGGGTTTGAAGTGAGTCTCTTGTAAGCAGCATAGAGATGTTTCTTGCTTTTTTATCCGTTCCATAATTCTGTGTCTTTTTATTGGTGCATTCAGTCCATTTACATTTAGGGTGATTATTGAAAGATAGGTACTTATTGCCATTGCAGGCTTTAGATTCATGGTTGCCAAAGGTTCAAGGTTAGCTTCTTTAGTATCTTTCTGTCTAACTTAACTCACTTATTGAGCTATTTTAAACACTGTCTGGTCATTCTTTATTTTTCTCCCTTCTTATTCCTCCTCCTCCGTTCTTTATATGTTGGTTTTTTTATTCTGTGCTCTTTTGTGCTTCCTTTAACTGCTTTTGTGGGTAGTTGATTTTATTTTTTGCCTTTACTTAGTATTTGGTTTGTCTGCTTTCTTTGCTGTGATTTTATTTTCTCTGGTGACATCTGTTTAATCTTAGGAGTGCTCCCATCTAGAGCAGTCCCTCTAAAATACCCTGTAGAGGTGGTTTGTGGGAGGCAAGTTCCCTCAACTTTTGCTTGTCTGGGAATTGTTTAATCCCTCCTTCATATTTAAATGATAGTCGTGCTGGATACAGTATTCTTTGTTCAAGGCCCTTCTCTTTCATTGAATTAAATATATCATGCTATTCTTTTCTGGCCTGTAAGGTTTCTGTTGAGAAGTCTGATGATAGCCTGATGGGTTTTCCTTTGTAGGTGACCTTTTTCCTCTCTCTAGCTGACTTTAAAACTCTGTCCTTGTCCTTGATCTTTGCCATTTTAATTATTATGTGTCTTGGTGTTGTCCTCCTTGGGTCCTTTCTGTGGGGAGTTCTGTACACTTCCATTGTCTGATTGACTATTTCCTCCCCCAGTTTGGCGAAGTTTTCAGCAATTATATTTTCAAATATACTTTCTATCCCCTTTTCTCTCTCTTCTTCTGGTACCCCTATACTGCAGATATTGCTCCTTTTGGATTGGTCACACAGTTCTCTTAATATTGTTTCATTCCTAGAGATCCTTTTATCTCTCTCTGCATCAGCTTCTATGCGTTCCTGTTCTCTGGTTTCTATTCCATCAATGGCCTCTTGCATCTTATCCATTCTGTTTATAAATCCTTCCGGAGATTGTTTCATTTCTGTAATATCCTTCCGGACATCATCCCTTAGCTCTTGCATATTTCCCTGCAGCTCCATCAGCATGGTTATGAGCTTTATTTTTAATTCTTTTTCAGGAAGACTGGTTAGGTCTATCTGCTTCTCAGGGTTTGCCTCTGTGATCTTTGTCTGTATCAATTTCTTCTGCCTTTTCATGGCCATAGATATATTTTTGGGGAGCTGACATGTGTGTTGGGTAAGAAAAAGTCCCTTCTTGGCAGTTTGTGGCCTTCCTCTCCTGGGAGAACAGCAGCCTCTAGCGGCTTGTGCTGGGCAGCTGCGTGCAGATGGGGCTTCTGATCTTGCCCGGCTGCTATGGAGTTTATTTAGCTCCACAGTTGCTCTGGGCATGGCCTGCCTCAGGCTGCTGCTCCAATATGGCAGAGCCGCATTGGAGGGGGAACAGGTGGGAGGCTGTTTATTGTGGTGAGGGGCCTCCGAGCTGCATTGCGGGGGTTCAGGTACCAGAGTTCCCCAGGATATGCAGCTGCTGGGCTAAGTGTCTCAGGGCGCTTCTGTCCAACTGTGGGGTCCCTGTCCCTTTAAGACTTTCAAAAAACACTCGCTTCTCTTTGTCCCGGGGCGCCGGCGGCGGGGACCCACTCAAGTCTTACTGTCCTGTTTCCCTAGTTTCCAGCACCCCACGCATGCACTGTGTCTGCGCTCTGGTGCAGATGGCTAGGGCTGGGTGTTCAGCAGTCCTGGACTCCCTCTCCTTCCCTGCCTCCAACTCCTCTTCTCCCGCTGGGAGCTGGGGTGAGGGGCACTCGGGTCCCGCCGGGCTGCGGCTTTTATCTTACCCCCTTTGCGAGGCGCTGGTTTCTCGTGGGTGTGGATGTAGTCTGGCTGTTGTCCTGTGTCTTCTGGTCTCTCTTTTAGGACTAGTTGTATTTGTTGTATTTTCAAAAATATATATGGTTTTGGGAGGAGATTTCCGCTGCCCTACTCACGCCGCCATCTTGGTTCTCTCTGTCCTTTCTTATTTTCTGTCTGGTGGATCTGTCCTTTGGAGTGAATGGTGTGTTGAAGTCTCCTAAAATGAATGCATTGTATTCTATTTCCTCCTTTAGTTCTGTTAGTATTTGTTTCACATATGCTGGTGCTCCTGTTTTGGGTGCATATATATTTATAATGGTTATATCCTCTTGTTGGACTGAGCCCTTTATCATTATGTAATGTCCTTCTTTATCTCTTGTTACTTTCTTTGTTTGAATTCTAGGTTGTCTGATACCAGTACTGCAACACCTGCTTTTTTCTCCTGTTGTTTGCGTAAAATATCTTTTTCCATCCCTTGACTTTTAGTCTGTGCATGTCTTTGGGTTTGAGGTGAGTCTCTTGTAAGCAGCATATAGATGGGTCTTGTTTTTTTATCCATTCAGTGACTCTATGTCTCTTGATTGGTGCATTCAGTCCATTTACATTGAGGGTGATTATCGATAGGTATGTACTTATTGCCATTTCAGGCTTTAGATTCATGGTTACCAAAGGTTCAAGG
Source organism: Manis pentadactyla (assembly GCF_030020395.1). Lineage (NCBI taxonomy): Eukaryota > Metazoa > Chordata > Mammalia > Pholidota > Manidae > Manis > Manis pentadactyla. The sequence continues at coordinate 85,391,552 of NC_080019.1, forward strand.
TTACTTTCCTTACTATCTAAGAGTCTAACTTAACTCACTTAGTATGCTGTTACAAACACAATCTAAAGGTTCTTTTGTGTTTCTCCTTCTTTTTCTTCCTCCTCTATTCTTTAAATATTAGGTATCATATTCTGTATTCTGTACTTTTTATCTATCCCTTGATTGACTTCGGGGATAGTTAATTTAATTTTGCATTTGCTTAGTAATTAGCTGTCTTACTTCCTTTACTGTGGTTTTGTTACCTCTGGTGACAGCTGTTCAACCTAAGGAAGACTTCCATCTATAGCAGTTCCTCCAAAATAAACTGTAGAGATGGTTTGTGGGAGATAAATTCTCTCAGCTTTTGCTTATCTGGAATTGTTTAATCCCTCCTTCAAATTTAAATGATAATCTTGCCGGATAAAGTAATCTTGGTTCCAGACCCTTCTGCTTCATGGCATTAAATACATCATGTCACTCCCTTCTGGCCTGTAAGGTTTCTGCAGAGAAGTCTGATGTTAGCCTGATGGGCTTTCCTTTGTTTGTGATCTTATTTCTCTCTCTGGCTGATTTTAATAGTCTGTCCTTATCCTTGATCTTTGCCAATTTTATTACTATATGTCTTGGTGTTGTCTTCCTTGGGTCCCTTGTGTTGGGAGATCTGTGGATCTCCATGGCCTGAGAGACTATATCCTTCCCCAGACTGGGGAAGTTTTCAGCAACTACCTCTTCAAGGACACTTTCTATCCCTTTCTCTTTCTCTTCTTCTTCTGGTATCACTAGTGTTGCAAATAGTGTTCCTTTTGGATTGGTCATACAGTTCTCTAAATATTCTTTCATTCTTAGAGGTCCTTTTTTCTCTCTGTATCTCTGCTTCTTTGTATTCCTCTTCTCTAGTTTCTATTTCATTTATCATCTCCTCCACTGTATCCAACCTGCTTTTAATACCCTCCATCATGCTCTTCAGTGATTGGGTCTCTGACCTGAATTCATTCCTGAGTTCTTGGATATCTTTCCATACATCCATTAGCATGTTGATTATTTTTATTTTTATCTCCCTTTCATAAGACTCCTAAGGTCCATGTCATTTAAGTCTTTCTCCGGAGTTATATTAATTTTACTCTGGACCAGGTTCCTTTGGCATTTCATATTTGTATATGGCGCCCTCCAGTGTCCAGAAGCTCTATTCTGGAGCTGCTCAGCCCCTGAAGCAATGTTGGGGGTTGCACGGGTGTGGTATTGGTGCTTGGCGGGAGGAAAGAGCTGTTCCCCGCTTCCCAGCTGCTGTGCCTGTCTCCAGTGCCGGAACCAGTGGGCCGAGCACACAGGTATAAGCTTTTGTCTTGGAGCAGCAGGATATGGATCCCTGCTTTGCACAAGCGGCCAGAATCCCAGTCTCCCCAGGAACTCCGCCTGTCCCAGTGTTCCAACCGTGTAATCAGAAGAGTATGGTGAAAGCACCATGGTAGGTTTGTGAACCCAGCGCAGATCTCTGGAGCTAGGTATTCAGCAGTCCCAAGCTTTCCACTCCCTCCCTGCTCCATTTCTCTTCCTCCTGCCAGTGAGCTGGGGCAGGAGAGGGTCTCAGGTCCTGCGGATCCACAGCTCTGGTATGTTACCCCGTGCTGAGGTCTGCTCCTTTCTCCAGGTGTGTGCAGTCTGGCGCCATCCTCTTTCCTGTTGCTCTCTCAGGATTAGTTGCGCCAGCTATATTTTCTAATTGTGTCCAGTTTTAGGAGGAAGCCTCTGTGTCTCCTCTCATGCCGCCATCTTTAATCCCTCCATTTTCTCTTTCTTTCACCATACTGTTTTGTTATATTAGGGAATGTATTTGTGAAAACAATCAGTGACACCAATCACAATAACTAGAAAACTAGATTATTCCAGTATTCTTTCAGTGGAGTATACTAGACTTGCCTGGAAGTTGGTGTTATCATAATAATCAAATTGCGTATAGGGAAAAATATTAGTGGATTCATAGATAGTGTTTACTTACAGAAGGAATTATACTTTTCATATCTTAATTATCATACTATTTCTATGACATTCGGCTAAAACTGATACTATTAGCTATCAATTTAAAGTGATACATAAATATAATTACTCTAATAGCTTATGAGTAAAATTGTTTTTGATACCAGTTATCGGATCCAATAAACCAAGCATTGATGGTTTAGCAGTAATGTTTCTGTATGAAAAAAATTCTTATATATATGCAAATGAATAGTTTAATAACTAACTCTAATAAATATTGCACATAAATTTATTGTGTAATCAAACAAACCATGCTGTTGATTTTATTTTTCATTTTTATACACTTTTCAAAGTATATAAATTTGGCTCTCGATAGCATTAGGATTACCTTCTCATGATTTCCTGCCAAAGGAAAAATATAAATGTGTGATTTGTTCTAAATATACTACTTTAGAATAAATATCTGCTACTTCCCAGAAATTGAGATCTACATTATCTACTCACCATTGATTGCTATGAGAGTAATCTTGATGCAGTACAGAGAACACATCAGAAGATATGGATTTTTGGAGCTAAAGTAATGTCCAGCTGTAATCTTGGACGGGCCACCTAATCTCTTGAAGCATCCATTTCTTCTTAACTGTATTGCATAATGAGTCCTTCCTTTTCTATAGTTCAGGCTTCTATAATGGTGAATTAATAAATTCTGACTCATAATTATTAGCAATATGAACAAAGTACCTTATAATATTCTGGGAAGTATCAAAAAGTTAGTAAGATATGAGAAATATCTAGGCCAACTTTTTTTTAAAGATTTTTTAAAAAACACAAAAAATAACTCCGCACTCAATGTCCTCTTTGCCCTAGAGGCATATGCCAATTAAACAGGAACTCTTCAACCAAAATGAGCTGAGTTGAAGTCAAATTCTAGGGCCCACCAAATAAAGGGCTATTCATGAACTACTTGTAACTCTAAGTGAGGTGCTGAAGAGATATGCTCTCAGGGTCAGGATGAACTCAAGTAAAACAAATCTCATGTGTTTTTAGAGCCTTGCTTCATGTCAACCAAATGGTCATGGGAAATCTCAGTCCTAGAACTTCAGTTAGGGTGGTATGAGTGTGCTTGACAGAAATTTCCCTGGAGAGATATAGTATCATCATGGACTTTAAATTATTCCTGCAAATAATTTTGAAATTGAGTATCCAGTGCAGAATAAAATATATCCAAGCAAACAAACATAAAACTGTTAAGGAAAGCAAGCTGAATCAACAATCAAAATAGTAAGACTCCACAAAATTCAGATACTACAGTTACCATCCACAGAATGTAAAATAATTATTTTACCTTTTCCATTTACTTCACACCCAAGATTGCAAATTTCACAGAGGAGTAGAGTTCTGTAAAACACATTCTAAAACTAAAAAATTATCAAAATCAAAACCTTCATGAATTGCTTATGTGATTTTATACAGCAGAAGAGATCATTTATAAGCTGAAAATGGGTCCTATTGACTCATGTGTGACTTTGCAAACGAAGCATGGACAGTCAGAAAGACAGAAAATATAGGAAAAGAAATTCAACAGATACAGTCTGAAAATCCAATAGTCTTTTAAATGTTATACCAGATACAGAAGGGAGAGAATGTGAGAAAGGAATACTTAAAAATATATTAATAGAGTGGTTTACAAAAATGATGAAAGATACCAAGCTACAGATAAAAGAACCCCCACACATAATTTTTGAAAAGTTTAAAAATAATAAATAGCTTGAAAGAAATCTACATGTTAGCACAGCAAAGCAGAAATGTAGTCAACCAACAAAACAAAGTGAAGCAACAGAAATGGAGAAAATCTTAAAGTGATGAGAGAAAATAAGAGTACCTTCACAGAAGTATGTGTCATACTGACAACTTACTTCTTAATAGTGAGACTATACATTCTAAGTCAGTGCAAGGATATTATCAAAATGCAGCTCAAAAGTGTTTGTCGGGACTCTCTTGTCCCCTCCTGGTGTGAGCCAGGAGCTCTGTCCTTTCACTTTATCTCTAAATAAAAGCCTGTACCTTGGTCTCCTACCTAAAAAAAAAAAAGAAAAAGAAATAAAAAGTGTTTGTCAACCTAATTCTATGACCACAAAAAATATTATTTAAGAATAACGGAGAAAGATATATTCAGATACTCTAATTTTTATTAGAGTTAATAACTAACTCTGGAAGTTGGTGTTATCAGAATAATCAAATTGCCTATAGAGAAAAATATTAGCAGGTTCATAGATAGTGTTTACTTACAGAAGGAATTATACTTTTCATATCTTCAGAATGAAGACAGCTTGTTATTAATGGAACACACTAAAAGATACTTTGACATATCAGACAAAATAAAAATGCATGTGAACATTTAAGATGCAAGAGGAAGCAAAGGGCAAGAATGTGGCAATAGGTGGGTAAATCTTAATAAACTTGGATATTTTGAAATAGGAAGATAAATGGCATTAAAATATAAGAAAACAAACCATAAGTTAAGAAGAGAGAAGAGGATAGTTTCTAATTCTCATAAGCTCTTTTTATTCTAAGAAGTAAAGACTTAGAATTGGCCTTTGATAAGTTCATTAGTCTTTGAGAACTTAAGAACACATATTGTAATTATTAAGGTAATTAAAGACTAGAAACAGAGTATAACTTATTAACTATTATAGGAAAGAATTAGAATAATTGAAAGATCAACCAATCTGAAGTCAAAAAGGAGGATGTATGAAATAAGGTGGTACAGTGAAACCCATTATTTTAGCAATTACAGTAAATACTAGTGATCTAAGTGATCTGCTTGCAGGACCAAGACTGTCAGATTAAAACATAAGCAGAAAATTTTAAAGTAAATGGATGGAAAATGTACATTCTGAAATAATATCTAGAAGAATTGCTAGGTAAAGAAGGTCACACCATTACAAAAAGGGTTTAAGTCACTGGGGAAATAAAAGAACCCTAAAACTGTATGGATTTACTAACATGGCCTTAAATATATAAATAAAATATTAATAGAACTACTGGGGAAAACACAAAAGTTCATAGCCACAGGGAGAGATTTAAAACTACCTTTCTGAAACTAAGAGAACAGACAAAAATAGTAAGGTATAGAGGACTGGAATAACAATGCATTTAACTCAAGAGACCTCTAAAGAAGAGGGAAATAAGCAAATATACAGGATCAGTTTTCTTTTTTTAATTGACCAAGTGTTGCCCCATAAAGAAAGTCTCAAAAAAAATCACAGAATTTAAATCACACATTTGGACTCTCACCACGATGCAAGAATGTAGGAAGTCAATAAGAAAAAGACAAGTAAAATATTCTCCTTTGTGTAGAAATATAAAAAATTCCTTAGAGACCTCTGGTCTTTGTTTAAAAAAATATATACCTTTTATATGTTCTCCATACTTAAACAACAATATTTATAGGAAATTGTATTTCCTCAAAAGCATACATTAGGTAAGAAGAAAGGCTGAAATAAGCATCTAACTCAAGAAATCCTCCCAAAAAACTAGATGACAGTAACAATGACAACAGAAACTGTGATATTCAAAAGATATGAACAAAAACCAAAAATTTAATTCTTTGAAAGGACCAGTAAATCTTTAAATCTCTGGAAAGACAAACGAGGGTAAATGGAAGTTAGGTACAAGTAACTAAAGTCAGGATTGAGAAAGGGAAAACGTGGAGACCCTCCGACAGGAGAATGAGCTTTGATGAGTTAAGAAAGAACACTGCGATTCTCGAAAAGGATAGTTTGAAAAACCTTGAACATAAAACATTTAATAATATTTAAATTGAATAGGTAAATTCCAAGAAATGTAACTTGCAAAACAAACACAGTAAGAAATGAAAATCTGAACCATTTTAAAACCATTAAAAAATTAAATTAGTAATAAATAATAGTCCTGGTAGGAAACCACACAGGCAATTTACATCAAACACTCAAGAAGAAACATTCCTAAAAAAGCACAAAAATATGCCAGGAATTAGAAGTATACACCCTCCAATTATTTTCAGAGAAGCATAATCTTTATGAATGATCTGGGAGGAACAGTTTCAGGAAGGAAAACATAGGACAATCACCTTCAGAAAACCAAGATTACCATAATAAATAAATATTAGAAAAATATTATATATACCATGGTAAATATACATATATTTATTACCATTACACTATATATGTTAATATATATAAGATGTACACCACACACATAATATATAGTACATATATGTTATATACACTACATATGTTACATATACTACAGATATTGTTACATATGAACTACATATAAACATATATGTAGTTGTGTGTATATGTGTGTATGTATATATAAAAATACACATTTATATATACCATGGTGTGTATATATACACCATGACCAAGTTGGAAATAATATAAAAACTATTTTATAAAAGTAAGTGAGTTTCACCATAGTAAGAGATGAAGGAAGTAAATCATATACCATCTCACTAGATGCAGGAAAAGCATTCAGTGAAAGTCACAATAGCAATTATTGATTAGCTGGTAATAGGTGAAACATCTGTAGCCAGATAAATTATGTCAATTAAGGATGTGTACAAGTGCTATAATTTTAAAGAAATACACAACATTGAATGCCATAAAATGGAGGATGGTGGTTACTGGGAAGATGGGTATGTGATCGATTCAGGGCAAAGGGAGAACTCCTGACTCTTAAGCATGTTTATGGTATCTTATATTTCTGTCTTATGAAGTTACAGACTTGATTTTATCTGTATTATATTTAATTATAAAAGACAGGGTTCTTAAAGTATTTGCAGGTTCAAAGATTTCAGCTATCTGTAAAGTTGAATTTATTGGTCAAATATAAAACTTTTTTTATTTCTTCTTAATCTAAAATCAGCAACTTGTTAGCAACCCATTTAACAATTACCATATCTCTACTAATGTAAACAGCATTCTTCATGGTGGATACTGAGCTAAATGGAACGTGGTCCTTACTTGAGACAAAACACTGAATTGATTACTTAAGCTCAGAAATTATTTTTACATAAAACAATCTAGTAATGAACTTCTATCTTACTAATTAGCTCTAATTACTAACTGTGCTTAAAAATGCAATAAAATAAACATTGCAGCCATTTGTATTGCTGGTGTGTGTGTATAAAATATTATATTTATACTAAAGGAAAGAATCTCAGAGCACTCTCCTTTCTTCACCTCCATATAGTTTTCAGATGTGGACTTCAATTTGGACATTACACTTCATTCTGAGACATCAGAGCACATATGGCTTCAATAATTACTATCTAGGACCTACACCAAATATTCAGTCTATAACATATATCATGGAGAATGAAGCATAGTGGCTATATGTTATGTAATGTTTGATAATTAGGGGGAAGTACTGAAGAATGCAGCTCAGGGATAGTATGGTAGCTCCTCACAGCTACCAGAAATCAAGGCTTCTGTACCTTCCTGCTCAGCTTTTTGTCAGGCAGGAGGTATTGGTTGGGGGATGCGGGAATCACAAATTTTCATTTCTGTTTTTATCAAAAACTGGAAATAATCCAACTATTCATTACTTGGTGAATAGATAACCAAATTTTGTTGTATCTGTGTGTGGAGAAAATGGAAGTTCATACAGCCAGGATCCTCACCTGACCCTAAACTACTTGATGATGTAACTGGCCTACTGTTAGGCTACTGCTCCCACACCCACGGGCTATGAGCTATTACTGACCGAGTCACTATATAGACAGCTCCACTCAGTGCTCTGCAGGGAGGCAAAGATGGAGATGGATTACAGACCTCCAGATTGCTGGATGCAGGTGTGATTCCAGGGCTCAACATACTGCCCTGAGAATAAAGCCGGTTATAAGCCTTTTTACTCCAAGAACATTCAGTTGTCATTTCTTGGTCTCACTGAATCCATAGTGAACTTGCCTTGGGCTGAAATACTCAGGCAAAACACTATACAGTGGAGTTGAAAATCATTCACACACTACTGAATGATGTGAAGGAATGGCATGACATGTACTTTGATAGAGATACAGCTGTAAATGTACGGCACATGGATCAGGGTTCAGCTTGTTTTGGTTGTCTCTTCAGTGAGACATACATGCTAACACATCATAAGCTCCATCGTACTTATAATGTTTCCTAAGCTAAACAGCTTGCATATTGAGGGAATTACAAAGAAAGGTGATGACATCAGCTATTTCTTTAGCCTTGCACCAGCATTCAAAGTCATGGCACTCAGGTTTGCATCATCACATAGCTGAAAATCCTGACTGTGGAAAGAAGTTCCTCAAGAATTTTTGTGCTTCTTGACCTACAGCTATGTGGGCCAGTCCATGAAGGAAGCAGCCAATTTGTGTACTTCCTACTCAGTTATTCTCTCCTGCTTCCCCTCACACAACAACTGGTGGCCCTGCCAGGTTGAGGCACTGCATTGTAATACCAGTAATTGCCTTGTTTCAAATGGCTTATGTTCTTGTATCATGATTTATGTCAGTGTTGTCCTTGTGTCTTTCTGCAGCAATAAATACTGCTTTAATTAAATCCCTTTGGTCGGTCCATCAACAGCTAATGAAAGCCCATTTGATAAATAGATTACTTGGAGTCAAGCTTTTTTTCCCAGGTGGGCTGAGAAGATTGAAGGGAGTAAATGCAACCACTTTCATAATATTTTTCTCTCCCTGGGAGATCTTTCACAGTATCCACAATGATATTTCAGTTTTGCCAGCAGATTTCTGAATTCTTGGAAAGGATGTCAGGTAGTAATTGAAAAGCTGAAGTGAATTTGGTGAGAATCACACACTGTCAAATCACAACCATTTTCTAAGAAAGTGAGAAAAAGCCTTACTTTGGTATCGTAAATATATTTAAATCTTAACACCTAATTGGGTCACAGAAAATACCCTAGATTTTGGTTATTTAAATTCTAAAAGTATTTCCAGGTTTGGAAATAGTCACAGCTGCCAGATTGGAAGTCATACACATCTCCTGCCCAGGTGAAAGTTTGAATATGAGTGAAACTGAATAGCAGAAAATGTCAAGAATTTGGTTCACCAACAAGCTCTTATGTTAGTATCTTTAAGATTGTTCTATGTGGTGTTCTGATATGGCATTATTTTTATTCCCTTTATCTGTTCTCTGGTACACAGATCCATGTAAGGAAAAATGTTCTTCGCCTAGCAAACAACATTCTTTCCTAACATACTTGCCCTACACAGCATGCTTCTCTATATTCAGTATTTGTGCGTAGATAAGAAGGAAGACTTTTACCATCAAGTCACCCATGGAAGCCTGACTTGCTCGACTTACACAGTGTTTATTACCTAAAAGACAGAGTGTGATCCAGGTGGACAGTGGAGAAGAAAATGAATAAAAACTTTTTCAGATCCTTGTAAAAGCTGCACTCCTTTAATTTATAGAATTTTACTTAAAATGCATGATCACTTTTCTCCATTTTTTAATGGAATAATAAGCCATCATCAGTCAAGGAGAAGAAGTTTTGCTTCTCACTGGTCAGTATGCTTTCATTCTACTACACTTTCTGCAGTGTACAGTCTTGGCTTTTTCTATGTTGTTAAGCAATTTGTAGGAGCAGTTCATAGGATTCATGCATCAAATTGCTGCACTTCGTATTTCCATCCAGCAGTTTAGGCAGCACCAAGGGGTAAAATTTTAAATGGGAGATCAGTTAAGTCAGTTCTATCTGGGTATGAATTTTGATTGTGTTCCCTTTCTCATTGTAATGTTAGTAATAATAATACATGCAGTGATAATACATTGCCATTTTTTGAGACCTCCTAGATGCTAAGAACTGTGCTTGGTTATTTGTATTCCCTAGTAGGTTAATTCAAACAACAACCTATTAAATATGAATTAACATGCTTTTATTATGCATGAAGATATTGTATGAACAATAATCAAAGAACCTTCTGTTTGATCATAAAGCTAGTAATTATGCCAGTTGCAGTGACCTCATCTTTAAAATAGTAAGCACAATATAGACTTACTGTATTTTTTAAAAAATAAATAACTTTATTACATAGGCTGTCATTGAACAGAAGGGGACTTATTTAGCTTTCTGTTTCTTACACAGAATCGCAGCTTTTTGGTCTCTAGCACATGGTAGGCTTTTGACTACATTGGAATTAAACTGGCCTGAGAGATGAATATAAATGCATTCTACCAGGATCCCAGCTGAAGACTACTCCTCTCAGCACCCATTCTCCATGTTGCTTTTGAATTTCTCTTTTGCTCCTTGGGATTCTGTAAGTGAAACAAACATAGAGATCGGTTCGATATAGCTGAATGTCATCAAGAAGACAGCCTGCTCAAAACTGAAATATTTTGAAGAGAAACACACACACACACACGAATCCGGAACAGGCGACCCCTATGGTGTTCTTTTGGAAGGAGAACATAACAGCTGCAGAAGTTCATCAGGACTCTTATCCTCTCTCTTATGAAATTTTAATGATCAGGAGCAAAGGGCACCAAAACAGTTGCCCTTCAGGCAATTGTGCAGACACATGCCGATGTAATAAGGGAACAGAAAAAGGCAGTGATAACAATCACCTTTGCCCTGGGGAGGAGCAGCATTTATATCAGAATATTGCCATTAAGAAAATCATCTTTTTTTCAGCTTTACTGAGGCATAATTGACAAGTGCAATTTTAAGATTTTAAAATATGCAATGTGATGATTTGATGTACGTATGCATTATGAAAGGACACCCCCTGGGTTAATTAACTCATCCATCACCTCACTTATTTTATACCCCCCTTTTTTGGTGAGAAAATTAAAGTTCCACTCTCAGCAAATTTCAATTATACAAAAGAGTATTGTCAACTGTAGTCACAATGTTATACTTTAGGTCCTCAGACCTTATTCATCTTATAACTGAAAGTTTTTACCCTTTTACTAACCTCTTCCTATTTTCCCCAATCTCTGGCAACCAGTCTTCTACTCTGTTTCTGTGAGTTTTTTAAAAAACAGATTCCACATATGCAGTGATGCCGTACAGTATCTGTGTGGCTTATTTCACTCGGCATAATACCCTCCAGATTCATTCATGTTATTGCAAATAACAAGATTTACTTCTTTTTCTAAGGCTAAATAATATGCCATATATATATATGTGTGTGTGTGTGTGTGTATATATATATATATATATATAGTTTCCATACTTTGGCCATTGTGAATAATGCTGCAATAAAAATGGGAGTACAGATATCTTCACATTGGTACATTGGTCTTGGCAATATTTTTTTTGGATTTGACACTGAAAGCAAATGAAATAAATAATAAACAAGTGGGGTTCCATCAAACTGAATAGCTTCTGCACAGCAAAAACCATCAACAAAGGGCAAAATACGGAATGGGAGAAAATATTTGCAAACCATATATCCAATAAAACTTTAATATCCAAAATATACAAGGAACTCATAAAACTTGATAGCCAAACCACAAATAATGCTATTTAAACATGGGCAAGGGATCTAAATAGATATTTTCCCAAAGAAGATATACAGATGGCCAACAGGCATGCGAGAAAGTGCTCAACATCACTAATAGGGAAATGCAAATCCAAATCATAGTGATGTATCACCTCACACTGTGAGGGTGGCTAGTATCAGGAAGACAAGGAGGAAGAAGTGTTGGTGAGGATGTGGAGAGGGATCCCTTGTGCACTGTTGGTGGGAATATAAACTGGTGCAGCCACTATGGAAAACAGTATCTAGTTCCCTCAGTAAAAGCAAAGAAAAGAATTGATGCTTTAATTAAATTTCACATGTCTATTTTTATCTAAGAAAAGTTTGGTTTTTGATAAAATTATAGCCCACGATTTCTATTACTCATATGTATTACTGTGACTTGGTACTAATCTTTAATGTTCTTTAAATTAAAGCATATTTTAAACAAACTGTGCTGAACAAGGGAAAAATAGAATGAAGAGTGAAACAATAGGGAGAAATGTGATAGGTGATCTTCAGACATATTCCTCTAGGCCTTATACTGCCATTTATTCCTGTCCACTGCCTTCTCCCTACTGTCAAATAATACAGCAGAGTATATGTTTTTTTCTTTTCTTTAAATGCTGAGTTAATTGCCAGGCAGAGTACACACAACCAGACAAGAAATTCAGTGAGTCATTTCCAGAGGAGAAAAAGAGGAGATTTTTAAGTACTAAAAAGTGAAGGGGTATGGTCCACAATGGCTATGGTAATGAAAAATTGAAAACTAGCTCTCCACGTAGTATTCATGAGTCCATATGTCTGTATACAATTGGTTTAAAGTAAGTACGATTGGTCATTAGTCTGGAAAAACTCTTCACTTAGATTCAGGTCTGGGTTAAAGTTCATGGTTCTTTAAGAATATTAGTGTCACAAGTGTTGTAGTAAAACACAGTATTAAGTTTTGATTCTCTCCTGGGCGCATACAACTGTTTTTGTTTTTGTTTTTTTTCTTTATACTATCTACTTTCTATGCAGGAATTCCCTTGACAACACAGAAAAGGTTGTTAATCCAAATTCTTTTTCTTGCTTTTCTAGAAAGTAGAATAGTTACAAAGAAAAAAAAAATCTTATAGTCAGCAAATTAGCTTAAGTGCACACTTAGGATATCTTCATATCTGTTGATTCAGTGGAGTTACTTAACAAAATATCAGTCGAGGTTACATATTAACCAAGATAGAATTTGAAAGAGCAAGGAATCTTATATAAAGCTGAGAAATGCACTTTAAAAATTGTACCTACAATCTACTTCAGTCCCTTTTAATTTACAAGGTCCTTTGTCTTCAGTCTACCAAAAACAGACTTTTCTAAGACTTCACTCAGTTATCCTTGTAACAGTTTTCCATTGTTCGCTTCAAAGTATGCCAATCACTACATAGCTCTTAAGATATTCAATTTGCATATAATCAAGATAAAGACATAGCATTAAAAATATATCAAAACCTTTTTTAGTAATCCTTTTGCTTTCCTCTTTCCTAGGGAAAATGAGGTTCTATTATAACTTCCAAAGTGTTTGAGAATTAACATACTATTTTCCAAGTTGATGTTCCACAACTATTTGTCCAGTGACTATGTGAAGATACAATAATGCTGGCAAATTTTGACAGAACTTGCAAGAATGTGAGTTTTCTCTGTTATACAGTGCACCCTGGAACTTGAACTCTTATTAGCAACACTAATCCTGGATACCTGACCCCAGGCAACCTGTTGTGTTAATGAGGAAACTGGCTAAGATGTTAGATAACAGTTCTGGGTGGAGCTAGCTCAGTCTCTCTTTAGTTTCAGTCATTGAAATAAAGTGTAACACTGTCCTTGCTGAAGAAACAGAATAGTTACAATATGGCGAAAAAATCCTTTTACTTTCTGACATTGGGAATCCTCATAGCATATTATATTTATATGCCCCTTCCAGATAATGTAGAGGAACCCTGGAAAATAATGCTGCTTAATGCTGTTATGAAAACACCATCACATTTGGTAAGTAGAAATATTTATTAACCAAGAGAGGCAAGTTTTCTAGGATTCTAATTTTTTGTTTTGTTCTTTTTCAAGTTCTGTGTGCCTTTGACTTATTGTCAAATTCTGCTGATTTCTTTATTGTATCTCTGAATGATCTCAAAAGACCACTAGCAAGATGAACAAGAATACATTCAAGTTATATTTCTAAAATGATCCATTTTAATAGCAGTAAAGAAAAAAAAAAGTATAATTTTTTGGTTACTTTTTGCACTTATGTGCGATTTTTAAATTTCATACAGAACTCTGAAGTCATATGTTTGAGCTACACTGTAGTTAACTATGACATTGAAGCACTAATATTGGAAAGAGTGTACACAATATACATGAAGTAGGTTCATACTGACTAACTGAAAAATGACTAATAAAAGACTCACACATATAGACAACAGACTTGGTTACCACAGAGAAGAGGGGAGAGGAAGGGTAAAATTGTTGAAGGGGAAAAAGAAGTACAAACTACAAATTGTAAAATAAGTTAGACATAGGAATGAAATTACAACACAGAGAATATAACCAATAATATTGTAATATCTTGGCATCTAGTAATGTGTATAATTATTGAGTCACTATGTTGTACCTCTGAAAACGAATATAATGTTGGGTATCTTTATATACAGTAGCTTTATTCCAATTTTTAAAAAAAACGTGAGAGCTGTGGTTAATGGCAGTAGAAGAATGCCTCTCTGTTATCTCCGTTATGACTACTTCATTGGGAACCTGGCCCAGTTTATTTCCTTTAACTCTCTCACTATAAAAGTAACCTTTTCCCTCTCTCTCTCTCTACATATAAATGTTTAAACAGCAATTAGCAAAAATTATTTGGTGGTAGAAATTGGAAATTGCCAGAGCGCTGACAGAAAGAAATCTTTGATCTCTACATGCACATTTCAGAAATGGAGAGCTCACTACCTTTTTATGTAGCTCTCTCCATTTTTTCAAAATAGTTTTAAGTAGATTTCCTTTTTTTAAAATAGCCATACATTCATAGAGCTCAAAAATCAAAACAAGATGAAAACTGAGACATCCTGCTCCCTTCCCTTGCTTTCATCCATCCTGTTTCAGCCCAGTCCTCTGCAGAGCACCAGTTTTATTAGCTTCCTATAATTCATCCTGGGGATTCTTTATACGAAATAATACCAATGATAATGAATTCAAGCAATGAAAATATATATTATCCCTCTCTCATTCTTTTCAAAGAAACAATATAACAAATATTCTTCCGTGGTTTTTGCATTTCTTATTTAATGATATATCCTATAATATTTTCATATCTTCACATATAAATCTCATTCTTTGACATACTGCAAAGGATTCATTTATATGTATAAACCAGAGTTTATTAATCAGGCCCATTTAGGTGGAAACTTGTTATTTTTAGTGTTTTTTATTACAAACAGTAAAATAAAAATACATGAATAATATTTGGAGGCTGGGTTTTGTCTGTAATAAATCCATGAAGTAGATTTGTTGGACCAATTGTAATTGTGCTAATTAGTACAAAATTGCTCTGTAATAATATTCCACTCCTACCAAAAAAGTCATGGGAATATCTGTGTCCTGTCAGCTTCTTAATGAAGTGTATTACAGTTTTCTGAATTTGGTAATTCGCATCAGACTACAATTTTATTTTTGTGTTTCTCTTATTAAGAGTAAGTTTTAGAATGTTTTCTGTTTGGATTTTCATTTCTTTGAACAATTTGGAAAGCTCCTTTGTCCTCATTTTTAATTGAGTTTGCCGTTTTTTATTTCTTTATGTACTAGAGAGATTAGGCCTTTGTGAAAGGAAGTGCACTCTTTATTTCCAGTTAGTCTTTTGCCTTTAATACAATAAATTGGCACTGATAAAATGTTTTTTATTGTTCTTCATTTTTAAAAAATTCTAATTTATCAATATTTAAGTTGTATCTTTGGCCACTCAAAAAGCCTAGAAAACTATCACAATATCCTACCACAAACCCAAATCCTGGAACTTTTTTCTTATATTTAAAGGTTCACTTGCATTTAAAGGAATGTTCACCTACTCAGGGAATGTCTGTGATTTATAAACTTTCACCTGTGATAAAAGTCCCAAAAGTTTTTCCAATTAAAAACCTTTTGGAATTTAGATAGTAACCAAAATCAACTGGTGATTAATTGTTTTCAGTAGAAAATCAAGGCTCTTCTCAAGACCTTAGAAAAAGTGTGGATTTTATATGAATCTCGCCAAATTAATCTCAGCTTCTTAGTAAATGTCTTTGTTTTTTTCAAGAAATTTGGAATCTGCTCACAAATGTGGAATACCAAGTTTTGATATATCTGACATTATAGACACTAATTCTAATTGAAGAGAGAGGCAACAGATTTTATGTGTCCCATCTAGAAAAAATAGCCTGCCTGAAAGAAGTACCATTTATTAAATGTATATCATTGGATGTGGGAGAATAAAAAGGCCACCTGATAACCTACCTATATTGCTATAGAAAAGCACAAAACCTGCGAAGCCAGAGTAAATATGCTGTAAATCAATTCAATGCATCACTACAATCATTCAAATGCAGTGCAGTTTATTCACATCACATCCTAGCATTTCTCACTAGCAGGACGACCAGTCATAAGAAGGGAAGCAAGAGAGATATGGACTGGCAAGGGGACAATTCATCTGCTAACTTCATGATGGGACACTAAAGCTATATGTCAGGGGGCCCTCAGACTCTAAAAGGCTCAGCAAGCAGAAACTTTCCTTCCTACAGTTAGTCTCTTAAGCTGAGTCATACTGCCTCTTCTGTGTGCCAAGTCTGGGATGCTTTCACAAGGCTAGGGAAATATTAAATGTCTTGATGTTTTTAATTGCCAGCTCCATAGCTGTTTTTATAGGTGCACTGGTATTCATGATATGGGCCAGCTTATATGCTCCATACAGAAAAATCGTAATAGTCAAGCCCCTGATCTGTGCACCTATTTCATCCAAGATGTATGTGCCAGATCTACATAGTTTGTGGAGGCCAGTGCAAAATAAATATACAAAACCCTTATCCAAAAGGCAGGACAAAAATATATTTAAAGATTTTTACTATAAAGCTTTTTCTTCTAAAAAGCAGTTTTTATTACTTGGGAAATAAAATAGAGGTAATAGTGGTACGTGAATAACAACATGAAGTTACAAAAATAAATTACAAAAATATATGTTGATGTAATTTTGTTTAATGCAATGCATAATAATTTATTGATATAAATGATATGTAATGTTTTGTTTGATTTTAACATCTGGCTTTCTTTTCTGTAAATTTGTTTATTAGGTCATCAAAATCTATACTTTTAGCAACTTAAGTTTCAATTCCTGTCATTGAAAGTGAAATGAGTTGGTCTTGGCAAATACAAAATTACAATTAATTTTTGATTTTGAGAGGGATCATTCTGCCAATACAACTGTTAGTAGAGCTATGCAAAATGTTTTATAGGCTGTGACAACATTGGGATACATTTCAAGATAAGTGTTTCATTACATCTAGAACTGATGATTCTTGTGGAATAATTTTTCTAAAGAGATTCAACTTTTCATTCAAATGAGTTTCATCTAAATCTGAATTTAATTTTAAATGCACATTTATATAATAAAATTTTAAGCTTTCTTCTGACATGGGAAGCTTCTGGAGGTTGTACAAGAAATTGAAAGGGGCTTCATGGTTTGCTAATCTACAGTTGATCTTTGAATAAAATGTGGGTTAGGGATAAGAAATCCCATGCAGTCAAAAATCTGAATATAACTTAAACTCTCTAAAAACTTAACTACTAATAACCTACTATTGATCAGAAACCTTATCAATAACATAAACAGTCCATTAACATATTTTATTATGTATATTATATACAATATTCTTAGAATAAAGTAAGCTAGAGAAAATGTTTTTTCAAATTATCACAAATCTCTAAAAACTTTTTGATATGTTTCTTAAAAAAAAAAGCTGCATCAAAGAGGAACTGCACAGTTCAAACCCATGTTGATCAAGGGTTAACTATAATTCAAAATGCCTACTTATGCGTTCTATTGCTTTATCTTCAGTTAAAAAGAAATTAATTTTAAAGGTGCCTTCCTCATTAATAATTAGTTCATCCAAAGCTTCATATGAAGATAGTAGCCTCTTCGAACAAATACAGGAATCTTCAAATTTATTTCCTATTCCTAAGCCTATGGATATTTGCCCTGCAAAGTTGCAGCAGTGTTAAAACCAAAGACTAAATTATTTGAAGAATTCTAATAATTTCTTCTATGCTCTATTGCAATGTCTGTGTGTATACTTTCATTCTGCAATAATTTGCTGCCGCTTTAACTGGTTGAGCATCCACTGTTCCTGTCCCAGAGCTCAGGTGAGAGATTTAATATTTGTGGCATCTGAGGATGAATGGAGCAAGCCAGCTTCCCATGACAATCCTTGTGTTGCCCTTGCAGAGCCTGTGTTTCTCTCAGTTCCCAGCCCCAGCCAATTTCTCCAGCCCCACAGTGCCCTGCTCTGCCCCATCTGTGCACTTGCACACACACTGGGTGGCCAGGCCAGTCAATCTGAGCACACACTGTCTGCAGTTCACTGTGGTTGTGGGCCTGTGCATTTAAAATGACGTTCTTTCACTTATTTCTGATACTGGTAAATTGCATCTTCTCTTCTTTTTTTCTGAGTAGTCTGAGTTTGATCAATTTTATGGTTTCTTTTCTAATAATCAGTCTTTAGTTTTATCTAGCTTCCATTTTAGTGATTTTTGTTTTTTCTTTATTCTTTCCTTCCCCCATACTTTGGGTTTGATTTCCATTTATATTTTGAAGGTCTTATTTGAGGAAGCTTAGATCATATACCTTAGATCTTTGATCTTTTATCTCTTTCAATATATGCATTTAAAGCTATAACTTTCCCTCAAATCAATGTTTTAGCTGCACTAAACAAATTTTGATATGCCCTGTTTTCATTTTCATTTGGTTCAAAAAGTTTCCCAATTTCCTCAAGTGATCTCTTCCTTGACCAATCAAGTATTTAGGAGTATGTAGTTTAATTTCCAAATATTAGGGTATTTCCCATAAATCATTGATTCTGATTTTATTTTAATTATGTTATGGGCAGAGAACATACTCTGTATGATTTCAACCCTTTCTAACTTGTTTTTTTCCCCAAATTTGTCATGTGGTACATCTTGGTGAAAGTTGTACATGGAGTGAAAAGAATGTGTATTCTGCTGTGGTTGTATGGAATGTTATCAGTATATCAATTAGTTCTGCTGGGAAATAACATTTTTCAAATTTTCTATATTCTTGCAGTTATTCTGTATATTTGTTCTATCAATTAATGAGACAGGAATGTTGATCACCAACTAATAATTTTGGATATTTCTATTTCTCCTTTTAGTTTTTTCAGTTCTTGCTTCCTGTATCATGGAATTCTATGACTGTGCATACACATTAAATGTGTCTTCCTGCGTCTTTTTGGAGAACTGACTTTTTGTTATTATGAAATATCTGCATTTATTCCTGTTTATATGCTTTTTTTTCAGAAACTTATATGAATATATTTCCCTTCCTTAACATCATTGTATCATCTCTTTTACCATCATTCTAATAAAATTTGGAGAAACAAGGAGAGGTTAAAACAGTGTTTATTCTACCATCTTGTCCTATAAACCATTCATTTTGAATTATATACTTGAAAATGAGTATTTTTGTTCTTTGGAGCCCTAATTATTCTAGGCCTTTCATGAAACAGCTGAAGTCTTGAAGTCATGAAGTCTTCTGTCTACTTTGTCT
Organism: Manis pentadactyla; assembly: GCF_030020395.1. Taxonomy (NCBI): domain Eukaryota; kingdom Metazoa; phylum Chordata; class Mammalia; order Pholidota; family Manidae; genus Manis; species Manis pentadactyla. The sequence continues at coordinate 85,410,826 of NC_080019.1, forward strand.
ATTGAATTGTTGGTCTATTTCTTATTTGTATAGTTTTAAAAAATATATTCTAGACTCTAGTATATTCTTACTTAAATGTACTGCAATTATCGTTATCCACAGTGTACCTTGTCTTCAAATCACTTTAAGATATTTTGATTAGTGCAAAGTCTTAATCTTAACCGATGTGAATTTATCATTAATTTCTTCATAGTTTCTATATTTATTTTTTAATATGTTTGTGTATGTTTTAGTAAATTCTTCTTAAGGACTCTTTCCTCTCATTCATCCTTACAGACTCAGGACATATAAGGATAGCAAATGACCTATACTTCTTCATTACCACATTTTTAAATTTTTCTCCAGGTTAAGCTCATTTAATCTGTTTGAAAGGCCTTCTGCTCAATTAATCATCCAAACACTATTTTCCTTTGAAGTCTCAGGTGAACTGCAAATTAAAAACTCTTTATCTTCCCCAACATCTTTACAATTATCTCATAGATTTTTGTCCTTATTTATAGTTAAGACATTATTTTATAACTTACATCTTTCATTTGGCTCTGATATTTTTGGATGAGGAGGTTTTTTTTGAGGATGAGGAGTACTTAGCACAGAAATATATATTCCATAATAATATTCGTATTGTCTGAATGCATAAGCAAGGATTAGTCTTATTAACGGTAATGAATCATATGGTAATATAGCATCTGGATTTCTATATCTTCTGGTGCCATCATGACTGATTTTTCTGGAATGTAATTAATACTCTTTGGGCCATATTCAATATTAATATGTACTTCTTTGTCCAAAAACATTTTTGACACTTAGAATGTGTGTTTGTATATGTGTGTGTGTTTCATTGTAGGCCCAGTTTGCTGAAATGTTGGGACTAAACCACTTCGTGGATTCCATGATGTTCTTTTTAAGCTTTCAAGACGTTCCACCAACATCAGATGAAAACATAAGTGTGGCAGATACAACATTTAACAACATTCCTGTTCGTATTTATGTGCCAAAACGGAAGCCAGAATCACTAAGAAGGGGACTGTTTTATATCCATGGTGGTGGTTGGTGTTTGGGGAGTAATGGTAAGTGCAATATATTGGAAAATTCACCTTATATGATGTAATTGACTATTCTCATTTCATGATTTACAAATTAAATATCATGCTCCTGCTTCTGAAATTCATTTCATTAAAGCAATGTGAATTAATGGAGTTATTGAAATCTCAGTGTAAATAAGTTTAGTAACACTTGAAATTTTAAAATGTTTATTAAAAATATTATGGGTTTCTGACCCTACCACTCACTGAAGAATTTACAGATTTTCTGGCATGAAGATTACGTTCCTTAAGCAAATATAAAAATCACTTTGTATTTCTAACTCGCTAGCAAAATTGCTGAAATTATCTTATTTTTCCCTCAAGAATCAAATAATTCTTTTCCAAATATGTTTTTCTAATGTGTCTAGATAGAGGTGGAAAGACTATGAAATTTCCATTTACTGAACTTAAGTATTACGGTACAGTCTACTTTCTTTACATTGTCTCCTGCTTGACAGTATAGAACTAAATAATGGGTTGTCTCTTTTCCTTTTCATTTCTTTTCTCAAACAACATTTCTATCCCTTTCCCAGAACAAAATGCACTTCAGAAAAATACTTCAGTGTAAGTAAAAGCAGAAAGCTGTCCAAGTCTCAAACTCCGGAGTACTGGGAGTGTCAGCTACTAGGGAAGGCAGGCCACTTCTCTCTCCTGGATCTGAGTCCTCCGGAGAAGAAGGCAGCCAGAGGAGGTCCCAGCAGTCCTTCTAAGAGGGGCCTCAGTTGCCTAGGCCCAAAGGGGGTTCTGATTGCCACTGTTCTAGGTTGGCTGGCTTGAAACTATTTTAAAATGGTGAAGGAAGAAGTGACTTAGTCAAGTGACTAAGAATATTCAGAGATACAAGGGAAACCAAGAGAGAAGAAAATATTAAGAAAGAGGGTGGAGGTAGCAGTACCAAGTGGTGGAGTGATCCTGAAATAGTGTTAAAAAAATGCCTCATACATTTGAAGACTCATTGATTGTGTGAGGACAGAAATTATAGAATGGTAGGATGTTCACGCAGTTCTGATGGGTGGATAGTGAAAGAGAGATGGGGAAATTAAAGCAGTGTTTTCAAGAAACTTCATGGAGGAGAGAAAATAAGGTTAAAGGAGTCAAACAGAAAGGAAATACAAATATGATAGTATGTACTTTTTATTTCAGTGTGTGAGGGTTGTAAATATGTATGCAGGCTGAGTTAAAAAAAAAAACAGTAAATAGCAGTATTTGAAGAACTGGGTTTGATGACTAAGGCTGCATAGTCCCAGATGCAGTGGTAGGGAACTAGAGGGATTGCCAACAAGTGGAAGGGGAAGTCTTACCAATGAGAAGGAAGAGAAAGAGGACTTCAGTAGAGAAATTGTATGTTGGCAGTGAGGATATAAAAAGCAATTTAGAGGATACTGCTCAGTGACGTCTATGAATAAGAGTTGTTGTCAGCTGCTGTTGATGAAATGGTGTTTCTGATTTTTTTAAACCACAGTTTGTCTTTCAAATGGGCCCTACTACTCAAAGCTTTTTTGCTCTTCAAACTGTTTTCCTAAAGCTGTCCCTGAATAAGAATCAACCCCAAATACACACACACACACACACACACACACACACACACACACACAGTTTTCCTAGAAAAACATCTATACACACACTTTTCCTGGAAAAGCATCTATGCAGTCTCTAGTCTTCTCAAATCCTTTAAAAATTCTTCCCACATCCCCCAAATAGGTAATAAGGGATCTTACCTGTATCTCAACAATGCTCTCTACTCACCTCAATTTAGGGAACTATTTTTTGTATTTCTGTTGTTGATCTCTATCTCTGCCCCAGCCCCCATAAAGGTGAGCTCCTTAAAATCAGAGAACATGTCTCTTCAAATTTGTATTCCCATACTCTAACTGCATGGCAATCACATAACAGGATAGCTAAACCAAGACAATTTGGAATATACTTTTCAGAAATTTGGTAAATGGAAAGGAAAGCTGATCAAGGGCTAGTAAAAGGATCACTGAGAGGAATAATTCATATTCTACTGAGATCTATGTCCAGTGATCAACATGAACGTAGTATTAGCTTTTTTTCTTTACGCAGTAGTTCAAGATAGATGAAAGAAATATAAAGTAATCCCATTAACCTTTATTCTTAACAGAAGCTTTTTCAATTCTCATTAATATTTCAGTATATTTTTCTTTTATTTCAGCTCTTAATGCTTATGACATTCTGTCAAGATGGACAGCAAACAGGCTTGATGCAGTTGTCATATCAACCAAGTAAGAGCTTTGTTGGTTTGATTTTAGGCCAGATGCTTCACATACTGATATCCACTCAACCATATTGAGCATTTTATTATGTTAAAAATCGATCTCTATTACTGATGACACTGAGTATGGACAAAGAGACCTAATGTCAGGGGCTATCCAGCCCAGAGTCAGAGAGAAAAGATGTATACATACAGGTCAAGGAGGAACAAAGGTCAGAGAGTCAAGAAATTGTTCAAGTGAAATTAACCTATAGTATCAAATCTTGACTACCACCTCTGGATTTGTTTTCCCATTAGTTAGCAGAGTATTAAGGATGAGGACTTTAGGAGCAGGTCCACTATGGTGGCATAGGAAGATCCTGAATCATCTCCTCCCAAGGACACACCAAATTTACAGCTACATATGGGTCATTTCCCTCTGAAAAAGATCTGAAAGCTAGGTGAACTGTCTTCCATGACAAAGGACAAAAAGACCCCATCAAGACTGGTAGGAGAAACGGAGACACCAGTCTCAAAAAAAAACCTGGGTTTGCCTTCCCTCTGTGCTCTCCCACTGTCTGGTTAAAGCTAGCTGGTGCATGCAAACCAAAGTCAACCAAGGAAGAAGCCAAAACTGAAAAAAAATAAAGGACTTTTACTTGGGGGTCTCAGAATTGCAGTTCAGGGAGCATAATACTGGAGTCACCAAAAAGTGTCCCTTTCAGTGGGGAGAGCAAGGGAGGGGCTTTCATGAGAAACAAGTGGAGGTAATTACATGATTTAGATAAAGAAGAGACAAAAATCTGTTAGTTTGGTGCTAACCAGTTGAACCACTTGTGATTACCCTCTGATCAACTGCATTGGTTTTATTAAACCAAACTATTCTTGATTTGTATTAGTTAACTATTCTGTCATCATAAAGTTCACGTCAATAGTTTTATGGCCTGAATGTCAGTTCTGTTGGATTTGATGAGTAACTGCTTGTAAAACAGTTACCAATTCTGGCCAAGTTCAAGAGTTCATTAGTTAAAAAGGAAAATCAAACTTTAAAACAGTCTCTCATATCCAGGAGTTACATACAATTTCATATCACATGGGGGACTCCCTTTGATCACCTGGCCCTGGTGGCCACATGCACTGGAGTTCCAGAGCTCCCAGGACTGTAACAATCAGAAAGACACTTCTTGGAAGGCCACTATCCCCAGGGCACTGCACAGACAGCAGAATGAAACACAATCCCAGTCTTCCTGTGAAAAAAGCTTGTTTACTTAGTCTGGAGTTTCGGCCGGAGGGATTGGCTTCAAGTTTCTCACACATCTAGAGGCTAAGGAGGTGCTCCCAGGGAATGTAAGCAGAGAGACACCCCCTTGGTCTCACTACAGCTCAAGACTCCACAGAAAGGAGCTTATACACTCCTTGTAGCCCCATTTTTGCAACTGTCATCTAGAGTAGACTTCCAGATCTCCTGGTCTGGAGGCAGACAGGGATTATGACTGCTGCCACACAGGACTATATATATTTGCATACTTTAAAAGCTGCTGCCTGAGCATCTGGCTTCCAGTTAGCCTGAATCTAAATGCAAAAATGAGATCGCTCCCTTTACGTCACTGGCAGGTCTTGGCACATCCTCAACAATGGGACATATCAAGAATAAGTCAGGTGGCTAAGCAATGACTAAGGTTCAAGAGACACCTGAAAGCAAGAAAAAGCTTGATTAGAAGGAGCCAAAGAAAATGAAAACTCTAATTGGAAAAGATATGTGCACTCTTGTGTTCATTGCAGCACTATTTACAATAGCTGAGATATGGAAAAAACTGTCCATCATTGGATGAATGGATAAAGAGGATGTGAGACTATATATATGCAGTGGAATACTACTCAACCGTAACAAGAATGAAATCTTGCCATTTGCAACAATGTAGGTGGACCTTAAGGGTATTATGCTACATGAAGTAAATCAGACAGAGAAAGACAAATACTGTTTTATTAGCTTATATTGGAATCTCAAAAACAGAACAAAACAAACTCAGACTCATAGATACAGAGAAATGACTTGCAGTTTCAACAGGTGAGGGGGTTAGGGGGAAGCAAAAATGGGTGAAGGGGATCAAGAAGTACAAATTTCCAGTTATAAAATAAATAGGAGGATGGAGTGTATGGGATGGGGGAATGTAGTTGGTAATATTGAATTAACTTTGTAAGGTGAAAGATAATAACTAGACTGTAGTAGTGAATTTCACAGTGTATACAAATATTGGATCACTATGTTAAACACCTGAAACTAATATATTGCCCATCAGTTATACTTAAACAAACAAACAAACAAACAAACAGAAAAGGGTGATAGCTTTGGAGCCAGTTGACTGGGATAAAATGTAGGCTCTGAAAATTTATGTAACTTCTAATAAAAAGCTGCACATTTCAGCATTGATATGGGATTAAATGTTATAATACATTTACAGTGCTTGGAATGCTGCCTAGCATCTGGTAATCCACTGATGAAGGCAACTATTATCTAAATGAGCTGTAGAAGTTAAGACAGAACACATTTCAAATTACAGTCTAGAGCACACTTGAGGAAGAATAGAAAAAAGCCTGTGAATTTTCTATAGAGCACACTGTCTGTGAGAACCTACTTAAACTTATACCTAAGAAAAAGCAGAATTTATGGATGAATATAGTGATGGTTATATGTCAAATGGGAATATTTTGGTAAGGTTGGAAAAGTAATTTTGGAGATGTGAATCAGTAATAATAATAACTGATTACTAAAAAAGATTAACAATGGACACAAAAATCATTCTTGAAAAGTTTTAGCTGGGAAGAAATGGCAGTTAAGCAGTATTTCCCTAAGATTGAACCATATTTAGCATAGAAAATTTTATTTTGTTTATAAAGATTACAATGTTTAGTCATTGCCAGTCAGATTTCATGATTAGGAAAAATATCTTCCGATTAATAGAAAATACCCGAATATTATGTTGGTAAAAACAAAATTTTACTGTTTATTTTGGATTGGGAGTACCTGCCTTGCTTGGTACATAAGTAAAAAATCAAAAATTAAGGAAACACTGTTTTTCCATCAACAGCTACAGACTAGCCCCAAAGTATCATTTCCCAGTTCAATTTGAAGATGTATACACTGCTTTAAAATGGTTTTTACACCCGGAAGTTCTTAAAAGCTATGGTGTAGATCCTGGGAGAGTTGGTATTTCTGGAGACAGTGCTGGTGGTAATTTAGCTGCAGCAGTGACTCAGCAGGTAAGACTGATTATTTTCATGTGTTATGTTTTCTTTTATCAGCATTTTCATTTATTATGTTTTCTTTTATCTTATGTTTAATAATATTTGGTACATTCATTTAACTTATAAGATACCAATAATTTTTCTTTCACTTATTTAGGAAATATTGAGAAGAATAATTTTATACTTTAATGCTTCTTTTTTTTATATAATATGCTCATACAATTTCCTATATACTATACTGGACTTTTGAATAAGGGAAAGTTAGTAAATATAGCAATAACTATAATCAGGAAATCAGAATATTCTATATAATCAGCATATTCAGAATATTGTATATTGTAATATAGTATAGTATGTGTATGTATTTGCCAGGACTAAATATAGCTTATTACTAAGAGAAGGTACCCTGATCCTAGTTTTCAAGTGATTCCTAAGAATACTTTTTTTTATTTGAATAATCAGTAGAAAGTTGATGGTAACCAGGAACACAGCCAAAGAGGGAAATTAGGAATTAGGTAATAGAAACACCCAGATTCAGATCTTGTTATCATTACAAAAATGTTTAAATAGAATGTTTAATATAAGTAAAAATACATTTTATTACTTATATGTTTTTGGAAGGAGGAACTCTAAAGTGATATGAGAGATTTGAAAAATAAATAAAACTTCAAAATATGAAAACATTAACCATAAAAATTAAATGCTCAATATAGGTTTTTAAAAATAATTTTATATTTTTAGAGCAGTTTTAAGCTGAGAGCAAAATTAAGAGAAAGGTAAGAAATTTCCAATATAGCCTCAGTCTTCTTACTTGCAAAGCCTCCCCCATTATTAACATTCCCACCAGAGTGGTACATTTGTTACAGTTGACAAACTTACATTGGCACATCCTGATCACCATAAGTCCACAGTTGACATTAGAGTCCATATTTTGTGTTGCCACAAAAGTGTTTGTGAGTGTACTGACTGCAATTCAACAACACAGCAGATTGGAAAAAGGTCAGAAAAATGATGTAATATAATATTGAACAGAGAGATTGAAAGATAGGAAATAAAAATATAGACACCAAGAATATGGTGAACAAGACTAAAATGAATATATATTTCATGTCTGAGGAAAAAATGACATTTTTTGACAAAATTCAAGAAAATTCACAAGCATACTGACACTTTGGATTATGGAGAAGATATTTCAAGCAGAAAGACATTAATCCCAGATGGAAGATCAAAGAGGCAGGAAGAAATAAAGAGCAAGAAAAAAAAGTGGTAAATACATTGATAAACCAGAATATGAATATTGGCTATATATAACAATAATAATTTTATCAGTGAGGTTTAAAATAGCCAATACATCCAGGAACTAGTAAAAATATTGAAGTATTTTAACAACTTTCTATATTGTCCAAGAAGACAAGATATAACAATATTAGACATTGATAAATTAATGGATTTTATTGTAATCTTTAGTGTAACCTATAAATAAATTCTTAAAAGATATACAAATTAAAATATATCACAGGAAAATGGAGTAAAACAATATACCAAAATAATGTGAGAGGAAAAAAAATCGTAGAACAGGTGAGACAAATAGAAAGCACAATAATAGATTGTAAATTTAAACCAAATATGTTAAATAATCTTAGAGGCAAAAACTATTACTAGAGTTAATGTACAACATTCTTATTATTAATTCCATTCACCTGGAAGATGAAAAATAACATAAATTTATATACACCTAATAACATAGTCTCAAATACATAGAGCAAACTGATAGAAATAAAGGAAAAATCAATAAATTAATAGCAAAAGTGGGAGAATTTTACTAATCTCTTTCAATAATTGTTAGACAACATAACTAACAAATTTGAAATAATGAAATAAAATAATAGAATGTATATTCTTTTCAAACATACAAAACATTTTTTAAAATTCTACATACAGGTATTATAAACCAAGTGTCAGTCAATATCAAAGGACTGAAACCATATAGATCCCTGCTTTTCATATTATAATCTGTGGATTAGCAGCATTAGCCTTGTTAGAAATGTAAAATCATGGGTCTTAACCACAGACTTCTGGAATTAACCATATGCATACTACAAGAATTCCACATGATTTGTGTGCACAATGAAATTCGAGAAGTCAAATTATTTTGGTTATGTTCTCTGTCCACAGTTTCCATTACATTTTGAATTAACAACAAAATATAACTGGAAAACTGCACATGCTTTGAAATTAAGATATTAATTTCTTATTAATCCAAGTGTGAAAGAAATCAATGGAAATTTGAAATATTTTGAACTACATTATAATAAAAATGTTGCATATCATGTTCTATGAAATACATATAAATATCCAGAGAAAAATATAATCTTAATATACAAAAATAATTGAAGTTAACAAATAAGCATCCATTTCTTGAAATTAAGAGAAAAAATGGTGTCTGAAAAGTAGAGGGTAAGATGAGAGAGAAAAGAGAGAAAAACATAAAAAAATGAAATTAAACAATAGGATCAACAAAATCAGTAAATGTAATTCCTTGAAAAAGTAATAAAATTGATTTTTCTCTGGTAAGACTAAGAAAAAGAGGGAGATAATAATAAAACGATACAAGGAATGAACAAAGGGCCATAAATGTCTTGCAGGTATTAAAAATACAAAAACATACTTTGAACACATTTACTGCAATACATTTAAATTTAGACAAAATGGAATGATTCATTGAAAAACATACCAACACAAGAAGAAACAGAAAATAAGAATTACCTTATTACGATGAAGTAATTTAAATACTTTTAATATATTCACACACATATACACTCCAGGATCAAACAGTTTCAAACACAAATTCTAACAACTATTTAAAAAATATCTCTACTCCTAAAAAGAAAATTCCAAAAAGTACCAAAATTGTATTTTGAGAAGCTAACATACCTTGATTTTCAACCTGAAGAGAAGGTCAGTTTCAGAAGTCAAAATAGCATTCACATTTTTTAACGTAGATACATAATCCTAAACTAAGATACTGTCAAACAAAGCAGCAACATTAAAAGGTAATATATCACAATCACCTTCAGTTTATTCTAGTGGAGTGTAGATTTAACATGAGAACAACTATTAATACACTCCAAATTTACTTGTTTAAAGGAGAAAATCATGAGTTTTTACAGATAATATTCAATATTGATAAAAATGAAACAAATCAGCAAACAAGGAATAGAAGCAGAGTTCCTAAATTTGAATAGTATGTGAACAAAAACACAGGAAACATCACATTTAATGGTTAGTTAAAAGCTTTCTCTTTGAAACTGGCTACACACTACCACTACTTCTGTTCAAAACAAAATTGTACCAGAAGTCCCAGCCAGGGCTCTCACTGATAACAACAATACCATTTTTCAGTGGGATAATCTGTTTGTCTCTTCTGGATTATGCTAGTGCTTCAGATGTATACAAGATAAAGTTGGTAGTGTTTGGGAAAAGACAGCCTTTGAAAGTCTGAAAATGGTAACTAAACTTATACAAACATTATATGAAAAAAAAAGCGAGGTTATTAGATACATGTTTGCTGAACAGTACATTTTGTCCCAGTAGCAAAAGCACACTGCTGGAAAATTACCTTGGATAAAAACTGTCAAATTCTATTGTTCCTGGGAGAAAAAAGAGACTAGACTTTCTAAGACTGAGCAGAGCTCAAAAAATTATAAATTAATAGTTCCACATTATTTAGATTTCTCCAAGATCTAATATTTCACTATCAGAGCTAAGGAAATAGTAGTCCCTCATATCTCGATGCTTGTTGACATACTAAGATAGTTAAAATATTTCTTAATAATGAGAAAGAGGATCACATATGTGCAATGCCTCCTATTAGAAGTCTGGTTACATAAGTATGAAATTCACATTACAATAAAAGATCCTCTATTATATTTTATGAAGAGAGTGGTACTTGTTCTTTGTTTTGGAAAATTAAAACATTCAACTCTGAACATCTAATACTAAAAATTATTTAATATTAAGACTTTTATCAAGATGTGTATTATGTATATATATATTTTTCAGTATCTTTTATTTTTATTTATTTTTATTTTGGTATCATTAATCTACAGTTACATGAAGAACATTATGATTACTAGGCTCCCCCCTTCATCTAGTCCCCCCAACATACCCCTTGACAGTCACTGTCCATCTGTGTAGTAAGATGCTATAAAATCACTACTTGTCTTCTCTGTGTTGCACAGCCCTCCCCGTGCCCCCCCCCACTATACATGCTAATCATAATGCCCCCTTTCTTTACCCCACCCTTGTCCCTCCCACCCTCCCCAGTCCCTTTCCCTTTGGTAACTATTAGTCCATTCTTGGGTTCTGTGATTCTGCTGCTGTTTTGTTCCTTCAGTTTTCCTTTGTTCTTATACTCCACATATGAGTGAAATCATCTGGTACTTGTCTTTCTCCACCTGACTTATTTCACTGAGCATAATACCCTCTAGCTCCATCCATGTTGTTGTGAATGGTAGGATGTTTTTTTCTTATGGCTGAGTAATATTCCATTGTGTATATGTACCGCATCTTCTTTATCCATTCATCTACTGATGGACATTTAGGTTGCTTCCATATCTTGGCTATTGTAATTAGTGCAGCGATAAACATAGGGGTGCATCTGTCTTTTTCAAAGTGGAGTGCTGCATTCTTAGGGTAAATTCCTAGAAGTGGAATTCCTGGGTCAAATGGTATTTCTATTTTGAGTTTTTTGAGGAACCTCCATACTGCTTTCCACAATAGTTGAACTAATTTACATTCCCACCAGCAGTGTAGGAGGGATCCCCTTTCTCCACAACCTCGCCAACATTTGTTGTTGTTTGTCTTTTTGATGATAGTGATCCTTACTGGTGTGAGGTGATACCTCATTGTGGTTTTATTTTGCATTTCTCTGATGACAAGCAATGTGGAGCATCTTTTCATGTGTCTGTTGGCCATCTGAATTTCTTCTTTAGAGAACTGTCTATTCAGCTCCTTTGCCCATTTTTTAATAGGATTATTTGATTTTTGTTTGTTGAGGTGTGTGAGCTCTTTATATATTTTGGATGTCAACCCTTAATCGGATCTGTCATTTATCAATATATTCTCCAATACTGTAGGATACCTTTTTGTTCTATTGATGGTGTCCTTTGCTGTACAGAAGCTTTTTAGCTTTATATAGTCCCACTTGTTCATTTTTGCTTTTGTTTCCCTTGCCCAGGGAGATATATTCATAAAGAAGTCACTCATGTTTATGTCCATGAGATTATTGCCTATGATTTTTTCTAATAGTTTTATGGTTTCATGACTGACATTCAGGTCTTTGATCCATTTCGAATTTACTTTTGTGTATGGTGTTAGACAGTGATCCAGTTTCATTCTCTTACATGTAGCTGTCCAGTTTTGTCAGCAGCAGCTGTTGAAGAGACTGTCATTTCCCCATTGTATGTCCATTGCTCCTTTATCGTATATTAATTGGCCATGTATGTTTGGGTTAATGTCTGGATTCTCTAGTCTGTTCCATTGGTCTGTGGCTCTGCTCTTGTGCCAGTACCAAACTGTCTTGATTACTGTGGCTTTGTAGTAGAACTTGAAGTTGGGGAGCGAGATGCCCCCCCACTTTATTCTTCCTTCTCAGGATTGCTTTGGCTATTTGGGGTCTTTGGTGGTTCCATATGAATTTTTGAACTATTGGTTCCAGTTCATTGAAGAATGCTGTTGGTAATTTGATACGAATTGCATCAAATCTGTATATTGCTTTGGGCAGGATGGCCATTTTGATGATATTAATTCTTCCTAGCCAGGAGCATGGGATGAGTTTCCATTTGTTAGTATCCTCTTTAATTTTTCTTAAGAGTGTCTTGTAGCTTTCAGGGTATAGTTCTTTCATTTGCTTGGTTAAGTTTATTCCTAGGTATTTTATTCTTTGTGATGCTATTGTGAATGGAATGGTTTTCCTGATTTCTTTTTCTATTAGTTCATTGTTAGTGTGAAGGAAAGCCACAGATTTCTGTGTGTTAATTTTGTATCCTGCAATTTTTCTGAATTCCGATATTAGTTCTAGTAGTTTTGGAGTGGAGTCTTTAGGGTTTTTTATGTACAATATCATGTCATCTTCAAATAATGACAGTTTGACTTCTTCTTTACCAATCTGGATTCCTTGTATTTCTTTGTTTTGTCTAATTGCCATGGCTAGAACCTCCAGTAATATGTTGAATAACAGTGGGGAGAGTGGGCATCCGTGTCTTATTACCGATCTCAGAGGAAAAGCTTTCAGCTTCTTGCTGTTCAGTATGATGTTAACAGTGGGTTTATCATATATGGCCTTTATTATGTTGAGGTACTTGCCCTCTATGCCCATTTTGTTGAGAGTTTTTATCATGAATGGATGTTGAATTTTGTCAAATGCTTTCTTTTTCAGCATTAATGTAGATGATCATGCGTTTTTTGTTTTTTTTTTAGATAATTATTTTTTATTGAAGGGTAGTTGACACACAGTATTACATTAGTTTCAGGTGTACAACACAGTGATTCAACATTTATATACATGATAATTCTAGGTACCAGCTATCACCATACCAAGTTGTTACAATATTTTTACTATTTTCCTTATGCTATACATTACATCCCGGTTACTTATTTTACAATTGGAAGTGTGTATATATATATATATACATGTTTTTGTGTGTGTGTGAGGGCATCTCTCATATTTATTGATCAAATGGTTGTTAACAACAATAAAATTCTGTATAGGGGGTCAATGCTCAATGCACAATCATTAATCCACCCCAAGCCTAATTTTCGTCAGTCTCCAATCTTCTGAAGCATAACTAACAAGTTCTTACATGGAGAACAAATTCTTACATAGTGAATAAGTTACATGGTGAACATTACAAGGGCAGTCATCTCAGAAGCTTTCGGTTTTGCTCATGCATTATGAACTATAAACACTATAAACAGTCAGTTCAAATATGAATATTCATTTGATTTTTATACTTGATTTATATGTTGATACCACATTTCTCTCTTTATTATTATTATTTTTAATAAAATGCTGAAGTGGTAGGTAGATACAGGATAAAGGTAGAAAACATAGCTCAGTGTTGTAAGAGAGCAAATGTAGATGATCAGGTGTGTGCCTGTAGACTATGTGTTAATCCAAGCTAGACACGGGCAATAAAACATCCACGTATGCAGAAGATTTCTCTAAGAACGGCGGGGGGAGGTTCTAAGCCTCACCTCTGTTGATCCCCATTTTCTCACCTGATGGCACCCCTGCGACTGTGCCTGTCTTAGGTTGTTCCTCCCTTGAGGAATCTTACCCGTCTCTGGCTAACCAGTCATCTTCCGGGGCCATACAGGGAAATGTGAAGTTGGTAAGTGAGAGAGAAGCCTTATTGTTTGAAAAGGTTAGCTTTTTACTTGTTTGCATATTTATGCCCTGTGGCTTCTATGCCCAGCATTTGTCTTGAGGTGTCTTTACCACTTGGAAGAATTATGATACTCGGTAAATTCGATATGTGGCACAAATTCTATTTAAGTGTTGTAATTAGGAAGGAAGAAGAAAAGCTATAGAAGTAGCAGGCGGAAGAAAACCTGGGAAGATTGATTATTTCTTTGACATATCTTCTTGTAGAGTAACTTCAGCATGTATAGGTTTTAAGCTACTAATTAAATTGCGCACACACATTAACATAATAGGAGTACAGTTACATAACCAAAGCATACCTGTAATTACCAGCCATCTCCAGTGAAACCAAGAAAACCAGTTAGGCACCTTAGGCATTTGTGAAAACTTATCTATGATATGGTGGATATTGTACAACTGAAGTTGAACAGTATGAGAGAATTCAGACAAATTAAAACAACTCATTCCTGGGGACTGTTCACATCCCATATGTTCTTTTAACAGTCAATAGTGTGTAGTTGTAAGATTTTGGAGTGCTACAATTTGCACTTCTCTTAATTCTTGGTTGAGTTCCAACAGTATAGATCCAGTCAAATTTGTTGTCTTACTGTATGCACAGGCCAGCTTAGATATCTCCTCCTTCATTCCAATGGCAAGTCCAGGAACTGGTGGGATGAGTGCATCTACAGCTGTAGCAGTGCATGGATCTTTGTTGGGGTTTTTTTGATGATCATCTTCTGGCATGAGCCTTCCCGAGAGTGCTGATGTTGGAAGTTCTTTTTCATATCGTATCTTAGTTCATTTTTGGGGTAGCCAAATTAGGCTTTGATCCTCTGTATAAACACAAACAGACCCTTTGCCTACACTTTTATATGCCCTTTATATCATTGTGTAGAACTCATTGGAGGTCACCACACAGGAACTGCTTTTTTTTTTATCATTAATCTACACTTACATGACGAATTCTTTGTTTACTAGGCTCACCCCTATACCAGGTCCCCCCTATATACTCCTTTACAGTCACTGTCCATCAGCGTAGCAAAATGTTGTAGAATCACTACCTGTCTTCTCTGTGTTGTACAGCCCTCCTCTTTCTCCCACCCACCTATGCATGCTAATCTTAATACCCCCCTTTTTCTCTCCCCCCCCTTATCCCTCCCTACCCACCCATTCTCCCCAGTCCCTTTCCCTTTCGTACCTGTTAGTCCATTCTTGAGTTCTGTGATTCTGCTGCTGTTTTGTTCCTTCAGTTTTTCCTTTGTTCTTACACTCCACAGATGAGTGAGATCATTTGGTATTTCTCTTTCTCCGCTTGGCTTGTTTCACTGAGCATAATACCCTCCAGCTCCATCCATGTTGCTGCAAATGGTAGGATTTGCCCTTTTCTTATGGCTGAGTAGTATTCCATTGTGTATATGTACCACATCTTCTTTATCCATTCATCTATTGATAGACATTTAGGTTGCTTCCAATTCTTGGCTATTGTAAATAGTGCTGCGATTAACATAGGCGTGCATTGGTCTTTCTCATACTTGATTGCTGCATTCTTAGGGTAAATTCCTAGGAGTGGAATTCCTGGGTCAAATGGTAAGTCTGTTTTGAGCATTTTGATGTACCTCCATACTGCTTTCCACAATGTTTGAACTAGTTTACATTCCCTCCAGCAGTATAGGAGGGTTCCCCTTTCTCCACAGCCTCGCCAACATTTGTTGTTTGTCTTTTGGATGGTAGCCGTCCTTACTAGTGTGAGGTGATACCTCATTGTAGTTTTAATTTGCATTTCTCTGATAATTAGCGATGTGGAGCATCTTTTCATGTGTCTGTTGGCCATGTGTATTTCTTTTTTGGAGAACCATCTGTTCAGTTCCTCTGCCCATTTTTTAATTGGGTTATTTGTTTCTTGTTTTTTGAGGCGTGTGAGCTCTTTATATATTCTGGACGTCAAGCCTTTATCAGATGTGTCATTTTCAAATATATTCTCCCATACTGTAGGGTTCCTTTTTGTTCTATTGATGGTGTCTTTTGCTGTACAGAAGCTTTTCAGCTTAATATAGTCCCACTTGTTCATTTTTGCTGTTGTTTTCCTTGCCCGGGGCGATATGTTCAAGAAGAGGTCACTCATGTTTATGTCTAAGAGGTTTTTGCCTGCCTATGTTTTTTTCCAAGAGTTTAATGGTTTCATGACTTACATTCAGGTCTTTGATCCATTTTGAGTTTACTTTTATATATGGGGTTAGACAATGGTCCAGCTTCATTCTCCGATATGTAGCTGTCCAGTTATGCCAGCACCATCTGTTGAAGAGACTCTCATTTTGCCATTGTATGTCCATGGCTCCTTTATCAAATATTAATTGACCATATATGTCTGGGTTAATGTCTGGATTGTCTAGTCTGTTCCATTGGTCTGTGGCTCTGTTCTTGTGCCAGTACCGAATTGTCTTGATTACTATGGCTTTATAATAGAGCTTGAAGTTGGGGAGTGAGATCCCCCCTACTTTATTCTTCTTTCTCAGGATTGCTTTGGCTATTCGGGGTCTTTGGTGTTTCCATACGAATTTTTGAATTATTTGTTCCAGTTCATTGAAGAATGTTGCTGGTAGTTTCATAGGGATTGCATCAAATCTGTATATTACTTTGGGCAGGATGACCATTTTGACGATATTAATTCTTCCTAGCCACGAGCATGGGATGAGTTTCCATCTGTTAGTGTCCCCTTTAATTTCTCTTAAGAGTGACTTGTAGTTTTCAGACTATAAGTCTTTCACTTCTTTGGTTAGGTTTATTCCTAGGTATTTTATTTTTTTGGTGCAATTGTGAATGGAGTTGCTTTTCTGATTTCTCTTTCTGTTGTTTCATTGTTAGTGTATAGGAAAGCCACAGATTTCTGTGTGTTGATTTTGTATCCTGCAACTTTGCTGTATTCCGATATCAGTTCTAGTAGTTTTGGGGTGGAGTCTTTAGGGTTTTTATGTACAGTATCATGTCATCTGCAAATAGTGACAGTTTAACTTCTTCTTTACCAATCTGGATTCCTTGTATTTCTTTGTTTTGTCTGATTGCCGTGGCTAGGACCTCCAGTACTATGTTAAATAACAGTGGAGAGAGTGGGCATCCCTGTCTAGTTCCCGATCTCGGAGGAAATGCTTTCAGCTTCTCGCTGTTCAATATAATGTTGGCTGTGGGTTTATCATATATGGCCTTTATTATGTTGAGGTACTTGCCCTCTATTCCCATTTTGCTGAGAGTTTTTATCATGAATGGATGTTGAACTTTGTCAAATGCTTTTTCAGCATCTATGGAGATGATCATGTGGTTTTTGTCTTTGTTTTTGTTGATGTGGTGGATGATGTTGATGGACTTTCGAATGTTGTGCCATCCTTGCATCCCTGGGATGAATCCCACTTGGTCATGGTGTACGATGGTTTTGATGTATTTTTGAATTCGGTTTGCTAATATTTTGTTGAGTATTTTTGCATCTACGTTCATCAGGGATATTGGTCTGTAGTTTTCTTTTCTGGTGGGGTCTTTGCCTGGTTTTGGTATTAGGGTGATGTTAGCTTCATAGAATGAGTTTGGGAGTATTCCCTCCCCTTCTGTTTTTTGGAAAACTTTAAGGAGAATGGGTATTATGTCTTCTCTGTATGTCTGATAAAATTTGGAGGTAAATCAGTCTGGCTCGGGGTTTTTATTCTTGGGTAGTTTTTTGATTACCAGTTCAATTTCTTTGCTGGTATTTGGTCTGTTTAGATTTTCTTTTTCTTTCTGGGTCAATCTTGGAAGGTTGTATTTTTGTAGGAAGTTGTCCATTTCTCCTAGGTTTTCCAACTTGTTAGCATATAGGTTTTCATAGTATTCTCTAATAATTCTTTGTATTTCTGTGGGATCCGTTGTGATTTTTCCTTTCTCGTTTCTGATTCTGTTGATGTGTGTTGACTCTCTTTTTGTCTTAATAAGTCTCACTATTGGCTTATCTATCTATTTTGTTTATTTTCTTGAAGAACCAGCTCTTGGTTTCATTGATTCTTTCTATTGTTTTATTCTTCTCAATTTTATTTATTTCTTCTCTGATCTTTATTATGTCCCTCCGTCTGCTGACCTTAGGCCTCATTTGTTCTTCTTTTTCCAATTTCAATAATTGTGACATTAGACTATTCATTAGGGATTGTTCTTCCTTCTTTAAATTTGCCTGGAGTGCTATATACTTTTCTCTTAAGACTGCTTTTCCTGCATCCCACAGAAGTTGGGGCTTTGTATTGTCGTTGTCATTTGTTTCCATATATTGCTGGATCTCCATGTTAATTTGGTTATTGATCCATTGATTATTTAGGAGCATGTTGTTAAGCCTCCGTGTGTTCATGAGCCTTTTTCCTTTCTTTCTACAATTTATTTCTAGTTTTATACCTTTGTGGTCTGAAAAGTTGGTTGGTAGGATTTCAATCTTTTGGAATTTACTGACGCTCTTTTTGTGGTCTAGTATGTGGTCTATTCTGGAGAATGTTCCATGTGGACTTGAGAAGAATGTGTATTCTGTTGTTTTTGGATGTAGAGTTCTATAGATGTCTATTAGGTTCATCTGTTCTATTGTGTTGTTCAGTGCCTCTGTGTCCTTACTTATTTTCTGTCTCTGTCCTTTGGAGTGAGTGGTGTGTTAAAGTCTACCATAATGAATGCATTGCATTCTATTTTCTCCTTTAATTCTGTTCGTATTTGTTTCACATATATTGGTGCTCCTATATTGGGTTTATATAGGTTTATAATGGTTATGTCCTCTTGTTGGACTGAGCCCTTTATCATTATGTAGTGTCCTTCTTTTTCTCTTGTTACTTTCTTTGTTTTTCATCTATTTTGTCTGATACTAGTATTGCAACACCTGCTTTTTTCTCCCTGTTGTTTGCATGAAATATCTTTTTCCATCCCTTGACTTTTAATCTGTGCATGTCTTTGGGTTTGAGGGGAGTCTCTTGTAAGCAGCATATAGATGGGTCTTGCTTTTTTATCCATTCTATTACTCTGTGTCTTTTAATTGGTGCATTCATTCCATTTACATTTAGGGTGATTATTGAAAGATATGTACTTATTGCCATTGCAGGCTTTAAGTTTGTGGTTACCAAAGTTCAAGATTGGCTTCTTTACTACCTTACTGTCTAACTTAACTCACTTATTGAGCTATTATAAACACAGTCTGATGATTATTTCTCTCCCTTCTTATTCCTCCTCCTCCATTCTTCATATGTTGGGCATTTTGTTCTGTGCTCTTTTTAGGAGTGCTCCCGTCTAGAGCAGTACCTCTAAAATACCCTGCAGAGGTTGTTTGTGGGAGGCAAATTCCCTCAACTTTTGCTTGTCTGGGAATTGTTTAATCCCTACTTCATATTTAAATGATAATCGTGCTGGATACCGTATCCTTGGTTTAAGGCCCTTCTGTTTCATTAATATGTCCTGCCATTTTCTTCTGGCCTGTAAGTTTTCTGTTGAGAAGTCTGATGATAGCCTGATCAGTTTTCCTTTGTAGGTGACCTTTTTTCTCTCTTTCGCTGCCTTTAATACTCTGTCCTTGTCCTTGATCTTTGCCATTTTAATTATTATGTGTCTTGGTGTTGTCCTCTTTGGGTCCCTTCTTTTGGGATTTCTGTGTGCTTCCTTAGTCTGAGCAACTATTTACTCCCCCAGTTTGGGGAAGTTCTCAGCAATTATTTCTTCAAAGACAATTTCTATCCCTTTTTCTCTCTCTCTTCTTCTCTGGTACCCCTAGAAATCGGATATTGTTCCTTTGGATTGGTCACACAGTTCTCTTAATATTGTTTCATTCCTGGGGATCCTTTTATCTCTCTCTGCATCAGCTTCTATGCATTCCTTTTCTCTGATTTCTTTTCCATCAATGGCCTCTTCCATCTTATCCATTCTGCTTATAAATCCTTCCAGAGATTGTTTCACTTCTGTAATCTCCCTCTGGACATAATCCCTTAGCTCTTGTATATTTCTCTGCAGCTCCATCAGCATGTTTATGATTTTTATTTTGAATTCTTTTTCAGGAAGACTGGTTAGATCTATCTCCTTCTCAGGGGTTGTGATTTTGCTGTGTATCAAATTTTTCTGCCTTTTCATTGCGATAGAAATAGTTTGCGAAGCTGGGGCAAGTGATGGCTGGAGAACGTCTCTTCTTGTTGGTTTGTGGCCTTCCTCTCCTTGGAGAACAGCGACCTCTAGCAGCTTTTGCTGGGCAGTTGCGTGCAGATGGGGCTTCTGATTCTTGCCCGACCTCTATGGAGTTTAGCTCCATGTTTGCTGTGGGCGTGGCCTGCCTCAGGCTGCCTCTCCGATATGGTGGAGTCGCATCAGGGGAAATGGCCGGGAGGCTGTTTATCTCTGTGAAGGGCCTCTGACCTGCCCTGCTGCCCAGGGGGTTAGTGTGCCCAGCATTCCCCAGGATTCCCAGCTGCTGGGCTAAGTGTCCCGGGATGCTTCCGTCCAGCTGTTTAGTCCCTGTCCCTTTAAGACTTTCAAAAAGCACTCACTTTTCTTTGTCCCAGGGGCGCTGGCCCGCTCACAGGTCTTACTGTCCTGTTTCCCTAGTTTCCAACACCCCACGCACGCACTGTGTGTCTGCACTCTGGTTCGGATCACTAGGGCTGGGTGTTTAGCAGTCCTGGGCTCCCTCTCCCTCCCCACTCCGAATCCTCTCCTCCCACCAGGAGCTGGGGTGTGGGGCGCTCGGGTCCCGTCGGGCCGTGGGTTGTATCTTACCCCCTTCGCGAGACACTGGGTTCTCGCAGGTGTGGATGTGGTCTGGCTGTTGTCCTGTGTCTTCTGGTCTCTCTTTTAGGAAGAGTTGTATTTGTTGTATTTTCAAAAATATATGTGGTTTTGGGAGGAGATTTCTGCTACTCTACTCATGCTGCCATCTTGGCTCCGTTATTATGTTATATTTTTAAGGATTTTACATTTAATAATACATTTTAATTTTTTTAGTGAAAATGATTAATTTAAAACAACATTTTCTAATTTTTTTCAGCTGTTAGAAGACCCAGATGTCAAGAGCAAACCCAAGATACAGTCTTTAATATATCCTGCCCTTCAGAATTTTGATACAGATTCACCATCATATCGAGAGAATTCATATTTTCCAATTCTGTCCAAATCACTAATGGTCAGGCTCTGGAGTGAATATTTTACTACAGATAGATCACTCGAGAAAGCAATGCTTTCCAACCAACACATACCTGTGGAATCAAGTCATCTGTTCAAGTTTGTTAACTGGAGTTCCTTGCTCCCTGAGAAGTTCAAGAAAGGACATGTTTATAAGAAACCGACTTACAGTAGTTCAGAGCTCACTAAAAAATATCCAGGGCTCTTAGATGTGAGAGCTTCGCCTTTGCTGGCTGATGACAGCAAGTTGCGTGGTTTACCCCCGACCTATGTTATCACCTGCCAATATGATGTCTTAAGAGATGATGGACTTATGTACGTTACTCGACTTCAGAATTCTGGAGTTAGAGTGACCCATAACCATATAGAGGGTGCATTCCATGGAACAATGTCTTTTCTGCATGTTGAAATTGGTTATAGAACAGCAAATCAGTATATTAGTTGGCTACAGGAAAACTTGTAGTAAAAAATCTAATCAATATGGAAAACACAAGCCCTAGTTAATCTAAGAGCTTTCAGACAGTTTTGACAGCTAAACTGTAGAGAAGTTTAAACAAACCAATTCTTATTGTCTTATTTTGTCAGTTATCTCCATTATCAAATGCTTACCCCAACTAGTATAATTATTTGTCAGCATAGAAGAATGTTACAGAATGATTGACTATATTCTCTATGCTGTACTTTTATCCCTGTGTCTAATTTATATTGTGATTGATATTTTGTGCTTTTTCACCTTCTTACTTTTTTTTTTTTACAACATGAAGGACCAAATCCTATTACCTAATGGCCATATTAGAAAAGCCAAAAATGGTTTAGACATAAAATACACCTTGATAGTTTTATTCTTAATTTGAGAGCTTTATATGGGAAAGATACAATCAAGAGGAACAATAGTTATTAGAGGAGACAAGGTATTCATCATAAGTTTCCAAAGACAAATATTTAAAATAAATAATATATAAACGTATAACAATAAATGATGGTAGTTAAAGGAATCTTTTCAAAAAGGATTTAAGTATGTCAAAAGCACAAAGTTAACAAAACAATTTAGTGATAAAATGAACTTCTACTACTCTGCATAAAATAATCAAGTCATTTTACAATTTTAATTTTACTCCTTTGAGACGTTATTCATATTACAGTTGGAAGTAAAAGATTTTTTAGTCTTTTTTTCCTCTGTTTACTTGAGATTGATAGTTTTTGTCCTGTTTCAAAATAATTACTATTTCCTTCTATAGTGTTTGATCTTTTTTTTATTGTTACACTGAAGTTTTCATTTCACTTGTTTTACTTCTCACTCAGCTTTAGAATTTCCACTTGGTTCTTTTTTATATTTTTTGCTTCTCTCCTCTTTATTTTTGCCTTTATGATGAAATCCCTCACCTTATTAATAATGGCTGTTTTAAAATAAATATCTGTTGATTCATTCCTGAGTCTATTTCTTTTGATAAAAGTTTGTTGTTATGGGTAACATTTTTTAAACATATTTAGTAATTATAATTAGATGCTTAATATTATGAATGTTATAGAGTTAACTATTGGAATTCTGTTGGTTTCCTTTAAAGAGTGTTGAATTTTTGTTTAGCAATAGTTAAGTTACTTAGGGATCAGTTTGTTTCCATCAGGTTTGCCTTAAGATTTGTTAAATATTTAAAGTTTTGTTAAGCTGGGTCTACTGTGGCTTTTCTTCATATGTGACTCCGCTGGGCTCTCTCCTAAAAGCCCCAGATGATCAACAAGGACTCTACTCTGGATGGTTAGGTCTCAAACATCTCAGCCCTGTATGATTTCCTGGAGGTTTACAGTTTCACAGTGCATGGTCGTTGTTCTTTCTCCACCTTGTGGTATTTCTTCTTGAGGATATGCAGCTCAGAATGCAGCCAAGACTCAGAAACCCCGTTCAGGTTTGTGGAGATGTTTCTCTGCGTATCTCCTTCCTATCAGGTGTTCTACCCTGTAAACTTCTACTGCTTCTGGTTCCCTGATCCAATCTTTGTCCACTCAGCTTAGCCTCCCACAGTCTGCTCCAAGCCCCTTTTCTTAGTCTTTGGTTACGAACATCCCTCCAGGCAGGGGCTGCGCCAGCAGGGGATCGATCCCCTTGCTTTGTTCTCTTCCGTCAGTGATCGGTATCCTATACTGTCCATGGTACAATGTCTGAAGACCTTTCTTTATATGTATCATATTTTCTACTTATTTATGACAAGATGCCAAACATTATTTTTTGTTTTAAGATTTAAGTACTTCAGCACATTGCTTAGAGCATAGAAAAAATGCTAAAAATTACTAGCTATTCACAATCATAATTCTGATAGTATTATCACTTCCTGTGTTGTAATTGTAGGAAAAAAATAGTAGTGATACAGAACAAAGGGGAATTTAAGATACAGGAAAGCAGAGATAATGCTCATCTTGCTTCATAAATGCTCTCAATAGTTTAAAATATATTTTTTTCTCCTTTATACCAAAATACATTATTTGGACCGTATAGTAGATGTTCAGTATTTTCCCAGTAAACTGTCTATAAAATTAAAATATTTGCACTCAGATTTTGCTCAGTAAATGTTTATTTACTGACTGCTCAGTAGTATAATAAAGTTGTTAAATTTGGTAGAACTTGGAAGATCATACATTTTTCCTTGATTCACTGTGTAAATTGCACTTTGTATTATAACTAAAGACAAACTAAATGACAACTGTTTTTGCTAACTCGTAACTGATCAGTGGAATCTGTGTTTAGGAATTTAGATAACATTTCATAATGGGGCTAAAGAACATTGGCTATTAAATAGCACAATTTAAATATTTCAGAAAAGTGTATTTATCATGTTGCCAAAGTAAAAAGAATAGCAGAGTGACTTTGAGATGAGGAAATTTCCATTGCTTCTGATTGTGGGAGTCTTTATTACCCCATGTACCACTCCTGGATATTATCAAGGAGCTATAGAGAATGATGCATTTGACAACACATATGAAATCTGTAATACTGTTGGAAGTTTAATATTCTACTGACTCTAGATGTAAGTGTGTAACAGTTTGAGCAAGAGAAAAAACTGACCTGGGATTTTTTTTTTAGTATCTTCTGTGTAAGGAATTTTACTCTCAAAATCTGCTGTTTCTAAAACCTCTATATTTTTGAATAATCAGAAATGTAGAAACTTACAGGTTGGAAACGGAAGATGCATGCAAGTAGTTTAAGTATTAAATAGCAGCAATACCTGCTGAGGACATCAAATAATTTCACTATATAAATGCTTCCAGAAAAAAGAATGTTTCAACTATGAAGTATTTGAAAGTATGAACTTTGGGAATTACAAATTGAACACACTGTAGTTTGTTTTAGATGTAATGAGGTGATCTGTATTCAGACATGCAAATAGTTTCTCACAGATATTTATGTTTACAAGCTAACCAGTTAATGCCCAAGTAAAAATTTAACAGGCAGGATTTGTTATAGAAGAGTGAGGTGATGTGGTGTCAGGGCAGCTGACTGGCTGCCCACAGGTGCTGGAGCACCCTCAAGTTCTGTGACTTTTCCTCATCTGTAAATAAATGGAGCCATGCCTCATTTCCTATTTTACATTCTCCCTGCAGTTAATTGCTTCCTCCCTGTAGTAATGCAATGTGAAGGCCACTTGTAATGGCACTCTGCATTCTCTACAGGAACAGAAAAGCATTGGTAGTAAAATTAAAACATGATAGATAACTCTGGGGACTGATGGTTAAATATTTCCAATGATGGTAAATCGACTACTCAATTTCTGGCTGCATTGAGGCTTGTTAAGAAATAATGGCATGATCAACTTAAAGTATCTTTCTTTGGTACAATTGTGGGAGGATTGGCACTTCTGAAAAGGATTTTTCAGAAAAATGTCCTTATATTGGGAGAATTTGAGGCTTCTTGGCTTGAGGGCTTTTTCAAAAAGACTACTTTTCTCATCTATGCTCTCTCTGCACTTGCCACCAACTCTCCTAATCCTTTTTGCTGTTCTGACTCAAAAATCCATTGGTTGGCCTTGGAAACACACTGCTGTTCGAATTTCTAAATTCTTTACTAGCCACACCTGTGTATAGCAGCTCTAACATTAAAAGCAGCATAATGGCTGAGGCATTGTTTCTCAACTTTGAATTCTCTGAAACTCATTTTTTATAGGTAATGAGGCGTTACACAATCATAGTTACTCAGAGAGAGTAGAATGAAATGAGGGCTCTGTCAGCTGGGAAGGATTTTTCCTCTGTATTATTTGAGAATTAAAATCAGTATCAAAATTACTCACAGAGCAGAGAGTCAGAATAGAGTTCATGCTCTGAGCAGATCTGTTCATTAAGCTCAAGTTGTCTTTTCCATTGCATGCCACTACAAGAACACTAGACCAAGAATCTGTAAAACTCTGGCACCCACTCAGCCACTGAAGGTACAGGCCAGTATTTTAAAAGTTCTTGGTATATATTTATTATACTGCTTAGTAGAATTCAGAAACTTCTGATATTATGAAATCAATTTAAAACATTTTACTCTACTCAGTGAACATATTAAAACTACAGTTTCCTTACATAAAAACTTTCTTTAACATCATTATTGCAGACATTAAAATTTTTAGTACTATCAGAATTTTAAAAATCATTAGTAAAACTTCAATTCAGTGATTTATGTTTTAAGAGAAGAAACAGCATTGACATGGCTAAGTTCGATTAGAGCCCCAGAGGACAGCCTAAATGCTGTCTGAATGCTTGTCACCCAAAATTCATATGTTGAAATCCTAATGCCTAATGTGACAGAATTAGGAGGTGGGGGCCTTTGGAAGGTGATAAGGTCCTGAGGACAGAGCCCTCCCGAGGACATTAACACCCTTATGAAAGAGGTCCGAGGAGCTCCCTTGTGCCTCCCACCATGTGACCATACGGTGAATGAAGTCTGTAACCTGTAAAGGGCCCTCACCTGACCGTGCCCACGTCCTGACCTCTGACTTCCAGCCTCCAAAACTGTGAGAAATATTTTTCTGTTGTTTGAAGTCCACCCAGGCTATGGTATTTTTTTAGAGCATTCTGAAAGAACTAAAATACTATTAGCATAAATTACTCGTGTGAGGAATGTGACACTTATTTTAATTTTACCGGGCAAGTTAATTTTGAAAAATTAAGTAAATGTTGAGGATTTATCTAACATCTGTCAATGTTAACATTCAAAATTAGAGACCTGTACATATGTAATTTGTTGGAACTTTTTGTGAACTGTTGTGAGCGTGTAACTGAGCCAAGGCAAAACAAACTTCAGCATTTTGGCGGGATAAAATGATAGAAGGTGGGTCACTGCACTGAGTCCCCCATAGCTCACCCAGCAGCAGGAGAGAAGCAGGTGGGGCACCTGCGCCATGCTGGGGAAGCCGACTGTGTGTACAGCTGCCCATGTGTGGGGAAGGTGTGACATCCTTATGTCTGGAGTAAGCAGCCTCCTAAAGCTGGCTGGGAATGGGCCAAGCACTTGTATCTCTCTCCCCTCCTCCAAAGCCTGCATGACGTTCTACTCCTCTAGCTGCAAGTGCAAATTTAGGCCACTCATCACCCCGCTTCTCATACCCATTAAAGTATTAATTACTGAGAGGTCACTGGACTCTCTGTCCCCCTTGTCACCTCTCTCCTCTCAGAATTTACACAGGGTTGGTTGCTCTGGGGCAGGCTGTATGACTTGAGCAGGTCTCAACCTCTCCCATCTGAAAAATCTGAATACTAGTGCCACTTGTTGGGCTGTGGTATAGATTAAATGGGCACAGGCATGTAAAGTACACTACCTTGCAAAAAATAAAAGCTGAGTAAATATGGTTATTACTTTCATATCCATAAATACTATGTATCATCATTGGCTATTTGTGTTTTTATTGACTGATGTGAGACTTGGCAATATGGAAAAAATGAGTAACTAATAGTGATCCCAAGCACAACTTGGGGTGCTCAACCCAGGAGTTATAGACATATAGACACTGGAATAGAAATGGGCCTGGACAAGGATATGGATATGGGTTAGATAGGATATATATGATAAATACAGTTGAAAATAGCACAATACATAAAGGTTATCTGTAAATTTAGATAGGTGTTATATATTAGTCACTACTGATTTATGAGTTAATATTTTTATTAAGATATAATTGACTACATATAATATTGTGGAAGTTTAAGGTATACAATGTGTTGATTTGATACTGTTATATATTGTAATGTGCTTACCACCATAGCATTAGCTAATACCTCTATCATGTTACATAATTTTCATTTCTTCTTTGTGGTGGGAACAATTAAGATCTAATTTCTTAGCAATGTGGAGTTTGTAATACAGTATTGCTGACCATGCTGTATACTCACTGTGCTCAGAGTTGTTTCCAAAAGTAAGAAATATGTAATTTTAATGCAATGTAGATTATGATTAATGGAACTGTAGATTGTTTTTATTCATCAACTGATACCAACATTTTTGTAAATTGCTTACTTCTGCCATTGTCTCAATCTTCTAGTTATGAAGAACCTATTAATTTTAAGAAAACCTAATAAAAACTAGTCTTATATATATACATAATACATATACACATGTATATATTCATATATTTACAAAAATATATGTACCAAAGTATTTATGCATATTATATAAAGGCATATATAGTATTAACTCCAAGATACTCTAATAACTATAAAAAATTTATTATTTATAAACATTTAATAACATTTTAATAAATACAATTATTTTTTTCCAATTTTATTGAGCACTAATGACTTATCAGTGTATAAATTTAAGGCATACAGTATTATGGCTTAACTTACTTATATTGTGAAATGTTTACCACAATAAGTTCAGCTAACATCTGTCATCTCATACAGATACAATAAAAAGAAAAAGAGAAAAAAAATTCCCCCTAGTGATGAGAACTCTTAGGATTTACTCTCTTAACAGCTGTCTGAAATCTCATACAGCAGTGTTAACTATGATCATCATGTATATTACATCCTTAGTACTTATTTATCTTATAACTGGAAGTTTGTAACTTTTGACCACCTTCCTCCAGTTTCCCCTCCTTCTACCCTCTGCCTCTGGCAACCACAAATCTGATGATCTGACCTCTTTTTCTATGAGTTTGGGTTGTGTGTATGTGTGGTTTTTGTTTTTGTTTTTAGATTCCACATATAACTGAGATATATTGTATTTGTCTTTCTCTGTCTGAGTTATTTCACATAGCATAATGGCTTCAATGTCCATCCATGTTGTGGCCAGTGGTAAGATTTCCTCATTTTTTATGGCTGAATAATACTCCTTTTGTTACATCTCTTTTTTCAAGTTAATGTTAGTGATTATATTAAAGTCTGACTATTGGTCCACATCATAATGTTGCTGATTTGGAACCAAATAATTCTGAATAAAACTATATTAAATTAAATGCTATAGAAAAGATATTTCAATATCTAAATAACAAATCACAAATTTATTGTCTTTAAAATATCAGATTATATGATCTGGGTATCAAGATCAAACTCCAGATCCAGTCTTATTATACTACCCTTTTATTTCTTGATGTAGATTCACTATCTTATCAAGAAAATTCACATATTCCAGTTCTGTTCACACCACTCATGGTCAGGTCAAGGAGCAAATATGTCACTACAGATGGAGCACTTGAGAAATCCATGCTTTCCCACCAGCACATGCCTCTAGAATAAAGTCACCTGTTCAGTGTGTCTTTCAGATTCATAAGGGCATTATTCCAAAAGTTCTTTCCTTTCAATGATGCCTCAACAACTTCTCCCTTTCTACTGGATCACTCCTAATAATGTAAAAATTTTTCTTTTTCACATCTTTAAAAACAAAGCAAACAAAAAAAAAAAAACAACACACATCTCTTGACATTTTCCTCTCCAGCTTACTCCTAAATTTCTCTCTCTTCATTTATTGCAATGCTCTTGGGAAGTCTCCTGTACTTGGTACCTCTATTTCCTCTCACTTTATTCTCTCCTATTTACTCCAGTCAGTCCTTTCTTCATGAACCACCAAAATTATCTTGTCAAAGTTAACAGTGACCTATATGTTGCTAAATTCAAGGGTGGCTTCTCAGGCCTCATCTTACCTGATTAAGTCGGTCACTCCTTCCCTGGAACACTCTTCACTTGACTCCAGGTCATCAGATATTCTTGAATCCCCTCCTAAATCTTGGGCCACTTGTTCTGTCTTAATTGCTGCGTTTATCTCTGCTCTCTTTTTACTGGAGCGCTTCCAGTCTCAGGACTTGGACTTTTGCTCTTTTTGCACTCACTTCTCTGGCGATGGTCCCTAGTATCAAGGTTTAAATGGGCTGCGTGCTGAAATCCCAAGTCACATCTTTACCTGGATTTGCCTCAATTCCATATTACTGTATATCCAGCAGCTTGCTTGCAACACTTAGACGCATGAAGACATCTCAAATTTAAATGTTTGATCTTCTACATGAAATAATTATCACTCACAGATTGTCCTTTTAGTAAAGGGAAACTCCAACATTCCTCCTTTTTGCTTAGGTCAAAAGAACATGAAGGTCAAACTTGATTCCTTTCTTCCTATCATATATCAATGTATTATTAAATCCCTTTGATTGTATCTTCAAAATATTTGGAGAATTCAACCATTTCTTAACCCCTCCATCATTAATACCCTGTATGATATGTCACCATTTTTCACTTTCATTATTCTCATAGCATCCTAATTGGTGTCTCTGGCTTTATTTTATCCCCTTAGATACTACTCTTAACATACCAGAAAGGATGATCTTTTTAAAAAGAAGACAGAACATTTCACCCCTCTGCTCAAAATCTCCGAAGGTTTCTCATCTCAGACAAATTGTAAAATAAGTCATTAGACTGTAAACTAGTTCTTACAATGGACTACTATGTCTTACATGCGATCTAGGCTGCTATTTATCTCTAAGGCCGTATTACACTTGCTTGCTTTCAATGCCCCAACAATTCTGGCCTCTTTTCTGTTCCTCAAATTCCAATCTCAGGGACTTTGCTATTCCTTTGCTTTCAGCAACCCCCCTCAGATATTCACCTCCTCAAATGTTATTTCTCATGAAGGTGTTTTGTCATCACTCTATTTAAAAGTTATATCCCATCCATCCTGTACCTACTACAGACATCTGTCCTGTAGCTACCACCTTATCTGTTTTCTCCTCAAACATGTCAAACTTAATCCCACCTGTTTGATTGCTTCATAGAATGTATCACTCTCTGAGATGATCTTCTGCCTTTATTCACTCAGATTAGCATCATTGGTTGTTATTATTTGCACTTCTTGCCATTTATTTACAAGACAATAATTAACACATAGTTATACCAGCTTCTTCAGATTAGCCTGTAACTAGAAGCAGAGAATCTCAGCTCTATTAACTCATTTACCTTTTCTCATCAATATACACATTTGAAAATGAGAAAATCAAACATGTAATTCAACTAACAGACAAAATTTTTAACAAAAAATAACTGTTAGAAATTTCCCTAAGTTTTCTCTCACAAATTGGCCACAATAGCCAGCAAATTCTGCAATAGTGACTGGACTGTTACTCTAATATGTCAAATATTGGGAACAGTGTTGGAAATTGGAATCCTGGTCATCAGTTTTAGTATATTCTGGTATTATGGTCTTCATTCATTTGAAACCAGTGCCCATTAGTTCTCTTACCTATTTCAACAGAGTAAGAAAGGAAATTTTAAAAGCAATGAAGCTTTGTGCAAGGGATTGAATATGTGTCACATTCTACTTCCTTAGTGCTTACTTCATGTATCCTAACATTTCGGAAGGAGCAGAGAGAATTATTCTATATTGTTAGAGAAATAAATAGAGTAAACCTGTCTGATAACTATCCACTTCTAATGAAAAGGAAGTGTTTTCAGGTCACTTCCAAGGAATTTTCTCAATGGTCTTCTATAACAAGGAGTTAAACATTCTTTGGACATAACATAATATTCTGCCAGTTTTTATTGTTTCTTTGGAAGTTTCTGGACATTTCTTTCTACTCAAGTATTAGTAGATATCCCTAATCCCAGTTCTAGTTTTCTTTAAAAATAATTTCATAGAGCCAGATACTTTATTTGTGTTGAAGGAGCACATAAGATAGAATGGTAGTTCTCAAGCTTTTGAGAGTATCAGAATCACCCAGAGAGCTTGCCTAAATAACTGGACTCTATCCCAGACTTTCTGGCTCAGTAGGTCTGAATTGAGACCCAAAAGTTTACATTTCTAACAAGTACATGAGTGGTGCTGATGGTCCTGGTGCAATGATCTTGTCAGAGATGATCAGTTTCGATACTTCTTCAAAGTTAGTGTGAATTGAAAATCATCTGAGTTTTTTTTTTTAAGAAAAATATGATAGGATATTCTGGAATACCATCAACCAGAGCTTTTCTTCTTCCAGAAGCACCTCAAGTGATTCCAAAGAATGTCTGAAAGAAAAACCAATCTGGTGACAGAGAAGGAGAAACAGAATAGCCACTTCAGTTGATAATTACAAATAAGGACGTTGCTATTCAGTAGAGAGAGAAGAGCCATATTGCCTGGAGCTCTCTTTTGTAGATTTGACACTTGCCCTCAATTTTGAAGAACCAATGAGTTTGCATTTCTAAAAAGTTCTTTAGTGATGGTGATGTTCCTGGTCCAAGAATCACATCAGTGAATATTGATTTCAATGTATCTTTGAATTCAATGTGAATAAGAATCGTCTGAGAGGGTTTAAAGAACAAACACGGGGTATCGTCATCCAGAATCTTTCCTTCCTCCAGAAGGTCCTCGACTGATTTCAAACAAAGAGCATTTTCATATGTAATCAATCTGGTGACAGAGAAAGACAAATATATTAACCACTTCAGTTGCTGACTACCGGTAAGGATTTAGTTGTTCAGAGGAAAGAGGGGAGGAGGCATATTCCAAGGGAAACCTTCAGATTTGACAGTAGCCCTGGATATTGCAGAACCGAAGTCACCAGGGAAGAGGGCAGTTGTGGGAAGGCATTCCAAGCAGAAGAAAACAGTACTTTGGAGAGCCACAGCATTTCATGGTTTGACATCTTCCCGGGAGAGTAGAATGGCAGAGAAGTTTCACTGGAGAAGTGATGTCATGAGGGGCCTGGGCTGCTAAGTGTCACTCGAAAGGCGTGGGGAGCCACAAAAGGTTACTGTCACTGTGGTGTATGATATATTCTTCATGATCATGGTGTGGTGGATAGACTGCCGTGGTGCTAGATGGAAACCACTAGATGGAAATCTTCGATAACCACTATGATTATACAGTATGGAACTATAACTACAGTTCCATAGTTCTATAATTAGAGATTATAGCATTCTGAAAGGAGGCAGAGGTGCACCTCCTGTGCATTTGTCAGTTTCTTGAAATCAGAGATTGTTCTAGGGGTATGTTTAAGGCCCTGAAGAAGATGAGGTATGTTCATAAGAAGAATGAGTGTTTCATTTTAGCACTGTTTTCTGTAAGTGAATATCTGTTGACTCCATTTGGAGAGTGTATCTCTCTCTCAAGTAAATATCTCCAGTAAAGATCTCCCTCACAAGTAAAACTCATTTTAAATACTTGACTCTGTATGAGACAAACATACACACTCCATTTTTTCTCTTGACAACATGATGCCATGCTTCTCTTCCAAGCTGAGACTTCAAATTCTCAAAAAGCCTTGACCTTCCATAAATCCACCCATGGTGGCTCACCCTCTAGGGAGCCCCACTCCCTGCCAATATGAACCAGCAAGCCTGCAGCATCTCCTACATCCAAGATCTGGAGAGACATGTTCTAACTAGTGCTAGATGAGCCCGGCATACCAGTATGAGTTTGTTATCCAAAAAGAAAGTTAATGTCCTTTTTAACTCTAAACTACTAAAACTAAAAGTTACATTCTTCTGATGTTGGCAGTGTCCTAAATGATGCTGCCTGATGATTTAATCAAACTCCTTCCCTAAAATGTGGCTGATTCTATGCACTGATCATTATTTTCTCAGCTTTTGTCTTGGGTTTTAAAAATTCTCCAGCTGTAAAAACTTGAAACCTAGAGAATGTATTTCCTATTTTCCAAACCCTTCTTCCTAACTTGTGGGAGGTGGGGATCAGTTCAGCACCAGGACGTGTGGGTTGGCCTTTCTGCTATTAACAGTTCAAATTTCAGTAACTATCTGCTCTTGCCCTCTCTTTATCCCTAGTTTAAGATGCATGGTGTCTATTTAGAGATCTAACTACAATTTCATAACTTTTACAATCTTTATTCTATGAATGTAATGTCATATTTAAGCATATATATTTTTAGATCTCAAAAAATTGGCACTGAGATTAACTGTAACTATTTCGAGTGTAGGAGGCATTATTCTTGGGCCAGAGTTTAATCACTTGAATATATTTAAGTATGTAGCTTGTTAGATAACTTCCACTTTTTTTTTTAGAGTGGTAAAAGTCCTATTTTATATCTGGAGCAAGGGAGTGTACCCAGTAGTGTGGACGGGAGCTGTCACGATAACCCCCACATTTTTTTTTTGCTATCATTAATGTACAATAACATGAGCAACATTATGGTTACTAGACTCCCCCCATTATCAAGTCCCCACCACATACCCCATTACAGTCACTGTCCATCAGCGTAGTAAGATGCAATAGAATCACTACTTGTCTTCTCTGTGTTGTACTACCTTCCCCGTGCCCACCCCTACATTATGTGTGCTAATCGTAGTGCCCCTATTTCCCCCTTATCCCTCCTTTCCCACCCATCCTCCCCAGTCCCTTTCCCTTTGGTAACTGTTAGTCCACTCTTGGGTTCTGTGAGTCTGCTGCTGTTTTGTACCTTCAGTTTTTTCTTTGTTCTTATACTCCACAGAGGAGTGAAATCATTTGGTGCTTGTCTTTCTCCGCCTGGCTTATTTTACTGAGCATTATACCCTCCAACTCCATCCATGTTGTTGCAAATGGTAGGATTTCTTTTCTTCTTATGGCTGAATAATATTCCATTGTGTATATGTACCACATCATCTTTATCCATTCATCTACTGATGGACACTTAGGTTGCTTCCATTTCTTGGCTATCATAAATAGTGCTATGATAAACATAGGGGTACATATGTCTTTTTCAAACTGGGCTGCTGTGTTCTTAGGGTAAATTCCTAGTAGTGGAATTCCTGGGTCAAATGGTATTTCTATTTTGAGCTTTTTGAGGAACCTCCATACTGCTTTCCACAATGGTTGAACTAATTTACATTCTCTCCAACAGTGTAGGAGGGTTCCCTTTTCTCCACATCCTCGCCAACATTTGTTCTTTGTCTTTTGGATGGTGGCCATCCTAACTGGTGTGAAGTGATATCTCATTATGGTTTTCACATGCATTTCTCTGATGATTAGCGATGTAGAGCATCTTTTCATGTGTCTGTTGGCCATCTGAATTTCTTCTTTGGGGAAGTATTTTTTAATTGGATTATTTGTTTTATGTTTGTTGAGGTGAATGAGCTCTTTATATATTTTGGATGTCAACCCTTTATTGGATATGCCATTTATAAATATATTCTCTCGTACTGTAGGGTACCTTTTTGTTCTACTGATGGTGTCCTTTGCTGTACAGAAGCTTTTCAGCTTGATATAGTCCCACTTGTTAATTTCTGCTTTTGTTTCCCTTGCCCGGGGAGATATGTTCATGAAGAAGTTGCTCATGTTTATGTCCAAGAGATTTTTGCCTGTTTTTTCCTAAGAGTTTTATGGTTTCATGACTTACATTCAGGTCTTTGATCCATTTGAGTTTATGTTTGTGTATGGGGTTAGACAGTGATCCAGTTTCATTCTCTTACATGTAGCGGCCCAGTTTTGCCAACATCAGCTGTTGAAGAGGCTGTCATTTCCCCATTTATATAATGGGGAATCCATAGCTCCTTTATCATATATTAATTGACCATATATGTTTGGGTTAATATCTGGCCTCTCTGTTCTGTTCCACTGGTCTGTGGGTCTGTTCTTTTGCCAGTACCAAGTTGTCTTGATTACTGTGGCCTTGTAGTAGAGCTTGAAGTTGGGAAGCGAGATCCCCCCTGCTTTATTCTTCCTTCTCGGGATTGCTTTGGCTATTCGGGGTCTTTTGTGGTTGCATATGCATTTTAGAACTATTTGTTCCAGTTCTTCGAAGAATGCTATTGGTATTTTGATAGGGATTGCATTGAATCTGTAAATTGCTTTAAGCAGATTGGCCATTTTGACAATATTAATTCTTCCTACCCAAGAGCATGGGTTGAATTTCCATTTGTTAGTGTCCTCTTTAATTTCTCTTAAAAGTGTCATAGTTTTCAGGGTATAATTTCCTTTGTTGGGTTTATTCCTATGTGTTTTATTCTTTTTGATGCAATTGTGAATAGAATTGTTTTCCTGATTTCTCTTTCTGCTAGTTCATCATTAGTGAATAGAAATGCAACAGATTTCTATGTATTAATTTTGTATCCTGCAACTTTACTGAAATCAGATATTAGTTCTAGTAGTTTTGGAGTGGAGTCTTCAGGGTTTTTTAGGTACAATATCATGTCATCTGCAAATAGTGACAGTTTGACATCTTCCTTACCAATCTGGATACCTTTTATTTCTTTGTGTGGTCTGATTGCTGTGGCTATGACCTCCAGTACTATGTTGCATAAAAGTGGGAGAGTGGGCATCCCTGTCTTGTTCCCAATCACAGGTGAAAAGTTTTCAGCTTCTTGCTGTTAAGTATGATGTTGGCTGTGGGTTTGTCATATATGGCCTTTATTATGTGGAGGTACTTGCCCTCTATACCCATTTTGTTGAGAGTTTTTATCATGAATGGATGTTGAATTTTGTTGAATGTTTTTTCAGCATCTATGGAGATGATCATGTGGTTTTTGTCCTTTTTGTTGATGTGGTGGATGATGTTGATGGATTTTCAAATGTTGTACCATCCTTGCATCCCTGGGATGAATCCCACTTGGTCGTGTTGTATGATCCTCTTGATGTATTTTTCAATTCAGTTTGCTAATATTTTGTTGAATATTTTTGCATCTACGTTCATCAGGGATATTGGTCTGTAATTTTCTTTTTTTGTGGGGTCTTTACATGGTTTTGGTATTAGAGTGATGCTGGCTTCATAGAATGAGTTTGGAAGTATTCCCTCCTCTTCTATTTTTCGGAAAACTTTAAGGAGAGTGGGTATTATGTCTTCTTTAAATGTCAGATGAAATTCAGCGGTGAATCCTTCTGGTCCGGGGATTTTGTTGTTGGGTAGTTTATTGATTACCAATTCCATTTCATTGCTGGTAATTAGTCTTTTTAGATTTTCTGTTTCTTCCTTGGTCAGTCTTGGAAGGTTCTATTTTTCTAGGAAGTTGTCCATTTCTTCTAGGTTATCCAGTTTGTTAGCATATAGATTTTCATAGTATTCTCTAATAATTTTTTGTATTTCTGTGGGATCCATCATGATTTTTCCTTTCTCATTTCTGACTCTGTTTATGTGTGTAGATTCTCTTTTTCTCTTAATAAGACTGGCTAGGGGTTTATCTATTTCATTTATTTTCTCAAGGAACCAGCTTTTGGTTTTGTTTGATTTTTTTAAATTGTTTTATTCTTCTCAATTTTATTTATTCTTCTCTGATCTTTATTATGTCCCTCCTTCTGCTGACTTTGGGCCTCATTTGTTCTTCTTTTTCCAGTTTCAATAATTGTGAATTTAGACTTTTCATTTGGTTTTATCCTTCCTCTTTTAAATAAGCATGGATTGCTATATACTTTCCTCTTAGAACTGCCTTTGCTGCATCCCACAGAAGTTGGAGCTTTGTGCTGTTGTTGTCATTTGTCTCCATATATTTTTTGATCTCTGTTTTAATTTGGTCATTGATCCACTGATTATTTAGGAGCATGTTGTTAACCATCCATGCGTTTGTGAGCCTTTTTGTTTTCTTTGTACAATTTATTTCTAGTTTTATACCTTTGTGATCTGAGAAGTTGGTTGGTAGAATTTCAATCATTTTGTATTTACTGAGGCTCTTTTTGTGGCCTAGTATGTGGTGTATTCTGGAAAATGTTCCATGTGCACTTGAGTAGAATGTGTATCCTGCTGATTTTGGGTGTAGAGTTCAAGGCCCTTCTGTTTCATTGCATTAAACATATCATGCCTTTCTCTGGCCTGTAAGGTTTCTGTTGAGAAGTCTGATGATAGCCTAATGGGTTTTCCTTTGTAGGTGATTTTTTATCTTTCTCTGGCTGCATTTAATACCCTGTCCTTGTCTTTGTTCTTTGCCATTTTAATTATTATATGTCTTGGTGTTGCCCTCCTTGGGTCCCTTGTGTTGGTAGACCTGTGGGCTTCCATTGTTGGAGAGACTTCTTCCTTCCCCAGCTTGGGGAAGTTTTCAGCAGTTATTTCTTCAAAGACACTTTCTATCCCTTTTTCTCCCTCCTCTTCTTCTGTTACCCCTATTATGCAAATATTGTTCCTTTTGGATTGGTCACACAGTTCTCTTAATATTCTTTCAAACCTAGAGATCCTTTTATCTCTCTCTGCCTCAGCTTCCCTGTATTCCTGTTCTGATTTCTATTCCATTAAAAGTCTCTCACACCTCATAAGTCCTTCCATTGCTTGTTTCATTTCTGTTATCTCCCTCTGGACTTCATTCCTTAGCTCTTGCATATTTCTCTGCAGCTCCATTGGCATGGTTATGACTTTTATTCTGAATTCTTTTTCAGGAAAATTGGTTCTATCTATCTTGCCAGGCCCTCTCTCTGGCATTGTTTGAGCGATTTTGGACTGGACAAGGTTCTTCTGCCTTTTCATAGTGATATAACTGATCGCTGACAAGTGGCACTTGGGTCAGCTGGGAGAACAAAGTCCCTTCCTGCTTGCTGGTTGCCTTGCCCTTCTCTGCTGCCTGTGCTGGTTATCCATACACAGGGAGCAGTCTCTGGGTTAATTCCCTGAGCTGCTCAGGGCAGGTGGCCCTCGGGATTTTACTTTTCCATTTCTCTAATGTCCAGTACACCTGCAATGTGTGTCTGGGCTCCTGGCACAGATTATTCGGGCGGGTTATTTAGCAGTCCTGTGCTTCTACTCTCTCCCCACTCTGATTCTTTTCCTCCCACCAGTGAGCTGGGGTTGGGGGAGTGCTCGGTCCCACTGGGTCATGGCTCTGTATCTTACCCTTTTTGTGGAATGCTGAGTTCTCGCAGATGTAGATGTAGCCTGACTGTTGTACTGTATCTTCTGGTCTCTCTTTTAGGAATAGGTGTATTTGCTACATTTTCAAAATATATATGGCTTTGGGAGGAACATTCCATCACCCTACTCATGTCACCATCTTGAGAAATCCTCTCAACTTCCAATTTTAAATCTAGTTGAATTTAGAAGCAATAAC
Organism: Manis pentadactyla; assembly: GCF_030020395.1. Classification (NCBI taxonomy): domain Eukaryota; kingdom Metazoa; phylum Chordata; class Mammalia; order Pholidota; family Manidae; genus Manis; species Manis pentadactyla. The sequence goes on from NC_080019.1 coordinate 85,449,329, forward strand.
AGTGAACATATTAGCTAAATCTCATTTATAATAGATTAAAAGGTTGACATCTTCTGTGACGATCTTTTATGAACTTTCATTTATTAACTATTAAGGATTAATGCAAATGAACTTTTCCTTCCTTTGGCAAAAGTGGTTTTCAGTGGTTTGGTCTCATTATTGTTACATAATAGTTATCATTTCTAAATAAATGAGCACATGCAAATATAATCCCTCTCTGAAAATAAAAATAGTTCCTATTTGAAAATATTTTTGCGACTAACTGAATGTTCTTCAAGTAAATATAGAGAGGTGTTTCAAAGATTTAATCAAACTATGAGCATTTTACATATTTTACAGCAAGAGTAAAAGGAATACAAGGACACCCAAGCCATTTGTTATTAAAATACAGATCTATATAATTGGTATGTAAAGAAATAAGACATCAGCTATGATTAATATTCCAAATTTTTTTAACAAAATATTAACAAGGAAAATAAATTAGTGGAAAATAATGGAGTGGAAAGTATAATCATTTATTTATTTAGCATAATGTATAATTTTAACACAGTTTTTTTCTATCTCTTTGAAGAAAATAAGAGATAAAATAGGACTGTCAAATGAGTTTTGATTTTTAGTATGCAATTTTCCAGTATTATGCAAAGAAACTCTAAAATTGCCCTCACAGGAGAGAGCAAGATAAATTTCAGTAAAAAGAAAATAAATAAAACAATGTCCATTCAATTTTTTAAAAACTTTTCACTAGAATAAAACAGCCACAGACTTGAGGATTATTTTCTTTCTTTTGTTCTTTGTCTGCCCCCTTGTGTTTTCTAGAAAGCTATTACCACCACAAGGTAAAATGGCAGTTATGTAGTGGTCTTACTATATATATATCCAATAAGATCAACTTTTAATATCTCTTTTAAAGTGGCTTAGAAAAATGTCTCAACCTGCTTCAGTTGAGTATACAAAATATATTTAAAACTAGAAATAAAAGGTAGAAAAACTAGAAATAAAATATTTAAAGAATAGGTGTTAGAAAAAAATCTAACATTTTTGAACAAATTGAAGGACAATAGTTCTTTTAATTTCTAAACTTCTAAGTGAAAGCACTTTATAAACTATATGTTTCAAGAATTTCGATGTTTCTATTTTTATGAACTTTGTAGAAATTGGATCTCTGAAGCAATTGTCAAAAAATGCTATATGAAACAATTTGGCTGGGGGCTACTTTATATTCATTCCATGTTCCTTGAATAGATTTTGAAAACATTTCTTACAAAATAAATCAGGTTGTTAATTACCTAAGAGAAGAAGTGGCACATTAATTAGTACGGAATCTTCTTGGCCTTAGAAATGCTCTGGTGAAGATGTGGACTCCATTGCTGATGATCTCATCATTCCTATATTTGCCTAAACTTTAAATACTAATGTTTGTAGGTTGTAAAAGGTCCAGTGAGATCTTGTAAAAGATCCAGTGACATATTCTGGTAACTAATAGATCAACATTGATTTTGTCTTATAAGTTCATAAATTTTAAGTATTTAAACAGGTAATTCCAGACTACAATATCATTAGTCAATATACTTGATGTAATTTTTCATTACTTATTCCATCTCTTTCATTTTACATTTTATATTACACAGAGTTCTTCCATGAATTAGGGGATTTGATTTTGTTTTCTTTTTTGTTGGGCAATTGATTTTTAGCTCTCCATGTTTGAATAGTTGAGTGAATTCTTAAAGGAAATGAATAAGAGAAAGAACACAAACATTGTAATAAATCACAATGCCATTTTCCCAAGTGATGTCCCAGACTTAGATATGACTATGACATTTAAATGTAGTACATAGTTTCAAAATTGAAAGCAGTGAAAACCAGGTAGGCACAAACTATGTTACATGTACACACACGCATGCACTCTTTCTGCCTGAAACTCATTGGTGACCCTGGAAAGGTCCCCTCACCTCTCTGGATTTAGCTTTTTCACCTATACAATGATAATGTAAGAGCTGTTCCATATTTTTTAAACTGAAGTCTACAGATATATTTTGAAGTGTTGACAAGTCCTCCAGGAGAATTTTTAAGGATTTTGTTTTCATAATTATGATAATTTGGCCATACTTGCAAATTGTGTATTGTGGGTAAAATTGCAATATTTCCAAAATCTCTTGCTGGGTTTTTGGGTCTTTTAGGCTACTGACAAGTATTTATCCAGCACTTGGCACAAATTCTGAAGCCCTTATACCGGTTGGTTCGAAAGAACATCAGATGGGACTGGGATGAGATATGTGCAACTGCTTTTACTGCTGCTAAGTGAGCAGTCAAGGCTGTACAGGCCTTGAGTGTAATGGATTCATCAAGGTGCTGTGAGCTAGATGTTTATGTAACTGAAGATGGTTATGGATGCAACCTTTGGCAGTGGCTTGAATGGACCTGCCAGCCTATTGGATTCTCTTCACAACTGTGGAAAGGAGCAGAAGTCTGGTACACCTTGATAGAGAAGCAACTGGCTGCTGTGTACCATGCCTTGCTGGCTACAGAGCCCATTACTGGAACAGCTCTGAAAAGGTAATAATCACCTATCAAATTGTGGGGTGGGTGCAAGACTGGACCCAAAGGCCATGGAGAAGCATGGAGCAAATGGCTACACTGGTCAAATGGGGTACGTAATTACAGTAGCATAACGTCCTACCCACTAGCCCCTTAAGTAGAGAACTCCAAGGCTTATTGGGGCCAGTGACATAAGCCAGTGGAAAGCAGGAAGAATGTGCTTTTTAGCCATTGGTAACCAAGAGTCATTATCAGGAAGGAAAAGCCCCTATACCTGAAGATACTTGGTATACAGATGGCTCCAGTCATGGATGGCCCCAGAAGTGGAGGGCTGTGGCTTTTCATCCTAAGACTGAGACGATATGGATGGAGGATGGAGAGGGTAAGAGCAGTCATTGGGCTGACTTGCAGGCATTATGGCTCATGATCACCCAGGAGCCCTCCCCATAGTTGTCTGCACTGACAGCTGGGCCATCTGTTGGGGCTTGACCCTGTGGCTACAGACATGGCACCATGCCAACTGGATGGTTGGTCACTGGCCCCTCTGGGGACAAGAGTTGTGGCAAGACCTATGGGCCTCTGGTCAGACTAAGACAGTTACCATATATCATGTGACGGGCCATTTGCCTTCAGCATCCCCAGGGAATGATGAAGCAGACACAATGGCCCAGGTATGTTGGCTAGAAGGAAAGCCTGCCTCTGATGTGGCCCATACATCAGCGTTTGTTGCATGTGGGGTATAAGACAATGTTGGCTGTAGCCTGTTGGTGGGACTTTGAAGAAGTCAGTAGACCCTGAAAGGAGTGCCTTGTGTGCTCTAAGATGGACTTACACCTAGTCCTGCAGCAACATGGGACAATAGCAAAGGGGCTGAAACCCCTTGTCAGGTGGCAAATACACTACAGTGGGCCTCTGCCCATGTCAGAAGGGTATTGGTATGCCATGACTTGTGTGGACACAGCTACTGGCTTGCTGGTTGCTTTTCCTGCACATCATGAAGATCAGCAAACCACCAAAAAGGGCCTAGAGCATCTCTTTGCAGCCTATGGCTGGCTGCAGTTGATTGAGAGCAATCAAAGCACCCACTTTACTGGACATGTGTTACATGAATGGGTGCAGCAATTAGAAATAAAGTGGAAGTTTCATATACCATATAACCCTACTGGGGCAGGCATAATGGAGAGGTACAATTTTTTGTTGAAATCTGGCCTGAAGTTGGACACCAATAGTTTATGGGGTTGGTCAGTTCATTTATGGACAATGCTATGGCATTTGAATGAGAAGCCCCAAAAAGGAGCCTTGAGCCCTGTGGATATGCTAACACACATTGCTGCCTCTCCTATACAACTGTACGTGCAAACCAAAGAGGAGTTACTGAAGCCAGGATATGGCCAGCAGAGCAACATCCAGCTGCCAACCAAACTATGTTAAACCTTGGAGACTCTGTTGAATGGACATGGCCCTGGACATTTCAAACATGGACCAGCGATGGATGGCTCTTCTAGCATCTTGGAGAAAAGGCCTGGAAGCTGGCCTCCTGTGTGTTCTTGGAGTAACAGCAGCATGGCCCTCAAAGATCATGGTAGTGTACCCAAAATAGCTGGGAGGTAAGAGTGTCTTATAGGGAAATTTTGTTTTATCTGTATGGCCAGTGCATGTACCTCCCATACCCCTATATATTGACCCATCTGTAACTTGCACAGGGAGGGGGGTGACAGTCTGGTATACTAGACCAGGAAGAGATTCCATTCCTGCCACTGTCCTTTCACAGGACCACTGTCTTGCATGCGTCCTTCCTGATGGACAAGATTTGCCTATGCTGGTATCATTAAAACATGTAGCTTATCGCCCTTAACGTTATTTTCTTCTACAGTCCCTGTGGCCTGGACCCACCCCTGGTTTCAGCTCTTGCGTGATGAGTGCAGTGAACTCCCTACCCATTCAGCTACTGACCTCCTGTGGAATGGTCCAGCTATGGACTTAATCTGCATAGGACTTTAAACCTCACTGGATCCTCTGGCTTGAGGATTATCATGATTTTATTGCTGTTGTTATTGTATGTTATTAGTGCAGTTACAGTGCTCCAGTTTTCTCACACAGGGGCCATTGCAGAAGATGGGGAGCAAGTAGATTGTGAGGCAAGATTTCTGGATTGGTGGGCTATGGAGTAAAATTACAAAATTTCCAGAAACTGTTGCTTGGCCTTAGTGCATCTCCATATCAACTGGTGTTTCCAAGGGTGGAGAGGAGTAGTGCATCTCTGTATCAACAGATGCTTACATGGGGTTGGGGAAGAGGTGAGCGCACACCCGGACAGGAGAGAGGTTTTGCAGGGCCTTTGCAGTTGGGTCACGTGAGACATGGGTGAATGGGAGTAGATAACTTCTTATAAGCAATAAACAGGTTTCTCCCACCTTATTTTTCCCTTTGACTTATTTTGACTTCAAAGGTTTACTTGCCCCGTGCTGGAAACACATTTTCCCCCAAGAGTTACATGTATAATTTAAATGATCATCTTATAATTGGGCCTGGACACAAAACCAAACCTTAAACAGAGGCTTTCAAGTTGTAAGAATGAGTTTTTCAAAATATAGTCCAAAAATCTTTGTTAGTCCTCAAAGGAATTCTTGATAGTCCACAAGCGCTCAAATTTGAGAAATGTTTCTTAAGTCCTTTCAGCATTTAATCATTTTAAAATATGATGTTCACTTGCTTTAATTGGAACTACCAGCAGAAGGCAGCACATTGCAAAGGAAAGACAAGTTGATTTTTCTCTGTTATTTTTGGTACTTAGCTCTGATAAGCATTTCAAAAGAAGCAAACTGATTTAAATCACTTTAAGATACTTGATGTTTAAAGTAAAGCTACAATAACATTTGTGAAAGAAAATTGACAACCTCTAGGAAGTGTTTGCTGAAATCTCTAGCATAATGATGGTCCTCCTTGGCTAGATGGGGAGAAGGGATGTCATGAACTCAGGGAACACAAAAGCCAAAATAAAAACATATTTGTGACATCAGTGATACTGAAGCCAAGAATGTTAAGAGTTTCAAGATAATATAGTCCACAAGCACATAGGTCATTCCAATAAGCCTTCAAAATAATTGAGCTTATGCAAAGATCAGGTTATGAACAACTGTACTGAACAATAAGAACAGCAACTGATTAAAAGACAGACTGGTTGCTGATCAAGTTCAGGATAAACATATTCGAAAGGAGAAGATGGTTGAGAGTATATGGACTAATCAATGGGAATAGCTCTAGACCGAAGGAAATAGCAGGTAAATAGAAAGACTAATATCTACTTGGCTTCTGACTTGTATTTGTTTATAACTAAGATCATCTACCAATAAAAATGATAGGTTCAAACTCTGTCTCCATAAACAAATAGTTCAAGATCCACAAATTTGTTAAGATCATTAAAAAAAGCAGTATTCAAAAATTGCCAAATATAGTATTTTTTATTTTTAGGAGCCAATACAATTAGCTACCAAATTATTTAATTATTCATATTGATGTTACTTTCCTGATATGATTATTTGAGTTTTATTTAATTTGGTCTGATAATCTGAGGTTAACACAATCATGAGTCTTTTACCAAAATATTTAATAGTTTTAGTAAACAATTATATCTAATTAAAAAGTCATAATTGAATAGCATTATATTATAAAACATATCATATTCTTGTAATTAACTTTTTCACATGTTTTACTCCATACATAGAAAAGAGGGAATATACTTCTAATTGCCAACAGAAAGATGACTTTAATTTTAAAATGCAATGTATATTTCTTTATAAAGAGAATTTTTTAAGCCTTAAAAAGACTCTTCATGGACCCTCTATATTCATTCCTGACCAAACACAGCCAAAAAACTCCACAAAAAAACCCCAGAAAAATAAAAACTGCTCATCTGAGAGGGATACACCCCCTTTCTTTCTTATCAATAGTGGAAAAGTAACTGGCTTAAGCAACTTTGTAAAAAAGATGCAACTGGCCTAGAGGTCAAGACAAAAAGCAGAGCAGCCCCTAGTTTATTATGATTTTAACACAAATAAAAGAGAAAGCAAACATCTTTCTCCCTGTTTTCATAGTACACAGGATTAAAAGCAACAGCTGGCTTTGCCTTCCTGAAGCCATCTATCATGAACATGATTGCCTAACATCGCCCAATAGAGTAGGCTGTTTCATAAACTGAATTGGTAAGTATGGAGAGAAGACTATCATTTCTTTTCTGAGACTTCTATCTGGCTATTAATTCTATAGCACACCCTCTTCCTCAGCTCAGAGCAATGTCTCAACACCACTAATCTGTATAACAGCCTCATGATTCTGTCATCTCTATGTGCCACTTATACTATTTGTTTATTTTAGTAATTAGCTATTTTCAAATTAAATACACTTATTCTTAAAAAGGAAACTTCATATTATATAATAAATAGGAAAGCAGTATCACTTGCCATGAATGTAATGAACACATAATACTAATAAATACTATCTGAATAGTATAGCATAGTAATAAATACTCTATCAATGCTCTGAGCCTGAGGACTCACACACTTTTTAAAAAGGATAATAGCAAGTGTTAAAGAATATTGAAAACTTGAAATAATTAAAATCAAACTTTCTTCCTGATGTATTCCAAAAGGTTGAAAGGTAATTGAAGAGATGAATATCTTTCTTGATATGTGTGTGGATATCACAGTGTTGCCTACAATCATCTGGCATCTAGCCATCAGTAAGGAGACCATACTTGCTCAGGGAATGCAGGCTAAGAGCCTGGTACAAGGCCAAGATTGATGGTGGTTCTGTTGCCGGGCAGCTGCGTCTGGGGAGGTCTCTTCCTGCACACTAGGGGAAGCATTAGGCAAAACCTCAACCCAGACAGGGGAGAGTTCTTAACTCTGAGTGAGAGAGAATTCTCGAGCAGGCCAGACAAGTGTAAATAAGGAAAGAAGGAATTAAAATGAGAGTAACAGGGAGTAGCAGCTGCCTTCCAGTCAGCAGAGAGCAAGGAAGAGCAGAGGGAGGAGAGGAAAGCTCACTAAACACCTGCTTGGCTTAGGGCAAATCCTTTGCCAGCTTCTAAAGCCAGGGTCACCTGGTGTCCAGTGTCTGCTTGAATCTGCACTCTGTGGGAACTAAGCCTCTACTACCCTAGCATTTGGGGGAGCCTCAGAGCACTAGATGGAATGGGACTATGTTCTGAGAGCTTCCCAAAGGTAAAGAAAGGAGGTTTTTGGGCAGGCTACCAAACAGCATGATCATACAGCTGCAGTCCTGTCTGGGTCATCCAGGTGACAGGAACTTGCAAGCCCAAATCAGAGATCTCAGTAGCCCCTCCCTACTTGTCTGAAGTAGGACAGAGAGAGTGAAGACCTGTGCTTAAGTCTAGAGAATTAAATGAAATAGCAAAGCAACAGAGACTTTTACCACTGGAAGAGTGCAGAGACAAAGTGTGGTAAGTTAAGCTGTGAGAAGTTTTTATTTAAGGCAGAAAGTGCACACTTGAAGAAAGAGGAGTGTGGGCAACCTCAGGGAGGATGTGCACTTAAAAAGATGGGGATTCTGTCTTTTAAAGATTTTCAAGAATGGGATAAAAGGCCAGGTGGTGCATAGGCTTGTCATGTGGGCTCAGGATGTCTATCTCTGGTGAGAGATACTATGTCATTTTCCATAACTGGTCCTCCAGATAATTCTGTAAGATAAACTTAACAAAAGGAATTTGTTGACCTGGTTCCTTTGCAAGAGAGTGGTTTTTCTCTCAAGCTCTGGGAGCATCAGTTAAGATGGCTTGCCTTGCTTTAAGATAGATTGTTGACCAATTACCAAAAAATGTGTTAGGAATCTTACTTTTCAACTCTGCTTTTTAAAATGGAATCTTTAGCCTTAAGATGGAGCCCCTCCTGTTCCTACTCTACTATTTATATTTCTTCTTCTTTGGAATATTAATTGTGATGCTTGCCCCATGACTCTGCCCTATCTTAGTTCAGACCTTTAACTTTCAAGGCTTTTCGTACAGAAAGTATGAATTTCATGCCTAGCTCTGAGATGACTCAGCTTAGCCTACCAGGCCTCCCCAAGTTGGGGTGGAGTCTGTTCATTACTTACCACACAAGACATAACAAGTTTCATACACTAAAGACTCTGTGCGCTGCTTCTGTCCTGACCATATTTTCTCCTGGGATGCTATCCTCTCACCATGTTTGTTTTAAGTCAATTGGCTGTTAAGATACACTAGCTAGTATGTAAAAGTGAGGACAATTTAGGGGTATAAGTCAAACATAATAAGGTTTGGCAAAAATGTGAAGTTGCGATTTGCTGTTGTATCCAAGTTTACTTACCTCCAATACTAAGAAGTCAGAGTTGTGTTTATTTTGCTTGTTTTCTCAATCATTGAATGTTTACAATCTATTTTTTTGTTTGCCTCCAGAGTCTGCCACTAATAATTCCATTTCTAGAAATTTGGCAAAATAAATTGTGCCCAAATCACATCAGGATTTTAGTCAATTAACATCAACTGGCTGAACATAAGCAATTTTATTCACCAAGATTCAACTCAAAAGCATATTCTCTTCCTTTATTTATCTGCTAAGAGCTTTATTATTTATTTGGAGAGTCATATGTTTTTGTCCTCTTTTTTATTAGTAGTAGTTCACCTATTTTTCATTTCTGTATTCTCCCCTGATACCTATTACTGTGTTTTGTACTTAAAAACTAAAAAATACTTCCTCAATCAATTCAGAAAATGAATAAATAGGAAGTGAGTATGTTGAAACAAGTCTCTATTGCAATCTTCAAAATAATGTTTATTTTTGTAAAGAGGCTTTTGTTTCCTGTATAATAATATTTTGAATGTCTCATGAAAATAAATTTTGAAAATATGTTATTTAGAAAGTTAACTTTGTATTTTAAAATCCAGTGTGTAGAATTTTGACATAATAACAGTGTTTTGTCTACAAATGTACTCTCCTCTTCTCCAAGAAGAATGAAGAAAGTTGTACTTTTATCCTTATTTCATTTAATAAAATGTATATCAGCTCTCAGAAAACTTATTTCACCAAATATTTATTTTACACAACCATGTCACATAATAACAACATATCCAGATGTGGAGACTAAAGCTTATTGAGTTGTTTCATAAAAACAGAACTAACAAACTCTTTTAAAAAGTTTATTTTTTTTAACCTAGCTATAATTTATTACTGAATAAGCTATGAATCAAATTAATTGTTCTCCATATTTTATTGTTTTAAAGATATGTCCAAAGTGGTGAATTATTTCTTCATTGGAATTTTAAGCAATTATGTATATTCTATTTTGTAATTTATTTATTCAGCAAATGTTTAATCTGCCCTGTGTATCAGGCACTTCAAGTATACAGTGATTAATCAGTTTTTGTCCATTCTGTTTAGTTGTGGCTCTTTTGGTTTCAAGTAGAAGAGACACATTAGGACCAGCTAAATAATAGAGCAGTTATTGGAGAAGGAATGTGGCAGTGGAATTGTTAGGGGTGCCGTAGTTTTTCTTCCTCAGTTCTTGTCCCCACTGCGATAAAGAATTGGAGGGCAGAGGCACCTTAGTGAAACAGAGTAAAGGTTTTATTTAAAGTTACACACTTAAGGAGAGAAAAAGTGCGGGTGACCTGAGAGAGAGGCGTGTCCTGAAAGGTTGAGAAAAATGTTTTATTTAAGGCAAAAAGGTGCACACTCGGAGGAAGGGGAGTATAGCCTACCTCAGACAAGAGGCGTGCTGAAAGATTAGGGGTTCCCCCCTTTTAAGGATTTTTTAGGAATGTGACAAAGGACTAGGGGTTTAGGATTGTCAAGTGGTCTCAAGATGTTTCTTTGATGATAGACATTGAATCTCTTCTCTTCTATTATCAGTCCTCCAGGTAATTCTGCAAAATTAACTTGACACAAGAAATTTACTGATCCGGGTCCTTCCCACTATAGCAGCTTCCCTCTGGGAACACATCAATCAAGACTGCCTGCCCTGCCAGCAAGGTGGGCTGTTATTGTTTGTTTGCTAAAGGATATGTTAAGAATTTTACTTCTTCACTTACTGAGTTTTAAATTGCAATCTTAGCTTTAAGGTGGAGTCTTTCCTGTTTTTACTATGCTGTTTTTATCTGGACTTGTTTTCTGAATTAATCATGATGCTTGTCTCCTGCCCAGGTTGCAAATTACTTGATTAGGGGCTGGAGGAGGTAAAAACAGTATATAGGTTAAGTTAAGAAATAGGCTGGGCCTTTTAGCCAGCTGAAGTAAATCTTACAATGTCATTATCTAATTGATATGATAAAGACATGGGCTGTGCTGGGATACTTCTCTTTATCTGGGGAATATCTGGATATTCCAAGTTGCTTCCAGCCTTTGGAGCTTCAACTGATTAATTTATTAATCAGTTAATTAATTGGAATTTTAAGCAATTATGTATATTTTAATAAAATGTGATTCACTGTGAGTCTGTGAGTCTTTTCTGGCTCTCTAGTTTTAACTGGTTAACTCTCTGAGTCCTTTTTAGTGGGCTTTACTGGCCTTATTCTCTCTCCACCCTGCTCATTTTCCTGCCTAACAGAATTATTAAAATACAAAGAATGACTCATAGAAAGAATGGCTCAAGAGTAGGAACTGCATAGAACAAAAGCTCATGGAAATACAATGGAACAACAACTGGGAATCCAGGCTTCTCTTTTTCAGAAGGGGTTCCTCTTCCTTGCTCTGCACTTCTGATTTGACATCGAATAAATGACACAGCGTTACCCTTTGTTTCATAGAAAACCATTGGCTTCTGCTCTTGATGCTGCCACATTTTCTTAGTTACTCAAATGCTTCAGAGAGAAATCTGATTGTTGGACGTATTTTTCCAAACCAGGCCATTTAAGCCATAGGTCAAACCAGGAACAGTAACCCCTAAAAAACCTTCAGAATCAGGGCTTACCTGTTCATCAGGGCTGGGGGTGAACAGGCTCTCTTAAGTATCCCTGGGCTTTCTTGTACATTTCTCCCCAAAAACATGTACTTTTTTTGAGATAAATAAGCATATTATCCAAAGTCATCTTTGCATATTCAGAGGTAGAACCTAATTTTACTTACTAGCTTTTTCAAATAATATGTTGACTTTTAAAATATTTGTTCCTATGTCACTTTCAATGCAGTATTTTTAGCAAGTTATAGACTTCTGTTTTGTAAGATATTTTTTAGTACTATACTTAAAAATTTTCCAAACTACTTTCCAAGATTTTATTTCAGCTTTGTGTATCTATCTTTATAATATACTAGTGCTAATATTTGCCTTTCGGTTTTGCTTTGGTCAAGATTGGGAGAAAAACATTTTTTATTCTTGTTAAAAGAAACTATGCTATAAGCCATGCTTTTAATTTCTTGGAAAAGAATTTATAACCTAGAAATTATTCACCACTAGAGAATTTTGAAAAATTCCATCCAGTTTATTTCTGAAGTTATTTCCTGTTTTCTTATTAATTCCTCTTTTATTGTTCTTGTCATGTTCTCTATTTGATATAATCACTTTTGCTACTTTGTATTCTTTAGCAATTTTCCATTTCCAGTTTAAATAAAAATTTATGTTATTTAAATATAATATTTCAACAGTCTAATGTATAACCTTTCTCTAGTCCTTATTTAATGACACATCATAGCTTGTCTTTCATTAATTAGACTGATACTTTGTCTCTTTGGAAATTCAAATAACTTGATTTCATTTGCTTTCAATTTTGTTTGCTTCTGCTCTTTCAATATTTCCCCTCCTGGGTTTCCTTTTTGCTGTGTAGATGGAGACTTAATGGCAGCAGTTACTTTTGTTTTTTTTCCAAATGTAGACATTTAAGTCAACACATTCCCCTTAAGGAAGATCTCTGGTGACAAGGCATATCTGCTGTGAAGAATTATGTTTTTCTTTTCTTCTTTTGTTTTTTTCTGTTCTTTTCTAACAGTTAGTATGGAAATTTTCAAATATACAGAAAAGCTGAAAGAATTTTACAGGGAATACTCATGTACCCAACCACTTCGATTTGACAGTAAATCTCACATTACATCTGCTTCAACAGCTCTCTGTTCATCTACCCATCAGTCCAACTGATTTTCTGATGCATTTCAAACTTGCAAGCATCAGTGTATTCTTTCCCTAAACATTTTAACCTGCATTTCACTAACCAGAGTACAGTATTATTTTTGTTTTTGTTTTCTTTGAGACAAATATTATTAAAAATGTAAAGCACAAATTGTAAATATATCATCCTGACAAATGCATGTATCTGGACAAATCTGATCCCTATCAATATACAGAATACTACTATTACCACAAAAATTTCTCTCATGCTCCTTCTGCAATAAATCCCTCCCACAGGGCCACAGAAGCAACTTTTGTTCAGATTTTTTTCCATAGTAGATTTGTGTTTGTAATTTTAAGAAATCTTTTAATATGCTTAGTTTTTCATCATTAATCAAAGTGTTATTTGATAAGATACTACATTAAGTTTCAGTAATAAGAATAATATTATAGTATTTTATAGTCTATTAACATTTCAAATGTCATACAGCATCTGATTTGACCCTCAAAGAAACTTTATTTTACAGATGAAGAATTTTAGGCTGTTAGAGGTGGAAAAACCCATTTTGGTGCAGTCAAGACTCAAATCCAGATTTATGAATGCCAGAGCCAATGCTCTCCCATTATTTCATAGACTGTGGTTGTTCTAATTTTATTTATTGTAGAATAATAATGCACAGATTATCCATAAAGTCTAGAAACATGTTTAATTTTTTTAAACAAAATTCAACTACTTATTTTTTCTCTGAAATATGTTAAAGTGAAGTTTTATTCAGTGAAAATAGGAGACACAGCACATGAGGCCACACTTCCCAGATGAAATGTGCATGGTTTAGGGGAATGCTCTTTAAATGCATTGTGTTCACTATAATTTTGCACAGCACCTTGAAGTATGTATTGCTAACAAAGAACAATGTATTGGACATACTACGTGACATTGAACATGCCTTACCTTGCAATGTAGTATTGATAATTTTAATAAATAGCATTTGTATCCAAATTTCACAGAAGTCTATGGCATTTATAATTCGGCCTGTTAGCACATTAAATAAAAACACCTACTCCAAAGTATATTAACACCAAACTGAAGACCACCGGGCATAAAAACAGAAGAGTAGAAACTTACAAGGTGCAGAACATTTTGCTTAAAAATAAACAAAAATCAGTATGTCATTGAACTTCTTAGTTCTGAAAGTTTGACGACAATGGAATATGCCTTTAAAATTCAAAGGTATAATTGTTTTCAATGAAAAAATGTGTAACCAGCCAAATCCTCAATTAAGTATGAAAGAAGAATAAATAATTTCCAGGCAGTCATAAACTGTGTGTCCATTCACATTTTTCAGGAAGTTACTTTTCCTGAGAAAAGTAGTGGAATTTGCTTCCCCACTACAAATAAGGAGAAACCAAGATAAAGACATTGAATCCAGAAAAAAACGAATCCAATACTGGAAAGAGGCAAAGGGATGCCACAAGGATCTAACCCAGTAGCAGCTTCAGAGAGCCAGTCCAGATTCCAGTGGGAAGACAGGGAACTCAGGAAAGATGAGATAAGTTAGCAGATGTGTTTGATCATGTGAGAAATGGAATCCAAAGGGACTTTACAGCTCTGTTGTTGAAGAGTTCGGGAATAGTTAGTGTTAGAGACATAGAAAACCAACCAAAAAAAAAAAAAAACAGAAAGGATAAGTAACAGAATGATAAGCTATCAGTAAATTAAGTTGTAGAGAGAAAGGAATACAATCATAGTGCAGTGTTTAACTCAGCGGTGAGTAATATTTATACATTTTTTATAATACATTGTAATGACAAGGTAAATACTAAATGGAGATCTAAAAATCATGATCTAATTTTACAGGGATGTTGAAAGAGAAGAAGATAATTGGGTTTAACTATCTGTAAGAATGTGTATACTTACCTTTCAGAAAGAAGCCAAAAATAATACTTCAAACTGAGAAATCAAGAAATAGCTAGATAATTATCAAATTTTGAATTAAGGAAATTCTAGTGTTTTGTCATCTATAAATACTGTAAACTTACTTACAACCTAGTAAAACATATTTTGAAATAGTATTTTTGCAAAACACTCTGCTAGCCACAGCCAGGGTTGCAGGGGCAGCATGATGTATAAGATATGATCTTTGGCATCAGAAGTTTCTATTTATACATTATCAACTTGTCACAAACTCAGAATTTTTGAGATATTGTATTATGATTACATATAGATGTCTATATTAGTGGTACTAACATACGTGTGGGAATTTAGTGGCAGAAGGTATCTCCAGCTGACATTTAAAGTAAGTAGGATTTGATCTGGAGCTTGAAGATAGAATTTTGGCAGGGGGTGATGGAGGGAGCATTCCAAGATGAAGGTTATCACGAATTAAAGAAACAAAAAGGGGGTGCTACCCAATATGTAGTAGACTCTAAATATGCAAAAGAGAAACACAGTGGGCTAGAAAGATAATGTAGGATATCTTGGTTGAGCCTCTTGAAGTGGAAATGAAGGGATTTGGACTTGATCCCGTATAGTAGGTAGCTGCTGAAAGTTTTTGAGTAATGGAGTGTCTTGCTAAAAAGAATTGCTTTAAGTTTCTTAACACTCAGATATTTGGAGGAATAATTGAGCTAGAAATAAGAATTTTGTGAATTTGCTCAAATAATTCAAGCAGGAGAAAATAAAAATAAAAACTAGAAAGTAGAAAAGGAAAGCAAGTGTTTGTGTGTGAGACAGACAGACAGAGGGAGATTCTTTCAAATTGCAAATATGATTCTGCCACTCTTACAACCCTTCAGTTGTCCACTCTGACCTCATGATACATACATAATATCTTTAACATAACCTGGCCCACATGATCTTGCTGCACTAGGCAACCCTATATTTTAATTTTTTTTCATGTTCTGGTTTCACTGGTCTCTTCTCATTTCCATTATGTTCCCTCTAGACACAAAGCCGAGATTCCCTACAATTCTCACCCTCCCTTCACTTGTTGGCACAGATCATATTCTTTGCCCTGTTTGTGCCCATCATGAGAAGAAACTCAGGGCTCCTGATACACGTATCTCAGACTCTCATTTACTCAGTACTCTGAATATAGTCCCTTATTTTACCCCACCTTTCACCTTTTTCTTCCTGATTCTTTCTACTCTTTCTTCCAGAAATCATGGCTAATCAATAGCAAAATCTCCTTACCTCAAACCCCAACTCTACTGTGAAAGTTTCTTATTTTTTTGCTCTGACTAAAACTTATCTCTCCTCAAGGGCTGATACTCCTGCAGCCCTTGGAGTCAATGCAGCCCTTATACCAATGGGCCTGAAAGTGGCAGAAGCATCCTTATGGATTTTTATTGCCTCTTTAAGTTCCCCTCTCCCTCCCTCTTCTTTAAAACCCCAGCATTGAAAGTCCTGTTTCCAAACTGTAACTGCCCACCTTATTGCTGTCATCTATAGACTTCTTAACCACTACCTAAATTTCCCTGCAGATTTCAGATCATGGATTAGTGATGCATCTCTCCACACACTTCAGTCAGAATTGGGATTATAATATCCTTCTAGATGATCCTTCCTTTTTCACCTGAGGTTTTCTGTCTATATAGAGCTCTTATAAAGCTATTTCCTACATCATATATCAGCTTCTCATTCCTGTTGGTTGGCTATATCCTAGATTCTGTCATTACCAATAATCGTGTTATCTTCATAAACTTAATTTCTGACGTTCCACTGTCTGACCACACTCTCTGCCTTTCAGTTTATTCCCTCTTTCTATTTCAACTTCAGTGATTTTTCAAACTTACAAGGATATTTGAGCCATGAGAATATATTAAAATGATCTCATATTTTCCTCTCTTAACTACCTCCTGTCCTTGCACCTCTGCTCTATCCCCTTAGACTCTGTGGTCCCTTATTTCAGTCCTTCCCTTGTAAGGAAGGAACTCACACTCATTCCCGTGATCTCGCTATCAGTCGACCACCTATTTCACTGAAGAAACTGAAGCAAATGAAAGAGAACTTCCCAAACTCCCCATTACATTATCTACCAATGTATGTACATCTGTTTGCAAATACTATGCCTTCCATTCTGTAACTGTGTGTTCTTATACAAAACTGACCCACATCTAGATCCCAGCCCCTCTTGACTAAGCTCATTGCTCCGAAACACTCCAAAACTCAAACTCCAAAACTTTATAAACCTTCCCCACTCTATTGAATTTTCCTCTTCAATATTCAAACATTATTAGTCCTTTCACTGAATGAAAGAAAGAAAGGAAGAGAGGGAGGGAGAGAGGAAGGAAGGAAGGAAGGGAGGGAGGGAAGGGAGGGAGGGAGGGAGGGAAGGGAGGGAGGGAGGGAGGGAGGGAGGGAGGGAGGGAGGGAGGGAGGGAGGGAGGGAGGGAGGGAGGAAGGAAGGAAGGAAGGAAGGAAGGAAGGAAGGAAGGAAGGAAGGAAGGAAGGAAGGAAGGAAGGAATCCTTGTGCAAGACCATGTCCTCCAGCTACCACAGCAACTCTATTTTCCTTTCAAGGAAATTCTTAAAAGTGTTCCTACTAGGCTCCAGTTCTTCTCCATTTATCCTCTCTTACTTCACTGCAATCTGTGTTTTTCCTCACAATTCCATCAAAATACTCTTGGAAGTGTCACCAATGACTCCACATTACTAAATTGTAATAGTTAATTCTCAATCAACCATGCCGTCTTTTAACAGCAGGAGTTAGGGAGGTTGATTATCTTCCGTTTTGGGAATGTGGGACTGAACACTCAGTTCTACATTTCTAGACTTCTTAGTCTCCTCTGCTAGTTACTTCTCAACCCTTCAACTTTCAGTGTTGGCATACCTCAGAGTTTAACCCATAATCTCTCCTTTTATCTATCTATACTCACTCCGTAAACACTCTTCCCCCACAAGACCTTTACTGAGATATAATTAACATGTAACATGGTATAAATTTAAAGTAGAGAATGTAATGATTTTATATATGCATATATATTACAAAATGATTGTCATAAAGTTAGTTAACAACATATCCATCAATTCACACAATGACAATTGTGTGTTTGGGTGGTGAGAACTTATAAAATCTGTCTCACTCAGCAACTTCAAATGCGCAACATGGTATTCTCAACTATTGTCACTATGCTGTACATTAGATCCCCAGCACTTACTCATCTTATAAATGGAAGTTTGAATCCTTTGATCATTTCTCCCCATCACACCCCCGTTCCTGGCAACTACAAATCTGTTCTCTACTTCTGAGTTCAGTTTTTTCAGGTACCACATACAAGTGAGATCATACAATATTTATCTTGTTCTGTCTGACCTATTTCACTTAGCATAACTCCCTCAAAGCTCAGCCATGTTGTTGTAAATGCAAGATTTCCTTCTTTTTTTTATGGTTGAATATATATATCACCACATTTTCTTTATCCAATTATTTGTTGATGGACATTTAAATTGTTTCTGTATCTTGGCTGTTGTAAATAACACTGTAATGTTCATAGGAGTGTAGAAAGCTCTTCAAGATACTTCATTTCCTTCAGATATATATTCAGAAATGAAATCACTGGTTCATATAGCAGTTCACTTAGTTGATCTGTTAAGAAGGTTTTTCTTACCATCTATGTTTCAGTGTCTTCAGATTTATATCTCCCACGTGTCTCTCCTGCACCCCCAAAACTTAGATACAGTGGCAATCTGACATATCTAATATGCAATCAAATACACCATGATCAAAAACTATAGTTTTCAAAATTTCAGTAAATGGAATTCTTTCTTTCAATTGCTTAACCCCAAAATCCTGTATTAATCTTTTCTTCCTCTTTCTTTCACATCTCACATCAATTTCATCAGTAAATCCAATTGGCTTCACTATCAAAACTCTCCCAATCTGATCACTTTTCATAGTTTATATCACTATCAAAGTGGTAGAAGCCACTATCATCTTTATTTCAATAATCTCCAATAAATTGCTGATAGTTAATTAAAAATTATTTTTAGCATAATTTGTTACTTCTTATATTCAACCACTATAAAGCAATACCAAAAGAAACAAATTTGGTTTTAATTAAGGAATTAAGCAGGATATTTACCAAATAACTTAAATATGTCAGTTTTTAACTAGGGACATGAGTCCAACATAAAAGTTGCTTAGAAAGTTATGTTACAGTTGATATAAAATGTGTGGGTCAAAGTTTCCATTTTTTAAGAATCAGTAGAAAAAAATATGGAATGTTTATAAATCAGTAAAATTTGTTGTCATGTCCCAAATGTCCCTTGGAAACTCCTAATGTATATGCCCAAAAGTTTAATTCTAAAACTTATAAAACAAAGGAAAATACTTCTAAAAATACAAAACAGGAAAATAAACATAAAATTAAATGAGTTTAATAGTGCTTCCCTTTAACTCATGTAACGTTTGTATGCTCTCACTACAAGAGGTGTTCTAGTACTTTAACAATGACAATAATAAACAGACTGTTCTTATAAAGCAGAAATATTATGTGCCCTAACAAAGTTGTAAAGAAAAAAAAATGCTAGGGGAATGCTAAGTTTTAAATTAGTTAAAAGAAACAAAGTTTAAGAGAACAGTACAAAATAGTGACCAATAAGGCAAATTACATTTTCTTTTAGAAATAAGTAATAGAGATCATACATCAAGGTCCTATAATGATGAATGGGAAACACTTTGTATTACAATCCCAACTGTCTGTGTAAATGTATTGCTGTAAACTGAATCAGAAATTAGGACATTGTAAAAAGGTTTATAGATTTCCATATGAATCTGACCAAGAATCAACATCAAATAAATCATAGCTGTGGCCATCAGTGTCATAAGAACAAATACACAACCATTAGATGCTTATTATTCAAGTTAAGTTAACAGGAGCCCTACACTAGTTATACAATTTATATGCTTTCTCACCCACACACTCATATACACAAACATACACATGAAGACTTGGGACACACAAATACCATGAACAAATATTTGTAAAGGTAAAGACTGTTCTATTCTAAACATTAAGGAAAAGATTGCCATAATTAATCAAATCTGAAATAAGGTCCAAGTTGGATATAGAAAAAAAAATGAATTGAAAAAATAAAACTAAAATTATAGAAAGAAAGAATAGATGGAATTCCCTAAATCCACAGCCAAAATTTCTTTAAAATATAAGAAAGATTAGTAAATTGTGCCTTTTCCTCTGTATTTTATTTCAAGGTGATAGTACTCATGAGTTTGCTTAAGGAAGATAATATAAATTTCAACAGGTCCTTTCAATACCCTATAATGCAGCGGTCCAAGCATTGAACCGGGCCAGGTATTCTGGGTACTAGAGATGGCAGGGAATCCTGGCTGAAAAAGAGAATGGAGGCAGGATTTCATGTAGATAAAAGATGCCAGTAGTCATAATTTTATCACTATGCACCTAGTTTTCTTGCAGTTGATTAAGGTAGGAATTAACTAGTCATTTGACCATTAAATGGTTAATATTAGGAATAAAATAGCTGCAGCAAGTGCAAGGTTTCCTGACTTCCTTGGTTATAGGTACTCTCATCTCCTGTTAGATTGATAATCCTGCCAAGTACTGCAGGGCTAATTTCCAGAGTCAGAGTTCTGAACCCAGAACCCAATTCCGTCTTTTAAATATGTAAGTCTCTTTGAGTGAGTTACTTTATTGCTCTAAGTCTCTGTTTTTTCATCTATAAAATAGGGGTACTGTGTTAAATTTTTGAAATTGAACTATTATTTTTGAAATTGAAATAACATATATAAAGTTCTAGCAAGTGAATGTCATTTACATCATAAAATGAATGAATCAGCAGCCTTCAAGAGCTGACTGGAGATAGGAGAAAAATCATTGGTCTTCTATCCTTTCTGATTGGATAACTAGATGAATGGTGATGCCATTCATGAAAATAAGGATAAAAGAGGATGGGAATGGTGTGGATATGGGTCAAGGATGGATATGGAGAAGAGAAAGATGATTCCAGACTTAGGCATGTTGTGATTTAGGTGCCTGCTTATAAAAGGTGCCTTTCACTGCTTACTCATCCGTATCTCTTTCTAAGGAAAACTACATTCAACATGTACCATTTGGCACTATGCCCTGCCTATTCCTTACTCAAAACCCATAGACATGGCTGAAAATTAGACCCTTCAATCAAAAATTGATAATGAGCTCATTAGGCTAAGAAAGTTGTGCTGAAGGAATATGCAGACTTTGTTGCTAAAATGACAACTTGAAGCTACACAGAAATTTAGTATGATGAGAAAATACTGAGAGGTGATAGTTCCGATAGACAGATAGGTAGACATATAGATCGGCTGGCTTCCATTTACTAACTGCTGCCTTTTAAATTTCACATCCTTAGTGATGCCTAACTGTACTTACTTGGACTTGTATTCTGAACTATGATTTTATCCTTAAAATAAGCCTCCTTTGCAACCAGATATACCCTGACTAGCAAACTGTGGGTGAAGTCATTTATCTAATTGATATTTTCTGTTTTCTATAATTCCCAAAGGAGTCTATTACAGTCATTACTACATATGGTCAAAAATCGCAGATAACCTATTTTAGCAAATTTACAGTGATGACATTGCAGAGAAGTTCATATCACACTCATGTACTTTGAACTCAAATATGTATGTTCCTCATTTCAGAGTTGACCTGAAATGAAGGGCCATGTTTATTTCATGGATTAAGAAATTATATGTCACTTAATCTAATCCCCTTCCCAGAAACCCAAGAAAATGCATCACTAAGCAGACATTTTTACTTCTTTGCTGCAAGGCCTTCTAACATACCATCATAAGAAGTTTAATAGAGAAAATATATAAAAGGCTATAAAATGCAGTGTGCTAAGAAACCAAGAGTTGCATAATGATTTCACATTTTTCTAAGTCTCATATTTAGGACTCCGTATGTCAATTTGCCTTTGAGAAAAGGTGAGAGAGGTGAAGCCTCCCATTAAGAGCCTAGCTATATTCTCAGTTCCACACTTTGGTGGTTCCTGGGTGGGAAAGGATAGCTTCATATACATTATTACCTAATTTTTCAAGGCAGGGACTTAATTTATCTCTTTTTACAATTCTTGGGACAACTGGAATAATAGTTAACCATCACAAGAATCATTTAAACATATCAATTTATTTATTTATTACCAAATATATCTGGAAGGTGGCACCTTTCTATTTACAGAAAGTTGTGGGTAATACACTGTAATTTATTAAAGAAAACTAACCTGACTTTTTAATTACACTTATTTCTAAAGACTTTGTCAATCAAAATACAAGTAGTCTTTTGTATATAAAGTACAAAATACAAAATGCATCATTGGTTCACTGATTCAAGCAAGCCATTTCATCGCTTCCCTTACATGGAACTCAGATTTGAGAGGGTAATGGGGGCCTCAGAGTTCATGGCCTTGGAAAGAGAATATCATTGAGTTGTGAGCTGTGAGAAATTATAGATATGTGAGGTCAGGGAGCAGGCTCTGCTAGGACATGGGGACATAGCAACTATGAAACACAAGAAAATAAACTTTGTGAAAGAAGATATATAGAATGTAAAAATGCAAGTGACTAAAAGATCTTTGAAACCATCATGCAAAATTTTAACTATTGATGAATAATATTACTATGTGAATGCTAGTATTATGAAAAATTCACTAGGGTGTTTCTACCAGTAATAATAAAATATTGCTCATTCAAAATTACAGTCCTCAATGGTTCTTTATCACAGACATTATCAAGAGTTGCAATGTTTAGTTTGTAAACATTATATCCCAAGGATTTTTAAATCTCAGAGGAAAAATGTAGGTCCAAAAAAGAAACATAATTAAGTCTATTCTATTTGTATAATTAACTCTAATCCAGAATTTGAAAAGCTTTCCTCCCACTTAAGGCTTGACCTCCAGTACATGGGAAATATGTAACAGTCTTTGTACATAGATATGTAGACATTGTTTTGAGAAATGTTAATCAGCTATTTTGAAATATCTTGCTGATTTATTACACATCTAAAAGTTCCTCTCTTTTACAATTAATAGTGACTAATGTCATTTTTGTGCAGAAACAGCCCACTGAGAGGTGAAGTGGGCACGATTCATGTTCTTACAACCTGTCATCACGTGACTGGCCTAAGCCTTCTTGGGTGGTGGGGGGAAAAACATTGGTTAGAATTAGAAAATCCCACACATTTATCCCCTTTGTCTGCAACAGAGGGCACAGGGTGGTGAAATTGTTTTAGTACATTTTTAAAATTAAACATGGGCTTAATTTCTCTCATCAAGATGAAGAATGTCAATGCTTCAAAACAGAACACTCAGATCTCTTGGCATTAATAAGGCCCCCATCATTCTGACTCCCTAAGATTGGGCCAGGTTAGGTTTTTGGATATATGGAAACAGAGAAGGATTTTTTGAGGGATATTTCTCACTTACATAGCTGCTTTTGTAAGGACAACAATGCAAAATCCTTTTTCTAGTTTATTTTAGTCAATCCTGCATGGAAGTTATAAAGCATTTACTGCCAAAGTTGAGACAAGTCATTCATATTTCATTTCTTTCTCTCTATGATATGTGCACAGTTTGAAAGGAGATATATTAAATGACAGAAATTTAAGAAGAAAACCATATAAATGATAGTCAATACAATAGACATTATCAAGAGAATATTTTATTTGCTATTATGATTGCATCTAACAGCAGTATGTAACTTTAAACTAAACTAAGACAGGTGCAAATCTAGATGTACATTATTTTCCCTCTGAGGACTATGTGGTGATTATTTTTGTGGTAACATAAATAATACTCTTAAATTTCATGATTCAGACAAGCACACAATTTCAGGATATTCATCATTTAGCTCCTTAAAGGCAATAATAAGACATTGAAACAGTCTTATCTTGATTACATTATAAGTTCAAATGTAATGATCCAAATCAAATCATATTTTCTCATTTGGCAGATATTTTATTATTCTATATTTAACTGATGAATGTCTGAAAGAAACCAGGAATAAAATTAATCAACACACAAAACATTTATTACATACAGATTTCTCTCCCTTTAAAAGTCCTAGGCAGGCAATTTAAGTCTTTCTGTATTGAGAAACTCACAAATGAATTTATTGTAGTTGGGAGTGAGAGGAAGGGCTGTCTTTTATTTAAAGAGCTGAATATGACTTACTCTGTCCTAAATAGGAAGCTGTGGAGAAAGATCCAGGAATGTTGATCTGGGCTGCTCCAGGGAAGAGAAGGAAGCAGAGTTCTGCTCAAAGATCCCTGCATCCTTACGGTGACTTCTCCAGATGTCCATAGCTACTGTCACACAGGCTCGCCTGCCTATATGCTGCAACCAAGCAGGAAGGATTCATTAGTCCTTGCTTGTGAGCAGATACCTACAGGAAAACGAGGATTTCTAGATGCTCTTGGAACATATCATACAGTGCTTTTTATCACTATTATTTGTAATTTTTTGCCAAGAGAACATCTGTATGTTCTCAACAAAAAAAACTAAGGAATTTTCAGTCATTTCTGTAAACATTTGTCTAATTATCAGCCATTTCCAATAAATATTTGTTTCATGAATCCATGGGGGAAATGAGGCAAAGGTGAGGGAGAAAATGTCACAATGGGTTTTGGTTTCAGATTAGGTAGTCTCATGAAATAAGGCAGGGGACTCCTCAGTCTTGTGTTCCCTAATGAACCTAGTACAGGTTCTGCCAAGGGATAGTGCTTAAAACACACACTAGCTGGAAGAGTAATCTTGGATGGTATATGTGTATGCGTTTATACATGCATATACACACACACACACACACACACACATATATATATATACTTATATGTAATTATATAAGAAGCAATATATAATATTTGCTATATGTCTTTATCACATCTATTTATTCATTAGATATATACATATACATGATTATATTTATATTTACATGCTAGTTAGTAATGGTGGAGAACACAAGGATTTATGAAGTGCTATTCTAACAAATGTTTAACAACCCTCTCTCTGTGAAAAGTGGAAGCTGGGGGGAGGATAATACTCATTTAAAGGATTTACCATATTCTGTGGAATGAATATTCCCACTATGGCCAACTTCAAGCCACCAGCTTGACCTCAACTAGCTTGAAACATTCCTGAAAATTTAACAATAAGTTCTTTTGAGCTGGTATGCCTGGCATCCAGCACACCATTGGCTATGCATGTATGCATCTGCTTTATACATAGGTTGATAGAATGTTAGGTGTCCATTCACGTGAAAATGTTTCCTGAATCATAGAGGAAATTACTTTTTGGTCACATTACCTTAGACGTTGCCATTCTAAATAGCCATTGGCCTTCTGTGACCTATTTCACATTATAATAAATCAAATTATAATTGCATCAACCATTGATAGTTTATCAGTGTTCTTTTGTAACTGAATACAACTTGTTGGGCACAATTAATCTTCAGACAAAAATGCATAAATTATTGTTATTAATTTTAACTGGCATACATTTGCAAAATTCCTGTGATGTACAGTGAAAGAAATTAAATATCATTTCATTATATGAAAGAAACTTTGTTTTAATGACACAAGAATTTTAATTATTTAAGATATAACTACTATTCTCATTTGTTCTTAGAAAAACTCTCTTACATTTCTATTCTCTTTTCAAATGACTTTGGTAAGAATAAACTTGGTAATTAAAGGTGAAAAAAACAGTTTAATATATTTGAACTTTCTCATGTCCAAAATACTTCTGTTATACTTGGCACATCTTCGAAACTTTTTAAAGTACTTTTTAGACAGATTGAAAGCATGTGGGGGCAAAGATAACATCAAGTTAAAAATGACTCATTCTAAGTATTGAAGTTCCTCCAAGTAAGTTAAGTCATTTCTATTACTTATATTCCTGCTAATTTGTGTACAAGAACATTTACAGAGGTCAATCAAGGCAATATTTTAATATTGTGGCAGCCACTACACAGAACTGAAAAATGGAAATAAAAGAACATATACATTCTTATATAGGTGTGACTTATTCCCATTATTTTAAAGAAAAATAAATTAATTTATGTCGTTGAATGTGAAGTACTGTGTTGGGAGAACCTCTGCTGCAGGAAGATGCAACAGACATCTTCTATTCTTCCTGTTTAGTGCAACTAAAAACATAAAACCTTGAAAGGAGAGGAGCAGCAGACCAGCTAGAGACTTTGGTACCCAAGGAGTAGCACAGTGGTGACTCCCCATTTTTTTTTGTCTCATATATACAAGACTTGGAATTACAGAAGTACAACCTTGAAATGCCAATAAGCACAGACAGAAAAATGAGCCCCAGTAAAAGCCTGACCTCTTTAGCCAAAGGGGTAGAAAAGGGGCAGTCAGCAAGATAGAAATCTTTTAGACAAAACCATTCTAACCAAACCAAACACCAGAGAAAAAAACTGGTCTGCTCCCACCTGCCAGCAGAGACTGAGTGAGGTACCTGGACTTCTGCCTTATTGCCTGTAAAGGACCTCAAACTTCCCTGCAGGGAGCCAGGATTTCATCCCCACTGGGTAGTAGCAAGGCATCTGCCGTACTGCTGGTCCCCACTGGGGTGATGTCAGAGGAGGCCTGGCAGAGAGTCAGGACTGTCACCCTTGCCTAGCAGTACAGAGTCACAGGTACTGCAATGTCCACAGAGGCTCCTCAACAAAGCACCATGGCCCCAGACTAAGATAAAACACTTGCAAACCACAGATCTGATGAAGGACTAGTATTCAGAGCACATAAAGAACACACACAACTCAGCAATAATAAAAAAAAGTCCAGTTAGAAAATGAGCAAAACACATGAATAGACATTTCACTGAAAAATATATGCAGAGAGAAAATAAGCACTTCCATTAGCCATTAGGGAAATGCAAATTTGATGCACATTAGATATCACTAAATATCTATCAGAATGGTTAAAAATAAAAATTAGTGACTTTATAAAATGCTGATAGGATGCAGGAAACCTTGAATAACTCATATGTTACTAGTGGAAGTGTAAAATGATGCAGCCAATTAGTAGTTTCTAAAAACTAAACATGCAACTACCACATAACCCAGCAACTTTACTTCTGGGCATTCATCCTAGAGAAACTAAAACCGTGTTTACACCAAAATCTGTACAAGGATGTTCAAAGCAGCTTTATTCCTGATAGTCAAAAACAGGAAACAACCTAGATATCTTTCAACAATTGAATAGTTAAACTGTGCTGCATTCATAGCATAGAAAAACAACAGCAATAAAAAAGAATGCAACACTGATACATGCAACAACCTAGAAGGATCTCCAGAGGATGATACTGAGTGGAAAAAGCTAATCCTAGAAGGTTACACTGCATGATTTCATTTACATAATATTTTTGAAATGACAAAATTATATAAAAGGAGAACAGAATTGTGGTTACTAGGGCTTAAGAAGGTGGCAGTAGGTAGGAAGTGAGGATAGATATTAAAGGGCAACATGAAGGATCCTCAGGGAAATGGATATGCTCTAAATCAATGTCAATATCCTGGTTGTGATACTGTCCAATTTTTATAACATTTTACCATTGGGAGAAACTGTGTAAAGTACACACAAGATCTACCAGTATTATTTTTAACAACAGCATGGATTCTACAATCACCTTAACTGAATTCTTCAATTAAAAAATACTATACTTTGAGCCAGGAAATGTGAGATGCAAATGCTCTTATGTAAATTCAGACATATTTGTAGGTAGTATTCATATTGCTTTAGTGCACTGACTCAGGTGGAGACTATTTATTGCTTCACAATAACGTTTTATCTGCACATATAATATTCTGCACACTTTTTCATACCATACCATTGAATCCTTGTTCTTTTTCCTTTATTTCTCAGTTTAATAGTAGATGTTACACTGTGGGTTTTCTTCCAAAAAAATAATTCTATTATTTTTAATTTCCCTAGAATTGTCAATTTAGAACTTTGTATTGTAGAGTACCTATAAGTAAACTTTAAAAATTATGATTGGCAAATATTTCCAACTTTGTAAAGCATATTATGCAAATTAAAATTAAAAAATATCTTTCTCATCTGTGTAAACAAAACTAGACAGTTATAAGATTAATGAACTGAGCAGACTGTCTTTAATTAAAATAAATATACCAGACCCAGTTAAGAGAAAGGTAAGCCATATTTCTTGAATTTTCTTATTTCTACCATCAGCAGTGAATTTATTGCCTACTATCATTGAAGTATTTGTTCTTCCCATTAATTCTTGTTCTTGGACTTTGACATGCATGTATCTATGCCTCCAAACATTCTCCTATGTCAGCACCACTCTTTGATGTCCTGGATCTAAGAGGATTTTCTCACTATTTCTGATTTATTTTCTTCTTCATTCTTTTCTTGTGTTTACAAAGCAGGTTCTATGTGATAGAATTCTTTTTCTTGCATCCTCTTCCCCCACAGGTTACCTAAGAAATAGAGTTTTCATTTCTCTAGGGAATAATATTTGGAAACTTCTTCTTGCCCTTTGTTCTGTATATGTAATTCTTCCTGCTGTTTGAAAGGAGGGTCATCTAACAACCAAAGGTGGACAAGGTCCTTGTATTTGTCACAGATCTACATATTGCAAAAATGAATTGTGAAAATTTCATGCACCATGTGTTGGATTCTAAATCAGTCAGCACACCAATACTCTGGATTATTTTAAGTTGAAATTGATACCCTCTGAGACTTAAATGAGATTATAAAGGCCATACAAAGAATAATCACTGAAACATTAATTTACTAATTATTTAGAAGCTGACATTTTACAAGAAGTATTTGAAGAAGTTTATAATTTCAGATATAATAAAACCATTAAAACCAGAGTACTCTAGCTAATATATCAACTAAGGTCAAACTCATAACCAGGAGCTTAATGGGAGCTAGGACAATAAAGAAACACGATGAGAAAAATCTACCATCTGATTGAGCTATTCCACATTTGGGTATTTATCTGAAGACTATGAAAACACAAGTTTGAAAAGCTATATACACCCCTATGCTCACTTGCAATAACCAAGACATGGAAACAGCCTATGACCATTCATGGATAAATGGATAAAGATGTAGTATACACACACACACACACACACACAAGGGAATACAATTCAGCCATAAAAAGGAAATCTTGCCATTTGTGACAACATGGATGGACCTTG
The DNA here is from genome assembly GCF_030020395.1 of Manis pentadactyla. NCBI lineage: Eukaryota > Metazoa > Chordata > Mammalia > Pholidota > Manidae > Manis > Manis pentadactyla. The sequence goes on from NC_080019.1 coordinate 85,478,138, forward strand.
AGGGTATTAAATGAAATAAGTCAGGTAGAGAAAGACACATAGAGTATGATTTCATGGTGAAAATCATAAAAACAAGGCAAATGAACAAACACAACATGTGGAACCTAAAAAACAAAAGGTAGTACATACAAATAATGAACTATAATGTACTATACCTGAAAGTTATGCATTATATGCCAGATTTACCTCAATAAAAAAATTGTAATAAAAGAAACAAATTTTCAGTTGGTACTGAATTTTTAAGAGTAACTTATCATATGGTAGAACCAGATAATTTGTTATTTAAATGAGAGCTCCTATATTCAAACCAAGATATAACAAGAGTGGTATCTTTCAATGATAGGGACTTCCTGGAGCACTCTAAGAAATAATCTGAGGTTAAGTTTGGGCATAGCAGAAACAATAGCATGATTGATAATGTTTACCATAGACTCAACCATGGAGAAAGGCAACCAACCCTTTTATCTCTTATTTGCCATCCATAATTCAGCCCATCAATTTGCTACATATATGAGAAAGTCAAGGCTGAGATAATGATGTATATTTTTCAAGGTCACATGTTAAATATTTGACTTAGCAGGTCAACAAAGGAGTTTTTCAGGGACTGTGGACAAGCTAGTTAACAGAGTATTATAGAAATTCTATCTTCTAAGAATTCAAACAATAAGCAGCATATTGTAGGCTAGCTGAAGTGACATGGGAGGCAAAAAAGAGAAGTTTCATGTGGGATAAGACTTGTTGAGCATTTTGAAAGGATTTGAGTGTAAAAAGGTCACATGTTCCTTGAGGTCAGGTTTTATACTTATTTATCCTTTAATTTCCCATATTGCCTTGAGCATAGTAGGGGATCAATGCATGTGAGTTGAATTAAGTTTTGAAAAGAAGGCAGGATGTGAGCTAGACAATAAAATGTTAGTGTCTGAGTTATGAGGACAGAATAGAAATTAGGAGAAAAGAGAAATACCAAACATTGCTCTGAGAAGGTCTTTTCTAATCTCTGCTTCTTTTCCTCCTCTCATGATAACTTGATATTTAACATTCAAGATTCTAGTGTCATTGGAAAAAAAAATTAATTCATTTTTATTTTCCCTATACTTTATTTGCTGCTACAAATTAGCATTTCACCAGTTCCAGCTCCCAAGATATATAAAAAAAGGTGTTTAAAAGATGTTGAGTGAAGGAGGAAGGAATGGTATAAAAAAGCAAATGGACCATTATTATTCAAAAATGTTGCTTGGTGTTTGGGGCTTACAGCCCCATCAGTAGCAAAACAAATTGATGCAGCTGGTGCATTTCAGTGATCACAGTATACAAACACACGAAGTTTTGTTCAGAGCGAATGGTCTTTGACCTAAGCTTTGGTGTTTTGAGGTCAGTTGGCAGTGAGCAGCTTCTGGCTAGCTCAGGTTTATCCCATCCACTCCTGCAGATGAAGGCATCGTGCAGGGTCAGACTGCTGGATACTCTTTCTCAAGCTTGCTGTAATTTTTCTTTCCCTCTTTTTTGTTAATTAAAATAGACAGTGTTAGGCTCTAGTCTAGGGATGGATCAGAGAGTGGTTTCCTCCTCTTTCAACAGGAAATGTGCATATATGGCTCTCAGGGAGGGCTCCCTAGCACTCTTCCGCCTCAAGCATGGATGCTGGTTTCTCTATCGTGCACAAAACATCCTCAATGATCCCAAAGTCAGCCTTCTTCCATCTGTCTATATCCCTCCTAATCACTCTGAGCCTGATGTCCCTGTGTTAGGACGATGCAGCTCTATGCAATGATATCTAAGCACTTTACCAGATCCGATAGCCCATGTTAGGAGTTTTGATCAGCAACAACTCTTTTAAATAACACAAGTGATGTTGAGTTTTAAGGTTAGATTAATGTGAAAAAATATAACTTGTAGGCACATAAATAATACATACAAGGTTGGGGGATATTTTAAAAGGCAGTGTTTGAAATATTTTCTTAACCTTTTACGTTGTTGAATTGATATTGTCCAAACTGCTACAGTCTGAAAATTCCTCATTTACTATATTATAATATTGACCTAACAATGAAATCAAATTTAATTAGTTTTCCAGTATAATCTGTCAGCATAAAACATATTTTGAAATTAATAATTGCATCAATGAGTATCTTATAGAGGTGAAGATACTAATATAGGAGAATCCTACCACTAAATGTTTTATTAATGGAGAGTTAATTCATAATAATCATAAAGCACTCAGCTCTCTTAATGAACATATTTCCTATACTCCAGGAAATTTTAAAACCCTCTTAATCCAATTACTAAATTGCTCAGTGATATTCAATCAGACAGATTTCTTGTTCTTTATTCCAAAGGTAAATAATATATTAGAACAAACAAAGGATGCAAGATGGGGTGTGGTTAATTAGTATCCAAGTGGAAGTGCTTATGTGTACATTGAAACAATGAACTAGCTTTTGTTTTGTTTTGTTTTCATAAAAAAAGCAAAATAGACCAAGAAAATTTGTACAAAATATGGCAAATTTGTCAGGCAAGACTGAATATGGATAGTCAATTAATAAATGAATAATTTTTTCACTATTTCAGGCAACCATTCTTTAATCAAAAAGGCAATGCCTTAGTGGCTCTTTAAAACAAAAATTGTCTCTGTATTTCACACAAATATTTGAATTTTGTATCAGTGAAACAATATATTATTTTTGTAGAGAAACACATGTGATGAACGCTTACTACATATTATTAAAAAATAATTTAGCTGTTAGAAACTGAATATAAGCTAAAAGTTAAAAGGTGAGCTTGCTGTTTCTAGATTAACTATTAATAGTTCAAAGAACTTAGAAACTTTTCAGCTTGTAACTCCAGGGAAAAATACTGGGGCAAAAGAACTTTGAAACTAAAATCAGTCAAAGGGAGAAATAAAGTGGAAGAAACATGTATTTTCCTTCAAGCAGTCCACTTCTGCTCTCCTGTGTCTCTCGTGACCCAGCTGCAGAAGAAGAAGCACCCACCAAACCTCTTGCTCACCTTGTAATTACCTATTGATATGGAGATGAACTACTTCTCTCCAACTCTTGGAAACACCTATTGCATAGAAATGCACTAAAGCCAGGTGAGAGATTCTGGAAATATTGCAATTTTACCCACAGTCCACCCCTCCAGAAATTTCACTTTACAATCTACTCATTCCCCATATTCTGCAATGGCCCTGGGCAAAAAAACTGGAGCATTGTAACCAGACTAATAACATACAATAGAAACAGCAATAAAACCATGATAATCCTCAAGCCAGATGTTAAAGCTAGGTTCAAAGTCCTATGCAGATTAAGTCCATAGCTGGTCCATTCCACAGGCAGTCAGTAGCTGAACAGGTAGGGAGGTTAGAGCAATCATTATGCATCAGCTGTAGCCAGGGGGCATGTCCAGGTCACAGGGACTGTAGAAGAAAATAACCTTAAGGGCAATAAGATACATGTTTTATTGACACCAGCATAGGCAAATCTTGTCCATCAGGTAGGATGCATGCAAGAGAGTTGTCCTATGATAGGGCAGTGGCAGGAATGGGGTCTCATCCTGGTCTAGTATACCAGACTTTTACCGCCCTCCCTGTACAAGTTACAGATGAGTCAATATGTAGGGCTATGAGAGGTACATGCACTGGACATGAAGATAAAACAAAACGTCTCTGTAAGATGTTCTTAACTCCCGGATGTTTTGGGTACACTACTGTGATCTTTGGGGGCCACTCTGCTGTTATTCCAGGAATACAAGGAGGCCATCTTCCAGACCTTTTCTCCAAGGTGCCAGAAGGGTCAGCCATCACTGGTTCATGTGTCAAAATGTCCAGGGCCATGTCCTTCAACAGAGACCCCAGGGTTTAATGCAGTTGGGGCTGGCACCATGATGTTGCTCTGCTGGCCATAACCTGGTTTCAATAACTCCTCTTTGGTTGGCACATACAGTTGTATAGGAGAGGCAGCAATGTGTGTTGCATACCCACAGGGCTCAAGGCTCCATTTCGGGACTTCTTATTCAAACACTGTAGCAGTGCCCATAAGCAAACTGACCAGCTCCATAGACTAATGGTGTCTGACTTCAGGCCAGATTTCAACAAACCATTCTACCTGTCTATCCTGCCTGCCTCACTAGGGTTATATGGTACATGAAATTTCTACTCTATTTCCAATTGCTGCACTCATTCCTTTAATGTATATCCAGTAAAGTAGGTGCTTTGATTGCTCTCAATCACCTGCGGCCCGCCATAGGCCGCAAAGAGATATTCTAGGCTCCTCTTGGTGGTTTGCAGATCTGCACAACGTGCAGGAAAAGCAACAACTGTGCAGTGGCCATGTCCACACAAATCATGGCATACCTATATCCTGATATGGGCAGAGGCCCACTGTAGTGTATCTGCCTCCTGACAAGGGTTATCAGCCCCTTTACTATTGTCCCATGTTGCTGCAGGACTATGTGTAAGTCTCTCTCTTAGAGCACACAGGCACTCCTTCTGGGGTCTACTGACTTCTTCAAAGCCCCACCAACAGGCTACAGCCGACATTGTCTTATACCCCACATGCAACAAATGCTGATGTATGGGCCACATCAGAGGCAGGCTTTCCTTCTAGCCAGGGCACCTGGGCCAGTGTGTCCGCTTCATCATTCCCTGGGGATGCCAAGGGCAAATGGCCTGTCACATGATATATGGTAACTATCTTAGTCTGACCAGAGGCCCATAGGTCTTGCTACAACTCTTGCCCCCAAAGGGGCGGGTGTCCAACCATCCAGTTGGTATGGTACCATGTCGGTAGCTGCAGGGTCAAGCCCCGATAGATGGCCCAGCTGTCAGTGCAGACAACTATAGGGGAGGGCTCTTGGGTGATCATGAGCCATACTGCCTGCTCTTACCCTCTCCATCCTCCATCCATATTGCTGTAGTCATAGGATGGAATGCCACAGCCCTCCACTTTGGGGGCTGCCCATGACTGGAGCTGTCTGTACACCAAGCATCTTCAGGTACAAGGGCTTTTCCCTCCTGATAAGGACTCTTGCCTACTAATGGCTAAAAAGCAAGTTCTTCCCGCTTTCCACTGGCATATGTCACTGGCCCCAATAAGCTTTAGAGTTCTCCACTTACGGGGCTTAAGCAGCAGTACAAGCAGCTGCTTTTACTGTTTCCTCCTGGTCCCATCTGATGCCCTTTCATACCAACTGGTATAAGGGCTTCAGATTTTGTGCCAAGTGTGGGATAAATACTCTCTAGTAGCCCAAAAGACCAAAAATCTCTTGTAATACTGCCATGGTGGTAGTGGTGGGGAAAGCCTGGACCTTGTCTATGACTGCTTCTGGGTAACTTTAGTTTTACTCGACCAGACAGCCCTCAAGAACTTTACAGATAAACAGGTCCTGGAACCTTGGTGTTGTTCACAGCCCATCCTTTCTCCTGTAGATGTTGCAGTAGTCTAGGAACTGCCCCTTCTAAATCTGCAAGAGAATCAGACGTGAGCATGATGTCATCAATGTAGTGATACAGGTGCACTGTTTGCAGTTTCTTCCATGTGGCCAAGTCCTGGGCTACAAGTCCGTAACAAATGGTGGGACTGTGGAGGTAACCCTGTGGAAGGACAGGGCTCTGTGGAAGGACAGTGTGAATGTCCACTGCCAGTCTTCCTATGTGAAGGCAAACTGTTCCTGATTTTCCTGTGCTGTATCAATAGAGAAAAAAGCTTTAGCAAAGTCCTCAATATAATGATATGTCCCCAGTTCATGACTGAGGGTGTCCATAAGGGCTGCTACAGAGGGGAAAGCAGCATGCAAAAGGGGTGTGACTTTATTCAATTTCCTGTAATCCATGGTCATATGCCAGGAGCCATCTGGCTTTTTCACTGGCCACACTGGGGAATTAAAAGGACTATGAGTGGGCTTTATGATGCCCACCTTCTCTAAATCCTGTAGAGTTTCTCCAATTTCCTTGTGCCCCCCAGGCAATTTATACTGCTTAGTATTTGTCACTTCCCTAGGTACAGGCAGAGCCATAGATGGGTGTTAGCATGTCCCCTCAGAAATGCCTTTACCACACGTACCCTCAGTCTGAACTCACCTGGAGTGGTCTGTAACCACAGGCCCTGCAGAACATCTACCCCCACAGTATAATCAGGGATGGGAGAAATGTACACAATTTACTCCTTTGGGGGTAAGCACCCTGTCTCCAAAGGGATTTGGGCTTCTTCACTCTAATCATCTTACTCCCATAGCCATCTATCACAGCAGGGGTCCCAGTAAAACGATCATGGTTGGTATAAATCAGGGAACACTCAGCTCCTGTGTCCACCAGCGCCAAGACACATTGTACATTCACGGGGGACTAATGAATTGCTAATTCTACATTTGGCCTCTGGTCCCCACCACATCCTCCAAGGTGGAGATCTTGACTCACACTCAATCAAACCATGATGCCCAATCCTTGTCCTGTGGGGGTGAGGGCCCAGGCAGAGCCTGAGTTCTGACCCCAGAAAATCTTTCTGGGACACTGGGCAGACATGGGGCTTTGCCTCTAGCTTCCATATCCTGGAGCTGGAATAGCTGCTCTGGCTTTAATTTTTGCCACAGTTCTAACAAGATCCTATTGGACTGCCCATCAAGTTTTTCTTTCACTACCCCAGCCTTTATCAAGTCAACCCACATCTGGTCCTCGAGACCTTCACAGGGCCCTTTGCACCTCTCCTTTCAGTCACAGCCCATACTTTCTTCTGTGCTATTATTGTTTCAACCTCCCTCTGATCTGCTAAAGTATGAATAGCCTCACTTATGGGTTTTACTATGTGGGAGGCAAGAATAGTCTCCAGGGACCCAAAGAGAGATGGGGGAGCTATATGGAGCACCAGATTTCTCATTCCAATGGTGAACAACTCCTCACTGGGCCCTGGGGGTCCATATTATACATGGTATTTTTTGTGCCCAGCTGCCGTAACACCCGCTGGAGCTCTGCATACGTTTTTCAGCTAGTGGCTAAGTATGGTAAATCACCTTGATTAGGCCAAAGTGCCCTGATGGCTGCTGTCAGCCAATCCAGAAGCATCTGGTTCCTGAGGAACAACTGCTGCCAGAGAGAAGGATGACTCGTCAGGGAAGCCAGTCTACTCATTTCAGAACCCAGCATAACAATGTTTTCCACCCCCATATCCGAGAGACACAGAAGCCATGTAGGCAGAGGTTCTGATGGCTTCTGCCTATACTGGATGCTCATGTTCACCAGCTCATCCTGGGTGTAGTAGGGACAGAGCATGGAGCGCTCCACAACCTGGGGAGGGGGTAGCTCCTCCCCCTGAGAAGCCTGTGGTTGTTGCATTTTTATTTTCTTAATTACAGCCAAGTAGGACTTTAATACAGGAGAAGCTGGTACCTCAGGTGGTGGCCTCAGCAAAAGATCAGCCCTTGGCCCCACACTCTCATTCTCTCCTGACATCTCCTCTACCATCTCCGGAGCTGAAGGCACTGCTCTTTCCTCCCCCTCCCCCATGGCCTTCTGCAAAGTGGATTCTCTGGCTTCCTCCTCCCTTGCTGCTGATGTATCTTCCAGTAACGCGACCTGTCTTCTCAATAACTCTGTCTCTTCCTTAAGGGCATCCCATAGGTCATCACCCAGCTTCTCCAGGTGATGCTGAAGTGTGCCTGTCTCCTACAGAAGTGTCTCTCTGTCCTCAATAACACTTTCCACTATCTCGAGGAAAAGAGATCTCACAATCCCAGCTGCTACATGGCCACTCCAGACCTCTAAGCAGTCTTCTATCTAATGGAAGGCTTATTCCGCAGCTTCTGGTGTCTCCACTCTTCTTCCATTCTGGGGGAGGCTCCACCCCTCTAGGAGGTGTTTTATCCTAAACCAATTCCAACTAGGGGCTCCCCAGTTAGAAGCCCCACAGGTACTGGTCTCCCTGGTGAAGCTGAACCCTCTACTGCTGCAGCCACTGGGGCCTCCCCACTATCCATAGGGGGGGGTTCTGGGCATCTCCCCACCATCTCTAGGGGCATCCTGCCCAAGGGTCACACCCATGTAGATCAGTTTTGGGTTCACAGGTCCTACTGACTACCTCCAGGTGTAACTCTGGGGGAAAACCCCAGGAGGGCAAAATACCTTTGAAACCGAAATCAGTCAAAGGGAGAAATAAAGAGGGAGAAACCTGTTCATTTCTTACAAGTAGTCCTCTTCTGTTCTCCCATGTCTTTCGCAACCCGGCTGCAGAAGAAGGCCCTCACCCAACCTCTCTGGTCCAGATAAGCCCTCAGTTGCCCATGTAATTGCCTATTAATATGGAGATGGACTATTTCTCTCCACCCTTTGGAAAGACATACTGTTTAGAAATGCACTAAAGCCTGGGGAGAGATTCTGGAAATATTGCAATTTTACCAACACAGATGTAGCCAGATACTTGTAACAAGTAACATATTTTAATTAGGCAGAAAACATTTTCTTTGAGCTATGCCAGAAGACAATAAATATAGCACATTTTTCTCAATTATGTGATAAGAGAAAAAGAAGCAACAATGTTGTAAAAATCTGAATTACTGGTGTGACTCTTACATGACAAGGATTTTTTTATATAAATAGGAAAAAGATTGTTTTGCCTCAGTTTGCATGCCTGTTTTGATGGACAACTGTCTGTGGTAAAGCAACTTAGATCAATAGACAGTTTATTTGGTTTCTAGAATCTGGAAGATCTTAAAGATAGTACATGTATTATGTTTTCTGTTTTGCTTTCTCTTAATTTATTTTTTCCCTGTCCAAAACCATTCTTTGGATAGGGAAAAACACATGTAGTTTTGGGTATGTCTGCTCAGCATACCACCACCAAAATATCTACTTCAGTAGATTCATTCAACTTCTTTGGGGTCATATTATTATTACTCATATTATTATTATTATTATTATTATTATTTTTGCAACCTCTGAGCTTTTAGGAAAAATTCATTGAATTATTTGTCCTCTTCTTTCCTTTCTTGTAAGTCCTTAAAAATCTGTGGGGCCTTTGGATCAGCTTATTTTCTACATAGACTTATTTGTGCTGTTGAAAGAAATGTGTGTTCTAAACATGCCCAGGAATGTTCTGAGTACAACTTTTCTATACACACTTTACTTATTTATTTTCAACATGTCTGGCTTCTTATCTAAAGTGTCCTATTCTATTTCATTGCCAGATTTAAATAATTAAATTTGATAACCAATAATTAAATGTAGTGTTAGTTTTAAGATTATTTTTATTAGGACAAAACACATGGAAGTGTCATATTTAAAGTAATAATTATCCAATATTAGTCCTTCTATTTTTTGACCTAATATTTTCTTCTTTACCATGTGAGAGACACAATTAATGGCCAAAGGCTTGGGTTCAGGAATCATCCAGAAAAGTCTTCAAATTGTGGCCCAACCATTTACTAGCTGTGTGATTGTGGATAATTATTTAATCTTTGTTCAGCCTCATTTTCTACATATAAAAATTAGGGATATTAATAGAATGCACTATATTAAATCTTTGTGAATATTAAAGGAATTAATGCAAAGGCAATATTGTTATAGAGTACCCCCAAAATGTTTGTGAAAGTTATTATTATTGACATTGAATTTAATTAATATTTTTTTGTCTTTCCCTTATATTTTTCCTCTTGAATTTCCTTGTTAGTGCTCCTGGTTTATATGAACTGTTCTTGTATCTCCCAGCCCTTTGCATTTTCTCAGACTATCTCATTTGATACTATGCGTATTATGTTTAGGAGGAATTACTACCTTCTTTTCCAAATACAGAAACCAAGTTATGTTACTTTTGCGAAGAGCACAGTGAGTAAAAGGCAAAGCCAGGATTAGACTTTACTAATTTTTTTTACCATGCTTGCTTTTATAAGGTCATTTTAAATGGACATCCGTAGGCAGCAAATATTCTAACCCTGATGGCACTGGATTGACATGAGTATTCTGAAAAAGTCTCCTCATTTGTTATAAACTTCTATAACAGCTGGCATTTATTTAGTAATTAATATATACTCATCCTATATGTTATATATATGTAATCTACTTCTACTGGATATATAACAGTGCCACAAGATTGGCACTCTCATTATCTCCTTTACAGATAAGAAAACTGAGGGCTAGTAAGTGGTGAAGCCAAGATTTGAAAGGGGACAGTTTGCCTCTGAGGCCTGGGCTTTTGACCAGTCTGCTAGGCTACTCCTAAGACAGTAAATTATACTGCAAACTTTCCTGCCTTTCACATTTTCATTTCTCCTCAATTAGTACATTTCAACATGTCATATTATTTCTAAAAATAAAACAAAAACTTTGTCCCAATGAAATTTTATGTACTGAATAGAAATCATTTCCTAAGGGATTTGTACTTTCCCAGGCGAGACAACTGCAAAATTTGGAAAGCCCAGGGCAAAATGAAAATACAGGACCCCTTGTTAAAAAGTCATTAGAAATTTCAATTAGAATGTGACAGTAGAGCTTTAAATCAACTGTGTGGCCCTTCTGAGTGTGAGACCCTATGTGACTGGAAGGTGGCTATGCCCATGACAGTGATGCTGGGGTTCTTGTTCGTGGAGTCGAAGAATGAATTTCTCAAACACTCAAGGTAGGAGAGCAAGGAAGAAGCTTTTATTTAGAGATAACATGAGAGGATGGAGCTCCTGGCTCACGCCGGGAGGAGACAAGAGAGTCCGGGGTGGTGTGTTGTCTAGGGGGTTTATAGGTGGTTGTAAATGAATATAACAAAGGGCTGGGGATGCAGACCTGCCATATGGTCTTAGAATGTTTATTTTTGATGAGACATCAAGTCTTTTTTCTCTTATCAATTCTTTAGGTAACAGAAGAAATGCATCGCTCGGATTCCTTCCTAGGATAGCAATTTCTTGGTCTAGGAGCATATTAATTAAGACCGCCTGCCCTGCTCTAGGGGTGGGCTGAGTCATTGCTCAGTTTGCTTAAGAGTTTGTTAAGAACCTTACTTCTTAACTTCTTGGCTTTTGAAATGCAATCTTATCTTTAAGATGGAATCCTTCCTGTTTTTGATATGTTGTTAATAGCTGGGTTTGCTTGCTAAATCAATTGCCCGGTTGCAAATTATTTGATAAGGGCTAGAGGAAGAAAAACAGCATCTGAGTAAAGTTATAAAAAAATAAACTGGGCCTTTTAACAGGCTAAACTAAATCTCACAGTGGCATGATTTAATTGATACAATGAAGACATGGGCTATGCTGAGGTATTTTCTTATCCGGGGGATATTCAAATATTCCAGGCTAAATTACTCCTGGCTTTTTAGTTTTAACTAATCTCACTGAAGAATGCCTATATTCCTAGTTTGATATTTTTACCCTAGAGAATTAATGTGACTCTGATTTTGCTTAATGTTTAACATGGAGTTTCGGTAGGGTTTTCTTTGCACATTGTTACATTGCTCTGAATGTGATTACCCTGTTTTGATTTTTTTTTCTGGAGGCCCTCACCCTACCCTGTCTAAACCCATGGTCCCTGTCTCAACATGAACTTTGTGAGCAGGGCCTGTAACCCTAAATCTGGCCCTGGTTCTGTGCAGTTATCCTTCTGTGAACCCAAAGAAAACCTCAGACTATGAAAAGAACAGAGTACTGGAGACCTTTTATTAAGCCTGCCCCAGAATCACTAGTCTCTGCACTGACAGTAGTATCCTGAGGCAATGCGACCTTTGGTGAAGTGGAACTTGGGAACAAAGCAAAAGGCTAGGAGGCCCCAGATCTAATTACTTGTTCTGTGAGAAAGGAGAAGTATAAACTGCTTCTCACCTTAACGGTCCAGAGTGAGATGGTAGTCAGGATGTGGGGAGAAGAAAGAGGAAGGGTGGGGAACTCCCAGCACCCCTGGTGACAGAATCACCCTTGCCTGCCATCAGTGGTGGCAGAAACCTGTGAAATATACCCATGTGCCTTGGTTGTTGGGAGGAGAGCCATATTCATTTATGTTTAAAATTAATAAGCCTGGCACTGATCCTTCAAATGCTTTACTTTTTGCTCTTTTAAAATTATAGGCAAAAATGATGTTTTTAGTCTTCTTTCTAAAAGGAGAGAAGAGCTGTATTTCTGAAAAATAGTCACCATTAATTCTTGGACTTCGATTCAATCTGTGGCGTATGCCAAAAGTATTGTCATTCCATCTTGTAGGCAGTCAAAAAGCAGAACAGGTTCTTTTAGAATCAAAATATATAGGTTTAAATTCAGATACCTCTCTTGTAGATTCTGTGACATTGGGAAAGTTAATTAACCTTTCTGAGCCTCAGTTTTTTGAACCTGTAAAATGAGAAAATTCAGAAAATAATAACCTCAGAGGGTTTTTATAAGCATTTAATACATAAAGGTGCTTAGTGTGATACCTGGCCTATCTTAAGAACTTGACAAGTTGTAGAGACATTATTTCATATAAATTCAGTTATATTTCATGCACATACATATGCTTTTAAGAATGTAATATATATGTGTACTTTAGAAAATATATATACATAAAATAAATTTTGTAAGTAAGTTTTGGGCTCTCATATATTGGAGAAGAGAACTGGCTAGGAACACTGGCTGTAATAGGATTTCTTTTTGGGCTCCTGCCTGTCCCTGCTAACTCACATTCAACTTTCATGTCATTCAGATTAAATGATTATTTCCTGCATAATGAGTTACGTTCTCAACATAAACCCTATGCATCAAATAAGCAGTTCAGGTATTCACCTGAGTATAAATCTAATCTAACCTCAGAAAAAGCCAGGTGTACTTCCTGTCTCAAGTTGTGGGGATGTGCTTCCAGGCACTTTGTAAAAAACTGGTTGGGGCAGAAGAATTGCCATCTATTGAGGTTTTCTTACTTACACACCACCTCTCTCCTTAATCCCTAGCCACCTGTTGTATTTTTTATGTATCTCTTGATTTTAATTGCAGAAGTTAAAATGGGAAAAAACTGAAGCCCCAGTATCCCATATGTGAGTGCACACATAGAGGATATACCCAGGCTGGCTTCCAAAATTTCAGTTTTATAGGTCCCTCAAAATTGTTAATAAGAGCTGTTTAGTTATTATATGCCTCATATAGAACTTGCCCAAAATTGTCAATTTGGAAAATTAAGAAAAGGCAGAAGCAATTGTATACCCAACATAAAAAAGTTTCAGTATACAAATAAACATGAAAATAACAGATGCTTCTCTGTTGTTTTGAAAGTGACTAGAAAAAATGTAATAGTAGTTTTATGAAATCTATTTGTGAAATGAGTAATTTGTTTTGTGTCTAAACTTCATAGGAAGCTCCCCTCCTTGAACTTGACTTGGAGGTTTGATTGAATAAATTATTCCTAGACTTTTGAATTATTAATCTTGGCTGCAAGATATGCAAATCAGACTGCACTATGTTCAGGAGCACAGCACTGGGGCAGAAGTTGTATCAAGTTGCTGGCAAGCAATATTTGTCAAGGGATCAGGTTCTTCCAGTGCAATGGTAAGTCAGAATGCAGCTCACATTGCCCAGGTGTATGAAGTAATGTCAGACCTCCCGTTAGTTGGGGGTTTCTTTTAAAGTGGCTTATTCATAATTAAGGTTTTAAGTTATGTTTAAATGAACTGTCTGAACGACATCTGTAAGTACATGTAGAAGAGCAAAAGAAACTAAGAGGAAGTCATAATTTCTTCTACATTTTTTACCAAATTTAATATCTTGCTGTAATTGCCAAATATTACATTTATTTTACTGAAAGTGGTTTATTATATTTGCTAATGTCTTGGTAACTCATGTGTTTTAAAAAAGAGTAACTGGATTTACTTAAATAAATATAACAACTTACAGAAAAAGGGAAAGTTCCCAAACCTTATGAAACAATCATATGTATTTTCATGTTTAAAAAATAATGTGTTAGAGGGATCTTTAAAGCATTTTAAAAACTAAATTTAGCATTTATGTTTATAAAAATTACATTATTCAGGAATAAAATTCTCTAAAAAAAAACAATAGAAAATTGCAGAAACCATTGCTATTATATCTTCCAGGACTTGTGTTATAACTGATGAGTTATTTTTAAAGAAAATCATAAAGACAGAATTTGACATCATACTATCACTTTTTAATACTCTGACTTCTGGTATAATTTCTGGAATATATAAAAAATGAAGTCATTAGTGTCAAACTATTGTTATCTTTTCAGTGTGAATATTTTTTTATTTAAATTATTTAATTAAAAAATTACTTTTTAATTACCATGTAAATTTGCCTTAAGGAAGGTGTTAAGAATTAAAATTTTATAAATGTTCATTTAATTGTGATAATTATAAGAAAAATCAATTTAAAAGCTAATAAACTGGCAAATGTGTTTTTTAAGTTTCAAAAATGAACATTTACAAAAGGCTGAATACAAAAGTGAAAGAAACATTATTCCCAAATTAAAAATGAGTATTACTTATCTATTTATGTTAGTAAATTGAATATTGTTTGTAGTTTAATAATTCTTATAGATTTAAATATATTTTGGATATAAAATTAAAGATTTCCCTTTAATTGACAATATCTTATAAAAAGAAAATTATTAAAAATAATTCATACAACTCAGCTATAACCTACTTATCATGATTTGTATTTCCTAAAATTTAAAAATAAAACCACTAGAAAGCAGAAGAAAAAAGAAAATTATTAAAAATAATTCATACAACTCAGCTATAACCTACTTATCATGATTTCTGTTTCCTAAAATTTAAAAATAAAACCACTAGAAAGCAGAAGAGAGAATATCAACTTTTTATGAGGGAATTTCCCTTCAACTGGGAATGGGCTTAAAGAATCAGCTTACTTCATCAATTTACACAATTGTGATGGTCACACTGAAAACACACTCAACTACAAACATCACCCAAATTGGAATCTACTACCCTGAAAATTATGGGTTCTGGTGAGGTTAAATTGGCCTGCAAATATTAGATTTTAGGGGGAAAGTTATTTTAATGAAATAAATGTATTAAGAAAGCAGATTATAAAACATCAAAAGGAACATAATCTCATTTTTGCAAAAATAAGTTCAATTAATATTAAAAAGTAGGGAGGTGCCCAAATATTAGGAGTACCTGGTTTATAGACAATTTCCATTTCTTCTTTTTGTCTCTGTGTTTTCTGAATGAGTGTTACATAGTAACATGTATTTTAAGAAGCTATTTTTTTAAAATGAATGAAGTAACCATTCACAAGCTGGACAAAGGTGGCAAGTTACTCATTTTACTTATTCCAGTCCTGGTCTTCTCTCTCCCTACTACCTCCCTTAGTCGCCAACCCCAGTGGACTATTTAAAAACAGAATTTGCCATGGCTTCATCTTGGCACCTAAATTGTTGAGTGGCGGTTATTGGTAAGCTGGCTTCTAGTTTATACAAGCCTTCTTGGCTGTTTTCCTTCCATGGCAGTCACACCTTTCTGCTGCATATATGTTACTGACAAAAGCCAGCACATTTAAGAATCAAGTTAGAGGAGAGATGAGTAATGACTAGAGAAAGGAAATTCAAAATGAAACAAATGAATTTGTCTTAAAGAAACTTTCTATTGTCTTAATATTCATTTAAGTGTGTGCACCAGCTTTTTGAGTATTCCCAGAATAAATTTGCCCAGAATGTGCTTTGAGGAACTCCAACATTTAAAGCATGGGCAGAAAAGATTAGACCACAAAAGAGTCTACAAAAAGAAAAAGGAGGACAACAGTGAAATTGCCATGTCATAAAAGGCAAGGAAGAGAGTGTTTCTAGAAGTTGCGGAATTGAAAGCAGCTGGAAGAGCTAAAAATAGTAATGAAAAAATGAAGCCTATTTTAAAAAAAAAAAAGGCCATTAACCTTTTTGCAGTATTTCTAGAAATTTTAATTTTTAATATTATCAAATACATGCTGATTTGGGGAAAATAATAGGGAGTCCAAATAAACCAGAAGGAGAAAAGATACAATAAAAATGTTCTGGACTCTCATCAATAGAGATAAAACTATTAATACTTTGGTATTAATAGAGAAGATATGAGGACTTTCTAGAAGATGCCCTGGACATTCTGCCATTTAATTTCAGATGTAAATTCCTAATTTTTAAATTAGTCTTAGTTGTTAAAATTGATCCTAGAAGATATATTAAAAATTTTTAAATATAAAATATAAATTGGGAGCCCACACTGAAACTAAGGCCTGAAAGAAGCATCGCTGATGGAGCCAGGGTCACAGTAGAAAAAGGTGAGTCACTGAAAAATGAAAAGAGATTCAATGAACTGAGCATCAGGAAAGTTCTCTGTGCATTCAAAGTACAGGAATAAAAATGAGCAAGGAGGAGAGGAATGCCAGGTGATGCTGAAGTGGAGGACAGGAGCCAGATCATGCAAACCTTGAAGTCCCCATTAAGGATTTGCACGTGACTTCTTAGACAGTGGAAAATCATTTGAATGTTTTGGCTGAGGGAGAGTAATATGATAACAATTTTGGCTGTAGTTTTTAAAGATTGTTTAGCTGTTGTGTTAAAGGTAGATTGAAAGGAGGCCAGAGAAGATATGAGGAGACCATAAGATGATACGGCATAGTCCAAGATAAAGATGATGGTGGCTTGTATGAGAGTGGTGATGAGGGAGATAGAGTGATAGTAATGAATTTGAGAAATATCCAAACAAGGTTTGGCAGTTTGTTATTGGAGGTTAGCTATAGATAACTTAAAAGATATTGCTTAGATTTATGAGGTGAGTGCCTGGTAAAGGTTGTAACCATTGACTGAATTAGGTGAAGGTAGAGCAGGATTGGGAAGGAAATTGGAAAGTTCAGTATAGGATTTCTGGATGCAGAGGTGCCTGAGAGAGTTCAGTCAGCGGTACCAAGTATAAATAACTAGAGCTTTTAAGACCAGTCTGAGATAGGATATAAATTTAAGATTTGATATAAGGACAGTCATTAAAGTCAGAAAATTGGATAAGATCATCGAGGCAAATCTAGATAAAGAAGTAATTCAGTACTGAGACTTGAGGAGCTCAGTGTTAACGCTTGGCCACAGAAGAACCTGCAAAGAACAGCCAGAGGGAAAGAAGGAAAACTAGGAGGTTGTCATGTCACAAAAGGCAGAGGGAGAGAGTTTCCAGAGGTCATGGTATGAGAAGTCAAGTAAGACTTGTGAACAATGACCACTGGACTGACTAACATGGAAGACATTTTGGTGGAGTGGTGGGTCAGAAGCCAATTTGGAGTAGGTTGAAAAGGTAATAGGGTGTCAGGGTGTCAGAACAATTAGGGAAGACAGCTATTTTTGTAAACCAAGCTATGACAAGGAGAGAAACGTGGGAAACCAGGGAGCATTGTCTATGCCTGCCCCCTTTTTTAAAGAGGAGATGAAAGTGTTTAAAAGCTGCAGTTGAAATGGAGAAGATGGCTAGAGGCAGGAAAAGGAGAAGATGAATAACATAGGGATCTTGAGAATTTGGGAATGAGTTGGATTTGAAGTAAGCCCAGAGGAACAGATACTCTCTGTTGTCACAGGAACGAAGGAGGAGAGGACAGGTATAAACACAAGAACCAGAGTGGACACCCAACAGATGGGCTCTACCTCAGGGAACTCAGAGGCAAAACTATCTGCTCATGATGAATAGGGCAGTAGGTAGAAGTGGTTTGAAAAAGTTGGAAAAGATATGAAGTTAAGAAACGTGATAAATTGATGGTGATGTGAGAGAGCAGTAGAACCGGATTACCTCAGATAGACCTGAACCGATCTGCTTGCTTCTTCAGCAGTTCTGCTGCTGCTGAGGAAGTTTCTATCCAGCTTCATGTAGGCTTGGTCTTCGTGGCAGGTTGCCATGGGAAGACTGGAGGAGAGGCTCAGAGGAATTTACTATGTCTTAAAATAAGTGATTAAAAATAACTTGCCAAAATATTGAATTTATCAGCTACAATTCCATGAATTATTTTCATAAATAAAACACTGTCAAAATACCAGCCATCTTTAATTGAAGTAAACCACTTGAATGTGACAAAATAGACATGAGTTTTCCAGATGCTTTCATCATGGTAAATTCCCAATGTTTGCACACTTCCCAAAAAAAAGCAGTTCAGGTGCATTTGTTATTTTGTTCTATTTACCAAAAGAGTATATTGAAAGAATTATTTAATTGCAACTAACACTAGACAAGGAAATTTTTAGAAAATTTTATTTTCAACCTTGCTTTTTCCTCATCAGAAATAAGTAGGATTTAATATTTAACAACAGCAATTCTGTGCATTGTAAGAAATTCAAGTTCCTTGAATATCCTAATAACCATAAACAATCTGGCCTCATTACAAGAAAGTGGCAGATGAGCAAGACATTGCAGGTTTGAATGAACCAGATTGCTTGTTTTCATGGCCCTTATTTAGAAGGTGCTATGATAGAGGTCTTTTACTAGATGTAGAACCTCAGCAAGATACTTAATTTCCCAGGCCTCACGTGAAAGTGATAATAGCTTCCACTCCATTTTTGGCACTGTCAGAATTAAATGAGATAATATACAGTGCCTAGTACATATAAGCTTTCTGTAAACTGTGGCTACTGTTACTGTGATTACTATGATTTTCAGCTTCATTATTTATATTTTTTTAAATGTTTTAAAATGGGAGTTGTATTTTACGAATTTAATAGAATAAGCATAATTATTTGACATTATGGAAACAAAACAAAAGCAATTAAAATAGCAAGACTGGAATTGTAAGACTCCCTGTTTCCTCTTCTAGGTTATAATTCAATGAAATTTAACTCAGTAGAATTTGTCAAACTATGATATGCTGGAAACCTTGTATGGTACTGGAGACACAATAATGAATTAAACTCTCCACTTACCTCATTGCATTTTCTCATGGCTTTTTGCTGTTTGTCAAGTCTTCTATGTGCATTTCCACCTCAGGGCATTTGCATGTACTTTTCTGTAAGTCTGGAACACTCTATCATTATATGACAGGCATTTATTTGTTCATTTCCTATTTCTTCCTAAGAGACTATAAATTCTTTTGCAATTAGGAACTTTGTTTTATTCCTTGCTGTTATTCCCAGTGCCTAGTACATAGTTTAAAGTACTCAAAAAATATTTGTTCAAATAATATATTAGTGACATACATGTAGGTGAATATGTATGTATATATATACACACTTCTCATTAGTGCAAATTCTCTATAGTTCAACTTTGAAGAGTTTCCTTAAAAATAATTATTGTGTTCTGCCCAGCTTTGTCTTTAGTTCTAGCTGAGTGTTTTATCCTTATTTTTCTCTCTCTTCTTTAGGAATGGAATGCAACTTGCAAAAACTGGTTGGCAGCAGAGGCTGCCCTGGAAAAGTACTACCTTTCCATTTTGTATGGGATTGAGTTCATTGTGGGAATCCTTGGCAATACTACTGTTGTTTTTGGCTATCTATTCTGTCTGAAGAACTGGAATAGCAGCAACATCTATCTCTTTAACCTCTCTATCTCTGACTTGGCTTTTTTGTGCACTTTTCCCATGTTGATGAGAAGTTATGCCAATGGAAAATGGGTATATGGGGATGTGCTCTGCATAACCAACCGATACATGCTTCATGCCAACCTCTACACCAGTATTCTCTTCCTCACTTTTATCAGCATTGATCGATACCTGCTCATGAAGTATCCTTTCCGGGAACACCTTCTGCAAAAGAAAGAGTCTGCTATTTTAATCTCTTTGGCCATTTGGGTTTTAGTAACGTTAGAGCTCCTACCCATACTTCCTCTTATAAATCCAGTTATAGCTGGTAATGGCAGCAGCTGTATTGACTATGCAAATTCTGGGGACCCCAAATACAACCTCGTTTATAGCATGTGTCTAACCTTCTCCGGATTCCTCATTCCTCTTTTTGTGATGTGCTTCTTTTATTTCAAGATTGCTCTTTTCCTAAAGCAGAGGAGCAGGCAGCTCACTACCACTTTACCCATCGAAAAGCCTCTCAGCTTAGTCGTCATGGCAGTTGTGATCTTCTCTGTGCTTTTTACGCCCTACCATGTCATGCGCAACGTGAGGATCGCTTCAC
Source organism: Manis pentadactyla (assembly GCF_030020395.1). NCBI lineage: Eukaryota > Metazoa > Chordata > Mammalia > Pholidota > Manidae > Manis > Manis pentadactyla. The sequence goes on from NC_080019.1 coordinate 85,498,161, forward strand.
GCCTGGGCAGCCGGAAGCAGTCCTGGTGCACTCAGATCATCATCAACTCCTTCTATGTCATGACTCGGCCTTTGGCCTTTCTGAACAGTGCCATCAACCCTGTCTTTTACTTCCTCATGGGAGACCACTTCCGGGAGATGCTGATGAGTAAACTGAGGCACCACTTCAAATCCCTCACAACCTTTAGAAGATGAGCTAATGGAGTAATGCTTCCTTCTGGGGAAAAGGGAGATGTTTGTGTAGCAGATTGTTTTACACATGCAGCTATAGCCACTTAGCGTTTGATTTAACTCACAGATGTACATCAGAGAAGGTAACAGACCTGACCCTGTTCTAAATACATGTTGTGCCCAGAGTATGTGAAAAGAAGAGGACGGGAAGTGTATTGGTTTCTTCACCTAAGAACTGAAAGGAGCTGGACTAGCACTCTCTAATGCTTGGGCATACAAATCCAAAATCCTAGGTGTCATAAGACCTTTCCAATCAGTGTACAAAGAAGAGAAGATGGATAAAGCAGCATGTTGTTTACATTTAATCATTGGTCAGATTGTAAAACAAACAAACAAACAAACAAAAACACCCCAAACTGTGTTGGTAACATTCTCTGTTATTCTAATTCTTATGATCTTATAGCTTTCTATGAGAACTGAATAACAGAAGATTAGATATACACAATTGCATACTGTTAGAAGTTGTGCTCTTAAACAAATTTAAAGTACAAAGGAACAATTACCAGGAAAGCAATATAATGCATTCAAGGATGTCTATATGATATATTTTTTATATTGATCATGAATTGGGTCAATTGGTAAGTGTAAGTCCTTTTTAGCTGTATGGTTCTTAGTGCAAAGTCATATTAACTGGAAACTAAAAAGATGGTTCAAAAAAACAGAGAGGCATGCTTGAGCTTGTTCTAAAGGAATGTACATGTAAATGATTTTGTCAAAATACAAGAAAGAGATACTAAGGATAGTTGCAAAACTTCTGGAGTTACAGAACACAAAGTGCCTGTCAGGAAATCCAAAGCAAGACAAAACAAAACAAAACAAGAGCACACTGTTTCTAGATAATGGTGCCATCTGGAATTTGATTATCACAACTTGATTGTGAGTACATGGAAATACAAATTCATTAGCCTTGCTCCTCTTGATTAAATAGTAAAGTTTAAAAATATTAGCATCATAAAACCAACAAATAAGAGGAAATGAAATGGGGTAATACCAAATTTGTTGGGTGAACTTTCTCTTTTGGCATCAGACCCCAGAGATTAAGGGACTCAGTCTCAGGAGACAGCCCCCACCGACCTCAGATGCCAAAAAATAGTAGTAGGTCCCAAGGTTACCCACAGTCTCTGTCTGATTTGGCCACAAACACCCTCCTTGGGTGTCGTTAATGTGCAGATGAACAGCTGAATGAAGAGATACTTAGAGTGACGTATGGGAGAGTTCTGAGCACAGAAACTCCTGGGTCCGTGGTGCTGGGATGAGTTGCCCTCTGGTGTATGGGTGTGTTCACCAACCTGGAAACTCTCTGAATCCTCTACTTTTGGGAATTTTTATGGAGGTTTCCTGATGAAGGCATGATCAATTATTAAATCCATTTCCAGGGCCTCTCCCTACTCTGAAGAATGGGGGGGATGGGCAGGCCTGAAAATTGCAAGCTTCTAGTCATGGCTTAGTCTTTCTGGGGATGAGTACCCATCCTGGAATCATTCAGGAGCCCACCCAGGGACACCCTCATTAGAACAAAGATGCTCCTAGTGCCCTTATCACTTAGGAATTTACATGGATTTTAGAAGTCCTATGCCAGGGACAGTGTCAAAAACCAATATATATACTTCCTATTATCTCACAGCAGGTTAGACAGTAGAGTAAGGTATTCGAGATAACACACAAAAGTAATAAGAATTCAAGTGGTTAGTTCACTTCAGTGGAGGAAAAATTTTTATATGTATACATATATATGTATATATACTTATATGATTTTATATATACACGTATTTTTTTTCCTGCTAAACATTTTTATATATACATATTTCTTTTCCTCTGCTAAGATAGTAACCTTGATCCCAGCATAGTTCCTTCTCACTTCTTTATAGCACTATCTCCAACTAGATTTATATGTTCAAATTAGTGGGGAAATTCCACTTTGGTCTTGAGAGCAAACTCACTTTCTAACCAGGCTCACTGTTAACAGGTTAGGTGCTTTGACTCTCATTTGCAATGGAATTCCTGTGGCAATACTTTGTCAGAACCCAGAGGGAAAAAAAGTGAGATTGGTCAGGATTCAAGCACCAAATCCTATTCTAAACCATCAGCACAAATAACAGGAATAGCAAACACTTCGGTAGCACTTAAAATGGACCGGGCACAGTTGCTCTAGCAGTTGATATATTTTAACTTTTTCAGCTCTTACCAATCCCTGTGAAGGTTATAGATGGAGAAACCAAGGCATGGAGAGTTTAACAGCTTGCCCAAGACCACACAGGAAGACAGTGGGAGAGCCAGGCTTCAGATACCACACTCTTAACCCTCATGCTGTAGACCACAATTGCATGGAAGTTCATACACTTTAAGACCATTTTTAGATTCTATCTAAGGATGTTTACTTTATAATTTATCATATGGTTTGATCCCAGTGTCATCTAATAACACAGTTCTAAAGAGGACAATGCTAGGATGGTGCAAGAAGGAGATTTAGAATTAACTGAGTAACAGTCTTAACTCTGAGTCACATTCACATTTTATTTACACATGCAGGATGTTGGAGTCATTTATAATCTTGAATTTAATCGTATGGCATGGAATCCATGGATAATGTTTTCACAAGATACAATAGGCTTGAGAATATGTGGTTTGTCAGAATAGACGATTTCTCTAAATAATGACCACATGTATGATTCTAGAAAGCTGACTTCTTTACTAATGCAGTGTTAAGTTCTACGTGAGTGTGTATCAGTGTTTCCCAGACAGAAACAATGAGTCATGTTCATATTTTGTCTAAATGCTCATAGTATGGAGAATATTTTGTTAGAGAATTTACTCTTTGGTAACTTTTTATTGAAAGTAGAAATAATATATTCTAATACAAAAGTTTCTCTTATTCTATATGTGATTAGATTTATTAACTCTAGCTGTAATTATATTGATTTGACCTATTGATTCCTAAAGACAGTAAATTATAATCCTTTCCATGTCACATTTAAATCTATATAGACCAATACTTGAGACATATAATGTTATGCTGATGTGTGGGTATAGGTCACATAAAGAAAAGCAACAAGGAATGTGCTGTGTAAAATTATTAGCTTTGCCTTGGTAACTCATTAGATCCCCCAGGAGCCTTGCCATATTGGTTTATTATTGTCTCCAGTATACTGTTGAGGAAACAGTCTTTAAGAAATTAACAGTAGAACCCTCAAAGCATCTGTCAAAGTTGGTTTTGAAACTTAGATCTGACTCTAAAGAAACACAAACTATCCATGATGATCTCTTTTAAAATGATTCTCAAGTGTCCACCCTAAATTTAATCCACTAAAATATAAACGAGAAAATGTTTACAAACCACTGGGCACTACAAACCACAGAGCACTGGAGAAAAGGTGTTTACAAACTGGGAAACATTATTTTCGAGGAGAAAACACTGATAATGGGAGGAGAGATTTTTAATTTTTTTCCTCTCAGAAATGTAGTTTTCTTAATTTAAGATTTAACTTTTAGGAATACAAGAAGTTTGAAATTAATAAAAGCTAATTTCAGAGCTTTTCATCAAAAGTGTATTAAGTTAAGGCATATGAAAGTACATGCATTCACACTAACTTGTGGAAAACTTTAAAGTTCTTATCACCAGGGAAAGGATAAGGGATCCATTCTTAGATTTAACAGCAGTTGGTAAAACAGCTGACGTCTCAGCTTGTATTTATTACATGGTACACAGTTACTGTGGTTTTCAATGGATCAAAAACTAAGTAATAAACATTTTGGTGCATTAGAAAATTGGCATATTCTACAAGATCATGTATAATATACACAAAGAAACTATTATCTCAACTTTAGCTTCACCTGTGACCACAGCCAGGATAAAGACTTGGCCTGATGAACCATGGGGCAGGACAGAGTGTATTTTATGTGTATACATAGCCTCCACAGACAGAGAGCTCATCATCAGTGAAAGCAAGTAAATTCAGCCAGTTCTTGTCCAGACAAAGCCTTGTCCAGATACAGGAGATGGGTGATTCTGGGTGTGGCACAGTATGGGTCACTTAGATTTTTCTTTTAGCCCAAGTCCCACATATTCATGCCTGAGTTTTGTAGAGAAGTGTCGTTGCTCATAGCTTTGTGAGCAACACCCCACCCCCACATTACCCAAAACCCCATATAGAGCAAGATGAAAATAAGAAAGATTCTCCCACACTTAACCTTGGGCATCAGGCTGTTTTGAAACTTGGATGATATAATATCCATTGGTTCCCTTAGAACTTACACCAGATCTAAGTGGAAGTACCCATCAAGAGCAAAGTGGCTAGTCAGATGTGTGTTCAGCAATCCCAGCAGGAGGCCATGAAAAAGAATCTGCAACCAGAGAGGTAAGTATATACATATTTAATACACTCAATAAGAAAATAAAACTCATTTCATCAGTCATGCAATCATTCAGTTCCTATGTCATATTTTTCTCATTAAAGCTGGTCTATACCAGGAGATTGAGGAGACTTAAACAGAGATGTGCCTTGAGTTCTAAATGCATTCAGAAGAAAAATAAAAATCAGATTAGATATGTAGCATTATTTGGCAGCTCACCACTTCTACAGCAAATATATTTATTCAACAAATATTCATCAGATGGTCAGTGTTGGCCAGAAATGTTGTCGTTGGTTAAGCTATGCATCACAAACATTTCCTTCCTTCAATTAGCTCACTGTGTTACAGAGAAAAAGAAATGTGTAAACAGACATGCTCAAAGTGGTCAGGGCAGAAGAAAAGATGTGCCCAAGTTTGCTGAAAGTGCATGGAAGAGAGGTGCTTATTCAGTAGGTTAATGATTTGGAGGTGATGTTATCCTGTTAAGGGCTGGCATGAGGGGTGAGCCAGGCAACAGAGTAGGGAACATTCGCAGGCAAACCCAATAATAAGGGAGCAATTCTTGTCTAAGTGGGCATTTTGAGGTGAGACGATCAGTAGTGTCTCTCTGGTAGAAGAGACACCACACACGCATGCAGTGATGTCCAGCTTGTCATGCGCTACACATGGAACTATTCAAGAAATCCCAAGGTCAGACTTGAATAGAAGGGTTATTTTAGAGAGTTTCATTCATTCTCATCCATTGATTTATTTCTTGTCTTTGAGCTTGAATTGATTCCTAGGCTACCTATACAGGGAAGGCAGATTTTTCTCTTCAAATATCCTTTCAAGATTTTATAGATATTGTATCAGTGAAGAGACCCATTTTAGAAATATTGGTATCATGCTATTATGGCATCAAATAATTAAGTTAAAGAGGTGGAGAGTGTCACACTTTAGTTGTTTAGAGCAGTGTTGCTCAAGGTACATAAAAAGGGGCCTGAGTTCAGCATCACTTTGAAACCTCTCAAACTATTTTTTCCAAATTTATGAAAATGTTCATGACCCTCTGAGGTGAAGGAATCGCTTGGAATGTCTGCACATTTTCAAAAGACCTCCAGTAAGCACAACCTCTAAATACTAGATACACAAATATAAAAATATCTACCCCATTATCAGTTATAACAAATGACCTTATTTTGTAACTATGGTTTCTTTTGTAGAAGTTACAGGAACAGCATTATATTTATAACATACTCATTTTTTTAATTTATCAGGGCAGGTGCAATTATCAGTAAAATTTATATTTCTTAGAAGTAGTTTCTAATCTTCTTAATGATTTTTTATAATTGCTTACAAAAAGGAAGATATTTGATTTGGTCTTGTAACTAACTACTCAGGGCTTTAGCATCCATTACTATATTTATAAATTTCATGGCTCAAAATAGTTACTGGGAAATTCTGGGACCTGTTTAGATAGTGTTTAAACATTAAAAATATTGTTAAATCAGTCTGACACAAATAAATAGATGCAAATGATACAAGTAAAAGGTCATATCCAGTTTCAAGGTTTACTAATATTTCAAGATTATAGGCAATCAAAGGATGTAGGTGGAGCAGCAAGATCTCTGGAACATCACGAGCACCTCCCAGGTCCATCTCACTCTCACTGGACAAGCTCTCTGACCCAAAGTAATAGGCAACGTATCTGAGAAAGTTTGCAGGACACTTTAACATTTAGATTACAATAGACTGATGTGTCATGTCCTATGTAATTAAGCATATGGGACATTTTTACAGGATGCCATGCTCGTAAAACCAGATTCTAGCTTTATTTATCAATATGCTAATCCTAAACTAGGGAATTCTGCTAAAATTATATTCCATAGATGAGGATTCTCTGATAAATATCATTAGACTGTTTGCCAGTAGGTCTTATTTACCATGTTTAAAAATTAGACCAGGTCATCAAGTAACTTTTCTTATTTGATGCCTCCCCAGTCCCTAAACACAAGAGACATGGATCATAGGCAGTGTTTGAAATATTTCCTTCCCAATACATATTAGGTGATTTGAAAAGGAGCTGGGGAGAGTTTTCTACTGTTATTTTCAAATTCAGTCTGGTACACTCTAGTTTAGTCTGTTATAATTTATAAATAGTACCAAAACTGTGTTCATTTATCATCAACATATTAAAAACGTTAGGTACTGAAATAACATATGGAATCAAGAGCCAAAGGTATAAATTATTTTCAAATCAGCATTACTTAATTTCCACTGCGCAAAATACTCCCTGACTTTAAAAATAATAATTTGTTAGAATATTGAGTTATTTTTATAATTGCTTTTATTGTCTTTTAAGGAATTATGATACAGCTTCAATTAGTTGAGGAGAAATATCAGTTCTAAATATTTGTTTAGTAATTAGGAAAAGTACTGTTCATAAAATCCTTAAATTTTTTCATCTCTCTTTTCACTTTTTTTGAAAGGTATACTGAACTTTCATAGAGTAATGAAGATGAAGCAGATAATATAACTAAAGGGTTTATGGGAGCTTAAAGCACAGTAAATGTTGTAAATAACACATCTTAAAATTTAGATAAATAAAATGAAGGACCAAATAATCTCTATAATATCACATCATCAAACAAAAATGTGAAGTGATTGGACAATATTGAGAACAGAAGAAAGGAGTTTGTAATTAGGCAGGAATTTGATTACATAAAGTGTAGGTAGGAAAGGGAGGTGAGCATTGCATTTTTTTTGTTGCATTCTATAATTGCGATATGCTGAAAAGATAAATGATCTTTTTTTTTTCCAAATCACTGAATAGTCATTAACTAGGTGATTGCAGATGAATCTTCTTTATAGAATTAAATGGTTTTATTGGGAAACATTTGTCATTTACGTTTTTAGCATGTATTACTCAAAAGTTTCTCAGAAAGAACAGATACACTTGGTTTGTCATCTGGTCTTTCACAATCCAGAATTACTGAAGAAATCCTTCTTTCCTAAGATGGCATTTAAAACTATTTTTATACCAAAGGATGTTTAGCAAATATTGGCTCACAATTCCTTGGTTTATTAATAATGATGAAATAACATGGAGTATTTGTTCTTTAGTTATTCTGGAATCTTTAAGTCGTTATTTTAGAGCAAAAAGTTAACTTATAAAAGCAAACAATAGCAAAATGAACTCTCAACATTCCCATTGTGTAATTTCAATATTTACCAACTCATGGAAGATCTGGTTTTATCTGTATCCTCACTTTTATTATTTTGAAGTAAATATCATGCATCATACCATTTAATCCATCAATGTTACTATTTATCTATCTAAAAGACAAGAACTTAATTTTAAAAGAATTATAAGTATATGGGTTATTTTTCCCATGTCTTCACTTGTATTCTATTGTGGAATTATGCATCACTGACCTCTGCCATGTGATTTTGCAGTTCCTCCCCTGTCAACAGAATTTATGTCCCCACCTGTGGATATTGAACTTGAACATGAAAATAGGTTGGAACGTTAGTGCTCATCACACCAGCAGAGACTACATGGTGCTTTACGAGTACGTTTGGCCTTTGAGGCACTTGACACACCTACTTTATGTTTACCCAGGGGCAACCAAATGCATGTAGAATAGAAAGGACAGATGCTTGTTCTTTTCCTTTATTACCAGTTTTTAAAATCATAAGCTGGTTTCTTATATCCTCCAATATTGAGCTATTAGCTTTTCAAAAACTAACTAATTAGAAACTCGTGGAATTTTTTTTGTTTATGCTCAAATTGTCCCTTACTTGGTCACTGAGGAATTCCTCAAGTGGGATCCTGAATACTTTTGGTATGATTTTTTTTGGTGTCTTTGATAGTTGCTTTGCTATTTGGTATGCCCTTCTTGTATGTTTCTTACCACTGGAATCAGCCAGTTTCCCAAGGAACTCTCATTCTCTTTCTTGAGACAAAACATTTCAAACTTAATGCTAATTGTGTGTTTCTTCTAGGTTGTCCACTTTTTCTAGGAATATGCAGTGGACACCATTTTTTAAGATAAAAATATATCATAAGCAAAACAATTTAAGATAAAATACACCACACTTGAAATTATCTGCTTTTTCTCATACTAAGAAATTGGGTTTTCAATAACACAAGGAATAATAAATTTACAATATCACATAATTTTCTCATTTGTTTTTACCAGTGTACATACAAGCCTCAGTATTATCAGTATCAATACTACTATAAATAATATGATTTCTAAAATTGTTTTAAGGTATGTATTTTTTATTTTGCAGTAGTTTTGTCCTTATCATATACCTACTAAAGATGTATCATCTATTACTATATATGAAAGTCCATTTTTAATCCCTACTGCAACATCTAAAGTTTAGTATTACCACTCCCTTCTCAATGAGGCGGCAAAGTACCAGCGGGGTCTAACATACTGCCCAAGGGAAGGATATGGAAGTTCGATTCCACCCAACCTGATTTCAAAGGGCTCCATCCTGTTCTCATAATAAGCAACAGGGAAGGGAACTTAGCTTCAAGCAAAGAGGGACTCAGCCTGACATATTAAGGAGAGGAGTAAATGGATGCTGTTTACAACTACTTGAAAATTTTTCATAAGGAAGAGGAATTAAATTCAATCTATCATGATTTACAGGCAGAACTTGTCCAGTGGTTAGAAGGGAACTGAGTTAATGTTCAGTTGCAGACAAGAGTAACTTTCTATCTTTGTCTGAAAATTGGATGGCTTGCCTTCAGAAGTAATGTGTTCCCCATCACCGGCTATGTCCTGTGTTTTAGACATGCTGTAGAGTGTTCATGTCTTAGATGGGCCTGAATGGCCTCTGGGATCCCTCCTACCTATAATTTTGTGCATCTAGGCTTTCCCTGCCACCTGGCATTACTTTATTTGGGGATGGCTTGCTCTCTGTTTGCTCTCTTTCTCTCCTGGGAAAACCTGTGTCAGATGTTCATTCACGCTGGTGTATGAACTGGCTGTCTCCCCAAGCAAATCAGCACACATGGACTTGTGAGGTGGCTCTCCCTCCTGGACTCACTCACACCACCCTGTGCTGCTTCTCCTTTTAGCAACTTTGTACCATGTTACTAGATGGCAGCACCTTTATTTGCAGTTATGAGAGTTTAGAACTCTAACCTGAAGCGAACACAAAGATGGTGTGAGATTTTAGGCATGAGTTAATTTCTTGTTTTATTTTCCCAACACCACAGAATTTACAACAGGTTAACATTTAGACAATTTATTATATGTAAATCTAGCTCTGAATAGAGAATTGCTTTTCACAGTTACCTTAATAAGACTTGGTGATATTTCTTACCATTTTTCCTTATCATCATTTCTTAGCACTCTGTTATGAATAGTCCATGCTTAGTCAAGTTAAAGGTTTAGATGTTACACTTCATTAAAAATAGTAAAAGAAAAATAGAGTTCTCATTCCTTCATAGTGTGATTCCAGAGGCCAGGGTCCTGATGGCCACTTGAAGATGGTGCATAGTCCCACAGACCCTGGTGGCCAGGACAACCATTATCACGATATTGGTCATGCGAAGGGCTAGTGCTGCTAAGGCTTTCTGTTTTACTCTTTAATATTCATCCTTTGCCAAAAAATAATGTTAAATAATAATCTGCTGACAAAATATTTCTTCTTGATTTTCTTTGCTACATTAACTTTTCAAGGTCATAACTAATGACTTTCTCAGGACCCTGAATTTCCTGGATTTGTTTACTTGGGCAACTGAACAGGTTATTTCTACATATCCGAAAGTATTAGTAATTAAACCTGTCTCAATTGACAGTGCCAAAGATTACGAATGATAAACAATGTGAATATATAAACACATTTCTACCATCTGTGCTCCTAGATAAAGCAATGCCTCAGGCAATGCTATTCAAAGTGGAATACAAATGAAATTTGAATTATATGATGTCTTAGCAACAGATTTTCCTTCTCTGGAAATGCCTTAGTCCAATATTAAAATTAATTTGCATTCTTTAAAAACCAAACAGACTGGCATAGTCAGCAGTGTGTCATTCTAGATGGGAATAAGACATTGCCTCACAATTTGTGATTTATCTTGAATAAACACACACACACACGCACAGATACATGCCCTCATGAAAAATCAAGAAGTGCTGTTTTTCTTTTTCTTAATGTAAGATATCACATATCTTAATTTCTACATCACTACATAAATCCAAACTGTTCACCTTAAAAGTAAAACAGCCAGTTATTTTACCAGCAAGATGGGTTTATTCAGAAATAGCTGAGGATTGCAATTCACAAGATGCAAGCTATGGCAAACCATAGGCAAGTCCAGAGACCAAAGGAGAGGAATGTTACTTTATGGATAAGAGGAGGAAGTTGAGAGAGCCTGCTTTGAAAGAAAGTCCATTGCAGGAAAGCAAGGGTTCAGGGTGGGATGCTTTCTCATTGGCTGAGTTAGGTATTTTGTTACAGGCAAGTTTGTTGCTGGGCAAGGAGAAATTTTTCCTTCCTCTGCTGGAGCAGTAAACTAGGCTTCTTCCTGTTAGGAATACAAGGTACTTGCCTTCCTTTTGAGTCTGCAATTGACAGGTGTGTTAGAGCATGAGAGCTCCCCCTGCTGGTCTCCTGGCTCCATTTTTAAATGAGGCTTCCTTTATTTAGTTCCACAAAATTAAATCACTTTTTTTACATCCATTAAAATTCTAGTTTGGGGCACCACTCCAGGAGAATAGCTAATAATGGATCACAGACATGGGGTCCAGATTCAACACAGAAAGAGCTAAATTGCAATTTCAAGGAAAGCTGAGGGGCAGAGGAACTTAGTAAAGTTTAGAAATCAAAGGCAAAAGACTTGATTACGACAGGGAGAATTATCACCTCTGTAAGTATGTCAGCAGTCAGAGAACAGCAAGAGGCCAGACAGCTCCTATGCAAGGTCAGAGAATAGTAACTTCAAATCCTCGTGTGGTCGGGATACATACATACAGAATACAGACAAGGGGGAGTCATAAAACCTCTCTCAGGCTCATATTCCTCATATTAAATAGGGATAATAACACATCTTTGTGGTTCATTATGAAAATTAGGTGAGTAAATGAGTTTCAAGAGCCAGGCACATCATAGAACCTCAGTGATGGTTGCTTTTTCTTACCAAGATCAAACAGAAGCAAAATGAGTCCAAATTGGAGTAGTAACTTATACTTCAGCAACTTAGTGTGGAATATTTTACAGTCTCAAGATTATTCACAACTACTTCTGCTCAACTCAAACAACAGAGTTGCTCAAAGTACATTGTATTTTCTAGGAGAAGAATTCCAGCAGTGATGCCTGTCAGGTGGTGGTGACTATGAAGGGAATGGATATTCCAAGAGTGAGGCTAGTTTATTCTGCACATTGTTTTTACTAACCGATGGGTTGTTCACAACTCCACAAAGCAATGCTATTACTTATAAGGGAGGTGGTAAGTGTAACCAACATGTTCAAAGTCAAGTTAAAGGCAGAGCTGGAATTGAAAGAGTTGTTCTCAAGGTGTGTTACACCATCTCCAGCATGATTAACTATAAACTATGATCCATTTTTGTAAAATAACAAATCCATAACATTTTGGAATGACTTTACAGTAATAATCATGCAATTCCAACAACAGTATCAATAACAACCAAAGGAAACATGTTTGATTAAAATATGAATTATTGAGGCGGAGCCAACATGGCGGCGTGAGTAGGACAGTGGGAATCTCCTCCCAAAAACATATATACTTTTGAAAATACAACAAACACAACTAGCCCTAAAAGAGAGACCAGAAGACGCAGGACAGTGGCCAGACTGCAGCTACACCAGCGAGAACCCAGCGACTGGTGAAAGGGGTAAGATACAAGCCCCGGCCCTGCGGGACCCGAGCGCCCCTCCCCCCAGCTCCCAGCGGGAGAAGAACAGGCAGAGCGGGAGGGAGACGGAGCCCAGGACTGCCGATCACCCAGCCCCAGCCACCAACACCAGAGCACAGACACAGTGTGTGGGCGGGGGGCCCTGGATACTGGGGGAACAGGGAGTAAGACCTCTGAGCGGGTGCCGAAGCTGATGCCCGTGTGACAAAGAAAAGTGGGGGCTTTTTGAAAGTCTTAAAGGGACAGGGACTTAACAGCTTGACGGAAACAACACAGGTCATAGTCCAGCAGCTGGAAATTACAGGGAAAACCGGGTGCACTAACCCCCTGGGCAACAGCTCTGAGACCCCTCACGGAGGTAAACAGTCAAGCAGCCCCCCCATCCATTACCCCACCGGGCGCTGCGAAAGCAGAGAAGCAGCCTGAGACAAACCACGCCCACAGAAAGGGAAATTCCTCCCTTCCGGCCAGGCAAGACACAAAGACCCAGTCTACACGCAATTAACCAACACAAGCCACTAGGGGTCTCAATTGTCCCAGTAAAGAAAGGCCAGTAGCAAGTGAAAATTTTGGCACTCCCAGCTGACAGTCAATAGCACCTGTCAACATGAAAAAGCAAAAAAATATGATCCAGACAAGACTAACCCAGAGAGCTTCGGCATCTGCTACATCTTCCCCTGAGAAGGAATATGGGGAGATAGATTTAGCCAGTCTTCCTGAAAAAGAATTCAAAACAAAAGTCATAACCATGCTGATGGACTTGCAGACAAATATGCAAGAACTAAGGAAGGAGAATACAGAAATAAAACAAGCTCTGGAAGGACTTCAAAACAGAATGGATGAGATGCAAGAGACCATTAATGGACTAGAAAACAGAGAACAGGAACGCAGAGAAGCTGATGCAGAGAGAGATAAAAGGATCTCCAGGAATGAAAGAACTGTAAGAGAGCTGAGTGACCAATCGAAAAGGAACAATATACGAATTATAGGTATACCAGAAGAAGTAGAGAGAGAAAAAGGGATAGAAAATGTCTTTGAAGAAATAATTGCCGAAAACTTCCCCAAACTAGGGGAAGAAATGGCCTCTCAGACCACAGAGGTACACAGAACTCCCATGACAAGGGATCCAAGGAGGGCAACACCAAGACACATAATAATTAAAATGGCAAAGATCAAATACAAGGACAAAGTATTACAAGCAGCCAGAGAGAAAAAAAAGGTTACCTACAAAGGAAAACCCATCAGGCTATCATCAGACTTCTCAACAGAAACCCTACAGGCCAGAAGAGAATGGCATGATATACTTAATGCAATGAAACAGAAGGGCCTCGAACCAAGACTACTGTATCCAGCACGAATATCATTTAAATATGAAGGAGGGATTAAACAATTCCCAGACAAGCAAAAACTTGAGGGAATTTGCCTCCCACAAACCACCTCTACAGGGCATCCTACAGGGACTGCTCTAGATGGTAGCACTCCTAAAAAGAGCACATAATAAAACACACAGCATATGAAGAAGGGAGGAGGAGGAATAAGAAGGGAGAGAAATAAAGAATCATCAAACTGCATTTATAATAGCTCAACAAGCAAGTTAAGTTAGACAGTAAGATAGTAAAGAAGCTAACCCTAAACCCTTGGTAACCACAAACTTAAAGCCTGCAATGGCAATAAATTCATACCTTTCAATAATCACCCTAAATGTAAATGGACTGAACGCACCAATCAAAAGACACAGAGTAATAGAATGGATAAAAATGCAAGATCCATCCATATGCTGCTTACAAGAGACTCACCTCAAACCCAAAGACATGCACAGACTTAAAGTCAAGGGATGGGAAAAGATATTTCAACCAAACAACAGAGAGAAGAAAGCAGGTGTTGCAATTCTGGTATCAGACAAAACAGACTTCAAAATAAAGAAAGTAACAAAAGACAAAGAAGGACATTACATAATGATAAAGGGCTCAGTCCATCAAGAGGATATAACCATTATAAATATATATGCACCCAATACAGGAGCACCAACATACCTGAAACAAATATTAACAGAACTAAAGGAGGAAATAGAATGCAATGCATTCATTCTAGGAGACTTCAACACACCACTCACTCCAAAGGACAGATCCACCAGACAGAAAATAAGTAAGGACACAGAGGCACTGAACAACACACTAGAACAGATGGACCTAATAGACATCTACAGAACTCTACATCCAAAAGCAACAGGATACACATACTTCTCAAGTGCACATGGAACATTCTCCAGAATAGACCACATACTAGGCCACAAAAAGAGTCTCAGTAAATTCCAAAAGATTGAAATCCTACCAACCAACTTTTCAGACCACAAAGGCATTTAACTAGAAATAAACTGTTCACAGAAAGCAAAAAGGCTCACAAACACATGGAGGCTTAACAACACGCTCCTAAATAATCAATGGATCAATGACCAAATCAAAATGCAGATCCAGCAATATATGGAAACAAATGACAACAACAACACTAAGCCCCAACTTCTGTGGGACACAGCAAAAGCAGTCTTAAGAGGAAAGTATATAGCAATCCAAGCATATTTAAAAAAGGAAGAACAAGCCCAAATGAACGGTCTAATGTCACAATTATTGAAATTGGAAAAAGAAGAACAAATGAGGCCTAAGGTCAGCAAAAGGAGGGGCATAATAAAGATCAGAGAAGAAATAAATAAAATTGAGAAGAATAAAACAATAGCAAAAATCAATGAAACCGAGAGCTGGTTCTTCGAGAAAATAAACAAAATAGATAAGCCTCTAGCCAGACTTATTAAGAGGAAAAGAGAGTCAACACAAATCAACAGTATCAGAAACGAGAAAGGAAAAATCACGACGGACCCTGCAGAAATACAAAGAATTATTAGAGAATACTATGAAAACCTATATGCTAACAAGCTGGGAAACCTAGGAGAAATGGACAACTTCCTAGAAAAATACAACCTTCCAAGACTGACCCAAAAAGAAACAGAAAATCTAAACAGATCAATTACCAGCAACAAAATTGAAGCGGTAATCAAAAAACTACCAAAGAACAAAACCCCCGGGCCAGATGGATTTACCTCGGAATTTTATCAGACATACAGGGAAGACATAATACCCATTCTCCTTAGAGTTTTCCAAAAAATAGAGGAGGAGGGGATACTCCCAAACTAATTCTATGAAGCTAACATCACCCTAACACCAAAACCAGGCAAAGACCCCACCACAAAAGAAAACTACAGACCAATATCCCTGATGAACGTAGATGCAAAAATACTCAACAAAATTTTAGCAAACCGAATTCAAAAATACATCAAAAGGATTGTACACCATGACCAAGTGGGATTCATCCCAGGGATGCAAGGATGGTACAACATTCGAAAGTCCATCAACATCATCCACCACATCAACAAAAAGAAAGACAAAAACCACATGATCATCTCCATAGATGCTGAAAAAGCATTTGACAAAGTTCAACATCGATTCATGATAAAAACTCTCAGCAAAATGGGAATAGAGGGCAAGTACCTCAACATAATAAAGGCCATCTATGATAAACCCACAGTCAACATTATATTGAACAGCGAGAAGCTGAAAGCATTTCCTCTGAGATCAGGAACTAGACAGTGATGCCCACTCTCCCCACTGTTATTTAACATAGCACTGGAGGTCCTAGCCACGGCAATCAGACAAAACAAAAAAATACAAGGAATCCAGATTGGTAAAGAAGAAATTAAACTGTCACTATTTGCAGATGACATGATACTGTACATAAAAAACCCTAAAGACTCCACCCCAAAACTACTAGAACTGATATCGGAATACAGTAAAGTTGCAGGATACAAAATCAACACACAGAAATCTGTGGCTTTCCTATACACTAACAATGAACCAACAGAAAGAGAAATCAGGAAAACAACTCCATTCACAATTGCATCAAAAAGAATAAAATACCTAGGAATAAACCTAACCAAAGAGGTGAAAGACTTATACTCTGAAAACTACAAGTCACTCTTAAAAGAAATCAAAGGGGACACTAACAGATGGAAACGCATCCCATGCTCATGGCTAGGAAGAATTAATATCGTCAAAATGGCCATCCTGCCCAAAGCAATATACAGATTTGATGCAATCCCTATGAAACTACCAGCAACATTCTTCAATGAACTGGAACAAATAATTTAAAAATTCATATGGAACCACCAAAGACCCCGAATAGCCAAAGCAATCCTGAGAAAGAAGAATAAAGTAGGGGGGATCTCACTCCCCAACTTCAAGCTCTACTATAAAGCCATAGTAATCAAGACAATTTGGTACTGGCACAAGAACAGAGCCACAGACCAATGGAACAGACTAGAGAATCCAGACATTAACCCAGACATATATGGTCAATTAATATTTGATAAAGGAGCCATGGACATACAATGGCGAAATGACAGTCTCTTCAACAGGTGGTGCTGGCAAAACTGGACAGCTACGTGTAGGAGAATGAAACTGGACCATTGTCTAACCCCATATACAAAAGTAAACTCAAAATGGATCAAAGACCTGAATGTAAGTCACGAAACCATTAAACTCTTGGAAAAAAACATAGGCAGGCAAAAACCTCTTAGACATAAACATGAGTGACCTCTTCTTGAACATATCTCCCCGGGCAAGGAAAACAACAGCAAAAATGAACAAGTGGGACTATATTAAGCTGAAAAGCTTCTGTACAGCAAAAGACACCATCTATAGAACAAAAAGGAACCCTACAGTATGCGAGAATATATTTGAAAATGACACATCCGGTGAAGGCTTAACGTCCAGAATATATAAAGAGCTCACACACCTCAAGAAACAAAAAACAAATAACCCAATTAAAAAATGGGCAGAGGAACTGAATAGACGGTTCTCCAAAAAAGAAATACAGATGGCCAACAGACACATGAAAAGATGCTCCACATCGCTAATTATCAGAGAAATGCAAATTAAAACGACAATGAGGTATCACCTCACACCAGTAAGGATGGCTGCCATCCAAAAGACAAACAACAACAAATGTTGGCGAGGCTGTGGAGAAAGGGGAACCCTCCTACACTGCTCGTGGGAATGTAAGTTAGTTCAACCATTGTGGAAAGCAGTATGGAGGTACATCAAAATGCTCAAAACAGACTTACCATTTGACCCAGGAATTGCACTCCTAGGAATTTCCCTAAGAATGCAGCAATCAAGTATGAGAAAGACCAATGCACCCCTATGTTTATCGCAGCACTATTTACAATAGCCACAATTGGAAGCAACCTAAATGTCTATCAATAGATGAATGGATAAAGAAGATGTGGTACATATACACAATGGAATACTACTCAGCCATAAGAAAAGGGCAAATCCTACCATTTGCAGCAACATGGATGGAGCTGGAGGGTATTATGCTCAGTGAAACAAGCCAAGCGGAGAAAGAGAAATACCAAATGATTTCACTCATCTGTGGAGTATAAGAACAAAGGAAAAACTGAAGGGACAAAACAGCAGCAGAATCACAGAACTCAAGAATGGACTAACAGGTACCAAAGGGAAAGGGACTGGGGAGGATGGGTGGGTAGGGAGGGATAAGGGGGGGGGAGAAAAAGGAGGATATTAAGATTAGCATGCATAGGTGGGTGGGAGAAA
Source organism: Manis pentadactyla (assembly GCF_030020395.1). NCBI lineage: Eukaryota > Metazoa > Chordata > Mammalia > Pholidota > Manidae > Manis > Manis pentadactyla. Next base: position 85,516,281 of record NC_080019.1, read on the forward strand.
GAGGAGGGCTGTACAACACAGAGAAGACAAGTAGTGATTCTACAACATTTTGCTATGCTGATGGACAGTGACTGTAAAGGAGTATATAGGGGGGACCTGGTATAGGGGAGAGCCTAGTAAACATAATATTCGTCATGTAAGTGTAGATTAATGATAAAAAAAAAAAGCAGTTCCTGTGTGGTGACCTCCAATGAGTTCTACACAATGATATAAAGGACATATAAAAGTGTAGGCAAAGGTTCTGTTTGTGTTTATACAGAAGATCAAAGCCTAATTTGGCTACCCCGAAAATGAACTAAGATACGATATGAAAAAGAACTTCCAACATCAGCACTCTCTGGAAGACTCATGCCAGAAGATGATCAGCAAAATAAACCCCAACAAGGATCCATGCACTGCCACAGGTGTAGATGCACTCATCACACCAGTTCCTGGACTTGCCATTTGAATGAGGAAGGAGATATCTAAGCTGGCCTGTGCATACAGTGAAACAACAAATTGGACTGGATCTATACTGTTGGAACTCAACCAAGTATTAGGAGAAGTGCAGATTGTAGCACTCCAAAATCTTACAACCACAGACTATTTACTGTTAAAAGAACATATGGGATGTGAACAGTCCCCAGGAATGGGTTGTTTTAATTTATCTGAATTCTCTCAGACTGTTCAAGTTCAGTTGGACAATATCCACCATATCATAGATAAGTTTTCACAAATGCCTAAGGTGCCTAACTGGTTTTCTTGGTTTCACTGGAGATGGCTGGTAATTACAGGTATGCTTTGGTTATGTAACTGTACTCCTATTATGTTAATGTGTGTGTGCAATTTAATTAGTAGTTTAAAACCTATACATGCTGAAGTTACTCTACAAGAAGATATGTCAAAGAAATAATCAATCTTCCCAGGTTTTCTTCCGCCTGCTACTTCTATAGCTTTTCTTCTTCCTACCTAATTACAACCCTTAAATAGAATTCCTGCCACATGTCGAATTTACCAAGTATCATAATTCTTCCAAGTGGTAAAGACACCTCAAGACAAATGCTGGGCATAGAAGCCACAGGGCATAAATATGCAAAGAAGTAAAAAGCTAACCTTTTCAAACAATAAGGCTTCTCTCTCACTTACCAACTTAACATTTTGTGTATGGCCCCAGAAGATGACTGGTTAGCCAGAGACGGGTAAGATTCCTCAAGGGAGGAACAACCTAAGACAGGCACAGTCACAGGGGGGCCATCAGGTGAGAAAATGGGGATCAGCAGAGGTGAGGCTTAGAACCTTCCCCCTCCTGTTCTGAGGAAATCTTCTGCATACGTGGATGTTTTATTGCCCTTGTCTAGCTCGGATTAACACATAGTCTACAGGCACACACCTGATCATCTACATTTGCTCTCTTACAACACTAAACTATGTTTTCTACCTTTATCTCGTATCTACCTACCACTTCAGCATTTTATTAAAAATAATAATAATAAAGAGAGAAATGTGGTATCAACATATAAATCAAGTATAAAAATCAAATGAATATTAATATTTGAACTGACTGTTTATAGTTCATAATGCATGAACAAAACCGAAAGCTTCTGTGATGACTGCCCTTGTACTGTTCACCATGTAACTTATTCACTATGTAAGAATTTGTACTCCATGTAAGAACTTGTTTGTTATGCATCAGAAGATTGGAGACTGATGAAAATTAGGCTTGGGGTGGATTAATGATTGTGCATTGAGCATTGACCCCCCCTATACAGAATTTTATTGTTGTTAACAACCATTTGATCAATAAATATGAGAGATGCCCTCACAAAACATATATATATATATATATATAAACACACTTCCAATTGTAAAATAAATAAATAACCGGGTTGTAATGTATAGCATAAGGAATATAGTCAAAATATTGTAACAACTTGGTATGGTGATAGCTGGTACCTAGAATTATCATGTATATAAATGTTGAATCACTGTGTTGTACACCTGAAACTAATGTAATACTGTGTGTCAACTACCCTTCAATAAAAAATAATTATCCAGGAAAAAAATAATAATAATAAAATAAAATAAAATAAAATAAAATATGAATTATTACTTTAAAACATAAAATAATGAAAAACTGGAAATTACTTGGCACTTAACTAAAAAAACTAAATGTTTTCTAACAGCAAATGAAGACTCTCTGCAATAAAGCTGCATCTTCACTTTTGTTCATCTCTTGATAAAATTTTAATTCAGATATCAAGATTTCTGAGTTTTAAGGGAAGTCTGAGTGTGAAAGGGGTTAATGGCTTTGCTTGTAAGAAATTCTTTGTCACTTGTAGTTCAGTGACCTTCCCAGAGCAGCTCTAGATACAACTCCTGATATCTACTGAGTTGATCAGAGTGAGGCCTTTGCAGCTCTGAGGCAGCCCTGACTTCCTCTTATAGATAGAAACTTATAGCTTTGGTTAAGGCCCTGGTTCGTCTACTGGCTCGGCTCGGCACAGCCCTAGCCTGAGACCTAGACCCAGGCACAGGCCCAGGCAGCCCTGGCCCCGGGTCCAGGCCTGGCTCCTGAGCTCCAGTCTCTTCTTTGATCTATTGCATTAGGATTCACATCTATACTAAGGCCAACTGTTTTCAAGAGAAGAATGGAATGGGTGTGGAACAAAGGTGTAATTGAACTACTTATATATATATATATATTTAAATCCAGTGAAATAGGCAAACTTTATTTTTGGTAAAGTTTGGAGGAAGGTACACTGGTGTCTTTTTGTTCTCTATTTTTTTCTACATTCGAAAACTTCATAATTTCATTTTCCTCACAGGTGTTTTTTAATATTTTACTCAGCTTGCCACCTGACTCTTCATAAGCTGTGGTGGTTTTGTGAGCCTGGCCGCCCAGACTATGTAGATGATGTCACTCCAGTGGCACTGATTCTGTTTGGCTTTATTTATTGCACGGCGCTCTGGGGTCAACGGAGGGAGGAGGGTGGCTGAAAGCTCCCGTTCTTAGACACAACACACATCTCCGAGGTCTAGTCCTGGGTCCTGTGAGGCTGTCCTTCCCAACCGCAGGTTGAACTTCTGTCTCTTCTGACTTGAGAAAACTACCTTTATATTGTCTTGCATTCTTCCTCTCAGGGTTGCTAATCTCAAAGCTTGGTAGTCTTTGCATTCTAGAAATTTTCTCCCTAAAAGTCCTATATTTATTATAATTTGGGCTCCTGTACTAGTAAGACTTGGTCTTCAATATCCCTGTTTTTACCATAAGGATTGGTTCAACCATGTAGGAACCACTGAAAATTTACGTTCAACTCTCTCTATTCCCTTTTTGCAATCAATGCCCAGATTCTATTAATGGGACATCAGGGCCATTTGGGAAGGCAATGGCAGTTTCAGATATCATCCCTAGTATTTACTTGCCCTTTTCTCCCTCTCTGCCCTCTTCAGATAATATTTATTTCGTCTACTTAAATGCTTTCTTGGAATTTGTAAATAATAGTCTTTGTTCAGAATCCATTTCTTCAAAACAGCCCATAACTAGGCAAGATTTTATGAATAATTGAAAGATTTCTCACCTCCCTCTACTGGAGGTCACTGTGTATTTATGAGAAGGCCTAAGACATTTTTCTCTCTTTTGAGCAAATAGTGAACTGCAGATTGTTTTCATGCCTTTTCTGTAGGGGATGAAAAATTACTTTTTGGAGGGGTTCAGTACACACTGGTATACATTGAAGGGCAGATGCGTCTACTCCTTTACTTCACTTTTTCTTAGCCTGTGAGATCTGCTGCCATTTGTTCATCAGCCTCTAGCCTGTTTACCCCCGTGGCCATAGTGTTCATATTCCCCTCTGCCTTCCCTCTGCCATGTTGAAGGTCACTTCGCATCCTGCTTATCCCACCTATAAGGTTTGTCCAAATTCCCAATCAGTTCTGCTGTGCCTCTTCTCAAGGACACAGAACACTTCTGAAAAATGTTCTGTGCTAGTGCAAAATTGTGAGAGACTTGGCATAGGGTATCTGTGGCCATGTCTGATGAAACATCTCTGATTCTACTCTTCTGTCACTAGACAGTGATAACTTTGGCTGGGAACGTACTCTGGGAGGATTTATCTTCCAGTCTCACACTCTCTCAGGCTCCATAGAAAACTTGTCTCCTCTGATTCAAGGTCCCTGCCAAGTCTATCTGTGGTCTGCATGTGTGCCGGCCAGAGCTCGGATGGGCTATAGGGTATAAAGTTCCATCTCAGTCACCCTTGGTTTCTAAAATCCAGCCCCTTCCTCTCAGATACCACTCTTCCCACTCACTTCCTAAACTTCATTTCCTTTTGTGTGGGAAATTACTCTTACGTCAGCATGCAATTTTTTTTTGCCTACTTTATCGTTAAGGTTCCAAAGTCAGAAGTCTCCTGAAGCTTAGCCTTTTGTAACTCAAAAATCCTTTATGATCTCAAAAAGCTTGGCTCTTATAAGGCTTGGCTTTCAAAAATGCCTGGCTCATAGGAGTTTTAACATATCTTTTCAGAATTCAATTGATTTCCTCTTTCTCAGCTACATATCTGTACCCAGCCCCAAATGCTGACTTCCCCCTCCCTCATAAAGGATGAAAGCCACTTACATCTAGGTCAGCAACCAGATAGTCTAGGAGAAAAAAACAATTTTCTCCAAATTGTATCCCACAACAAGAGGAATAAAGTAAAGTGTTGGGTACTTCATAGCTGCTTTAAAAGTATTATTTTCACCCATCCCACACTAAATAAGAGTTATGCATTATTCCTAAGATCTCCAGCATTTACAGTAATAGTCAAATGTCCATCTCTTTCCTCTAGAATATTTTCCCAGAAAACTGGAATTTTTTTTTTTTAACGAGGTGGCCATATATCCTAATCACAATTCCTAAGCTTATAAACAATGAAATTAAAAGCATCAATCAGGGAGAAGAAAAGTACCGATGCATATTCTAAACTCCACAACTAAAAGAAGCATAGTAACTTCAAATCCTAACTCCCAGTTTGTGTGATCCATGGGTTAGCTGACTGCTACAAAGGCCATTGCACATGGAAAGTATGGTCTCAAGATGGGGTCTGTTTCCTTCTGTCTGCCAAGATCATGTGTTTTTCAGTTTTTACTACTCTTGTCTACAGTATTCTAAACCACGTGGGTGTAGTTGTCTATTTCTTGTAGTGTTACTCACCCCAAACCACCAAAATATCTGCTCTTCTTACTGCCCTGGGAATTGTCCTCCCCTTGAAGTCCTAGGCCCCTGGCTCAGGATGGCATATACACTTCATTTTACTTTTCTTGTGTATGTGGGTTTCTGTACATATGAAATTAAATATTTTCTCCTGTTAGTCTGTCTCACTCTAATTCTTAGATCAGAGAGAACAACTTTTGAAGGGTAGAGGAAAATTTTTCCTCCCCAGCATAGTATTCCATTTTCTGAGTTCTTCCTTCCTACCTTTGATGTTTATACCTTGGAGAACTAGACATTGGAGGTATAATCACATGAGAAATCATCCTTTTCACTCTGCCCCACTCATCTTTAATAAATCTGTTCAAGTCATGTGACTAGAGACTTGGCTCCCAGAGAAACTCCTAACTGGGCAATGAGCACATAACACCATCTCCTTGACCACAGCAGATAAAATTAGGGTTAAATATCTCATCCCATCGGTTTCTCTCTTAAAGGAAATTCTTAGAGTAGAAGACCAAACAAGGATAATGGTTACATACTTAAAATGTTTGTTGTGTCATCAGCAAAGAAGACAATGTCTACAGGGTAGAGCCCAATAAGAGAGTTCTTAGGAGACCAACCATATGCCCTGGAACTTCAAATGCACATGTGACTGTTATGGCTTAAGCTGTTTCTTATCCAGAAGATTGAGTAGGTGAAATGCTTGCTGAGTTAGTCCAGATCAGCGAAGATTAGGAAGAAGCAACCCCAGTGTAGTGTTCCTTAGCCCGGCGAGGACATGGGAGTTTCTCATCAGTCAAGGGACATTAGGTTTGAGTGATTTCACCAGTCCCCAATCCAGAGGGCCATCATTTAGGTAAGAAGACTCCAGAAGCAAGTTGGAGTTGTGAAGCGGTTACAAAAGTCTACTGGCAAGCACCCCACACCAGACAACTCTAAGTGAGGACACTCATTATAGATCCTTCAAAGGACTCCTACTTGTGGCCATGTAGGCTGCTCTTAGGGGACTTGCCACCCACAGACATCAAAGACCAGGGACTGGAGCAAGATAAGTTATGCAAAAAGATTGTGCTTCTTTCTTCTAATCTTGTCTCTCCACAATCTGATTTTGGAGGAATCTGAACCAGAAAAGGGATGTGTGTAGTCATAAAAAGGCAAGGCTTTGAATTAGAATTTTCAGTGAAATTTTGGTTTAGGTTGGCCCACACTTTTTAATATTAAAAAGTGATTATGGTCATTGAGATACTATGTTCTAATAACAGAATGTGGCTATACCTACCCACATGATTATTGAGACTGACAGATGGCAGAAGTCACAAAGATATCATTTCCTACATGTCCCAACTAATGTTTCCAAATTAAGAAGAGCCTGAAAGCTGAGTTAAACTATGTGGGCTTCAGTGGCTCCTTAGAATGCATGAATAGAAGAACAATAGGGAAGCTACCTGGTAGGAATGTGTTATACTCTAAGAGAGGGATAGAGCTATTGGAAATGGGTACAGCATAGAACATAATTATGAAATGCTTAACTCTTTAAGGAATATGATTAAAAAGCCATCAGACCATATTAAAGACCTTGTAACCATGACAGAACTGAGTTTTGGAATCCAAATGAGTCTTGAGAAATCTAGAAAGATTAAAACTAGGTATTGAGTGTCATATACTAAACGAATTATCTAAATCTGACCAGTACACCTTGATGCTGGCATGCCCTGGGCTTTCCAACAGAGACAGTGGTTCTGACTGCTAGATTTAAATAATGGCTATCATGAAGCTGAAGGAAGTGAGAATTTAGTATTTGTCCAGAGGAAATTCTTTACAGTCTGAAGCAATGTATCAGGATTTCTCCAGATACCATCTACCTACTAGTAACTGGTATGGGATGGCATTTGAAGGCGTTGGAATGTTTAGATAATATGATTGCATTTGGAAAGACTTTGGGGGGGAAAACTGTATCCTTAGAGAGTTAGACTGTCTCAAGGAGGCAGAGTAGAAAATATTTCCTAGGAAGTATTAGTTCTACTGAGCCTATGCCTCTGTTAATTATATAGCAGATGCAGTTTCTCATCAGGGGAAAGTCTGTCCTTACCTGCTGGCCTCCTCCCAGTAGATTTAGAGAAGCAAAGATGCTTTGAAAGTTCAGCTGGTATTTAAGGCTATCAATAAAAAAATTATACCTGGATCCTGTGTCTCTTACTGATCTGACTTGTGAGCATTTGGTGAGCACTCCCATCTGTAGTCTTATCCCCTTGGCAGCTGTGGGAGAGGGCTGACCCTGCCACCTCCAGGGAAATGTGGAGCAAATACTCTCAACCCTAGACCAGTGGCTCTTAGCCTTGGCTGATTATGAGAACCTCCTGTGAGATTTTTTTAAATGCAGAAATTATGATTTAAGTAATCTGTTTTCCTTATAAAATCTCCCCAGTTGACTTCTATTTTGCCAGGGTTGAGAACCTCTGTCTTAACCAAAATATCTCCATTTGAAATTTGCTAATCTCAGTAAGCATTATACTTAAGCATTTTGATGTTAGCTCAAGTCCTATGTGTGGTATTATATTTTTAAAAATTAATTAACTGCAGAAAGAAAACTCTGGCATTTGCTAGTCGATTGCTAAAAGCTCAATCCCCAATTCATAAACTAGACAGTTTAGCACTGAAGTGGGCTACATGGTTAAACTTACGGCATACATATTTGGAGGATCTTTTCAAGAGCAGACTGGTAACAACATTCTCACTTCCCAATTCTTTCCCGACAGATGGGATGGGATAATCCTGTGAGGTCAGCAAGCCATAGGGGCATGATTTAATCACTCATTACTGGTCAGGGTCCAGCCAGAGAAGACAAACACTGTCAGGAAGTTTCTACCCTCAGACCACTGACACCCTCAGTTTAGGGTAGAAATTGGATGGGCCTCTCAATGCTGGAGTGGCAGAGACATGTTTAATAATCCAGGCCTTCCACCAGAGATGTACCAACAGCAGCTGAGGTTTTGTGTTGCTTTGCCCTGGCTGACCTCAAAACCAGCAGTGGATGATAGTCTGGAGGGACTTTGAAGAAAAGACCCAGAGACAGAGATCGAGGCAGAGGTTTATTGGGGAAACTTAAGTACAGGGAGGCCAGGAGTGGCTCACTAGACAAAGTATGTACCACTGGGATCCACATGTATCCAGCTTTTATAGTACAGCAACTAGCCTAGTGACTACCTGGGGCCCCTCCCCTCCCAGCAAGACCACTGTCCCAAGGAGATCAAAGCCTCTGGACATTCTTGGTTACCAAGGAGATGCCCCCAGTTGGTCACCCCCCAGGATCAATGACCTTGGTTCACCAAACAACACCTTTTGATACATCTTTTTCTTGGTGGGAATATACAGGTAGGATGGGAACTCTGTGTTTCCAAGATAATGAAGAACTAGGGCATTCAGGGTGTCTGCTACAAACCAGCTATCCAGGAGTACCTCATAAGATTCTGCAACTTTAAACCTAATCTCTCCCTGGGTGCAGAGAAAGGACTGACAAACAGACCCTTTGGAAAGACTGGAGTTACAGTTGAGAATGGAGTGAGAAATTCAAGCACTCCTCTCAGGGTAGATCTATGTATTTCTAAAAATTGTGAGAATCCTTTCCTGTGAATGGAGAACCTATCATTAATTAATGGCAAATGATACAGTTTTCTAACGCCAGTGCACAGGCTGTGGAAGCAGTTGATGCTGCTTCAGCTTTGCTGCTCCCTCGTGCTGAGAGTGACGCATGTGACGTCAGTGCTCCAGGGAGGAAACGCGCCAGGGACAATCAGAGGGCTCGGTTTGGCTCTGCCACGGCAGGAGATGTTTACACAAAATGTGACTCTGGCCTCCAAGGAAAATGTCACCCAGTAAGTCAGCCTATCTGAGAAATGATCTAGCCATCAAGCCTGGTAATCAGCATGCACTGATTTACTGTCTTTAGTACCAAAAAGACAAAATCTAGACAACTTTGTTTCCAGCTATGCACCAGTTTATAATCGCTATACCCAGGAAATTCCAAACTGCAACCCTCCCTTCTCTCCCCTCTGCCTTGATTCCTTCCAGCCCAGGAGGGTATTTTTTTGAGTCAGTTAATCTGGGAATTTTTGTTACTGGGTGAAGATCTAGATGTCCCTATCATTTCCAAAGGTGTCCATATCCAAGAGATTTAATAGATTTTTATTAGTCATATTAGGAACTCTCTAATGGGGCAAAAAGACAATAGGCTTCCAAGTCAAGACATCCAGTGTCACTAATAATGCTTCCACTAGCTTTAGTCTCTGTCCTTTAATGGCCCAATGAAAACCTGATGCCCATCCATGTCTCTTTGTGTACTGCCTGTCCTGCACTGAAGGAGAAGCTGAAACAGTCTTGTCTATTAGCTCTAATATTGATTCACCATAGCAATGAGATACAAGAAATTCAAGATGCCTTGTGCAAAACCCTGCCATGGAATTTAGTTTTTTGAAAAGGCATAAAATAGTTTATGGGGAGAATGTACCCCCATGGAAGGAATATCAGATGGGACTCCACCCTGTATATATGATGGAGCCAGAGACTCAGAGCTGAGGGGGAGGAAGTCATATTTAAAACACTTTTATTAGCCATCCACCAACCAGGAACCTTCAGAGAAGAAGCTCCACAACCCCCCACCCCTGCCAGCAAGCTCAGGAAACATACAAAACTCATTATAAAACTTTATTGTCACCCATCTTACTTTGGAAAATTGTCTACTTGGATTCCCCATTTTCTAACTGTGAGCTCCCAAGAAGTGCATGACTTTCTTAATAATTTGCTTATCAGTATGACTCATTACTGGTTCCTACACAAAGAGGGTGCTCAAAATTTTTGTTAAATGGAATTTCTCCTATTGATGAAGGTATTATCCTCACAGAGCTGGGACTATTTAAAAATTTTTAATTTCAATATCTCCAATTCTGTGTGAAACATCATCATTATAAATGGTGTGGCTGGGCCTTATACTGGGACTCTTTCTAAAGTCTCTGTTTCTGAAAGGCTGAGAACAAAACAGCAGGGGGCAAGAACTTGAGATTTCCTAAGTGAAGCTAAACTCCCTACGCAGACCCTGCATACGCGGGGCCCAAAACTCAAATTTTGAACCTAAGCTCCTCACCCAACTTGAAGGTAGAAAAATTGAGGTTCAAGAAGTCAGGGAGTTAGAAGAAGCATGAATTTATATGCAGGAGTTAGAAGAAGCTCTAATATTTATATGCAGGAGGAGGAGCTTCAAGGAGTATGAGACTTGCTGCTTAGGAACAGACCTGAATCATCTGACTCATGCCTGAGGAACACAATCTCCTTCCCGGGAGAGGTTCTGTAATGACCTGTTGCACTTGCATAGAGGTTTACAGTAACTATGCCCCCCAAAAGTGCTTACTTCTCAGGAACAAAAACAAACCCTAAGTAGGGTTAGCAGCTTATGGTCTTCATCCATGGGATCCTGACCAAGGGGGTTTCTGCCAAGAACACAATCTGACTAGGAAGAGGCTGAGGGAGATGAATAAATTGTCAGCTGAAGGAGAGGCGTTGCCCTGCAATAGAGCTGTAGCTGAAGGGGCTCAGTCAGGGCCAAGATAGTAACTTGTGGGTCCCGGTGAAAAATGAAAATGCAGGGTCTCTTGCTCAAAAAATTATTGAACTTCTCAAGATGGCAATGACAGAGCATTAACCTAAGTCTCACACCCATGAAACTGGACCTGGATCCAGGAGCAGAATTACACAGCTCCCCAAAGCCCTCAAATCAACCTCTGGAGAAACAGGTAAATTTAAACTTCTGCCACACAGCTGGAGAAAATCAGTGTCAGATTACAGAGATGTCAAGGAAAGGAGCTACTTCTTGCTCCTTACCTCCCTTCGCTCTCCCTCTTTTCAACCTCCCAGGAGTCAGAGGCAGCCTGGTGAGTGGGAAGATGTGTAGATCCTTGGCAGGGTAAGGGACCTGAATGTTTGTGACTACCTCACTTCTCCCTACTTCAGGCTTCCAGGGGTAAGCAACAAAATGGAGAAGTTAAACTTTACATGAAGTTTGGAATTTTAAGTATTATACAAGGTGGACATTGCAGTTATTGAAATGAGAGAGTTTTGTGGGGAGAATACATGTAACTCGAAAACCTCTTTTAACATCTGAGAAATTATGGGACCTGCCCAAGATTTTATCCAAGGGGGTGATGAAAAAGAAACAGACACAGCAACAGAGTGGGCTTGCAGGGCAGTGATGGGAAAGAATAAATGTCTTTTATGAATGTTACCCAAAGGTTCTGCTTGTTCACTGTAAAGGTTGCAACTACTTTTATTTACTCAGACTGCTCTGGGTAAATACACACACACATAAACACACACACATGTGCATGCCTACATATGTGTGATACACCTGAACTAAAGGGATTTTTTTAAGTGAAGAAATTGAACTTGTGACTGATCGAGCAATTCTTCAGAATTACATTCATTGTGACAGCAAAAATAGAGCTGATGAAAGAAACAAAAAGAATGTGTCTTTGAAACATTTTTGTTGTTGTTCTACTTACATGAAACTCTTTAGGAATATGACCTGTGGAGGTGGGGGATAATAACTCTAGATCAAGTTAGAAGTACAAAAGAAAAAAAAGACATTTTGGCAATGTTTAATTTTCAAGTCATAATTAATTCATCTGCAGTACACAGGCAAGAAATGTGCTTTTACTGCCCTCAAGTGGTTTCAGTTTATCACTACAACATCTTAGCCATTTCAAAAGAGAATGTTTCCATCAAACTCACATATTAGAGGTTATTGCACAAAGGAAATCTGGAATAATCTCTAATTCTCAAATATTTTCTGAATAATGAAATGGACCAAGTAGCTTTATGTAGTTGTGTTGAAAAATGTCCATCTTTAGGGATTTGCAAAATAGTTGGTTTATCTTCTTTTTAAATTTATCTGTAGCTTCTTCATGAGCTCTAAGTCAACTGGCCATTAGGTAGAGAGAAAGTTTCGAGACAATTTCATCTTTCAAATTAAGCATTGAAAACAATCGCATTTCATGCAAATATTCAAGAAGACAGCTTCAACATCAAAGTGCTGTTTGCCTCCTCCCTTTCTACTTTGTAAGAAGCTCACTGGGCCCTCCCTTTAGGCTAGGTCTTTGCAGAACTGGCTGTATTTTGCTGCCTTAGCTCTCCCTTGGTTCTTTCAGATGCTGCCAACCTCTTGACTCTTAGCCTGGCTCTTACCACCTCTCTGGCTTAGGGGGTTGCTTGTGGCTTTTGCTCCCAGAGCATTTATTTCTGACCTTGGCAGAGTTATTCCAGGTCTGCTGGTCAGCAGCATTCTCCTTCATGGCCCCCCAAGGAACCACAAAAAATGTTTAGATTCCCGCACACAAGACAGCCTGTGTTGATGCAAAGGATCAATTTTGAGTCTTCTTTTGTTGGAAACTTCCTATTACTCAAATGTTAGCTGCATCAGAATCTCCTGGAAGACTCGTTAAAACACAGATGTCCCCGAATTGTTGCAGCTGAGGAGCGGCACTCCTCCTTCTTTTCTGTGGTTTCGCTTCCCCGGTTTCAGTTGCCTAGGTCAGTGGCAGTCAGAAGCGGATGATCTTTTTAACGAATCGTCCGACGGTCAATAGGTGCCCAACTTACTTCACAACGCCCACTTCAAAAGGGGACTACCGTATGAGTAAAAAACTGTAAAATGTATACTTTACACAGGGGTACTCCTAAGGGGTAAGTCTTTGTTATGGAGAATGCCCCCAGTGTGTTTTACACCGATTGCAGCCCCTCTCCCTGCTGCAAGCACCGCTCTTTCTTAGATCTTCATGAGAATCTGGTGGGACTCCTAGAAATAAAAACCGTGAACGTGTGCGGGCCTCTCTCAGACTATGGCCTCCAGGACTTTCTTACTCTCAACTAGTCCACATTTGGCCTCAATCATAATTTTAACAAAATGCTAATTGTTAAAATGAGTATTTTGGTGTTCCTACCAGATTATGGTTGTGGTGCCTTCTGCTTCAGGTTAGCTGCTCAGCTGTGACTCTTGTTATTTTCCAATCGCTATTGTAACAAGTTGCCACAAACTCTATGTCTTAAAACAACACAAATTTATTATTTTAGTTCTGGAAGCCAGAAGTTTGTATGGGTCTCACTGGGCTAAAATCAGTCAGCCAGCAGGGCTGTATTTTTTCTGGATCTCTGTGGGAGAATCTTTCCCTTTATTTTTTCCTTCCTGCTAAACCCCACCCACATTCCCTGATGATAAATCTATTCCTCCATCTTCCAAACCATTAACATACAGCAGTTCTTTTCATACTGCTACCTGTATGATTCCCTTCTGCTTCTCTCTCCCATTTTTAAGGCCCCTTGTAATTACACTGTGCCTAGTCAATACTCTCCCTATTTTAGTATTAGTTGCTTAGCAACCATAATTCCATCTGCTACCTTAATTTCCTTTTGCTATATAAAGTCACACATACACAGGTTCAAGGGATTAGGATGTGGACTTCTTTGGGCAGCCACTGTTCTGCCTACCAACACCTGTCTCTCCAGATTTCAGAGGAGGTTTGCCCTGCAACCTCACTACTCTAATGGGTCTAAAAATAGTCGCTGAGTTTCTGTTGGTTCAGCTTTCTCTTATTCTAAGGACAGGTGTGATGACTTCTAAGCTCTTTACACGTCAGGCTAACACCAGAAATAGTACTTTTTCATACTATGTCTAGAGTTTTTAAATAGCAGTGACTGAATCTCTCACATCTTTTGTCTCTAGCATTAGACACACACATTTTCAAGAGAGGGTGTGGAAGGAAGTTAGTCTCTAAATTATAAAAACTTTGCTTTAAGTTTGAAGAATTCAGAGAAAAATATGGAATATTAAATTCACATTTGACAGTGTTCATATAGTCTTTTGAAAGTACATAATAGGACAAATGTTGCATACATGGAGAAGACTGTTACTGAATTATAATCAGAAAGTCATGCCTTGTATCATCTTTTATATACTTTGCACTACCACCAAAATCTATTCTATTTCAATTAATTAGGTTAGTCTGGAAAATAAAAAACCCCAGGACACATTATTGTAGGGGAAACTAAAATATGTGTATATCACTTAAGCTGCTTTCTCACCATATCAAAAATTAGTTTAATATACCTCTAAAAGTCAAGGGTTTGATATTAAAATCTGGTAGGAATAGGAAAGAAGTTTGAACATTGTCCACATCCTGTGATTTCCTAGACATTGTTGATGAAATGTGTATGTGGAGAAGACAACTGCAAAATGGCATACAGGTGTGCTTGAGCACGTAACATTTCATCACAATATGAAAGGCACTATTGCATTATTATGTATGTTTTGTTAATTACCAGGATCCATAATTTGGTAATTATGTTAACTCTGTCTTGAATCATTTAGACAAAGGATATACATTTTTCATTTCCCTCTGGCAAAAAGTCTCAAAACGAAGTCTCCCCTTTCTTGTATTCTTACAGTATAACCACATAGCTGGCTGGCGTCTTAGGATATGTGCTAAGTTGTGAGGCATCTGGTTCTTTACCAGAATTATTTCCCCATCCTATTATCAGAGGGTGCAAACTGGCAGTCTCAGTAAGGTTTTGTCTCCAGGCACATTTTCTTTGGGTCACAACTTTTATAAAAAATTAAATTAGTTTTCAATATTTAAAAACCAGAAGATTCAAATATTACAATTTTGGATTTCCAGCTTTTATACTGGAAATGTATTTTCATCAATCAACAGGAGACTGATCTGAAGAAAAATTCTTTTCTTGGAGGGCTCAGAGAGTCACAGTATGGAATGCCTCTTTAGATGGCATAGTTCCTTTCACTATTATATCCAGTCTGTGCGTTAATGTTTCTGGAAGGCCTTAGAATCTGCACTCCCTGGCACTTTTCGTCTGTCACTTCAGTCACTGGATTAAGTCACTAATATCCAGCAATCTCTTTATAGTGGACATGAGTAGGGAATTACATAGAAGGGCCTATCCATAGAAATGTCAGTATTCATAAACAGCTAAATCTGTTAATCAGTGTTTGTGGTCATTGCTATGCTCTAAAATTTGTAAACCACAGTTGAAAGGAAGTCTTGTAGCCAGATAATATCTGACTCATGTTTTTGTGCTATGATTAATTATACTATAAAAAGTATTTTTAAAATCCAGTCAACATTCTTTGGGCTCATGAAACCTAAAGAACACTCAAACTTAAATGGATTTTAAACTAAAAGCCAGGAATGAGGGTTGGAATCTAGGAGACATTAAGAAACCAGCAGTGAGAGCAGCTGAATTAAGGCAGGCAGAATGCCAAGCACTCTGGTATCTAACGGTGTCTGTTTCTTAGAGCATTTCTTACAAGGCCCCTTTTCCACCTACTCTTCTTTCAGTCACTCTTTCCTTCCAGTTTTCACCTTTACATTGCCACACTGGGGCCACCCCAGCCCATGACCTTTATAGCCACTTGGTTGTTTCTCTAGAAGGGCTCTGATTAGTCTAGCTCATCTTTTGAAACCAGCCACAGAAATCAAAAGTCAGTGTGCAGCTTCTGATTGGTAGGTCTGGCTAAGAGCATGTCTTGCCACAGCCAATGCTATGTTAACACCATGATAATCATCATCACTGTCATCTCTTACCATCACACCCAATATCATTGCTAACATTTATTGGATGCTTATTATGTGCCAGACAATCTCCCAAACTCTCTAGACATGATTCATTTAATCCCAGTAACTACTTGGGAGGCAGACACTATTTTGACTGTATTTTATGGATGAGACCAATGTGCATACTCAGCAGGGACTTGAAGGCAAGGGCAGCTTCCCTTCCAATGAGCTGAGGGTGGGACAAGCAATAATAGACATGTCTAGAACAAACTATTTTCCCTTTGGGCTTGCAAAACAGGAGGTTCACAGAGAATTACAGAGTAATCCCTTCATTGAGAAATTACTGAAACTGGTTTGCAGTTTGCTTTGTTTGCACAGTTGTGCATCCCTTTAAATGTTTTACAGGCTGGTACAGTCAGCATTTGGGATGGGACAAATCCAGGGCTAGATTTTAAAGTATATAGAGCTCTTTTGCTTCCATACCCCTTTCCATGCTCCCAAATCTCATGCAACTCCTTTCTTTCCACTGTTCCCCCTTTCCGCCTTTCCTCAGTCTCTGCTGATGTTAGCTCTTTGCAGGTTAGTGCCCTCCTCCATAAACTTTATCTCACCATCAGATTTAGGCCACATTTTGAACACAGTACTTGAGCAAGGTTGGGCAGTGGTCAGGCAGTGGGCATGCTTGAGAGTGAAAGTTTGCTGTTCAGTCTGAATCACCTGGGTAGTCAGAGGTTTTGTGCAGATGTGGTTTCTAAAGGCTCTGCAGTGAATTCCAGGAGTAAAGGTAGGACCTCAGTGGAAGACCAGCAGCTGCCTACAAGTCAAAGCGCAGCATGATGGGTGATGCAGGCACATCTAGGTGCTCTAACTAAGTAGTAGGGCTAAGTCTGAAGCCAGAGGGACATTTGGAAAGAGTGAACACAGCGGGGCACACTTTGCCAGAGGATGTTGTGTCAGCTACCTCATAACCACAGTCCCTGGGGGTGTTGTGAATCCATTTAGACACACCACAGACAGACTTCTTAAAAGTAGCTACATGCTCACTGGACTACTGAATACTGCATGCCCCAGATTTTCTGCCACTGGGTGGTCTCAGTGGCTTCCTGCTGCTTCTCTCCCTTCCTCCCTTCCTTCCCAAATAGTGAGTCTTTACCATGTACCGGGTACTTCTCAGGTGCTGGGAATCTAATAGTGAATAAAACAGCAAAACTCCTTAACCCCACAGAGTTCATATACCAGAGGTGAAGACAGGCAATGAACAAGAAATGCTACTGGGATTTCTATTGATGTATTCTGTGGTCACCAAGTTGGCCTGATCAAAGAGTCCCCTTTAAAACAGAAATTACTCTTTAGCTTCTCTGTAAGCTTAATGGGTAAGCATCAAGCTAGCTCACAACTCCCTCCTAAATACCTGCCTGCCTCCTCGTTTCTTGTGGATGAGTTATACTTCCTCCCTAGCTTCCAAGGTTTTCTCTTTTTGTGGAGTCAGTGTCATAATATTCTTTTCTTCTTAACCCCTTTTTTTCTCATCCTATTATTGTCCTATAAAATCAAATGTCAGAAAAATTATCAAAATGTACCTTTATGTACATTTAAATATTGTACCACCTCTCCCAGAGATATGTCCATTTTACTTCTTAGTTTGAAAAGTTGAACGAAGGAATTTGAAAATCAGGATATGAATGAGTAAATACCAAGGAGAAATGCTGTCCAAATATATGCCTTCTTCATTACATGTAAGGCTGGCCTTCATTCAGTGTTTCCTCTGGTTTTAATTAGAGGCAGAAAGTACTCACGCCTTCTAAAAATGCTCAAGGGTAACACAGCACTAAGCTGCTTTTTCCTAATACTCCTAAGCTTAAATTTCCTAATTACAGCTGTTTGCCAGCAGTTCGGCTTCCAATAAAGGGAGGACTTGGGTGTGAGTGTAGCAGGCCTCTTAGGGAAGAGACAGACAGCTGTGAGCCCACGAACCATTCTCAGTAAGGGATGTCGAATGGGTAAGAAAAGGGTCCAGAATAAACTCAAATTGCTGAAAGACCAGGGTCTGCCATTTGCCTCATGTTGAAATTAGGGCAGGGAACACCTATTTAGTCCTGATAATTTAAGACCTCATTAACTGGACACGGCTTAAGGCAAAGGAATTGTGTTGAAAGAGAAAGCACCCATTAGTGTGTTTAAGTATGTCCCTGTTATTAGTATCTTTATGTTTTATAGTCTGTGTAGGCTGGAGACAAAACCTTGCTCAATAAATGATCAGGAGGGTGTTTCTTGTGTATTTAAGTCAGACTAAAAAGTGTTCAAGGATGTACTAATGGCAACCCAGTCTCTAAAAATAAACTCCGTGTCTGTTACTTACAGTGCTGGCTTCATTGAGAGTCTATTTTACGTGGTTTTTCCATGCCTAGAAAAAAAGAGGTGTGGTTCTTAGTGCAAACACTTTTGAAAATGATTTTGTAGGACCCATAAAGTACCTAAGGATTACTCAGATATTGCTGGTTTCAGAGTAACTAAAATGATTATAGTGATTATTTTTTAACTCCCTACAGATGTTGGAAAATTACAAGTCTGGTGCTTCATAAAAATATCACTACCTGTGCCTGGCCCCTTTATTTTAATGAATGGAATAAAAAACTTGGAATTGTGTATGTTTGGTTTCTCTAGGCAGTAATTAAGATGAACTAATTGATTCTACAAAGCACCAGAGCACTGAAACCAAGTGATTTTATTTCATGAGCTTCTAGCAAAAGAAAATAATTTTTTTCTTTTTCTGCTTTTATTGCCCTTTTTTCTCCTTATATTTTATTGGAAGATGGATAATGTTGCTTATTTTGGGAGAGTTGGGGAAAAGAGAATAGGGCAAAGTTTCCCCTGTCCCAACATTTTCTTTTAGAATCTGGTTCTGTGAAGCTAGAAGTAATACAAAAGAGATACAGCCCACCTTCCTCAGGTTTCCTTTCCCACATTTTACACGAGGGAAACTGATGCACAGAAAGATGAAGTCGTTTATGATGGTGACAAATCAATTGGGAAAAGAACAAGGCTAGGATCTACATTCTCCAGACTTCTGGTCCAGCGCTTTTGCCAATTAGAAAGAACAATGGTAGAAGGGAGACTTTTATGAATATAACACAAATTTAGTAAATTTCTTTAGCTCTTTACGTGGCACATGCAGTTTATAGCAAAGCTTTGGAAAATTTACATAAAGGAGGAATAATTGAGCCCACTATCTAAAAAAGAGAGAGAGAGAGAAACATATTTTACTTGTAATATTTTGCTGATTGTCTAAGTAAAATTCTAGAAAGGCCAGAATGGCACTTGTTGACAGTTGAGAAATTAAACTGGCCTTTAGTATGTCTCCCTGCTAGTGAAATCTATGCTAAAGCAGGGTATTCATTGGGTATTCCCAGACCAGATAGAAAAACTTACTTTCTCTAAGCCATAAACTATCTGAGTTCTTCATTGACTGTAACCAAAAATAAATCTTGATAGGTTAAATTCAAAAGGAATTTCTCCAAAAGGTTATTGGAAACTCACAGAATTTCCAGGAAAGCTGAAATGTTAGCCTAGAAAATAAGAAGAAACCAAGCAAGACTGAGTACCAGGAACACAGCTTAAAGTACTCCTCAGGAAACCTTGGGGTGGACATTATGGCCACAGCTGCAGGATGCCAGATAGTGCCCCTGTCAGTCTTGGACATTGCTGGCCATTGGTACCATTGTCAAAGCTGACCCTGGAACCGTTGTCTCTGCTATCTGCACCAAGACAAAATCTCCTTTGTCCCTGCATCTTTGCAACCCTCCCTCCAGAGTGGATTGACTGGCTGAGAGGGTCTGTCTGGCAATGACAAAGTTGTATGCCTTTATCCTAGCTGCTGCAAAAAAGCTGCCAAAGCAAACACCTGCTATTTCTTGCTTTTCTGAACATGAAGAGTAATGGATAATTCCTTACCCCATTCCTTGCCCTAAAAGGAATGAGGTGGGCAGGGGGCATATCACGGGCAGCCAGCTTCAACATTGATACCAGCTTGACAGATATCCAGAGAAAATTGTGTTTATATTATTCAGTTAGGAGGGGGGGGGAAATTATCATTATTAACAGTACATAATAAATGGTTAAAATGATTAAAAAGAGAAGGAGCTGCATACCTCCAAGAATGTATATCAGAGTTCTTCCCCTTCCAAAATCTAAACCAAGCCTACTACTGCCTGGTTGCATTGCCTGCTCCCTGCACAACTCTGATCACGTCTCTCTTCATCAAATGAAGAGTTGAACAAAGTGATTTTAGGTTCCCTTCTTGCTGTGATAGTCTAACTCAAACATGAGAGATTAAAGAGAGTGGGTGGCTTAGTCTTATGGCCTGGTTAACCAGATCCCAGTTGAAAGAAAGTCATGAAGTTGAAAGATTTGTGCAGACAGACAAGAAAGAAATCCAAACTTAATCATTAAAAAAAAAAAAATTGTCACTTGTGCTGTGACCCAAAAAGGGAAAATTAAAAAGAAATTCCTTTCAAGGGGTGAAATATTTCTGCCATTTGCTAGGAAACAAGAAGTTATTTACTGGGAAGATAATTGGAGTAGCCAGTCTGGATTTGTTGGTGAGAATCTGTTTCTGGTGAAGTACTTTGTACTGATTCAAGAGCACTTGGTAACCAGGACTGTATTTGTTCCTGCATCATCAATAGAATCACCTGTGTCATTTTCATTGATATCACTGACATTATCTGGCAGGCTTTGATTTCTAATACCTAACTTGCTAGCCACATTATATAACCCAAAGCTTTTAATTTTAATCCCAAGAAGCTCTGAAGATGAGACAAAATAAAAAAATTTCTTGATGAAAGATTAAATATCCAGAAGTTAATTTCAGTTATTAACAATATATGACACAGTGCCTGGTTATAATATTGAAAGGGGTCTTTTTATCTTTCTCAGATCTTATCTTCATTCATTTTTCATCATTTAGTAAAGGAAACCTGTCACTCTCTTGAGAACACAGAGCCAGGAATCGTGTGATCCTATATTTTTATAGAAAGAATGTCATTTGGAAGACTGGACTCTCATTTGCCCCAAATCCTGTGATCCTGAGTAGAATTTGCTTTAAAAGGCAGTTGACTGTGGGTAAAAAAAGGTGAGAAAAATGAGGCCAGGCTTTAGTGATAATCCTTGCCACTCAATCTTTTAGATAGATAACCCACCTCAAAGTTACTTAGGGGTCCTTCCTTATTACAGAGCAAGGGGAATAATTTACATATCTCTATAGTATTTATAGAGCTGACTTCTGAACAACGATGTCTTACAAGCAATCTTTGGACAATGTTCTACTTTTAATTTTCTGAGAAAAACTCTCATCTTTATCATCAAAGCCCATTTCACTATGACTCTGTTTTCCCCAAAGGTGGGATTTACAAATTGGAATGATCAGTCAGTATACCAGCTCTTATGATGTGCCCCAAATCATGCATTAGTATATATTAATAATCAGTTTCATAATATTGCATATACAAATCATCTTCATAGGAGAAGATCCTGGAATATGATGGCATGAATTAGAAAATGTATGCAGAAAATGACTTCTAGAGATATTAACAAAAAAGCATTTGAGGAGATTACATATTAATTTGAAGTATTAACAATGTATGAAACACATTATATCCCCTTTGGTACCTTCTCAGACTAAATGTTCTTAATGGAAGACTATATGAAAAGAAGCGTGAATTGTCAGCAATATTTGTACTAATTTTTGAGGTAACGAAGTTGAATAGCTTCAAATAATTTTTTGAGCAAAAATGACTGTGCTTTCTCAATCATTAGTCAATAGTAAAAGGGATTAACCACACTAGGAGAATTATTTAAATAGCACTTTATATTCAAACATTTTAATTAAAAATCATTAAATATTTAAACCAAAGAAGTAAAGTATTTGGCAACCTAAGCTCTAGACAACTGAAATTTGGTTACAGTATTTCATATTCCTGTCAAATTATGGATAAAAGCTGAAGTTTCTTTTTTAGTTTTCTTTTATTCATCTTTGGTGTTTAGAGTAGATTAGCTAATTATTGGGTGTGGGATGTCTGTGGCTTGAGCTTCTCTCCCAAAAAATCAATATTTACTTAATAACCTTTTCATAAAAGAAAAAAATTGTCATCTGTTTTTTCAGGGTGGTCCTGATACTTTGCAGTTGTAAAATGAAATCCGCTGAGACTCAAGAAATTCACATGGGATAAGGTTAAACAGACAATTTTGGTTCTTTTAGAATTGAAACTCAAACTGGTCAGAGCCTCTAATAATTTTTTTTTCCCCCTAAACATAGAGCTGCTTTATTTTGGAGAGTGATCGCTATTGAATCTATGATTCACTCCAGGCAAGTCTTAATATGAGTCATTATTTCTTCTACTAAAACTCAAAGGGTGTCCTTAGTTACCCGATTTCCATTTCCCATACAATATTACATATTCTAAATCAACATTAAGAAGATGAATGAATTCAACACTGAAAAAATGAATCCTTTGGCCTTTACAAAATCAAGCCAATTCATCCTGAGTCAAGATGAAGAATATATTATTATTCTTATATACTAAGCCAGGCTTTTTCAATTATTTTAAAAATACCCCTTTAATTAGAGAAGCAAAAAATTCAGCTTTAAAACAGGAAAGCCACATTAGAACAAAAAGAAAGGTTTAAAAAAATCTAAAAACAGACCAGATGTTAACTGCTGGGTGTCAGTGGCAACAAGAGAAAACAACACGTGGATTCAATGTTCTTTCCACAGACAGAATCTCAGAAAAACATATTCTTTGAGAGATCCGACCAATTATGTTTGACTGCAAACCACTGTCTAACACACCCTACCACATTCCTATGCCTGGAAAAACAGGAGGGCTGGAGACAAATAGGCCCAAAGGATAGGCCCAAACTTCAAGGGGAAGAGCCAGAACATTACCTTCAAGCAGAAGAGTCGGTGACTGGAATAAATAAAAACTCACACTGTGTGGATATAACTCACTGTTAGCATCACAACACATTTTCATTTGCTTAGAAGAAAAACAACTGGCTATTTCATGACCTACATATCAATTCCTGGGGTAGAAATGAGAACAATGAGTCTTGCATTTATGGAATTTTTAGAAAATCACCTAGTTGGAAGGTTAAAAATGGGTTTGATATTGTATTTGTTTTCAGTCTCCACAGATGTGTTCCCTCTCATGTGACCCCTGCTTAGTTAAGGTCATTCATGACCAACTAGATTCTAAAACACATCCAGGAGATATAAAAGGAAAAGCCCAGAATGGATTTCTGAACCTAAGACTCTTCATTAGAGTTTGTATTTGCTGCCTCGTATCTGTGTAATGCTGAAATTAAGTTCCCAGGGCCTTTTTTCTTAACAGTTTTCCAATAACTGATAGGTCATGTGGTCAGATAGAGTCTAATAAACATGAGTGCAAAACACAGTCCCTTCTTAGGAGGGTTTCACAGTCTACTGTAGGAAGAGAGAAAGGTAATTAACCATAATAGTAGGTGTAGATAAGTTCAGAGAGACAGAAATGCACAGGAAACTCTGAAAGCACAAATATGTACAATGAACCCAGCCTGATGGGGTGGGGTGGGGTGGGAGACAGAAGTCTTTCTCCAAGAGGTGACTATTTTGCTGAGTCTTGAAAAACTGGTGCAACTAAGTCAGTCAAACAAAGAAGGGAGGAAAAATGCCTCATGGGCAGAACAAATGGCCTGAGTAAGAGCATGAAGGCCTGACAAAGCCTAGGGAGAACCAGAATTTATAACTTGTATCAGTGAGGAGAGGAACTTTGCTTTGTTGACTAATTGATCTGCAGTGCCCAGAAAATTGCTGGGCTCAAAGTAGGTTCAAGGCTGTGAATGACTGAATAAATAAATCCAATCATTTTTTAATGGCCATTTTTGACTGTTGAATGGAGAAGCAATTTTAAAGGGGCAGAAGCGGGAGCAGGGAGACTAGGCAGGAGGCTTTTACGTTAGTCCAGGTACAAGTTAATGGAGGCTGAGATGAGGGCAGTAGGAGAACTGGAGGTGTATTTTGGAAGTAAAGTCAAAGGGACTTGATATTTAGAAGGATGAAAGGGTCCAGGAGGACTCCCACGTGGCTGAAGACATCTTGGAGGTGTGTTCCCTGCAAATCTAACAGTGGGATTGGCGGTGGAGATGAACCCTAATAAGAAGTAGTTACAGAGTGTTAGTATTTAAGTGATTGAGGCACTTAACTGATGTCAGTATTTCTTCTAACCTTACTCTAATTTTGTATCACAATGGAAAATATAAGTCAGTGTGTCACTTAACTATTTTAGCGGTTTCCTTATTTTTTAAGACTCTAATTATATTTCCTAGTGTTAGGTTTATGGATGACTTTTACTTTGTTCTTTATATGTTTGGATTATCTAAACATTTCACAATGATCACTTAATTACAGAGTGGTCACATTTTATGCAATGGATGCATCTCTGAAGCTCTTGCATAACAAACACTTAGAAAACTCCAGAGACTATAGTAAAGCAGAGCTGTTTTTATTTCCTTTCAGTACTTACAGTGGTGCTACCATCAGTACAAACACAGTTTAAAATTCACTACCATTTTCAAAACATTACTTTGGCTGCAGAGGTTGATGTCACTTTAAAATTGATGAATACTGACTTTTACATTATTTTGTATTAATTAAAAGTCATACAAATCAAATACACATGAAAAGCAATCACACTGTACTTTCTTAGGAATCAAAGCCTATTTGATGTTTGAACAGTTGCATGTCTGTTATCTTTGATTTAGTACTTTTATCTGCATGGTTTACATTCTGCTCAGACAAGGCTGTTTTAATCAGGCACCATAGCCACCTGTTGAGTCATATCAAATTGCAAGAGAATTACCTAAGACAGAAGTAAAGCCTAAAATTTGCTTGGCAAATCAAAACTCAAATTGATAGTAAATGTTACAGGTATTTATCTGAATTTCCAGATATTAAACAACACATGGATTATTACTTTTGTATAATTTTCTTTAAATAAAATATGGAATTTAAATGTTTATTGAGTCCTTAGCTCTAATTATCTCTGTAGTTTCTATCTCATCCAATTCTTGGAGAAGCCAAAGAACTCATTGAATCTGTAATTGAAAGATGCCAGGGTCATCTCAGTGGCCATCTACAGACCCACTGAACCTTCTGTCTACAGGAAAGGAACCCTGAGGAATTTTCTCTTTATCTGTCTGAGTTGTGTATGTGTGTGTATGGGGTACCGCGTGGTGCATTTTTGAACATTTTTACCAGGCAACAGTCGACATAATTGAAGGAATGAAAAGTTAGATGCTGAATGAAACAGGAGGCATAGACATCTAGAGTGCAGACCCCTTGTTGCTGGCCACCACTCTGCCATGACACATGACACATCATACACACACCACCGGTTTCCACCTCTACGTCCTCCTTTATTAGAATGTAGAAGTCTTTCTCATCCTAGTTCACTATCATTCAGTCATCTTTGACCTTTTCCACTGGCAAGAAGTCTCTAGAATCTCTCTGATAAACTGAGAGTCCTTATTTTCTTTCATCTTTCAATAGAATATTAGTGGTTTGGAGACTATTGAGAGAATACCTGCTTTACTCTCTGAAGTAGCCTGTGGTTGCTTTCAAGACAGAAGACTTGACTCGAATCCTGTGAGGAGCCACCCCCTTTCACACACACACACTCCTTCATGAAGTGTGGGAAGTGGGAGTCAGAAGAGGGCTTCAGAAACTTTTTGTGAGATGGCTTATGGAATGCAGGATGGGTACACATAAACCTAGACAGACATACAAATATGTACTTGTTTACCTAGATTGAAATCCTAGGTTTCAGAAAACCTTCTGAAGCCTGCCATTCATGAGAAGGTATTTCATTATTCATAAGCTGGTTACAAATATGTACTTATTTTCCAGGAAATGTAAGTAGAAAAGACACACATCCCTGGTATTAAATAAAACCCTATCCATGCAGAAGGCATTTGTGCCTCCAAAATTATGACTCCTATTTAGGTGCCAAAGCTGGTCAAAGGCTGGCTTACATGCTACATGAATACTTCCTTCTTACACCATGCTTGGATATAGTCTGATAAATACCACTGGGTGTTTATGAGTCTTAGTTATTTATTATGCATCATTTGGAAAGTGTGTATTTTCACCTATTTCTTTTCATATGGGATTTTATATTCCTATTTATTTTCCTAAATTTATCAAATTCTAAAATTTTAATTTAGTGTGGGAAATGTATACCAAAAGATTATATCAGAGCTCTGATTCTTTCCTTCTGTTAACAATCAGTGGTTTATAAGAGAATGAATACCCACAAATACACAATTTTCACTTTTCTGGGAAATATTTATCATCATTTTAACGCCACAAGGTGATTTTTAATTTAAGTGAGTGAGGTCCATTAAAGTGTAGTGTAGATGATCAAAAGCGGAAGATTCAATTATAAAGATTTTTTTTTTCAGCTTCACAAATATCATACAATTGTTCCTTAAACTCACAAACTCAGTAATTTTCCTTATATAAGATGTAAAAAGAATAAAAAATTCATTAATTTGGCCTTTAATTATATGAAAACAATACTTCTCCAAAGAAGCCAAGCAGGAATGTTTCATACTTTTTTCTCATGATTCCTGTCTTCTAAAATATTACTAACAATGGAATTTGAGCACAGTTTTCCTGGCTGTATTGTTTAAAGCAACCCAGCATAGCATATCATTTCATCACAAACATAAGAAATATGGGTTGTTAATAAGATGCCATGTTATAGGATGGACTCCAGATATTCATGAAATACTCATTGGGATATATGCATCTAAGTTTTAAATACCAGATTTGCTTTAAATCAAATGAAAACTTAAGTCCAATTTACTCTTAGATGTAGCTTTAGAAAGCCAAGAAAGAGATAAAGGAATATTTGCTACAAATAAAAATAAATAGGTGCAAATAAAGGAATAATCAGTTTTCATAAGGAGCAACACAGGACTCTTCAATGCTCTTCCCATAACATCTCAACTCCAAAACCAGAGGCCCAAAGTCTGTGGGAATCTGTTAATTTAATGAGACAATAAACCATTTCAGAACTGTGATTATAGTAGTCACTCTTTTAAAGGAAGATGTAAAAAGATGTTTTCTGCTACTGCTGGGATAATAATCATGTTTGAAGTCCATTGATCTCTGGGGAGTTTTGCTAGGTGCTTAGCTAGCAGTCTACCACCAGAATTCCCCAGTAGACTAAGAAGGATCTAACTAGTAAGATATTTTTATATGTACTCTAGTTATGCTGCTATAGCAAGACATTCACAATATTGTTTTTAAAGAAACAAAGCATCTTAAAGTATTTCAGGTGTTTTGATAACTAGGAATGATTCATCTGTGGGGTAAACACCCAGTGTTATGTTTTTAATCAGGATGTCTTTTTTTTTTTTCAAGAAATCAATGTAAAATACAGTGCAATTCCAAGCAATATTCTTCAATGAATGTTTCGCTATTGATTATCTGAATAAGTGGTATATCAGGTAGCTGCACTAATGGAAAGCTCAAATAACATGGGGTTAAGCATAAGGAAATTATTTTACTGAACAATGAGTGTAAAAATTGGTTCAGCACTATAATAGTGTAATCAAAACTTATGATTACTGGAATATTTTGATTTGGCCACTTGAAATGTTACCTTTTCATTTTCATGTTCATTATTTTGTGGTCCTAAAAGGACTGCTAAAGCTCCTGGAATAATATTCAGAAACAAGACAGGACAATGAGGTTAACAACATTGATTTCTCTCCTCTTAGGCTTATCTCTTTTTGTGTTTTGTTTTGTTTTCTTTCTTTGCTTTTTTTGTTTTAAAGACTTAATTTTTTTGAACAGTTTTAGGTTCACAATAAACTTGAGCAGAAGGTGCAGAGATTTCTACATATTCCCTGCTTCCACACATGCATAGCCTCCCCCATTATCAATATCACTCAGCAAAATGGTACATTTGTTAAAATTGATTAACCTGCGTTGACACATCATAATCATCCAAAGTCCAGTTTACCTTAGATTTCACTCTTTGGGATGTACTTTCTATGTATTTGGGCAAATGTATAATGACACATACCCATCTTTATAATATCATAGAAAGTATTGTCACTGCCCTAAAAACCCTTTCTGCTCTACCTATTCATCTATTCCCCCCATCCCACCCTTAGTAATCACCAATATTTTTACTGTCTCCATAGCCTCCTCCAGAATGTTGAAGAGTTGGAATCACACGGTATGTAGTCTTTTTAGATTGGCTTATTTCACTTGGTGAAATGCATTTAAGAGTCCAACATGTCTTTCCATGGCTTCATAGATCATCTCTTCTTTAGTGCCAAATAATATTCCATTGTCTGGATATACCACCATTTATTTAGCCATTCACCTGCTGAACGAAATCTTGGTTGCTTCCAAGTTTTGGCAATTATGAATATAGCTGCTATAAACATCTGTGTGCAGTTTTTGTGTGGCCATAATTTTTCAGCTCTTTTGGATAAATACCATGGAGCACTTATGCCAGATCATATAGTAAGAGTAAGTTTGGTTTTATAAGAGATCCCCAGACTGTCTTCCATAGTGGCTGTACTTTTTGCATTCCCATCAGCAATGAATAAGAGTCTCTGTTTCTCCACATCCTTGTCAGCATTTGTTGTTGGTTTTCCAGATTTTGGCCATTCTAATAGGTACGTAATCGTTTCAATATGTATTTTTTCTGATGACATATGATTTGATGCACTTTCATATGCTCATTTGTCACCTCTAGATCTGCTTTGGTAGGGTGTATGTTAAAGTCATTGGATCATTTTTTAATTAGGCTTTTTGGTTTCTTATTGTTGAATTTTAAAGTGTCCTTTATATGTTTTGGATACTGTTCTTTATCACAAGTGTCTTTTGGAAATATTTTTTCCTAGTCTATGGTTTGTCGTTGCATTTTTGTGTCATTGTCTTGTGTAAGGTAGAAGTTTTAAGTTTTATGAAGTCCAGATTATCAGTTAATTCTTTTATTGGTTCATGACTTTGGTGTTATACCTACAAAAGGCATCACCATATTTAAGGTCATATAGGTTTTCTCCTATTTATCTTCTAGGATTTTTATAGTTTTATATTTTACATTTAGGTCTGTGAATTAATTTTTGTTAACAGGTATATGTTTTTGTGTTCATTTTTTGCTTATGATTGTCAGTTGTTCCAGCACCATTTGTTGAAGAGATTATCTTTGTATTGCTTTTGCTTCCTTTTCAAAGATCCATTGACTATACTTATGGGTATTTATCTGGGCTATCTATTCTTTCCTATCAATATGTTTGTCTGGTCCTTTACCAAAACTGTACTGTCTTGATTGCCGTAGCCTTTTAGTAAGTTTTAAAGTCAGTGTCAGCATTCCAAATTTGTTGTTCTCTTTGAGTATTGACATCAATATGGGATATTCTGGGTCTTTTGCCTCTCTATGCTTAGTTCTTTAACAAAAAAGCAAAAGCATCCCCAGAAAACTGCTTAAATTTCATTGGCAGGGCTGTTTCACATGTCACTCCTAGTGATGAGACAGTTCGGAAGAATACATATCTGCCCCTTTCAGCCTCTGTAGAGGAAAGGGAGGAAAGAAAAATAGTTTTAATGTTTCTTGGATAAGCTTACCAATAGGGTCTGCTACATTACAAATAAGACAAATTCTGATAGCCTGATAATAGAGGTTTGCTATATAAACTGAGGAGCAGGATCAGCCCTTCCTATATAGGATGAAATAATTAAAAAGAACTTCTGCTAGTAACTTGCTTCCAGCTCCTTTAACCCCCAATTTTATGCCCTGTTATACTGCCAGGTTAAAGTCAGTGACCCTCAAAGTAGTTTTTTACTGAGTACATCTTTAGCACAATGTATTTAGTAATGATAATTGATGCCTTAATATCATTGTTTTACACTAAATTGAAATATGAATGAGCATACAAAAACATAAAACAGCATAGGTAAATAATACAAATATAGTGTTAAGTGGAAAGAAAAAATCCAAATGAGTTCATTCCATATGATTCCACTTACATACACTTCAAATATTAATCTATGGCAGAAACAGTCAGATCATGGCTTCCCTTTGAGTCAGGGTAGTGACTGCAAAGGAGTAAGAGGGAGACTCGGGGTACGGTAATACTGTGTTTCTGGATATAAGTCCTGTTTGCACAGGTTTTGTGAAAATTCATTAAGCTATACACCAATGACCTCTGCAAATTTATTATATATATATATACACACATGCATATATATATAATATATATATATATGCGTATAGTTATA
This sequence comes from Manis pentadactyla, assembly GCF_030020395.1. Lineage (NCBI taxonomy): Eukaryota > Metazoa > Chordata > Mammalia > Pholidota > Manidae > Manis > Manis pentadactyla. The sequence continues at coordinate 85,546,402 of NC_080019.1, forward strand.
TATCAATATAATTTGCTCAAAACAAAAATGTGATCAAGTCATTTGATTTGAATTATCATGATCTAGCATTTGCTAAAATAAAGTCTTGGAGATTTTAATATTTAGGTTTTTTAGGGTCCTACCTTCATGTATTACCTGTGTCAAATGAAAGCTGCATTTCATTTGAAATGAAATGAGGCTGATTTCATCTCAACTGGTGAATACTTTGGAAGAAAGAAAAATAAATAAATCCACACACATATACATTCATATGTGTTTGGGTGTCTGTGTAAGAATTGTTAAAGCTTGGCTCTAAATATTTTTAATTCCTACATAATATTTACATAAAATTTGATCCAATTTAGATTGCATGCTTTAAACTCTAGCTCCAAGATGTTTGTAAGCATATTTTTTATATAAATTTCTATGCATAGTGTTAGTATCCTCCGTAGAAGGGATGGTGATTTCTGCCAACTGGAATTAAGGGCACAAAACATGAGGTTTCAGGCACCACTGTAACAATTGTAATACTTGGTGACAACACTGCTCCTTATATTCTCACTGGAAAATAGTCTTAAAATATTTTCATGATTCACATAGAAAGGGGCTAGAAATCACCAGCCCTAGCCAGAGTCAAAGTAAAAGTTCATTTTCTACCATGTTTTGTAAAACAGTGATTAATTTAAATCTTAAATGAGTATTTATAAGTAGATATGAACTAGCAGGGAGAAATGTTATGCAAGATACAGCAAGAGAAACAAATCTTCTGAAGACTCTAGTCTGTAGTTACAGAGAAATGTGTGTTACCTATTTATCTAGGGAGGAAAATTTAAAGCTCCAAGTCTGGTTTTAAAGGATAGAACAAAGTCTTACAGATCATGAGAAAAAAGAAAATAGAAAGATGTGAAAACATAGCGAATTAAATAGTCTGCTATAAAAGACGATGTAGTAGAAAATAAATAAGTGGGATTATAATTGGTTCTAAGAATTTTCTCCATTCTCCCACTTAATTTCATATTCTAATCAACTGGACAGGAATTCTTTTCTTCTCAGCATACCCCAGATATGTCCTTCGCATATACCAAATTGAACAAAAAGAACAATTGTGCCCTGGCAATTCTGGCTTCAAAAAGTGGCCACTGTACATCCCAATAGTTTTTCCTAAAATGAATTACCAGCACTCTGGAAGCAGTCTCCACAGTTCTGTGCCAAATAATAATGTACTTCTAATCTATAATTCCTGACAGGGTTTAGTGGCATGAAGAAGACCTTTCTAACATTATATAAATACATGAAATAGAGAAGAGAATCCTCAGTAGGCGCAAATATACAACATAAAATAATGTTCTCTACCTCTAGCAATTGGAAAGCATTACATACTACCACAATTCAATAGTGTCCTTTCAATTTTACATGCTTAAACAAAATACCATATAGTAATTATATTTGGCCTTTAGAACAGTTAAGACTTCAAAACTGGAATGTGTTAGAGTGAGAAAAATTATAATCAAGTATTCCATGTCAGGTTGCAACTTTTTGAATAAGCACAGTAATTCAGTTTTGGGATCTCATAAAAATTTATTTACTTTGCTATGCAATTTTCCATTTATTTTATTAAAAGTATAGCATACAGAAGAGTATTTACATGTATATGTTGGCTTAAAGCATTTTAATAAATCAGGTACCTCCATGTCCACTGCCAGTTCTTTTGATGTCCCCTCGGTGCTCCTACCCAAATGATTACCTTATTACCCTTCACCCAGATGGTTTCATTGTTTTGACTTTTATTGTGATCATCCCATTTTTCTATTAATTTTAAATAATTTTACCATTTATGAATGCATCTCTCCTTTTTTTTGAACTTAATATAAACTCTTACTTTATAACATCTCCTGTGTCAAGCTTATTTCATTCAACACTTTGAGGTTTGGGGGGCATTCACTGGTGTTGTTAGTAGCTATCCTTCAGTTTCTCTACTGAAGAGTATTCCATTTTAAGACCATTTGACATATATTTTCCATTCTACTACTGATGGACATTTTGGTTTTCCTGTAACTTATTATTAATGTTCTTATTCATTTATTCCAGGAGTGAAGTTCCTGGGTCATACATTATTTGTACATTCACCTTTCTGATGAAATGTCAATCTATTTTTGAAAGTGTGTAGGTCAGTTTGTACATCACACCACCAATGTACAGAAGTTCCTGTTGTTTCACATATGTGCCAACATGTAAGTGTCAGGTTTTTAACTTTTTGCCTGAAAGTTTCAGTGAGACATGGTAACTCTGGTGGTTTTAACTCACTTTATTTTTTATTGCTAATGAAATTGAGCATTACTTCATGTTAATTAGCTAATCTGCATTTTCTTTTTTAGTCTATGCTGTTAAAGCCTTTGCTAATTTTCTGTTTGTTGTTTGCTATTTTCTTAATGGTTCATGTAGGAAATTTATATAATCTAGACACCAGGTTTTTGGTGCTTATAGAGAGTAAAAGTCACCTTCTCAATTTTTTTTTACTTTTTTCATGGTGTCTTCATGAAGTTTAAAATTTTAATGTAGATGGATATATCATGTTTCCTGTGGGACTTGTACATTTTGTGTTGTGTTTTAAATATCTTTCAAATCTTATTTAAAATACATTTAACTCAAAATCTGTAAGGTTCTTTGAAGAATTTTCTTCTAAAAGAATTATTGTTTGGTCTTTAACATTCAGTCCTTTAGTATATTTGAAGGTGATTTTAAATGTGTAGAGTAAGCTAGGAATTCAATTTCTGTTTTTTATTTTCTTTTTCTGGTAGGATAGCCCATCATTCTAGCACCATTTATCAAATGACAGTTCCATCTGCACAGAACTGCATGTCATCCTTGTAATATCAGGAGTCGCCCATACATACCACACTCGGCTTCTGGACTGTTTATTTGGTTGTGTTGGTCTGTTGGCTTATTCCATGAATGTACCCCACTGTCAAGATATAATTAGTATTACTATCTGCTAGAGAAAGACCCTCAATTTTGTCTTTTTCTTCAAGATTTTCCTGGTAATTCTTGGCTCTTATACTACCAAGTAAAATTTTCTAATGTGAGTGTCAGATGCAATACAGAAACATTTGGCAGTATGATGGGAATTCCTTGAATTTATTCATTTGAGAAGCCATTGACATTTTGCCATATAGACTCTTCTAGTCCTTGAACATATTATGTATTTATATTTATTTAGATCTCTTTAAGTTGTTTCACTAAGGTTTTATGTATTGCACACAAAAGTCTGGCATATCTTTTGTTCGACTCATTCCTAGGTACTTCGTGTTTTGATGTCATTATAAATATTTCCCCTTTTTTTAATTGAGAATTTTGGCTTCAAACAAAATGGAGTGGAGGTACTGAGATTTCTCATAAAGACTCTACCCCACACATGCATAGCCTCCCCCATCATCAACATTACTCACCAGAACGGTGTAATTATTACAATCGATGTATATATATTGACACATCATACAAACTGAAAGTCCTGTTTTACATTGCAGTTCACTCTTAGTATTGTACAGTCTGTGGGATTGGAAAATGATAATGACATGTTTCCATTATTATGGTATCATACTGAGTAGTTTTACTGTCCTAAAAATCCTCTGTGCTCTATTGATACCTCCCCCACAATCCCTGGTAGCCACTGATCTTTTTTTTTCCAATAGTTTATATTTTATTTTTTATTTTTTAAATTTTTTATTAAGGTATGATTGATCTACACTCTTATGGAGGTTTCACATGAAAAAACAATGTGGTTACTACATTTACCCATATTATCAAGTCCCCACCCATACCCCAATGCAGTCACTGTCCATCGCCACTGATCTTTTTATTATCTCCATAGTTTTGCCTTTTTCAATGTCACGTAGTTGGGATCATGCAGTATATAGCCTTTTGAAATTGACTATTTTCATTTAGTAATATTCATTTAAGATTCCTCTATGCCTTTTTGTTTCTTAATATGATAGCACATCTTTGCTTAAGAATGAGTAAAATTTCATTGTCTGGATGTACCAAAGTTTATTTAGCCAGTCTCCTACTGAAGGACATCTTGGTTGCTTCCAAGTTTTACCAGTAATGAATAAAACATCCATAAACACTTGTGTGAGATTTTTGTGTGGCCATAAGTTTTTAGCTCCTTAGGGTAAGTACCAGGGAGTACATGTGCTGGATCATATGGCAAGAGTATGTTTACTTTTGTAAAAACACCACAAAACTATCTTCCAAAATGGTATGCTATTTTACATTCCCACCAACAATGAATGAGAGTTCTTATTGCTCCATATCCTTGTCATCATTTGTTGTTGTCAGTGTTTGATTTTGGCTATTCTAATAGAAGTATAATGGTATCTCACTGTTCTTTTGATTTTCATTTTCCTTATTATATATGAGGTGGAGAGCCTTTTTCACATACTCATTTGCCATCTGTATATCTTCTTTGTTGAGGTATATATTAAGGTCTTTGGCCCACTTTTTAATCAGGTTATTTGTTTTCTTACTGTTGAGTTTTAAGAGTTCTTTAAATATTTTGGGTACTTGTCTTTATCAAAAGTATCTTCTGCACTTATTTACTCCAACTCTGCAGCTTGTCTCCTCATTCTCTTGCCATTATCCTAAACTGGATGTGGTGGAGATTGTATTTATTTATTTTATTAAGGTATCATTGATATACACTCTTCTGAAGGTTTCACAAGTAACCACAATATGGTTACTACATTCACCCTTATCAAGTCCCCCCCCATGCCCCATTGCAGTCACTGTCCATCAGTGTAGTAATATGCCATAGAGTACCTGCTTGTCTTCTCTGTGCTACACTGTCTTCCCTGTGACCCCACACACTTCTCCCTCCCTTCCCACCCGCCTTCCCCCACCCATGCCCTTTGGTAACCGCTAGTCCCTTCTTTGAGTCTGTGAGTCTGCTGCTATTTGTTCCTTCCGTTTTGCTTCATTGTTATACTTCACAAATGAGGGAAATCATTTGGTATTTGTCTTTCTCTGCTTGACTTATTTCACCGAGCATAATACCCTCTAGCTCCATCCATGTTGTTGCAAATGGTAGGATTTGTTTTTTTCTTATGGCTGAATAGTATTCCATTGAGTATATGTACCACATCTTCTTTATCCATTCATCTACTGATGGACACTTAGGTTGCTTCCATATGTTGGCTATTGTAAATAGTGCTGCAATAAACATAGGGGTGCATATGTCTTTTACAATCTGAGAACTTTTTTCTTTGGATAAATTCCTAGGAGTGGAATTCCCAGGTCAAATTTCTATTTTTAGTTTTTTAAAGAACCTCCATTTTGCTTTCCACAATGGTTGAACTAGTTTACATTCCCACCAGCAGTGTAGGAGGGTTCTCCTTTCTCTACATCCTTGTCAGCATTTGTTGTTCCTAGTCTTCTAGGTGTTGGCCATCCTAACTGGTATGAGGTAATATCTCATTGTGGTTTTAATTTGCATTTTCCTGATAATTAGTGATGTGGAGCATCTTTTCATGTGCCTGTTGGCCATCTGAATTTCTTCTTTGGAGAATTGTCTGTTCATATCCTCTGCCCATTTTTTAAATGGATTATTTGCTTTTTGGATGTTGAGGCATGTGAGTTCTTTTTATATTTTGGATGTTAACCCCTTGTCAGATATGTCATTTACAGATATATTCTTCCATTCTGTAGGATGCTTTTTTGTTCTGCTGATGGTGTCCTTTGCTGTACAGAGGTTTTTTAGCTTGATGTAGTCCCATTTGTTCATCTTTGCTTTTGTTTCCCTTGCCTAAGAAGATAGTTTCAGGAAAAAGTTGCTCACGTTTATATTCAAGAGATTTTTGCCTATGTTTTCTTCTGTGAGTTTTATGGTTTCAGGTCTTTGATCCATTTTGAATTCACCTTTGTGTATGGGGTTAGACAATAATCCAGTTTCATATTCTTGCATGTAGCTGTCCAATTTTGCCAACACCCGTTATTGAAGAGGCTGTCATTTCCCCATTGTATATCCATGGCTCATTTACCTTATATTAATTGACCACATATGCTTGGGTTTATATCTGGGCTCTCTAGTCTGTTCTATTGGTCTATGGGTCTGTTCTTGTGCCAGTACCAAATTGTCTTGATGACTGTGGCTTTGTAGAATAGTTTAAAGTGGGGAAGCGAGATCCCCCTGCTTTATTCTTTCTTCTCAGGGTTGCTTTGGCTATTTGTGGTCTTTTGTGATTCCATATGAATTATAAAACTAATTTTTCCAGTTCATTGAAGAATGCTGTTGGTATTTTGATAGGGATTGCATTGAATCTGTAGATTGCTTTAGGCAGGATGGCCATTTTGACAATATTAATTCTTCCTGGTCAAGAGCAAGGGATGAATTTACATTTATTAGTGTCCTCTTTAATTTCTCTTAAGAGTGTCTTGTAGTTTTTGGGGTATAGGTCTTTGACCTCCTTGTTTAGGTTTATTCCTAGGTATTTTATTCTTTTGATGGAATTGTTTTCCTGATTTCTCTTTCTGCTAGTTCACTGTTAGTGTACAGATTTCTGTGTATTAATTTTTTATCCTGAAACTTTGCTGAATTCAGATATTAGTTCTAGTAGTTTTGGAGTGGAATCTTTAGGGTTTTTTATGTACAATATCATGTCATCTGCAAACAGTGACAGTTTGACTTCTTCCTTACCAATCTGGATGCCTTTTATTTCTTTGTTTTGTCTACTTGCCATGGCTAGGACCTCCAGTACTATGTTGAATAAAAGTGGGCAGAGTGGGCATCCTTGTCTTGTTACCCATCTTAGAGGATAAGCTTTCAACTTCTCACTTTTAAGTATGATGTTGGCTGTGGGTTTGTCATATATGGCCTTTATTATGTTGAGGTACTTGCCCTCTGTACCCATTTTGTTGAGAGTTTTTATCATGAATGGATGTTGAATTTCATCAAATGCTTTTTCAGCATGCATGGAAATGATCATGTGGTTTTTGTTTCTTTTTGTTGATGTGGTGGATGATGTTGATGGATTTTCTAATGTTTTACCATCCTTGCATCCCTTAGATGAATCCCATTTGATCGTGGTGTATGATTCTCTTGATGTATTTTTGAATTTGGTTTGCTAATATTTTGTTGAGTATTTTTGGATCTATGTTCATCAGGGGTATTGGTCTGTAGTTTTCTTCTTTTGTGGTGTCTTTGCCTGATTTTGGTATTAGAGTGATGCTAGCCTCATAGAATGAGTTTGAAAGTATACCCTCCTCTTCTATTTTTTGGAAAACTTAAAGGAAGATTGAATGTCTGATAAAATTCAGCAGTGAATCCATCTGGTCAGGTGGTTTTGTTCTTGGATAGTTTTTTGATTACCTATTTAATTTCATTGCTTGTCATTGGTCTGTTTAGATTTTCTGTTTCTTCCTTGGTCAATCTGGGAAGGTTGTATTTTTCTAGAAAGTTGTCCATTTCTTTTAGGCTTCCCAGTTTGTTAGCATATAGATTTTCATAGTATTCTCTAATAATTCTTTGTATTTCTGTGGTGTCTGTCATGATTTTTCTTTTCTCATTTCTGATTCTGTTTATGTGTGTAGATTCTCTTCTTTTCTTAATAAGTCTGGTTAAGGGTTTATTTATTTATTTTCTCAAAGAACCAGCTCTTGGTTTCATTAATTTTTTTCTATTTTCTTATTCTTCTCAATTTTATTTATTTCTTCTCTGATCTCTATTATGTCCCTTCTTCTGCTGATTTTGGGCCTCATTTGTTCTTTTTTTTCCAGTTTCAGCAATGGTGAATTTAGAAGATTTGTTTGGGATTGTTATTCATTCTTTAAATAGGCCTAGATTGCTCTGAACTTCCCTCTTAGAACTGCTTTTGCTGCATCCCACAGAAGTTGGCATTGTGCTGCTGTTTTCACTTGTCTCCATGTATTGTTTGATCTCTGTTTTAATTTGGTCATTGATCCACTGATAATTTAGGAGCATGTTGTTAAGCCTCGTGTGTTTGTGAGCCTTTTTGGTTTCTTTATACAATTTATTTCTAGTTTTATACCTTTGTAGTCTGAAGAGTTGGTTGGTACAATTTCAATCTTTTTGAATTTACTGAGGCTCTTTTTGTGGCCTAGTATGTGGTCTATTCTGGAAAATGTTCCTTGTGCACTTGAGAAGCATGTGTATCCTGCTGCTTTTGGGTAGAGTGTTTTGTACACATCTGTTAGGTCCATCTGTTCTATTGTCTTCTTCAGTGCCTTTGTTTCCTTACTTATTTTCTGTCTGGTTGATCTGTCCTTTGGATTGAGTGGAGTGTCAAAGTCTCCTAAAATGAATGCATTGCTTTCTATTTTCCCTCTTAATTCTGTTAGTATTTGTTTCACATATGTAGGTGATCCTGTGTTGGGTGCATAGATATTTATAATAGTTATATCCTTTTGTTGGGCTGACCCCTTTGTCATTATCTAATGTCCTTCTTTGTCTCTTGTGGGTTTCTTTGTTTTGAAGTCTATGTTGTCTGACACAAGCACTGCAACATTTGCTTTTTTCTCTCTATTGTTTGCAGGAAGTATCTTTTTTTATTGCTTCACTTTTAGTCTGTATATGTCTTTGGGTTTGAAGTGAGTCTCTTGTAGGCAGCATATACATGGGTCTTGTTTTCTTATCCATTCAGTAACTTTATGTCTTTAGATTGGTGCATTCAGACCATTTACATTTAGGGTGATTATTGATAGGTACATGCTTATTGCCATTGCAGGCTCTAGATTTGTGTTTACCAAAGGTTCAAAGGTTCAAGTCCCTTACTATGCAACAGTCTAATGTAACTCACTTAATATGCTCATACACACACAATCTAAAGGTTCTTTTTTTTCTCCTTCTTTTTCTTTCTCCTCCATTCTTTATATATTATGTATTATATTCTGTACTCTTTGTCTATCCCTTGACTAACTTTGGGGGTAGTTGATTTGATTTTGCATCTGCTTAGTAATTAATTGTCCTACTTTTTTAACTGTGGTTTTATTTTCTCTGTTGATAGTTATTTTGCCTTAGGAACACATCAATCTATAGCAGTCCCTCCAAAATGCAGTGTAGGGACAGTTTGTGGGAGGTAAATATTCTCAGCTTTTGCTTATCTGGAAATTGTTGAATCCTTCCTTCAAATTGAAATGATAATCTTGCTGGATAAAGTGTTCTTGTTTCAACTCACTTCTGCTTCATTGCATTAAATATATCATGCCATTCCCTTCTGGCCTGTAAGGTTTCTGTTGAGAAGTCTGATGATAGCTTGATGGATTTTCCTTTGTATGTGATCTTTTTTCTTTCTCTGGCTGATTCTAAAAGTCTGTCCTGATCCTTGATCTTTGCCATTTTAATTATTATATGGCTTGGTGTTGTCTTCCTTGTGTCCTTTGTGTTGGGAGATCTGTGCACCTCCATAGCCTGTGAGACTCTCCTTCCCCAGATTTGGGAAGTTTTCAGCAATTACCTCCTCAAAGACACTTTCTATCCCTTTTTCTTCCTCCTCTTATAGTACTCCAAAAATGCAAATGTTGTTCTGTTTGGATTGGTCACTCAGTTCTCTCAATATTCTTTCATTCCTAGAGGTCATTTTTCCTCTCTGTGCTTCACCTTCTTTGTATTCCTCTTCTGTAATTTCTTTTCCATTTACTGTCTTCTCTTATACATCTAATCTGCTTTAAAATCCCCCTTTTAAAGTTCATATATTGAATTTCTTAATGATTGAGTTTCCATCCTGAATTTGTCCCTAAATTCTTGAATATTTTTCTGTACTTCCATGAGCATGGTTATGATTTTTATTTTAAAATCTCTTTCAGGAAGATTGATGAGTTCAGTTTCACTTGGCCTTTTTTCTTGTATTTGTGGAATTTTTGTTTGATACAGGTTCCTTTGACGTTTCATATTTGTATGTGGCACCTTTTAGTGCCCAGAAGCTCTACTCCCTTGAGCTGCTCAGTCCCTGTTGCGATGTTGGGGGTTGCAGGGTAGTGGCGCTGGTGCCTCGGGGGAGGAAAGAGCTGTTTACTGTTTTTTGGCTGCTGTGTCTGTCTCCACTGCCAGAACCAGTGGGCTGAGCGCACAGGTATAAGCTTCTATGCTTTGAGTTTGTAGCTGCTGTAGGTAGGGCCTGCTTTTGGCTGGCCTGATCCCACAGCAGGGGCCGCTGATTTGTGAGCTGGTGCGGGCCACCTGGGAGGAAGGCTCAAGAAGCTGTGTATCACGTTGGGGGGCCTTGGAGCTGCATAGTCAGCCAGGGGGATGGAGCGCCTGAAGTTCCTTAAATTTCCCAACCTGCTGGGCACAGTGCACCCAGACAATTTTGTCCACCTGTCCTTTCTCCTGAGCAGTAAGCTGTGTGCAATCCTTGCCCTTTTAGCAGCCCTCTTGCTCTTAGGAAGTCTCTCAGACTGCCCACCTTTTTTGTCCCAGAGAAGCCAGATGTGGATCCTTGTTTTCCACAAGCAGCTGGAAACTCAGTCTCTCCAAGTATTCTGCCTGTTTTAGCTTTCCAACCCCACTAATCTCCAGAGCACTATGCAAAGTAGGTTCTTGCTCCCAGAGCATATCTCTAGGGCGGGGTGTTCAGCCGTCTTAGGCCTCCACCCCCTCCACACTCCGTTTCTCTTCCTCCACCAGTGAGCTGGTGTGGGGGAAGGGCTTGGGTCCCGCCAGACCATGGCTTTGGTAGATTACCCTTTTTCATGAGGTCTGCTCTTTTCTCCAAGTGTATGCAGTCTGGTGCAGCCTTCTTTCCTCTTGTTCTGTTAGGATTTGTTGTATATTTTCATATTATATGTGGTTTTGGGAGGAGTTCTCTGTCTCACCTCTCACATGCCCTCATCTTTAATCCAATCCAGATTTTATGGAGTTGCATGTTGCATTTTCATTTTCATTTATTTTAAAATATTTTCTCATTTACCTTGAGACAGTCTATTTAAAACAGATTATTTTGAATCATGAACTGAGATTTTCAAATGTCTGGAGATTTTTCTCTTTATCTTCTTGTATTTATTTTGAGTATATATATATATATATTTAATTCCATGTTGGTCAGCCAACATACATTGCATGGTTTGCATTAATTATATAGTATGATTCAGAATATCATCTGTGTTGGTAAATTTATATATTATATATATATATGTATATATTATGATTCAGAATATCATCTGTGTTGGTGAATTTCCATGTGCTACTGGAAAGAATGCATATTTTGCTGTTGTTAGGGGGAGTTCTATAAATATTATGTAAATCAAGCTGGTTGATTATATTGTTTTTTTCTTTTATGACCTTGCTGACTCTCTATCAACTAACTTTTATTTATTACTGAGAAAGGAATGTTCAAGTCTCCAACTATAATTTTGAACATGTCTATTTTTCCTTTCAGTACTGTAGGATTTTGTGAATTTGAAGAACTGTTTTTGGGTTCATATGCATTAAGAATTATGATAGCTTCTTGGTAAATTGAATTTTTTTTTCATTATGTCACATCCATCTTGATTCTTAGCAACTTTTTTTGCTCTGAAGTCTACTATGTGGTATTTACATAGCTACTCCAGCTTTCTTTTTAGTTGTGTTTATATAGTATATAATTTTTCATCATTTTATTTTTAACTTACCTATATCATTTTACTTTAAGTGGCTTTTTAAAAGATGACATATATTTTTGTAAATCCATTCCAATCATCTTTGTCTTTTAATTGATGTCTACAGATAATTTACATTTAATGTAATTATTGATGCATGTTGATATAGTACTACCATTTTTGTTTGTTTTCTGTTGGTAATCCCTTACATTATTCTGTTTCCTATTTCCAGACTCCTTATGTTAAAGAACTCAAGACAAGAAGATTAATCTATTGCATTTCCCTGGATATGTGCTCTTCCTGTTGCTCTTCCTTCAGTCCTAAAGCTCCAGGACTTTTTTTGGAAATATTTCCTTTTTGTCTGAAAAACTTTCTTTAGAAATTCTTTTACAACATATTTGGTAGACACAGATTGTCTTAGTTTCCCTTCTTCTGAAGTTCCTTAATTTCTCTTCATTAATGAAAGATACTTTATTTGGATATAAAATTCTGGACTGACAGTTTTTCTTTCATCACTTTAAAATTACTCTGCCATTTCCTCTTTCTTTTCATGGTTTCTGATAAGAAATCCTCAGTTACATGTTGTTCCCCTATAATATGTCATTTTAATTTTACTACTTTCAATAATTTTTCTTCATCATAGATTTTCAGCAGTTTGATTATGATGTATCTGGGAATATATTTCTTTGGGTTTACCCTGCTTGGAGTTTTCCTTGCTTCTTGAACCATTAGGTGTATGTTCATTGTTGTTATTCTTGTTTTTTGTTCTTTGCCAAACCTGGGAAGTTTTCACCCATTCTTTCTTTAATTTTATTTTTCATCACTACTCTATTTGTCCTATCTTTCTGGGACTCTGTTGGCATGATTGTTAGTCCTTCTGGTTTTCTCCCACTGGTCCTGGAGTTTCCATTCATTTAAAAAAATTGTTCTTTCTCTCCGTTGTTCAGATTGGATCAGTTGTAATGATCAATCTTCAAGTTCACTGACTTTTTTCTCTGTCATGTTTATTCTGCTACTGAGTCTATTCAGTGAGATTGTGCAGGGCACAATTATTGCATTTTTTCCATGTTAAAATTTCAATTTGGCTCTTCAATTTTTTGCTAAAAGTTTTATTTTAATATTTATTGCAAAAGTGTTCATGATAACTTCTTACATTTGTATAACAGCTGTATAAAAATTTTTGTCAGCTAATCCTAACATTTGTGTCATCTCAGCATTGGTGTCTATTGATTATATTTTCCCATGAGAATTGAAATATTTATGGTTATTCCTATTTCAAGTTATGTTTGACATATTGTGAATTACTGAAAGAGACTTTAAGTTTTGTTTAAATGCTTCACAGAATGTTGATATTGTTGTTTTAGTAGGTTCAGGCTGCAAGTTCTAACCCACCCCATGGGCTATGGTCCTAGTGTTAGTTGTTTTCAAAACCTTTGTTATGCTGTTTATTTTCTCCTTTAATTCCATCAGTGCTCAGTCTCAGATCTACTCTATCTGTTAGTTTAGTTCTCAAAATCTTTGGGATGCTAATTAGGATGAGGTGTATGAATATACAGGTTAAGGGTAAGCCCCAAAATTCCTTAATGAGTTCATTGGATCATTTTTGTGAGCTCTTTCTTCTCCATAATCTTCCCAGTATTTTGATTTCCATGGGCCCCACTTTTTGGTGGAGTCTATAGTGAAACCACTCTGCCGTGCTCTGTGATGCAGTACCATAATGGGACCCATGTTCCAGCCCTACTGGAATGAGGTCAACAAGATATAAAAGGCAGTGGGACTTGCCCCACCCTTTTGAAACTAAATACCACCAAAGGAAAATATGATACCCTTCTCTCAGAGTTTTGGCTTTTGCAGTTTCCATAGCTCTCTTGCCTTGCAAAATAATTCCCTAGATTCTGGGACAAGAAAGTAGAACCAAGAAAAGAGAAAAAAATGAGGAATTTCTGCATTCCCTCTTAGCATTAGGAGTTCCTGTTTCTGATTTAAAGCCAGAACTGGAGAGCTTATGCAGAAGCTCTCCAGAAGCTCTGTCTTGCTCTGTGCCACAGTGTTCACTTGTAAGTTTATAGTTGCATTGTATTCAGGCAGGAGTACTAGAGGAAAATAATTAATATACTGCATTTATTATTTTGCCTATTCAGTGTTATTTTGAAATTTCTAATGTTTTTCTCCAACCTCCTACAGAAGAAAAATTTCAGAGGCTTCATATAGTTGATTCATGCATTATGTCCTGGTTTCATAGTTACATTCATTGAGAAAAGGTAAATGTGCTTTCTCCATCTCATCCCAAACCATAACATCATTTCCTTCTTTGAAATTTCATATTCCTTGAAAATACTATTTCAAGATTATATTTATTTTTAATTATCATCAATTTTTTCATATTCTGTGTCTGGTAATTCTAATGCATTGAGGTGTTTTTCATATTTGTTGTCTGTTTTTACTCCTGCTCCCTAATAATTATGATTTGCCAAGTGTTTTAATTCTCTGAAACCCTATTTATTGGAAATTCTTTGAGAACTGGAGTAAAAGTATATTATCCTGAGAGATTTTGCTTAGTTTCTGGAAGTTGTCTTAGTACATTACCAGGTTGAGGCCACATAAAACTAAATTTTTGACTTGAAGTTGTTCATATCATATAAGTACTATGAATACTAACTGTAAATTGATATAAGGTTAGGCTTGTGGCAATAGTATTTTAGAAGCAGGCCTATTTTCTTTTTCTTTCAATGCCCATATTCAAGATACACCATTTGCCTTGAAGTTGGAAGAAGAGGCTTTGTTGGATACATCTGCTTTTAGATTCCTCAACTTGATAAATGTGCTCAAGGCTTTGTTGCTAGTTCCCAGTACCCTAGAGACCATGGAAAGTAAAGTTCATTTTCTTCAGTTCTTCAAACGTCACCTGCAGTGATTAGCTTTCAAGATTCCTGTCTTCAAATGAATTTGGCTTGAGCATTTCTTTCTTTCCTATAAGTACACCTCCATATTTAAGATTCTTTATTTTAATTTATCTGATGTTTTAGTTGTTTTTGTTGAAAGTGTCTGAGAAACTGACTCACCATATAATTGGAAATGGAACTTCTTATGAATCTGGTTTAATAGTGAATTTTCTTATATGTCCCAGAATAATTGTTCAGTTGGCTGTATTTGTGCCTCTGATTTTTTTTAAGTGGTAAAGATTTGTTTACCTTTTTAATTCCACAAAGCAACAAACTTGCAAACTTACTGTTTTCTTGTCTTGTTGTACAGAGGGAAACAATTTTGACAGTATTGCTCTCTTTTTATTTTTTAATCCTAATACACAAATGTTTTTGTAGCATCTACCTGAGAATTCCATTCATGTGATACCATAGCATATGAGCCAGAAGATGCACTCCTTGGTATGTACCAGAGAAGCTGAAAACTTATGGCCACACAAAAACTTGTACAGGGATGTTTACAGTTCATTTCAGAATTTCCAGAAATTGGAAATACCCAAGATGTCCTTCAATAGGTAAATGGATGAATAATATGTGTTGCATCCAGACAGTGGAATATTATTCAGCACAAAAAAGAAACAAGTTATTAAGTCATAAAAAGACATGGAGGAATCTTAAATCCATATTACGAAGTGAAAGAAGGCAATCTGAAAAGGCTACATTACATACTGTGTTATTCCAACTACATAGTATTCTGGAAAAGGCAAAACAATGGAAACAGTAAAAAGATTAGTCATTGCCAGGGTTTAGTGGGGAGGGAAGGGTGAATAGACAGAGCAAAGAGGATTTTAAGGCAGTGAAACTACTGTTTGATGCTATAATGATGGGTACATGTCACTATACATTTGTCAAACCCATATAATATAAAACATGAAGAATGAACCATAATGTGAAAATAATGTAAAATTATGATGGACTTTGGGCCATAATGATGTGTCAGTGTAGGTTCATCAGTTGTGACAAATGTACCACTCTGTGGGGGGTGTTGATATTCAGTTGGCTGTATTTGTGCCAGGATGGTGGCAGGAAGTATATGGGAAATCTCTCTACCTTCTGTTCAATTTTGCTGTGAACCTAAAAACTCCTCTAAAAAAATAGTCTCTTAAAAATGATTTAAAAAGCACACAAGTTATAACATGTTATAGCCATACTATATCATATACTAACCTCATCCAATTGTCTAATAGGAAAATATGAAAGTCACTTACCATATCAGTATCTTTAAACCTAATGTTAGATGTCAGAAACAAAGTTTGAAAGAAAAAAGCTTACCTTATTGAATAATAAATCATTCCATCAAGAAGTGTATATCCTATGTTCCAATTAGTAGCTTCCGACTCTATAGGTTGAGTTGCTGTTTCTCAAATTAAATCATAAACTTTGATTATTTGTAGAACTGCAGAAGAGTATGCTCATTTTATTTTTCTGGGGCACTTCTTAAAATAGAAATTGTTAATCTTTCATAGCTTTGTAAAGCTATTATTTCAGCTATAAAGCTCTTTTAAATAGGATGTATTTTTCAGACTCTTCTTTTAAATTTATTTGTAACACTGTTAGTTTTCACTATATGTTCTCCCCGTTTTAAATTTCTTGACCGCTAATGGAAACTGTTTCTTAGTAATGCCAGAAAGACTGAAGAGGGAGTTTTTGTAACCCAGAAAACTCCAATCAGTTTAAACATACTACACGTTTATGAGTAGTTTGTTAGAATTTCAACAGATTGGGCTTTTCCTTTATAAGTTCACTTTTCACTTATATTTTGTTTATATTACTTACTAAATATCTCCCAACTTCGATAACTTGAAGGAATTTGAGGGTGCCTAAAATTCCACAACTGTAAGCTATCCTGTAAAACATGACTTGTATTTATTTGAGCATGTATGTGTAATAAACTAAAATATAAAGCAATGATTACCATTTCTCAAGTATATGTATTCTAGTTGAGAACAGCATTTCTCAATTAGTATACATATATATCATAAACATATATCTCATGTCATGATATATATTAACTGTTATTAAATATAAATATTATATTCTAACAATAAATATAACAATAGAGTAATATTTAACAATCAGTAGACACAAAAGCTAAAGAGATGTTGAAAGCTTTTAATATATTGAAATCTTAGTTTGAAAAAGCTAATGTAAGTTAAGATTTCATTCCCTTTTTTATGATATAAGGATTTACAATTGAGTGATAAATTTTATTTTATATACCATAAAACTTATACTGTATTAACAATTGCAGATTCTGAGCTATGATTTTTGAAATGTTGAATAAGTAATAAGGTTATTCTGAGCTCATTAACAGCAATTATTTATAATATCGTCTTTCTTGCTGTATAATGAAAATACCATCTTATTTCTTAACTACTTTAAGCTAAATAAGGAGATTTGAGAGTAAGCTGATAAAGTACTCACAATCCCTAGAGAATATAAGATTTTAAGTGTATATAATAAATAAAATGTAACACAATTCTTAGAGTTTAGGGATTTAGTAATGTATATCATGTTTTGACCTTATTGTGAAAATGACTTTAAACTCACAGAGGGTTTTGGTCAAAAGCACTGGAGTTTGACCTGAGTCTTAAAATCACTCCTTTATTTAACTATACCACTTACTCCAAAATGTATTAAAGGAAAAAGAAAGGACCTATGTTCTACTTTAAAAAGAAAAAAAAAGAAAAAGTGCTTATAAAAATTGAGGAGTATATCAGGAAAATGACAAACATTTCCACAGTACTGTCATATACACACAAATACATAATTTCAGAACTTCTGTGATTTGCTTAGACATAATTGCCCACTTTCTAAATTTCTTCTTTGTCTAAAAGAATCAAATTTCATCTAGTAGGATAATATGTCCCCAGTAATATGCTATATTTTATCATAATGAAAAAGTGGAATTCGTATACTTAAACTTCATTTAAATTCAAGTTTAATAGAACATACATCTGTAAAGCATAATGTATCTGCTTTGAGAGTACAGAACATTATATCAGATTTTTGAGAGACTTTTTTAATGGAAAAAGTGTTATTCACTTGCAGTTATGTTTTTCCATTTTCAATAATTTGATCTCTGAAAAAAAATCTTGTGGACCAGTTGAATCACAAATTAAACCAAAGCCTCATCTAATAGGTTTTTAATCTTTTCATTTTTCATACAATAAAATGTGAAAATGGGTTTGATAATATTTGCAGAGTATCCCTTGTTATGGTGAAAGACCTTGTTTTGATTGGGTTATTTGTTTTTTGGGTGTTGAGGTGTATGAGTTCTTTATATATTTTTGTTAACTCTTATTGGATATAACATTTACAAATATATTCTCCCACAGTGTAGGATGCCTTTTTGTTCTGCTGATGGTGTCCTTTGCTGTACAGAAGCTTTTTAATTTGATGTAGTCCTACTTGTTCATTTTTTATTTTGTTTCCCTTGCCTGAGGACATATGTTCAGGAGAAAGTTGCTCATGTTTATATTAAAGAAAATTTTGCCTATGTTTTCTTCTAGAGTCTTGTGGTTTCATGACTTACTTTACTTTCAGGTCTTTGATCCATTTTGAGTTACTTTTGTGTATGGGGTTAACAATAATCCAGTTTCATTCTCTTACATGTATCTGTCCATGTTAGCTAACACCAGTTGTTGAAGAGGTTCTTTTCTCCGTTGTATACTCATGGCTCCTTTATTGTATATTAATTGACCATAGATGTGTGGGTTTAGAACTGGGCTCTTGATTCTGTTCATTGATCCAGGGGTCTGTTCTTGTGCCAGTACCAAATTGTTCTGATAACTGTATCTTTGTAGTAGAGCTTGAAGTCACGGAGCATAATCCCCCCAGCTTTGTTCTTCCTTCTCAGGATTGCTTTGGCTATTTGGGGTCTTTTGTGGTTCCATATGAATTTTAGAACTATTTGCTCTAGTGTGTTGAAGAGTGCTATTGGTATTTTGATAGGGATTGCATTGAATCTGTAAACTGCTTTGGGCAGGATGGCCTTTTTGACAATATTACCTCTTCTTCTACATGAGCATGAGATAGATTTCCATTTTTTCGTGTCTTAATTTCTCTCATGAGTGTCTTGTAGTTTTCAGAGTATAGGTCTTTCACCTCCTCAGTTAAGTTTTTTCCTCGGTATTTTATTCTTTTTGATGCAGTTGTGACTGGAATTGTTTTTCTGATTTCTCTTTCTGCTAGTTCATTGTTAGTGTATAGGAATGTGACAGATTTCCTAGTACTTATTTTGTATCCTGCAAATGCTGAATTCAGTTATTAGTTCTAGTAGTTTTTTGGTGGATTCTTTAGGGTTTTCTATATATAATATCATGTCATCTGCAAATAGTGACAGTTTAACTTCTTCCTTACTAATTTGGATACCTCTTATCTCTTTGTGTTGTCTGATTGCTGTGGCTAGGACCTCCAGTACTATGCTGAATAAAAGTGGTGAGAGTGGGCATTCTTGTCTTGTTCCTGATCTTAGAGGAAAAGCTTTCAGTTTATTGCTATTGAGTATGGTGTTTGATGTTGGTTTGTAATATATGGTCTTTATTATGTTAAGGTACATACCCTCTATACCCATTTTGTTGAGAGTTTTTATCATGAATGGATGTTGAATTTTGTCAAATGCTTTGTCAGCATCTATTGTTATGATCACGTAGTTTTTATCCTTCTTTTTAAAAATGTGGTGTATGATATTGATGTTTTTACAAATATTGTACCATCCTTGCATCCCTGGAATAAATCCCACTTGGTCATGATGGATGATCTTTTTGATGTATTTTTGGATTTAGTTTGCTAACATTTTGTTGAGGATTTTTGCATCTATGTTCATCAGGGATATTGGTCTGTAATTTTCTTTTTTGTGGTGTCTTTGTCTGGTTTTGGTACTAGGGTGATGCTGGCCTCATAGAATAAGTTTGGATGTATTCCTTGCTCTTGTACTTTTTGGAATGCTTTGAGACGTATGACTGCTAGCTATTCTTTAAATGTTTCATAGAATTTAACTATGAAATCATCTGTACCTTTTGTTTTTGTGGAAATTTTATTACCAATTCAACTTCATTGTTGGTAATTGGTCTCAGATTTTCTATTTCTTCCTGGGATAGTCTTGGAAGGTTTCATTTTTCTAGGAAGTTGTCCATTTCTTCTATGTTATCCTAGTTATTGGCATATAATTTTTCATTGTATTCTCTTATAATTCTTTGTATGTCTACATTACCCATTATGATTATTCCTTCTTTACTTCTGATTCTATGTTTGTACATTCTCTTTTTTTCTTGGTAAGTCTGGCTAGGGGTTATCTGTTTTGTTTATTTTCTCAAAGAGCCAGCAGCTTCTTTCATTGATTTTTTATATTGTTTTATTCTTCTCTATTTTATTTCTGCTCTGATCTTTATTATGTCCCTCCTTCTACTGACATTGGATTTCAGTTTTGTTCTTTTTCTAGTTTCTGTAATTGTGATTTTAGGCTTTATTTGGGATTGTTTTTGAAGCTGTATTGCTATGTACTCTCCTTTTATAGGTGCCTTTGCCATGTTCCACAGATTTTGGGATGTTGAGTTGGTTTTTTCATTTGTCTCCATGTATTGCTTGATTTCTGTTTTAATTTGGTCATTGATCCATTGATTATTAGAAGCATGTTGTTTAGCCTCCATGTGTTTGTCTTTTTGTTTCCTTTGTGTAAATTATTTCTAGTTTCATGCTGTTGTGGTATGAGAAGCTGCTTGGTACAGTTTCAATCTTTTTGAATTTATTGAGGTTTTCTTGTGGCCTAGTATGTGCTGTGTTATGGAGAACATTCTGTGTACATTTGAGAAAAATGTGTATCATGCTTCTTTGGGATGGAGTGTTCTGTAGATATCTGTTAAGTTCATTTGATCTAATGTATAGTTCAGTGCCTCTGTTTCCTTATTTTCTGTCTAGTTGATCTGTTTATTGATGTGAATGGTGTGTTAACATCTCCTAAAATGAATGTGCTGCAATCTAGTTCCACTTCTAATTCTGTTAGTATTTGTTTTACATATTTAGGTGCTCCTATGGTGGGTACATAGATATTTATAATGGTTATATCCTGTTGTTGGGCCGATTCCTTTATCATTATGTAATGTCCTGCTTTGTCTCTTGTTAACTTTCTTTGTTTTGAAATCAATTTTGTCTATGTAAGTACTGCTATGCCTTCTTTTTTTCTCCCTATTATTGGCATGAAATATCTTTTGCCATCCCTTTACTTTTAGTCTGTGGGTCTGAAATTAGTCTCTTGTAGGCAGCATACAGATGGGTATTGTTTCCTTATTCATTCTTCCACTCTGTGTCTTTTGATTGGTGCATTCAATTCATTTACATTTAAGGTAATTAGTGATAGATATGTACTTATTGCCATTTTATTGTTTTCTGCTTTTTTATATCTCCTTTTTGTTCATTTCTTCTTCATATTCTTCTCTTATTTTGGATGGGTTCCTTTAGTATTGTAATTGGATTTCTCTCTCTTTTAAAAATTTATTTGTGTGTGTGTGTGTGTGTGTGTTTATTGAAGGATTTAATTTTATGGCTACCAAAGTTTCAAGGATAGCTTCTTTACTTTAAATAATCTATCTTAAGTAGCTGATTACTCTATTTCTAACACAATCTAAAGGTACTTTTTTTACCTCCTTCATCCTCCTCTACATTTTTCTTACTAGAGGTCATAATCCACACTTTTTGGGTATCCCTTGACTGATTTTGTGTATAGTTAATTTTGCTTCTTTTGTTTTAATTTCATGTTTGCTTTGTAATTAATTGTTCTACTACCTTCACTGTGGGTTTATTTTCACTGGTGAACTCTATTTAGCTTTAGGGCCATTTTCATGTACAGCAATCACTTTAACATATCATTTAAGACTGGCTTAGTGGTGGCAAATTCCTTCAACTTTTGTTTATCTGGAATTTGTTAGTCCCTCCTTTCAATTTAAATGATAATCTTACCAGGTAGAGGATTCTTGGTTGGAGGTCCTTTCTGTTTTCGTAGTTTAAATACATCATGCTACTCCTTTCTTGCCTGAAGAGATTCTGGTGAGAAGTCTGCTGATAGCTTAATGGGATTTCCTTTATAAGTAATCTTTTTTTCTCTCTCTGGCTGCTTTCAACACTCTCTCCTTATTCTTGATCTTTGCCATTTTAATTATATGCCTTGGTGTTGTCTTGCTGGGGTTCCTTTTGTTAGGGGGTCTCTGTGCTTCCATGACCTGAGTGTCTATTTCCCTCCCCAAATTGTGGAAGTTTTCAACAGTTATTTCCTTAAACAGACTTTCTATCCCTTTTTCTTTGTCTTCTTCTCCTTCTGTTACCCCAGTTATGGAAATAATATTTGATTTGTATTGGTGTCATAGTTCTCTTATCCTCCTTTCATTCCTAGAGATCCTGTTTTTCTCTTTGTTCCATAGCTTCTTTGTTTTCCTGTTCTCTAATTTCTATTTCATTTACCATCTCCTTTACATGATCTAATCTACTTTTAAATCCCTCCATTGTATGTTTCATTTTGAATACTGTATTCTTCAGCTCTGAGTGGTTCTATTTCAGGTTTTCTATCTCTTTGTTGAAGTCCTCCCTGAGATCTTGAATACTTTTCTGAAAATCCATGAGCATGTTTATGACTTTTATTTTGAAATATTTATCAAGAAGATTGGTGAACTGTTTCATTTAGCTGTCTTTCTGGGGTTCTGTCTTACAGGTTTTTTTGGATCAAATTCCTCTGCTTGCTCATTTTGTCAGGGATTCTGTGTTTTTTTCCTTTGTATTAGAAGTCTCTGCTATCCTTTCTGGTCTAAAGAACTTTATGAAGAAGGTGTGCTATGGTGCCCAGAAGCTCAAAATTCTTTACTCTCTGGTGCCTGGTTCTATTTTGCTAGAGCCCCAGATGATGTGCTGTGGATAGGGTGCCTTTCTGTTTGGCTTCTGTAGTGGTCCAAGTCTGGGTGGGCATTTGCTTAAGCTGCTGCCTTTGTGATCAGCTTAGGAATCTCTGTTGAGCTCTCTGTGGGTGGGGCTGCCCTCTGCCTGGCCTGCAGCAATGGCAGGGCTCCAGGGTTAAAGTGGCAGGCGGATTGATGTACCCCAGCCAGATGCACAGCACCAGGTTTGGACACCACAGGGAGGAAGGAGCTCATGGGGCTGGTTCTTCCAGTCACCTCTCTATTTGGGCTGAAATAGAGCCAAGAAATCTGGGAAATACTTCCAATACCTGCCAGGCAGCAAAGTCTGATGCTGCTGCTGGGCCAAGTGGGTTGGCTCCTGGCAGCATGCACGGACGTGCCTCAGGGCTGTGTGGCCAGCAAGGGGCTGGAGTGTCTGGAGCTCCCAAGAGTTCCCAATCTGTTGGGCTGAGGAAAGGTGGGGAGGTATCCTCCACCTGCCCTTTCTCCTGAGAAGAGAGTTCTCTCCAACCTCATCACCTCTTGTATTCCTCCCACTACTGGCAAGTCTTTCAAACTTCCACCTCTGTTTTGGGTCTCAGGACTGGTGGAGCATGCCTGCCCTCCACTCTGGCTGGGGTCTCAGCTTCCCAGAGTATTCCACCTGCCCCTGGTGTCCAGCCCTGATAATCTCCAGAACCTAATGTAATGTGGGCTTGTGCTCCCAGAGCAGATCTCCAGGGCCAGGTGTGCAGTGCTCCTGAGCTCCTGGGCTCCTATCCTTCCTCTTTCTCCTGCCTGTAGGCTGGGTTGAAGGAGGGCTTGGGTCCTGCTTGATCTTGGCTTCACTGCCTCACCCTTTTCTGTGTCATCCTCTCTTCTTCCTCAGGTGTAGGGGGTCTGTTCTGAAGTCTTCAGGTCATTTTCAGGTCTAGTCACATTTGCTGTATTTTCCTTTTTTATGTGTTTTTGAGAAGAGGTTTCCATCGTGCCTTCCTATTCCACCATATTTAATCCAGTAATCCTGAGATTCTCTATAACCGAATTACTGCATCTTAACTGTGTATTATAATTTGTATATTATGAACTATAAATTATAAAGTAATTAACATATATACTTTATCATTTATGCTTTCGATCTACTTAACTTTCTGTTTTTTTCCTTTTATCATAAATATTTGCGGTATGCTGCCCAAATTGCCTAACTGCTCTTCTCATCTGGTTTCTTTTTCTTTCATTGAAAATTTAGCCCTTAATATTAAGAGATTATAAATCATCCTTTCAGATGTTAGTTTATTGTATCATTTTATAATCCAGGTCCTTCCAAAGATTCAGACATAGGGATCTTCATAAATTTTCTTCTAACAGGAATGTTTTCAATATGACTAAGCATTTATATCCTGAGAGTTTGCTGTTCAGCCTCATTTTTGCTTATTTTACATAAAAATGTCTTTTTTCTCCCATAACTATTATCACCTCATCAAATATATCCTCCCAGAAGCAGTAACAGAACTAAATGTCTTGTATCAGTACCTTTAAGAGGTTCTTCTAGTCCTAAGAGAATTCTCCAGGCTGATTAAGAAAGCAGCTTCGGTTTCTATCCTTCCTCATCTGGAGCAGTATTTTTTCCTACACCATTCCTTCTGAATCCCTTATGATATTGCCTTCTAAGTGTCTCCACCCAACTGTTATTTTTTTTCTGCTTTCTGGAATTTAATCAGTAACACTGAAAGGGGAGAATAAGTGAAGCCAAAATGTTTCACCTCATAGCACATATTCCTAAATGATACAAATTTTTCGCACTTTGACTTGTAAGAAACAACCTAAAGTGCACTGAAAATGAGCTTTCAGCATTTATCCCAAATATTTGTATCTTTGACTCATCACCATTTCAAAAGTTCTTGACGTTTTCCTTATTTCAGCATTTTTAATTGCCTTTCCCCAAGCCTTCTCTCCTGTCCTTCAAGAGCCTCCTCTTCCAAATGATCATTATCCTTCTCAGGTCCCTTTTTGCTCTCTGCTCCTGGTGTGGTGCACAAGCCTGGCTGGTTATAAAAGGCCTTCATTAGGCTGACCTGACTTGATTTGGTAAAACCAGAGGTTCAGATTCCAGCATTTCCAATTAGCTGTTTGACCCTGAACAAAGTGGCCTTGACTTACAGAGTGAAGCACATCATTAAAGTGTATGTTAGGTTTGTCTTTTTCATCCAGACTCTGTCAGGCACTAAATGTGTTTTCCCATTTTAGTACAGTTTGGAATCCCTTTCACTACTCATAACTCTCTTCCCCAGTTCTCTCTGGTAAAGACTTTCTGATGACAGGAATTGAGGGATTCATTTTCTTTTTATTGCTGTCCTTTCTAGCACTGTAATCTTATGTAAGCATATATAAGATCATAGGGCCAGAAAAGGTCCAAGCAAGAGTATCCTCAGCCATACCAACCTCTTTGTTCATTCCTCCAAGCGCTTGATGGATGAAGACCTACACAGGATAAGAAGCTATGTGAGAAGGGAGAGGATACCCCCAAATGACTACTGATGAGTGGAAGGGATTGGGAAAACATGTCAATTTAAGTTTTATTTTTCACTGTCTATAGCCTATGTATCTATAGAGACATATCTAGTTGTCTATCTGTATGTTTAGTTCTATCTAGAAAGATACAACTAAATATTTTATCTGGAATTTTTTTCTCTACAGTAGTATTTATAAATTTTGTAGATAAAGTGAAAAGATAAGAGCCATTAAAATTTGGATTGTCTGAATGTAAGTAATATTCTATTGGCTGGCCAAAGAAACATACAAACCCTAATTGCAGAGCAAAGCTCTAACCTAGAGTTTAAATCAGCGAGTTTATTTTCCTTTCTGTTTCGTGGTTGAAATTGCCAGATAGATCACATTATAGGCAAGACCAGAAAAGAACCTGGAAATTCCTAAGTACAATCTTTCTTAGATGACTAGTGCAGTAGTTGCCCTAAGGAAAAGAGAATGCCATGTTAAGAGTGGTCCATTATAAACACTAAGTGAGAGAAGAGGTATGGGTTTGTGGAGGAGTGAAAACTTGAACAACAACCAAAAGTTCCAGAAGCATGCTTTGAAAGGAGAGCAGCTTGTTAAGAGCTGCAGCACTTTGGACTCAGGTCAGTAAGATGCTGCAGGAGCCTACTGCCCAGAAGAACTTCTGCCAAAGATACTGTTTTGTTTCTGTGCTCATAACATCTGCTAAAGTAAAGACAGCATTGGCCATTGCTCTAGGTTTATTAAAGACTGTAAATATAAAACAGCAAACCTTGGACCTTTATGAAAAAAACATGGCAAAATATTTTCATGAATTTGATCTAGGGAAGAATTTTTTAAAGACTGTAAAGGAATATCTATTCAAGGAAAGACTGATAAACTAGATAATTGTAATACTGGAAATTTTGTTCCTCAAAAGACCCCATAAAGAAAGTGAAAAGATAACTGGGAGAAGATATTTGAAACACATATATCCCATAGAGGATTATTGTATAGAATATATTGTGAATTGTTACTAATCAGGGGGGAAAAAAACACATACCAAAGAGGAAATGGACAAAGGGTAGGAAAAGGAAATTCATGACTTAAGAAAACCAAATGACCAGTAAACATAACATGAAAGATGTTCAGACTCATTGAAATGCAGGAAAATGCAAGTTAAAATCACAATTAGAGATCATTTCACACCAAAAAGATGGGTAAAAATTAAGCATTCTTACAAAAAAAAATTAATGGGAATTCTCTTTACTGGTGGTGGAAATATAATCTGGGAGATCTACATTGGCACACAATCTGATGAAATCTAGTAAAGCTAAACACATAAACAGGTTTGTCTCATAAAACGGCAGTTTTACTCTTTGCTGTATATCTCTAATGTCTTCTTACATAATGTGGGTAAGGAGATTTGTACAAGAAAATTTATAAGCAGCATTGTTTTCAATTACAAAAACTTAGGGAAAAAAACACCTAAATGTCCAACATGAAAAATGGTTTATTCAGTTATAGAATAGGATTCTTCAACAATGTTGCTCCAGGAGGAAGGGTTTTCTTGCCTGGGGCAAGTTTCCTGTGAATTCAGTGAGCCAGAGTAAAGACAAGGACAATAAGTTGCCATTCTTATGGCAGTAGGTCTCAGTCTTTCCTCCTCTCTGGCTTCCCTCCACTGGCCCCTTTTCTCTCCCATTTCCCCCTCCAGGTTTCCACACTCATAGCACTCTCTCCCCACTTTCACTGCACCCCTCTACTCCCCACCCCTAGCTCCCAGAGGAACTCTGTAGGCAGGTCTCTGTGATGACTGGCAGAGCCTGACCAGTTATGTACCAGGAACACAGGGGAGAGGACAGAAGGGGTGTTTCCTGTCCGCCCTTCCCCTGGTAAAGATCCTGCCACTCTCATAAGCATGCAAAGTGGGCTCTTACATATATACACAATGGGCACTTGTAAGGCCAGGCAGGAATCATGGTCAGAAATTTCCATTTTCTCCACAAGCAACAATGAAAAAAAAAAAATCATGGATATGTCTTACAAGTATAATGTTGAAGTAAGATGTTACAGAAGCCTAGACACTGTGTTCCCATTCATATAAAGTTTAAAGATATGAAAATGATAAATGTATTGTTCAAGGATGCATCCATATGATTAGAAGTTTGTAGAAATATTGAGAGAGGTTGAACAAATATTGCAGGGGAGGAGGGATTGTGAGGAATATCCTATCAGAGTAAATTCCATTAAAAGGTTTCGACTATCAATAATATTCTCCGCTCAAGGGTGGAAAACAAGTGTGGCTTTATTTTTTTCAACTTCTTCTGTCTTGAAGATGACTATCAATGGATTTTTATATTTACCCAAGCTGATACTCTCTGCCTTTTAATAGGTAAACTTCTTGGTACTATTTTCCTTTTTATTCTTTTTTCTTGTTTTCTTTATTTATTTCTGCTATTAGGGCTTCTTTAGAGTGACAAAGTTTTTTAAAGACAGTCTTGTTTAGTTTTTCTTAGCTTATTTGGAATCAGTCATTTCCATTCTTAATTTCTTAGATAAAATATTAACTACATATTTTTCTAACCAGAACTTTAATTTGATATTTCTTTCTTTCTCCTGAATGAAAAAGGATCCTATCATATTTTAACTAATTAATAAGTCACTCATTGTTCCGTTATAAAGTAAGTTAGCTGTTTATTCTTTTTTTTGTAAACAACACTACAAAGTTGATTTTTTTGAATAATGAGATTAGGTTTACCAGTATAACTTACCAATGTCTTTGCTTAATTGTTTTTTCTTGTATACCACAACTTTCTTTTATGTTCATTTTACTTGGCATTAAAAGTGTCAAACTCTAATACATACCTAAGAGCCATTTCCCTTTTGTTACATGCAAGCATAGCTTTGATTTTTCCAGAAAGTGAGGAAAGGATTGTGGAGGGGAGAAGGCTGGACACTCTTCCATCTCCATATGAAAAATCATGATTGACTAAGCCAGTTGCATTCCCTTTGGCTCGTGATTAGTCTAAAATTGGCCATTTGCATTGGTTATGGATAGAGAAATATATATCAGGATAATATACATTCCCTTCCTGATTAAAAATGGAGTCTCTTGAGGAAAGCCTGTTACCTCTTCCTGCCTTCTTGCATGCAAAATAGAAATGATTCTAGAAATACAGCAGCCATTTTTTAGCCATGAGATGATATATATGAGGGGAGGGAAATATATATATATATATATACACATGATGTTACAGAAGACCTAGGATCCTACCAGCATCTTTCAGTATCCAAATGTATTCCTATCTGACATTTGTGTCAGCATAGCCTCATTATATTAATTTTTAGACTTTGTCAGACACTTAAATATTACTTTATCTGGAATAACTTAATATCATATTTAATTTTTCTTACTCTCTTGTTTTCTTATTTTATTATGGCAAAATGTATAAACTGTGACATTAACGTTTTAACCATTTTTAACCAGTTTAGTGGCATTAAGTACATGGTTGTACAACCATCACTACCATTCATCTCCAGAACTTAATTTTTAATTCCCAAACTGAAACTTTGTACTGTAGCTCACCATTTCTCCTCCCCAACCCCTGGCAACCACCATTCTTCTTTCTGTCTCTGTAAAATTTAACAACCCAGCACCTCATATAAATTCAATTATACAATATTTGTCTTTTTGTTACTGGCTTATTTTACTTAGCTTAATGTTGTCAGGTTTCATTCATGTTGTAGTATGTATCTGAATTTCCTTCCCTTTTAAGTCTTAGCAATGTTCTATTCTATGTATATTACCACATTTTATTTATCCATTCATCCTTCGGTAGATACTCTGGTTGCTTCCACACTTTGTTATTATGCATAATGCTGGTATAAACATGAGTGTATAAATATCTGTTTGAATCATTACTTTCAATTCCTTTCAGTATATACATACACCCAGAAGTGGAATTGCTGGATCATATAATAATTCTAGGCTTAATATTTTGAGGGATTGCTCTACTGTTTTCCATAGTGGTTGTACCATTTTACATTCCAGCCAGCCATGCACAAGTGTACCACTTTCTCCACATCTTCACCAAGAATTGCTATTTTCAGGGTTTTGTTTTGTTTCTTGCATTTTGATAATATAGCCATCCTAATTGGTGTGAATGCTATCTTTCTTGTTATTATATTTCTTATTGTGTTTTGTAATATTCACTTTATAGACTCATTTTGTATGGAAAGTTATTTGGGCATTTTGGGTTTATTTTAATTTTTATATTTCATTCCCATCACTCTGTGTACCTGTGCCTGGATGGGAGATTTATGGTTGCACATATCCAAGATTTATCGACACAGAACCAAGTCATAATGTGATGATTCAGGACGCTGTCCCTGGCTGAATCATGGCTATCACTCCTTCTTTGTTCAGTTACTGCTTATAAGGATGAGTCAGAGTCTTTCACATTCCCAGGTCCTTAGATCTCCATAAGCCAGAGCTCCAAACATACCTTCCTCAACTCCTCTTATGAGTGAGAGAGCTCACCCACCACCCTCCATCTCCTAGCCTTCACCATGACCCTGACTCCAGGTCACCATTCCGCATGGTGGATTGACCCGCTGTCATCTTGTAGGAGTGTCTGACTGGGGAGCACTACCTGTGTCATATCCCCAGTTAAGCTAGATCTATCTTTATCCCTGCTTACTTCCTTACTTTCTATTTTGTAGTTCTCATACATTTTTACCTATGGCCTAGTTGTGATGGTTGCCTATATTTTTATATCTATTTTTACTACATTTGATGTTGTGTTTGTTTGAGGGTACCTATCAAATTATAAACTTCCTGAACAACCTTAATGTGGAGTCTTAAGATTTTAGAAACGGATTGATTCCTTTGCTCTTTCTAAGGCTACCTTAAGGTAATTTTATCAAATTTATCTTTCTAGTTAGTACACACACTCATCTATACATTCAGAGCTGGCTCTGCCCTTTGAAGAGCATAGAGAGAGAGGCCAGAACATTGTCATTAAATGCAAGGGTGTCTTGATATTTGAATACTAAATTTGTAGTATTCATTACTTCACCCTACTCTTTTGGTTCCTGTGGATCACCTATTATCTCTTAGAGCTTCATTCAACTTCCTTACTTTGTTTCCCCTCCCATTTTTTTTTAATGATCTTTCTTCTACCTTTCTGGTTTCTAAAGCACTCCTTACTATAAGCATTAATATTCATGTGTGACCTGATTTCTTCTTTATCTTCTTGCTTGTTTTTTGATTTAGGCTTTTCATACTTTTTCATTCTACATTTTAACTGTATTTTATTTAGAATTTAGATTCCTTCTCTGCTTATGGGTTTCAGTTCTCTCAACTCTTTCACTTACTATTGTGGGTAGGATCCAGTAAAGAAGCTTCAAAGACAGGAGGACACTGTCTTTCAGGAATAGCCCTAATGAAAAAGTATTTGATTTAGCCAATTTTATAAAATACTCCTTTTTTCTCTTTCAGCTTTCTTTCACATATCTCTTGTTAAGTGTACATTAATAATTTTCTTGATGAGTACTTTTGAAAATGAATTATGTTGATAGTACATTTCCTTAAAAGTGTTCTTTAAACGTGGCTAGAAAGCATTTCTGCAAAAAAGAGGAATATGGAAAAATGCATGTGAGAATCCTGGGGGATTAATTCATTCAGTAATATATATTTAAGGAGTACTCATTCCTCATTCATTCAGAGCAAATAAAAATGTGACTAAAATAGTCTGAGGTTTCAAGGGGCTCACAGTCCAGCACAATGACAGACATGCAAGCAGGTAAGAGCACATGTCATGTGATAAATGCATAATAATAGGGGCATGGTGGAGGGAGCTGTTAAACTTTCCCAGAAGAGCCTGGTAAAACTTCACAGAACAATGCTTATTTAAGCTGTCTTACAAGGTGAGTAGAACTTGGTATGTCACAATGTGACAAAACGTGTTCTAGGGAAAACTGCTCAGCATGTACAAAGCATTAAAGGTTTATTTTCTACAGAGAATAACCATGGGAATGAAGTGTCCAGTGTGTGGTATTAACATTAAGAGATTAAACAATAAATGGAGGTTTGAACAAGATAATAAAAGGCCTTATGTACCTTACTGAGGGGTTCAAATTTTATCCTGAAGACTTTGGAGAACTTGGGTCTCCATTATAGAAGGATTAGCTGAGGGCAGTATCATCCTCCATTTTAAGAGTGGGTTGGGAGAGACAGCTGTAGAGAAGCAGCCTATTTAAATAACTTAGTCAATAATGAATGAAATAAGCAGGATATGGAATGGACTTGGAAACCATGGCTGAGGTTGGATTGTGAAGCTTTTTGACTGTGTGATGGTGAGAGAGAAATAGGACAGTGCCATTTTTGCAATATTCAAGAATTAAAGAAAAAGTAGTGTAAAGATGAAGGAAAGCCTAAGGCTGAGAGGACATACAGATCAGGGGGCTAGAGAAGGCTTTAAGGGATGGAGTCAGCCTCCACACTGTTTGTTGCTGTTCTCCTTGTGGTCTACGGGAATGGGGCTCCTGGAAGTTGCATGTGCACAACCTGCACAGCTAGATGCCATCAAGAATAGAGCAGTCCTTAAGGTATGTTGAGGCTGGAGCAAAACTGGGGTGCCCCTCTCTATAAAAATAACTTGATTTAAGATGTATTGTTGAGAGGTGAGGCTTAGAACCTCACCCCCCCTGTTCTGAGAGAAATCTTCTGCATATGTGGATGTTTTATTGCCCTTGTCTAGCTTGGATTAACACATAGTCTACAGGCACACACCTGATCATCTACATTTGCTCTCTTACAACACTAAACTATGTTTTCTACCTTTATCTTGTATCTACCTACCACTTCAGCATTTTATTAAAAATAATAATAATAAAGAGAGAAATGTGGTATCCACATATAAATTAAGTATAAAAATCAAATGAATATTCATATTTGACCTGATTGTTTATAGTTCATAATGCATGAGCAAAACCGAAAGTTTCTGTGATGACTGCCCTTGTACTGTTCACCATGTAACTTATTCACTATGTAAGAATTTGTTCTCTATGTAAGAAATTGTTCGTTATGCTTCAGAAGATTGGAGACTGACGAAAATTAGGCTTGGGGTGGATTAATGATTGTGCATTGAGCACTGACTCCCCTATACAGAATTTTATTGTTGTTAACAACCATTTGATCAATAAATATGAGAGATGCCCTCTCAAAAAAAAAAAAAGTACACACTTCCAATTGTAAAATAAATAAGTAACCGGGATGTAATGTATAGCATAAGGAATATAGTCAAAATATTGTAACAACTTTGTATGGTGATAGCTGGTAGCTAGAATTATCATGTATATAAATGTTGAATCACTGTGTTGTACACCTGAAACTAATGTAATACTGTGTGTCAACTATCCTTCAATAAAAAATAATTATCTACAAAAAAAAAAAAGATGTATTGCTGAACTCAAGGGCCCATGGGAGGTATAGTGATTTACCAATAAAGAATTTGAATAAAGAGTAGAAAAGAGGTAATTACATGTACAGTTATTGCCTGATGAATGCATCTACAGATTCTTCACAGTGCCCAGGCATGGCTTCTTTCTGTTCAAATCTAGGATCCATCTATTTATTATCAAACTGTTTCATTATTAATCAAGTTTGCTGTTCTTGGCTAATTTCGTATTTCCCACCATGATGAAAAGAGCAGAGCTGTTGTTACTCGTAATTCCATGGTTCTTCCCAACCTTTTTGTATTAAAATAATAAAGATTTTCTTAGTTTTTTAGTTTTCTAATATGGTTTTTAAAAATGCTGATAAATCACATTTTGCCAGTGGTGCTAAGTCAACTGTTGTGCCACCTCTGAATATTGGCTCCTACTGATGGGTTTAAAAGTTGATACTCTGCTTCTTTGCTGATGACCACAAATGTAAGTCTTCCCCATGAAATGTGAATGATAATTCATTTTCTGATCATAGTAAATCTATCATTCAGGAGTTTATAGTCTAGATATTGAACAACACATCTTCCAACCAGCTCTTTAGGCTGTAATTTCTGCATTCCTAGAATGTTATTTCTTTCATTATTATCTACACCACTGCCTTTCACACACCACCACCAGCAAAGAAAATAGGTGAGAGACCCATGAGTACAGTAAGAAGAATAGTCCCATTTGCATAAGGAACTGCCATCCTTCATGTACTACAGATTAAGAGTGACTGAGGAGAATACAGTGTTACCATATCATAGACAAGAGAAGACATCAGCGAGGAGGGCCCACTGGTATTGAGGACTACTGGTCTCAAAGCCCTTGGGGGGAGATTGGTGCATCTAGCCACCCGAGAGGACTGTCTGACAACAAGCAGAGAGTCTGTGGAGGCAACAGGTGGACCATCCTGGGTCCCAGAAGTGAGCAGGACACATTTTAAAGGATTCTGGCCACTTCTCCTCAGGTTCTATGATCAGAGGCAGCACTGAGTGGGAATGTAAATGGGTGAGAGCCTATGGATAGATCCATGCATATGGCTCAAGACCAAAGGTCAGAAATGGACTCTTGGCAGCCTGGAGGTCTGCACAATCTGATGTTCAACATAAGTGAGTCATCCCAAATCATCATCTCAATATTATTCTTATATACCAATCTTGTATTATTCCGGTGAGAAAAACACCTCACCAACTGGATGGATTTGCCCATCAGAACACCCTCCTGATCCACAGGCAAGATTTGCAGAATTCCTAGCTAACCCCATGTCTGAGGTAGAGGGCAAGGGAATATACCAAAAGGGAGAAATAGGGAGCTGTTCTAAGCTTGGGACACCTAATCCAGACTGCAGTGCAGGCCCAAGACAATCTGAGCCACTGGAGAAGGACTTGGAAAGTACTGACTTTGGTATACTGACAACCAGACTCATGCACAGCCAGGTCTGGGCTCAGGAAACCCCACCCAGATAGAACTGCCAACCCCAGCTGGTACCAAGCATAGCAGAAGGAGATTCAGAAAGTATTTGAGGAAGGCATTCAGAATCATAGGGCTCCCTGAGTCCTGAGTTCTAGTACAGGACCCTACTTGATCACAGCTTAGGGTGGTTCTACTCAGTGGTACTGATTCAGAGCATATATAGAGGCTCCCTTAGAATTTTCTTTGCATTTAAGTTGAAAACTAACAGTTATTAAGCATTTTGGATGTCCCAAACATTTTATTAACAACCTTTAATATATTCTTTCTTCAGATTCACTAACAGTCTCATGTGCTAGTTATTATTATTAACTTTATCACGTATAGGAGGGTGACTTTAAGAAATCGAGTAACATAAGAATACCACACAAATAATAAATATCGGAGCCAGGAATCAAAACTGAATCTATCTAACATCAAAACCCAGGCTCTGGAGGATGTTTCTAAACTTCCTATTCTCTGAGGTGGGAGATGCAAGTCATGAGTAACTCTGAATGACCTGACTCCAGTCATGTAACCTTGAATCCAGCTGTCTCTGTATCAGAAACATCGGCTGTTTGACACATGATGACCACTCATGGAGAGGAGGGCATGCACAGTCCCAACAAATCACTAGACTAAGCTCAGCATCTTGTTAGGAAAATAGAAGGTGAAATAAATAATAGAGAAATATTTTCTATATGTGTAGTGTTAAGAAGAATAACCTCCTTGTTCTGTATCATGTTTTTATTTTATCTATGTGAGCAGTTTAAAATAATATAAGAAGGCAACATACATAAAATAATTTTTCCCATGCTCTGTTAAAATCCAAAAGTTAGATGTCCATTCTGCAAGTAAATATTTCTCCATGTATTCATCTGGCCTTGATTAAGTAAACCAGTTGTCTGGGGACAAAGTAGAAGGACAGGAAAATTCAGTGGTGAGGGAAAAGAAAGAAGACAGCCTCCAGCAGTTATCCAAGAGTCTTCCTTTTCCCCTCTAGTCTCTGTTGCTCTGGAATTGTGGATTTAACTGTTTTAAGTGGTAATGCATCAGCTGTGATCTCTTCCTAGGTAGTCTCATCAATTTTTTGACTAATTTCCTTTCTGTGCTTTAGACCCTCATCTCCAAACTGTCTGGGCCTGTTGCCACCATTCCTTCTTAGGGCAGCATTGCTGAACTTGCCTATTAACTGGAAAAGGGAGGACTGAGAAGCTTCCAAGTGATGATGCAGGTGTCAAAAGCGTTCCTCCCTGCTCTCGGGACAGCAGCAGTTTTGTCCCCACCTGACGATCAGAGTCAGTCACTTCTGGCAAGATGTTGACTCCTCTTCTTGCCTGCTCAGCATAAGGAACTGGGAAGTGGGTCCATGAAGTTCATGGCGCTGTTGGCTGGAAGCGGGACTCCCAACATGCGCTTTTCACTATCTTCTTAAACTCTTGTAATCCCTGGTGCTCACTTGCTGCCACTCCAGCCTTACTTACTGTTCATTATCACAATTGTACTCACCTGTATTCTGACTGGTTCACCTTGCCACTGGGCCTCTATTGTTTCCAGTTGTTACCATCCCATTGCAACTGATGAGGCCAGTTCTGTGAAAGCTTCTCCTACTGTCAGCTGTGGCCTAGAGAGGAGAGCCTCCACTGCCCCTAGTTCCTCCGGGTCTGTGTGTGGACAGACTCCTCTGCGGGGGCTCAGGTGGGTGAGTAGCCTGCAGTAGCCTGCATTTCTTAAATTCTTGACAACTACCCAAACAAAAGAAACAAAAGATAGAAAATCTAAAGGGATGATAAAATTTTTAATTACTTTGTAAAGATCCATATTTGGTCATATTTAATGACTGACTTAATAGAGTATACTCAACAATAACAACAGCTTTAAAAAGGACTCAGATTTGTCCTAAAAGAGTTGTTTAATTTTTTTTCTTCCCACGCCACTTCCTCACCTTGCCTTTTAATAATGTATAAGGAAAACTATTTCAGATGAAAACAGGGTCAGGGAGCTCAGAAGACAACTCTCAAGATATCCAAACAACCATTTCAGGTACAACCCTAACTGTTACATTTGTGAATTCCTCAATGGAAAGTCCTTTAAGGGGGAAAAGAGTTTCCTATTTTAAGGGTAGAGTTACTTTCTACATTTAAAAAAGTGAAATCTAAACATTTCAGATATTCATTTAACAATATCTGCAGAGGTGCTAACGTCTTTCAGAAATAAACATTGCTTATTTATTGAATGGCTATAAAATTTTGTTAAGGGGTATAGTACAAAGAGCAAAATGAACTTTCGAGTTAATAAACTACCCAATAATCTCTACAAATATTTGGCACCTGTTTTAACATTTAATCTCCAGAGTACATGGGAACAGAAGGAAATACAATAGTGGAAAGTTTTTTTCCACTCTTTTCTATGCAGCCTTTCCCATGATGTAAGTCTGATATTTGTTGAGTCTGACATTCCTTTGATCTCATTTACAGTTGATGCCTTATCATCTTGCTCTTACTCAGTCTTCACATTTCTCAGGGCCCCACCAATATTTAGTCTCAACTCCACTGTAAGTTCCTTAAAGGTTGTGACTGCACTTTGGGCCTCTCTTGGATCCCTAATAACACCTCCACTGTTGTGTCACATTCCCCCTGTGAGATGAAAGAACATTTAAATTCCCTTTTTTTGTTGATAACCTTCCCTATAGCTGAAAGAAGGAAGTCAAAGCAGAAGAGTGTTCTCAGGAGTAAATAACACCTGGGCCACCTATGTAACAAGAGCCTATGGGAAAGACACCCAGCATTTCTTAAATTTTATGAAGGGATATTGGGGGTGAGATATTAAAGTTGTTCCAGCAAAATTCCTATTCTCTTTCTATGTTCTTGGGCAATCTCATTTCACCTAGTTCTGTTTGATTTGCCTTCAAATCATAAAACTGTGGTTTCCTTTTTACTGGTGTAATTTTCTTAGATTATTTACACAGGATGATTGCATTTGACTCTAGAGTAGAAAGAAAATATATATTGAGAAACCTTTGTCATTGAACCAGCTGTGAAGCTTTAATCTATTAAGAATAGCCTTTTAGTGCAGTGAATGCTTTTTATCTTTGTATGAATTATCCTTGGCATGCCAAGAGTAGACATCAGAAGGGCTTCTAAGTTCTCCACTGTTGAGTGGCCAAGCCCCTTTGGGGCTTTCTGGTAATTCACTGATAAAAGGTCTGTCAAAATTCAGGGTTGAGAGCATACCAATTGTAGGAAACAGCCCACACTTAGGATGCCTTCTCAGAGAACCACCCCCATCAGCAGCACACCTCTGAAGTTAGATGTGTGTATCCCAAAGGTTGCTGCTCCACAATATCAGACATTCACCAATGTATTTTATTATTATTATTTGCTCAGTTTTGTGCTTTCTGACAAAATCTTCTCAGGGAACAGTAGGTGGTGGCTGGGAGGACATAGTTCAGAAAACTGTTATTTAATGTGTGTTCTGCCTTCATGTCAGACAAGGGAGCTTTTCCCAGGAGCCTCTCCATGCAATTAACCCTCTTCCCACTCCCTAGTATACTTGCCTCATGTCTGTTGTTTGAAAACCAAACTACTGGAGTCCACTCTGTTATTAAAAGTCATCACAATCGCTCCATTGAACTAATTCTAATACCAACTTTATTTATTCATAATAGTTATAAACTGGAAATACTCCAGGATCCAACAACAGGAGAATGAATTAACAAATTGTGATGTATTTATACAATGGACTACTACTCAGCAACAAAAAAGAATATGTTGTTAATACATAAAAATATAGATGAATCTGAAGACAGTTATGCTGAGTGAATGAAGTCTTACCCTGAAGAGTACATGCTACATCGCTGCATTTATATAAAATTCTAAAACAGGCAAAAGTAATCAGTGATACAAAGAAATGAGACCAACAGTTTTCTCAGGGAATGAAGGTGAAGACTGGGGACATGAGGGGTGATGAGGATATTCTCGGTTTCAGTAGAGATATGGTTTACACAAGTGTATTCATTGTCATAACTAAACAAATGTATACCTAAGATTTGTCCATTTTATAGTGTGCACATTTTATATGAAAAGAAAACAAATATTCAGTCCTTGTCAATAATATATGTTGAAATATATAGAGAGAAGTGTGCCATTTGCCTTGAAATGCATTACAAATTTTTGGATTAATTTTGGAAAGTTGGCTAGAAGTTGATAAAAAGATAATGGTGAAAATAAATGTAGGTCTATTAGATGTTCACTGTAAAATAACTTCAACTTTGGGGTGTGTTTGAAATTTTTCAGAATAAAATGTGGAGGAACAGAGAGTGTTAGCTAATTGTCCTTGGTGATTTATTCCTTGTACGTCTCATTAAATTTCCTGGAATTTGAGTACACATACTATTTTTGGCTTATATTAAGTTTGTAACTAAAATAAACTCTCAATATTCTTCAGGAAAACAAGGACACTGAGTATAAGAATGTAAGAATGGTAATTCTGTTATTTGAACTTTTACTATTTAGAATGACTTCATTATGTATTGGATGAATTTGGCCATTAAACAAATCCATGTCAAATGGTTTATGAATTAAGCCTAATTTTCCTTATCGGTTAAAATTTACTAAGTAAAGTGACCAAGTACTTAAATAGTTTTTAAAGAGGATTAGAAACAATAAACTTAAAAAAAATAGTCTTAACCCTAATATTGAAGGTCCTGCACCATGTGGAGTCAGGACCAATCTCATGCATTTCCCCTGGATAGCAGTTAACTAATCTGATCATAATCTCTTTCCCCATAATCTCCTTTAATCCATCTGCAATCTCACTAAAACCTCCTAAGAACTCTGTAATGGACCTATTGTCAACAATACTTACCTGAAGTGGAAAATTCGATTATTTTAGAATTGACAAAATGTAGAAAAAAATGTAAAAAGAATGAAATTAATTCATATTTTGTCAAAGAAAACCTTGAGGAAATATTTCAAATATTTTCTCTTTTTAAGCATCAATTTTTACATAATGGAGAATTTTTATGTAAAATTTTTATCACTGTTTGATTTTTTTCCCCTAAATACAGTATCTGAATATTTTTACAATATATATTATATATGCTGGCCAAAATTATGATAGTTTATGAATTATAACAGCATTTCTTCAAATAAACTGTCATTATTCTCATAGAATTCACTTGTTTTATTCAAAAACATTCATTCATTGTTTTATTTATTCATAAACATTTGTTCAGTGCTTCCATGTGCTAGGTGTTATTCTAGATGCTGAGAAAATATGGGCCAAATAGTGATGATTCCTGTCCTTCTGGAATTTATAGCCTAACCTGGTAATAAACATTTTAAAAAGCTACACAAATCAACAGTAAGCACAAATTCTGTTAAGCACTATAAAGGGAAAGAAGTTTATTAAATTGTTTTGAGGATAGTGGAGGGCCTAATGTTATTTGAGTTTACAACCAAGTCAGTATCCTTTGGATTTTATGTCTACATGTTTCTTGCTCTTATCTTTCATAGAATTATAAACTAGGAAGGTGGAGACTCTTAATAAACATGTTTACATCCCCATTTCTCACTCAGTATGGTACATTGAACACAGAATACTCAATTAATACTAGTTAGTAAATTAATGATTTTCTATATATATTTAGTTTCCTCTTGGGGTTTTCTTATTTTTATTGGTGTGTGTTTGTTTTTATACCCTCCTTCATTTCTTTCATCACATAGAATTCATAGTGAACTGAAAATTTGACAAGTAGAGAGAAAACCATATGAGAAGCCCGATAAGTATTGCTACAGCCCTCCCTATACCTGAAATTTCTTGGTATGTTTTGTTTTTCCTATTTAATATTTTTAAAAAGTTGTCACAGAGCTAGCTCGCCCTGGTAAGAGCATCATGGTCTGTACTCAGCCTATCTATAAGTGGTGTTTTAGCTATGTCTTTTTAAGTAAAAAGCATGCTGCAAAATTTCTTAATTGTATCTGGAGGCCAAACCTGTTGTGAGATTATTAGAGTCCCATACTTCCTGACCTACATCAATGTTTTGTAATTTCCTTTATTTTAGTGTACTATACACACACATTCCTCAGTGGCAATATGGTGTGTGCAGTTTTGAAGGAATTTGTAGATTAGAAAACAAGAGTAGTTACAAATGACAAATATGACTGTCTTCGCAATGCAATGTCACTGTTTGATCTACATGGGCTGTATGGGGGCACTTCCAAAGATGGGGTCGTTCTTGAGAATAAAATAGGAATCACACTTACAATGGGCTCTACTTGAGTAGAGCTCCAAAAGCATTGTTTCAGTGTGAATGGTTTTCATGGCCTTGAAGGTAATTCACAGTGCAAAATGTTGTGGGATAAATGAGAAATATCAAAAACATGTTTCAGTAGTGCTGATTTACAAAGGTATTTGAGACTTCATTTCTCTAATGATCATTTGAAACATAAGGCAGTTTAATTTATAGATATAATTTTTAAGCACAGGGCAAAAGTCTGAAAGAAAAAGGAATGTCTAAATTTACGTCCCATAATAGTTCGATATTCATTGTTCAATTGTTGGAAAATATTAGCAAAAAATTGTTGTCATTTAGTGACTGACTAAAATACTGATTTATCTTTACCATTGGGGAATAAATCCTATTAGATATAAACTCTTTAAAGAAAGGCACTTTGCTTCAAATTGATTTGCATCAACACCCAATGTCTTCTACATAGAAGTTACTTGTTAATCAGTAAATGTATGAAAGGATGAAAGAATGAATGAATGAATGCAAAGTGGCCTTCTCCCACATCAAACAATTTTCTGAGGCAGTACCATCTCATCTAGTTTCCATGGTGCTACTTTTATTTTTGCTTTTTAAATAACACTTCTAGGGCTTGAGCAAAAGACCATAATCATCATAACTTGAAAATTAAGTCAAAAATTGGCCTCTTACTTTTGTTTTAAAATATCAAAGACACTGCAAAAGAGATTGCAAATCTATCTCCCAATCAAATAAAATGCTTTGTTTTTCTGCTCTAGTTATTATGTTTTCTCTTCATCCTTCTGCTGCTCAGTTGTTTTCTTCAACTGACTTGGAGATTGTAGTCCCCAGAAAGATCTATTTTTACCAATCTGAATGAATTATAGCTTAAGCTGCTTCCTGACTGAGGAAGGTAGCTATTAAAATGCTAACCCACTGAGGTTGGAAAGTGCCCAGTGGAAAGTGAGTGTACAGGAAAGTGAGCATAGATGCTGTCAGAAAAAGGAACATTTTAATGCATTCCAACAAGGCCAGAGATGCCACTTGAGTTTGACTGGAAACCAGTTTTGATTAGCATTGATGACTCATGGAAACCACAATTCAGTTTGCTTCTCAGCTACTACTGCTGTTTCAGATCACTGAGGTCCTAACTTGATTGGGGAAAGTCACAGATTTCAGCACGAACAGAGATCAGAAGTGACTTATTTTCAATGACTTTCATTTCTTTTCTGATGAAAATCAGTGACTTTTCATTACCAAAGGCAATTCCACTTCTGTGGGCTTGACCTTTGTCATCTAAAAAATGGAAAAGTTAGATTTAGTGATTGACAGGTTCCAATGCAGAGTGGTAGCTGTAAAAAATAAGGATTCTTATAAAAGAAGGAACTTTAAAGATATCTAAAATATCCCACTGACACTCAGGAAGGCCTTGGTGTGCTATTTAAAGTTGTTTCTGTTTCCATACAGATCAAGGAAGGTTAGTGATGCCAGAACAACTTTGAGGGTTCCAAAAGACCTGGTTTTCTGTACAGTAGAAGGTTTCTGTACAGAAAGTCTTTCTAAGCACTGAATACCAGTGTCGCCTGCAAGACAACTGACTTTCACTCTAATAATGGCTTCTGTGGGGACAGTGAGGCCATCAAAATGTAAAAATGAGATTATGTATGTTATTTTCTTTATGGAAATCAGATGTGCGCAGTTGCATTAATCATAAATAGGCTATTATAAGTGGTCCATTGACAGCCCATGTTTGTATGTAATCATATTTAGAAAAAAAAAATTTATAAACAACCCAGGAACTACAGTATTACCCTACCAATATGCTAAGCTAGATCCAATTACCCACACATCCTCCTATGAGAGCTAACCACTGTCTTGAGAGTTTTCTGTTTTCTGTTTTCTTGCTTTATCAAGTTTAACTGACCTATATCACATATGTATACATGCCTTTAGAATATATTGTGTATTTTTTGTGAATACTGTTTTAATCTCCTGGACTTGCCTTTTTTAAAATTCAGATTTAGTGTGTTAGATTCATACTTATTATTGCATTTACTTATAGTTCATTGAGTTTTCACTGCTGTATAATATTCCACTCTGTATATGAATATAGTAAAAAATTGTGTACTCATTCCCTCATCATATATCAAAATTCCATTAATGCTTAGATATTTTCTAAGTTCTCGTGATCATTTTTTCTGTCCCTTCATCAATAGTATATTATCTTAATTACTATAGCTTTAAGTATTCATTCAGGTAAAACAAGTCTTTTCCATTTTTCTTCTTTAAAGCTAATTTGGCAATTTCTGGCCCTTTTTTCTTCCATATGAATTTTACAATCACACCAAATTTCAAAATATTCGTGATGGGATTTTAACTGGAGATGCATAAGATCTGTAGGTCAGTTAGGAAAA
Organism: Manis pentadactyla; assembly: GCF_030020395.1. Taxonomy (NCBI): domain Eukaryota; kingdom Metazoa; phylum Chordata; class Mammalia; order Pholidota; family Manidae; genus Manis; species Manis pentadactyla. The sequence continues at coordinate 85,588,925 of NC_080019.1, forward strand.
TTACCATTTTTATAATATTGTCTTTCTATACTAGAACATAGAATATTTGGCCAGTTATTTGGGTTTTCTTTAAAGTCTCTTTAAAACCTTATACTTTTCTATAAATAATTCTTGCACACCTCTTGTTTGATTATTCCTAGGTATTATTGAAAATGGTGTTTTTAGGTTATATCTTCTAATAATCATAACCATATCTTCTCATCGCTACTTTTTTTTTTCAATTTTGAAGAATCTGGTTTTAAATTACAGATTTTAAGCTGTAATAATGAGAATTACTACAGCTGGATCCAAATGAATAAATTAGTTGTTCCCAAACTGGTGCACATCCATTTTTTCAATCACTCTATTAATCCTTCTCTAATAAGAAAAATTCCTTGATGCTTGACTGACACTTGTTAAAGCTAGTGACTGCTTCACCATGCCAATGTTCTCAAATTTCTTTTCCTAGGGTCATCTCAGGGTCAGTCCCAGTATAGCAACATTTTCACTAAAGAAGGAAACCAGTGATTGTCTTTCCCACCTCTTTTTGTTAAGAAAACACAACATAAAGATGTTTCCAGGAGAGGATTAAAGATGGAAGTGTGAGAGATGAGACATAGGCCTCCTTCTAAAACCACATACAATATGAAAATGTAATTAATACAAGTAATCCTGAAAGAGCAGCAGGAAAGAGGGCTATGCCAGACTGCATACACCTGGAGAAAAGAATAGGCCTCACAGAACAGGGTAACATACCAAAGCCATGGCCCAGTGGAACCCAAGCCCTTACGCCAACTGAGCTCACTGGTGGGAGGAAGAGAAATGGAGCAGGGAAGAAGTGGAGGCCTGGAAATGCAGAACATGTAGCTCTGGAGATCTGCTCTGGGAGCACAAAACTACTTTGCATGGTGCTGTGGTGATTAGGGGAGTTGGAAAACTAAAACAAGCAGAATACCTGCAAAGACTGAGATTCGAGCCACTTGTGGAAAACAGGGATCCATATCCAGCTGCTCTGGGACAAAAGAAAGGTGGACAGTCTGAGAGACTTCCTAACAGCTAGAGTGCTGCTAAAGGGGCAAGGATTGCACAGAGCTTACTGCTCAGGAGAAAGGACAGGTAGACAAAATTGCCTGGGTGCACTCTGCCCAGTAGGATGGGAACTTTCAAGATCTTCAAGCACTCCAGCCCTCTGGCTGGCTACGCAGCTCCAAGGCTCCCCTCCATGATACACTGCCTGCTGTGCCTTCCTCCCAGCCAGCCCGCACCTGACTCACAAAACGGCAAACCTGCCCTGGTGTCAGACCAGCCAGAGAGAACCCTCACCTATAGCAGCTACAAACGCAAAGCATAGAGGCTTATACCTGTGTGCTCAGCCCACTGGTTCTGGTAGTGGAGATAGGCATAGCAGCCAGGAAGCAGGAAACAGCTCTTTCCTCCCCCAGGCACCAACACCACTTCCCAGTGACCTCTGACACTGCTACAGAGGCTGAGCATCTCCAGGGAGTAGAGCTTCTGGGCACTAAAGGGGGCCACATACAAATATGAAACGTCAAAGGAAACTGGTTCAAAGCAAAATCATACATACACCAGAGAAAGAGTCAAATGAAACCAAACTTGTAAATCATCCTGAAAGAGATTTTAAAATAAAAATCATAAACATGCTCATGGAGGTACAGAAAAATATTCAAGAACTCAGGAATGAATTCTGGTTGGAGATCCAATCATTACGAAACACAGTATTAGAAATGAAACAATGGAAGGTTTTAAAAGCAGATTAGATATGGTGGATGACACGATAAATGAAATAGAAATCAGAGAAGAGGAATACAAAGAAGCAGAGGCACAGAGATGAAAAAGGATCTCTAAGAATGAAAGAATATTGAGAGAATTGTGTAACCAATCCAAACAGAACAATATTCACATTATAGGGGTACCAGAAGAAGAAGAGAGAGAAAAAGGGATAAAAAGTGTCTTTATGAAGGTAATTACTGAAAACTTTCCCACTCTGGGGAAGGAGATAGTCTCTCAGGCCATGGAGGTGCACAGATCTCCCAACACAAGGGACCCAAGGAAGACAACACCAAGACATATAGTAATTAAAAATGGCAAAGATCAAGGATAAGAACAGACTATGAAAAGCAGCCAGAGAGAGAAATAAGATCACATACAAAGGAAAACCCATCAGGCTATCATCACACTTCTCAGCAGAAACCTTATAGACTAGAACGGAGTGGCATGATACATTTAATGCAATAAAGCAGAAGGGCCTCAAACCAAGAATACTTTATTTGACAAGATTATTTTTTAAATTTGAAGGAGGGATTAAACAATTTTCAGATAAAAGCTGAGAGAATTTACCTCACACAAGCTGTCTCTACAGTGCATTTTAGAGGGACTACTATAGATGGAAGTGTTCCTAAGGTTTAATAGCTGTCACCAGGGGTAATCAAATCATAGTAAAGAAAGTAGAACAGTTAATTACTAAGCAAATGAATTAAATCAACAGCACCCGAAGTCAGTCAAGGGATAGACAAAGAGTACAGAATATGATACCTGATATATAAAGAATGGAGGAGGAATAAAAAGGAGGAGAAAAAAAGAACCTTTAGATTGTGTTTGTAATAGCATACTAAGTGAGTTAAGTTAGACTCCTAGATAGTAAGTTAGTTAACTTGAACCTTTGGTAACCACAAATCTAAAGCTTGCAATGGCAATAAGTACATACCTATTGGTAATCACCCTAAGTGTAAATGGTCTGAATACACCAATCAAAAGATATAGAGTCACTGAATGGATAAAAGACCAAGGCCCGTCTATATGCTGCCTACAAGAGACTCATTTTAAACCCAAAGACATACATAGACTAAAAGTGAAGGCATGGAAAAAGATATTTCATGCAAATAATAGGGAGAAAAAAAGCAGAAGTTGCAGTACTTGTATCAGACAAAACAGATTTCAAAGCAAAGTCACAAGAGACAAAGGACATTACATAATGATAAAGTGGTCAAATCAACAAGAAGATATAACTATTATAAATATCTATGCACACCACACAGAATAACCTACATATGTGAAAGAAATACTAACAGAATTAAAAGGGGAAATAGAATGCAACGCATTCATTCTAGGAGACTTCAACACACCACTCACTCCAAAGGACAGATCAGCCAGTAAGTAAGGAGACAGAAGTACTGAACAGCACTTTTAACTGATGGACCTAACAGACATGTACAGAACTATACAAAAGCAATAGAATACACATTCTTCTCAAGTGCACATAGAACATTTTTAAGAATAGATCATGTACTAGGCCACAAAAAGAGCATCAGTAAATTCTGAAAGATTGAAATTGTACCAACCAGCTTCTCAGACCACAAAGGTATGAAACAAAATAAATTTCACAAAGAAAATGAAAAAATACCACAAACACATGGAGGCTTCACAACATACTCCTAAGTAACCAATGGATCAATGACCAAATAAAAACAAAGATCAAACAATATATGGAGACAAATGACAACAATAATTCAACACCGCAAAATCTGTGGGATGCAGTGAAGGCTGTGCTAAGGGGGAAGTATATTGTAGTACAAGCCTTCCTCAGAAAAGAACAACAACCCCATATGAACAGTCTAAACTCACAATTAATGAAACTAGAAAAAGAAGAACAAATGAGGCCCAAAGTCAGTAGAAGGAGGGACATAATAAGATTAGAGTACATATAAATAAAATTGCAAAGAATAAAACAATAGAATCAATGAAAGCAAGAGCTGGTTCTTTGAGAAAATAAACAAAATAGATAAACCCCTAGCCAGACTACCAAGAAAAAAAGAAAGCATACACACATAAACAGAATAAAAAATGAGAAAGGAAAATCACTATGGACACCACAAAAACACAAAGAATTATGAGAGAATACATAAAAATTATATGCTAACAAACTGGATAACCTAGAAGAAATGGACATCTTTCTAGAAAAATAACACCTTCCAAGGCTGACCCAGAAAGAAACCTAGAAAAATCTGAACAGACCAATTACCAGCAACGAAATTGAATTGGTAATCAGAAAACCACCAAAGAACAAAACCCCTGGACCAGATGGCTTCACCACTGAATTTTATCACACATTTAGTGAAGACCTAATACCCATCCTCCTTAAAGTATTCCTAAAAGTAGAAGAAGAGGGAATACCTCCAAACCCATTCTATGAGGCCAGCATCACTCTAATACCAAAACCAGTCAAAAACACCACAAAAATAAAATTACAGACCAATATTCCTGATGAACATAGATACAAAAATAATCAACAAAATATTAGCAAGCGGAATTAGAAAATATATCAAAAAAGATAATCCAACATGATCAAGTTGGATTTATTCCAGGGATGCAAGTATGGTACAATATTAGAAAACTCATCAACATCATCCACCACATCAACAAAAAGGACAAAAACCACATGATCATTTCCATAGATGCCGAAAAAGCATTTGATAAAATTCAACATCCATTCATGATAAAAACTCTCAACAAAATGGGTATAGAGGGCAAGTACCTCATCAAAATAAAGGCCATATATAACAAAGCCACAGCTAACATCACACTTAACAGTGAGAAGCTGAAAGCTTTTCCTTTAAGATTGGGAACAAGACAAAGATGCCCACTCCCTCCACTTTTATTCAACATAGTTCTGGAGGTCCTCGCCACAGCCATTAGACAATGCAAAGAAATAAAGGGTATTAAGACTGGTAAGGAAGATGTTAAACTGTCACTGTTTGCACATTACATGATATTGTACATAATAATCTTTAAAGAATTCACTCCAAAACTACTAGAAATAAAATCTCAATTCAGCAAAGTTGCAGGATACAAAATTAATACGCAGAAATCTGTTGCATTCCTATATGCTAATGACAAACTAGCAGAAAGAGAAATCAGAAAAACAATTCTATTCACAATTGCATCAAAAATAATAAAATACCTAGGACTAAACCTAACCAATGAAGTGAAAGATCTATACATTGAAAACTACAAGACACTCATGAGAGAAATTAATGAAGATACCAATAAATGGAAACACATCCCATGCTCATGGATAGGAAGAATTAGTATTGTCAAAATGGCCATCCTGCCTAAACCAATCTACAGATTCAATGTAATCCCTATCAAAATACCAACAGCATTCTTCAATGAAGTGGAAAAAATAGTTCAAAAATTCATATGGAACCGCCAAAGACCTGGAATAGCCAAAGCAATTCTGAGAAGGAAGAATAAAGCTGGGGGATTAGCTCCCCAACTTCAAGCTCTACTACAAAGCCACAGTCATCAAGACAATTTGGTGCTGGCACAAGAACAGAAGAACAGACCAATGGAACAGACTAGAGAGCCCAGATATAAACCCAGTCATATATGGTCAATTAATATACGATAAAGGAGCTGTGTACATGCAATGGAGAAATAACAACCTCTTCAACAACTGGTGTTGGCAAAACTGGACAACTACATGCAAGAGAGTGAAACTGGATTATTGTTTAACCCCATATACAAAGGTAAACTAGGAATGGATCAAAGACCTGAATGTAAGTCATGAAACCATAAAACTCTTAGAAGAAAACATAGACAAAAATCTCCTAAATATAAACATGAGCAACTTCTTCCTGAACCCATCTCCTCAAGCAAGGGAAACAAAAGGAAAAATGGACACATGGGACTACATCAAACTAAAAAACTTCTGTATGGCAAAGGACACCATCAACAGAACAAAAAGGCATCCTACAGTATGGGAGAATATATTTGTAAACAACATATCCAATGAGATGTTAACATCCAATATATATGAAGAACTCACATGCCTCAACACCCAAAAAGCAAGTAACATGATTAAAAAATGGGTGGGGGATATGAAAAGACAATTCTTCAAAGAAGAAATTCAGATGGCCAACAGCCACATGAAAATAGGCTCCACATCATTAATTATCAGGGAAATGCAAATTAAAGCCACAATGAGATACCACCTCACACCAGTAAGGATGGCCAACATAGAAAAGACTAAGAACAACAAATGCTGGTGAGGATGAGGAGTAAGGGGAACCCTCCTACACTACTGGTGGGAATGTAAGCTAGTTCAACCATTGTGGAAAGCAATATGGAGGTTCCTCAAAAAACTAAAAATAGAAATACCATTTTACCCAGGAGTCCCACTGCTTGGAATTTACCTAAAGAATACAAGTTCTCAGATTCAAAAAGGCATATGCAATCCTATGTTTATCACAGCACTATTTACAATAGTCAAAATATGGAAACAACCTAAGTGTACATCAGTAGATGAATGGATAAAGAAGAGGTGGTACATACACACAATGGAACACTATTCAGCCATAAGAAAGAAAGAAATTGTACCATTTGCAACAAGATGGATAGAGCTGGAAGATACTATGCTCAGTGAAATAAGCCAGGTGGAGAAAGACAAGTGCCAAATGATTTCCCTTATTTGTGGTGTATAACAATGAAGCAAAACTGAAGGAATAGAACAGTAGACTCACAGACTCCAAGAAGGAACTAGTGGTTACCAAGGGGGAGGAGTGGTGGGGGGAGGGAGGGAGAAGGGGGTTGAGGGGTATTATGTTTAGTACACATGGTGTGGGGGGTCACAGGGAAAACAATGTAGCACAGGGAAGGCAAATAGTAAATCTGTGGCATCTTACTACACTGATTGACAGTGACTGCAATGCGGTATGGGTGGGGACTTGATAATATGGGTAAATATAGTAACCACATTGTTTTATCATTTGTAACCATCATAAGAGTGTATATCAATAATACCTTAATTTAAAAAAAGGTGTTTCCAGTTTGCTCATGGCAGCAGTCTCATCCTCATGCATCCCAATCCCAAATTGCACTGTGTCCCCAAAATTTTAATAGTCCTGAGATGATTCAATTTAAAATAAGTGGTGGAGTGGTCAGTTAAGTTTAATAACTCCTATTTACTGTATTTTCTGCCTGGAGAGAAAAAGTATAGATTATTGTGTAGGAGAGCTAAGACGTTCAGCCGTAAATAAATGTTTAACTTTGATTCTTTAATGTTTCCCAAACTTATTTAACAATCAAATGTTTTAATTATATATTAAGATCCTTCAAGACATTCTTCAAGAAACTCAAGAGTACGGGATGAGAGGATTTTGTGTTGGACTAAATATCCAGTTTATTTAATATGAGTGAATATTAGGTCCTTGTGATCAAGATATATTAACTCTGATACATAATATAGAAAAAACTGAATATATTTTACATAAAAAGAAAGTAAAATTCTCTATCAGATGCAATTCTTACTGTGGGGGAAAAATAACTTGCTTCCATTTTTTTCATCATCTTTGGAATATTAAATGCCTGTGTATCCAAGCCACAAGATGGGAATGCTTTTTATGTTATCATACTTGGGTTATTAAATTGTTGTCATATTAAAAAAAGATGTATTAAACCAAGAAACAGCTTTTTCATATCTTAATGGAAAAAATATAGAAAATGGCCTTTAACCAGTTATTCAGTTTAGGAGCCACACAGAGTAAAGAAGTGAGGTGACAGGGACCTAATCTGACTAGATCTGCTTTACTAAAATACAAGGTTCTTGCTGAAGAAATAAGACTTAGAAGAGGCAGAGAGGAGCGCCTTGCAGAGAAAGTAATGAAGAAACTGAAATCTGTCTTAGTGTTCATAGAGAGAACAGGTGGTAACTAATATTTTCTAAGTTCTTGCTATGTGCACTGGTCTCTATGCCTCTTTTTAAATTTAAACCTAGTTTGTATTTGTTTTAATTATGGCAAAAGACACATAACATAAAATCTTCCACCTTAGCCATCTTTAAGTGTACAAGTGAGTGACATTAAATACATTGACACTGTCATGCTGTCCTCACCGCTAGTCATCCATAAAACTCCCCACTTTGCCAAGCTGAAACTCCACGTATTACATAATTCCACATTATCCCCTCTGCCTCAGCCCCTGGAAATCACCATTCTACTTTCTGACTCTATGAATTTGACTACTTGAAGTAGATCAACTAAGTGAAATCATGTAATATTTGTCCTTTTGTGACTTATTTTACTTAGCATAATTCATATTGTAGCATATGTCAAATTTCCTTCCTTTTTAAGACTAATAATATTCTCTTGTATGTATATACCACATTATGTTTATCTGTATATCTGTTGATGGGTACTTAGGTAGCTTCTGTCTTTTGGCTGTTGTGAATAATGCTGCTATGAACATGATATCTGTTTGGGCACCTGTTTTCAATTCTTTAGTGTAGAGCATATATCCAAAAGTGGAACTGCTGGGTCATATGATAATTCTAAGCTTAATATTTTGTGGAACAATTTTCCCACAGGGTTTGAGCCATTTTACATTCCCACCAACAGTACACAAGTGATCCAGTTTCTCTAATCCTTACCAACCTGTGTTATTTTCTGTTTTTTTTTAATAGTAGCCATCCTAATGGATATGAGGTGATATCTCATTGTGGTTCTGATTTACATTTCCCTAACAATTAATGATGTTAAGCATCTTCTCATGTACTTGGTCATTAATCTATCTTCAGAGATATGTCCATTTAAGTCCTTTGCTTATTTTTTAATTGGATTGTTTTGTTATTGTTGAGTTACAGGAGCGCTTTATATAATCTGGATATAAACCCCTTATGAGATTATGATTTTCAAATATTTCTCTCATCCTGTGAGTTACCATTTCACTCTGTTGATTTTGTGCTTTGATCTACAGAAGTTTTTAATTTTGATGTAGTCTGCTTTATCTTTTTCTTTTTTTTGCCTGTACTTGTGGTGCCATCTTTAAATCATTGCCAAATATAATGTCACGAAGATTGTCCCCTTTACCTTCTGGTAAGACTTTTGTAGTTTTAAGTCTGTAGGTGGGCTGAATTGGGCTACCGCCCAGCTCATATGTTGAAGTCCTAATTGCCAACACCTCAAAATGTAACCATGTTTGGAGATAAGGTCTTTAAAGAAGTAATTAAGTTAAAATGAGGTCTTTTGGGTGGGCCCCAAGCCACTATGACTTGTGTCTTTATAAGAAAAGGAAACTTGGATGCAGCCATGGATGTACACAGAGGAAAGAACATGTGAGGACACAGCAAGGATGCAACAATCTGTAAGCCAACGAGAAAGGCCTCAGAAGAAATGAAACTGTTGACAACTTAATTGTAGACTTCTAGCTTCCAGAACTATGAGAAACTAATTTTTTGTTGTTTAAGCCATACCACATTCAGTTCTACTGAAATAAACGAATATTGGCTAGATTAACTATTACATGCTAGACATTATTATAACTAATACAGGGTCTACAGAATTTTGTTTTGTTGAATTTAACATTTTCTTTTGAGATAATGTAGGTTTACTTTGAGTGCTGTGTCTTTCATCCTGTTCCCCCTAATGGCAGCATGCTGTAGAGCTATAGTATATTATCACAAGGAGGATCTGGACACTGAGACAAACCAAAGGTCTTATTTCTGATTTTACCCTGTTTTACTTATGTGTGTGTGTATTTAGTTCTGTACAATTTTATCACATGTTGTTATGTTCATGTATCAGCCACCACACTCAAGATACTGAACATTTCTGTCACAGGGATCCCTTGTATCATTTTTTATAACCACAAATCCTTAACTACTGGCAACAACTGATCTGTTCTCCATTTAAAAAAAATATTTTTATTTATTTATTTTGGTATTATTGATATACAATTACATGAGCAACATTGTGGTTACTAGATTCTCCCCATTATCAAGTCCCCACCACATACCCCATTACTGTTCTCCATTTTTATAATTTTATCACTTCAAGAATATTATATAAATGCAATCCAAAACCTTTGGGACTAGCTTTTTTCACTCAGCGTAATTCCTTTCTGATTCCTTCAAGCAACTGTACCAATAATGCATTCCTTTTTACTGGGCGGTAGTATCCCATCATTCATATGTACCAGAATTTATGGAACCATTCATCTGTTGAAAGACATCAGAGCTGCTTCAAGCTTTGGGCTGCTAGCTTAAATCTGCCACTTTATGTTTTCATTTTGTTCCCTCTGTTTTTTTCTTTCCTTCCTGTGGATTAATTGAACATTTTTTAGGATCCCATTTTGATTTATTTATACTGTTTTTATTGTCTCTCTCTTTGCATAGTTTTCTTTAGCAGTTGCTCTCTATGGAGTTTTTAAAATTAATTTTCCCGATTGCCCTTTAAAGTAGATACTACTAGTCTTCCATCACAAATAAGAAAACTGAGGTTCAGAAATAGTAGCTAGCATGTCTGGTAGTAAATAGCAGAGCTGGGATCTGAACCTAAAACAGTCTGATTCCGGAACCTATAGTCTTGCTGCCACCATCCACGACTTGCCACTGGCCTTATGGCCTGAGAGGAATGCCTCACCCATTTGATGTCCTCTTTAACAGGGAGGAAGTCCACCAGATTAGGCAGTACTGAGGAAGAATCTGAGTATTATATCTCAAAACTGCTTTTATCCTTCTTTCAGTCTGGAACCTCTTCTTTGGCCCTTTTCTACCTACTGAAACTTAATTTACTGGAATGCAGCTGCCTTCATGAATCCTTCCTTAATTGCTTTCCCTCTCTGCAGCAGAAAGTAATTTTTTTCCTTTGGCTTCTCTAGAGCAGCTTGTTTATACCTCTCCTCTGGGCTGCATTCTGGTTAGCTCTTTACATATTTCTTGCTTCCTGTCTTGACTGGAAGCTCTTTGAGGAAATAAACTAAGATATAATGCATTTTTGTCATCTCTGTAGCTAGAACAATGTCTAGCATATAGTCGTTGACATAGCAAGTATTTGTTGAGTTCAGTGGAACTGAATTAAGGCTCAGAAGCTCTGAGTAAATCTGAGTTATTTGGAAGAAGAGTCAGTACAGACCCTCCTAGATAATGATCATTTAGTTAGTTACTTGGCAGATTATATCTTTTAAGTGTGTTATAGAAAATTTTTAGGAGGAGGAAAGTCATGAGAAAGGAGATTAATTGGACTCATTGTCAGGTGGGCAATTCCTCACTCCTGCTTAGAAAATTTCTCAGGTTAGTAATTAAGTTTTCCTTAAAAAATTTTTCTGAAGTTCAAATTGCTGGTGTGAGAGGAAATGGAAGAAGTTTAATTTTAATTTTAATTATTATTGATCAAACACCATGAAATATCTCTTTCAGAACTATTTCTCTAAATTCAGGATAAGGATAAGCTAGCAAGTGTTTGCTAAGCTCAGATATTTAAAACCTACTCTAGGGGAAGAAAAGTCATTTAGTTGACATAATGACCCCTTTATACTTTTAAGCAGTGCTCAGCTTTATGAAGCCATAAAAATATATGTACAGTAATATACTCATTTCTTGTTCTAAAACAACCACTATAAACTATGATTTGTAAGAGTTTTAAACATAACTGCTTTCCTAGGAGGACATATATATATGATTTATATTGCTGTACTAGTCCTTTCTAAGTGCTTCTCAAAGTCTATTTTCCTCATGAGTTATGGATTCTCAAATAGAATGGAAGTGCTATCGAACGTTATTAATGCAATTCTGTTTTTAAAAGATAAGTTTAATATGACCAATCTCAAAAAGAATAATTCTGTGAACCCTTATTTTTAATTTAACTAGGAATAAATATATGTACAATGATAACCCATGTTTAAGCTTAAAAATCAAGAGTCTTTGAGTAAGAAACACCCATACCTCAGTGCTTCCTGGATGAAATAGTCTGACTGAAAACAGAACAGAATTGTAAAAGGACCTAAGATTCATCAGTGCAGTATGAACAATATTTTACAGTTTACAAAATGCATGTAAAAAGTCATGATGGGAGAGCACAGATTTGGAGACCAATCTCTGGGCAATTCCATTTCCTCCTTTCTAGTATCTATTCTTTTTTTTTTTTTTTTTTTTTTTTAATAATTATTTTTTATTGAAGGGTAGTTGACACACAGTATTACATTACATGAGTTTCAAGTGTACAACACAGTGGTAGAACATTTATATACATAATTCTAGGTTCCAGCTATCACCCTACCAGGCTGTTACAATATCTTGACTATATTCCTTATGCTATACATTACATCCCGGTTACTAATTTATTTTACCATTGGAAGTCTGTCCTTTTTTTTTTTTTTTTTTTGTGAGGGCATCTCTCATATTTATTGATCAAATGGTTGTTAACGACAATAAAATTCTGTATAGGGGAGTCAATGCTCAATGCACAATCATTATTCCACCCCAAGCCTAATTTTTGTCAGTCTCCAATCTTCTGAGGCATAACAAACAAGTTTTTACATGTAGAACAAATTCTTACATAATGAATAAGTTACATAGTGAACAGTACAAGGGCAGTCATCACAGAAACTTTCGGTTTTGCTCATGCATTATGAACTATAAACAGTCAGTTCAAATATGAATACTCATTTGGTTTTTATACTTGATTTATATGTGGATACCACATTTCTCTCTTTATTATTATTATTTTTAATAAAATGCTGAAGTGGTAGGTAGATACAAGATAAAGGTAGAAAACATAGTTTAGTGTTGTAAGAGAGCAAATGTAGATGATCAGGTGTGTGCCTGTAGACTATGTGTTAATCCAAGCTAGACCAGGGCAATAAAACATCCACGTATGCAGAAGATTTCTCTCAGAACGGGGGGGTGAGGTTCTAAGCCTCACCTCTGTTGATCCCCAATTTCTCACCTGATGGCCCCCCTGCGACTGTGCCTGTCTTAGGTTGTTCCTCCCTTGAGGAATCTTACCCGTCTCTGGCTAACCAGTCATCTTCCGGGGCCATACAGGGAAATGTGAAGTTGGTAAGTGAGAGAGAAGCCTTATTGTTTGAAAAAGTTAGCTTTTTACTTCTTTGCATATTTATGCCCTGTGGCTTCTATGCCCAGCATTTGTCTTGAGGTATCTTTACCACTTGGAAGAATTATGATACTCGGTAAATTTGATATGAGGCACGAATTCTATTTAAGGGTTGTAATTAGGAAGGAAGAAGAAAAGCTATAGAAGTAGCAGGCGGAAGAAAACATGGGAAGATTGATTATTTCTTTGATATATCTTCTTGTAGAGTAACTTCAGCATGTATAGGTTTTAAGCTACTACTTAAATTGCACACACACATTAACATAATAGGAGTATAGTTACATAACCAAAGCATATCTGTAATTACCAGCCATCTGCAGTGAAACCAAGAAAACCAGTTAGGCACCTTAGGCATTTGTGAAAACTTATCTATGATATGGTGGATATTGTCCAACTGAACTTGAACAGTCTGAGAGAAATCAGACAAATTAAAACAACCCATTCCTGGGGACTGTTCACATGCCATATGTTCTTTTAACAGTAAATAGTTTGTAGTTGTAAGACTTTGGAGCGCTACAATTTGCACTTCTCCAAATTCTTGGTTGAGTTCCAACAGTATAGATCCAGTCCAATTTTGTTGTTTTACTGTATGCACAGGCCAGCTTAGATATCTCCTTCCTCATTCCCATGGCAAGTCCAGGAACTGGTGGGATGAGTGCATCTACAGCTGTAGCAGTGCGTGGATCTTTGTTGGGGTTTTTTGATGATCATTTTCTGGCATGAGTCTTCCAGAGAGTGCAGATGTTGGAAGTTCTTTTTCATATCGTATCTTAGTTCATTTTCGGGGTAGCCCAATTAGGCTTTGATCCTCTGTATAAACACAAACAGACCCTTTGCCTACACTTTTCTATGCCCTTTATACCCTTGTGTAGAACTCGTTGGAGGTTACCACACAGGAACTGCCATTTTTTTTTTTTTTTTTTTTTTTTGCTATCACTAATCTACACTTACATGACGAATATTATGTTTACTAGGCTCTCCCCTATACCAGGTCTCCCCTATAAACCCCTTTACAGTCACTGTCCATCAGCATAGCAAAATGTTGTAGAATCACTACTTGCCTTCTCTGTGTTGTACAGCCCTCCCTTTTCTCCTACCCCCCCATGCATGTTAATCTTAATACCCCCTTACTTCTCCCCCCCTTATCCCTCCCTACCCACCCATCCTCCCAAGTCCCTTTCCCTTTGGTACCTGTTAGTCCATTCTTGAGTTCTGTGATTCTGCTGCTGTTTTGTTCCTTCAGTTTTTCCTTTGTTCTTATATTCCACAGATAAGTGAAATCATTTGGTATTTCTCTTTCTCCGCTTGGCTTGTTTCACTGAGCATAATACCCTCCAGCTCCATCCATGTTGCTGCAAATGATTGAATTTGCCCTTTTCTTATGGCTGAGTAGTATTCCATTGTGTATATGTACCACATCTTCTTTATCCATTCATCTATTGATGGACATTTAGATTGCTTCCAATTCTTGGCTATTGTAAATAGTGCTGCAATAAACATAGGGGTGCATCTGTCTTTCTCAAACTTGATTGCTGCGTTCTTAGGGTAAATTCCTAGGAGTGCAATTCCTGGGTCAAATGGTAAGTCTGTTTTGAGCATTTTGATGTACCTCCATACTGCTTTCCACAATGGTTGAACTAACTTACATTCCCACCAGCAGTGTAGGAGGGTTCCCCTTTCTCCACAGCCTCGCCAACATTTGTTGTTGTTTGTCTTTTGGATGGCAGCCATCCTTACTGGTGTGAGGTGATACCTCATTGTAGTTTTAATTTGCATTTCTCTGATAATTAGCGATGTGGAGCATCTTTTCATGTGTCTGCTGGCCATCTGTATTTCTTTTTTGGAGAACTGTGTGTTCAGTTCCTCTGCCCATTTTTTAATTGGGTTATTTGTTTTTTGTTTGTTGAGGCGTGTGAGCTCCTTATATATTCTGGACGTCAAGCCTTTATCGGATGTGTCATTTTCAAATATATTCTCCCATACTGTAGGGATCCTTCTTGTTCTATTGATGGTGTCTTTTGCTGTACAGAAGCTTTTCAGCTTAATATAGTCCCACTTACTCATTTTTGCTGTTGTTTTCCTTGCCCGGGGAGATATGTTCAAGAAGAGGTCACTCATGTTTATGTCTAAGAGGTTTTTGCCTATGCTTTCTTCCAAGAGTTTAATGGTTTCATGACTTACATTCAGGTCTTTGATCCATTTTGAGTTTACTTTTGTATATGGGGTTAGACAATGGTCCAGTTTCATTCTCCTACATGTAGCTGTCCAGTTTTGCCAGCACCACCTGTTGAAGAGACTGTCATTTCGCCATTGTATGTCCATGGCTCCTTTATCAAATATTAATTGACCATATATGTCTGGGTTAATGTCTGGATTCTCTAGTCTGTTCCATTGGTCTGTGGCTCTGCTCTTGTGCCAGTACCAAATTGTCTTGATTACTATGGCTTTATAGTAGAGCTTGAAGTTGGGGAGTGAGATCCCCCCTACTTTATTCTTCTTTCTCAGGATTGCTTTGGCTATTCGGGGTCTTTGTTGCTTCCATATGAATTTTTGAATTATTTGTTCCAGTTTATTGAAGAATGTTGCTGGTAGTTTCATAGGGATTGCATCAAATCTGTATATTGCTTTGGGCAGGATGGCCATTTTGACGATATTAATTCTTCCTAGCCACGAGCATGGGATGAGTTTCCATCTGTTAGTGTCCCCTTTAATTTCTCTTAAGAGTGACTTGTAGTTTTCAGAGTATAAGTCTTTCACTTCCTTGGTTAGGTTTATTCCTAGGTATTTTATTTTTTCTGATGCAATTGTGAATGGAGTTGTTTTCCTGATTTCTCTTTCTGTTCGTTCATTTTTAGTGTATAGGAAAGCCACAGATTTCTGTGTGTTGATTTTGTATCCTGCAACTTTGCTGTATTCCGATATCAGTTCTAGTAGTTTTGGGGTGGAGTCTTTAGGGTTTTTTATGTACAGTATCATGTCATCTGCAAATAGTGACAGTTTAACTTCTTCTTTACCAATCTGGATTCCTTGTATTTCTTTGTTTTGTCTGATTGCCGTGGCTAGGACCTCCAGTACTATGTTAAATAACAGTGGAGAGAGTGGGCATCCCTGTCTAGTTCCCAATCTCAGAGGAAATGCTTTCAGCTTCTCGCTGTTCAATATAATGTTGGCTGTGGGTTTATCATAGATGGCCTTTATTATGTTGAGGTACTTGCCCTCTATTCCCATTTTGCTGAGAGTTTTTAACATGAATGGATGTTGAACTTTGTGAAATGCTTTTTCAGCATCTATGGAGATGATCATGTGGTTTTTGTCTTTCTTTTTGTTGATGTGGTGGATGATGTTGATGGACTTTCGAATGTTGTACCATCCTTGCATCCCTGGAATGAATCCCACTTGGTCATAGTGTATGATCCTTTTGATGTATTTTTGAATTCGGTTTGCTAATATTTTGTTGAGTATTTTTGCATCTACGTTCATCAGGGATATTGGTCTGTAGTTTTCTTTTTTGGTGGGGTCTTTGCCTGGTTTTGGTATTAGGATGATGTTCGCTTCATAGAATGAGTTTGGGAGTATCCCCTCCTCCTCTATTTTTTGGAAAACTTTAAGGAGAATGGGTATTATGTCTTCCCTGTATATCTGATAAAATTCCAAGGTAAATCCATCTGGCCCGGGGGTTTTGTTCTTTGGTAGTTTTTTGATTACCGCTTCAATTTCGTTGCTGGTAATTGGTCTGTTTAGATTTTCTGTTTCTTCCTGGGTCAATCTTGGAAGGTTATATTTTTCTAGGAAGTTGTCCATTTCTCCTAGGTTTCCCAGCTTGTTAGCATATAGGTTTTCATAGTATTCTCCAATAATTCTTTGCATTTCCGTGGGTTCCGTCGTGGTTTTTCCTTTCTCGTTTCTGATACTGTTGATTTGTGTTGACTCTCTTTTCTTCTTAATAAGTCTGGCTAGAGGCTTATCTATTTTGTTTATTTTCTCGAAGAACCAGCTCTTGGTTTCATTGATTTTTGCTATTGTTTTATTCTTCTCAATTTTATTTATTTCTTCTCTGATCTTTATTATGTCCCTCCTTCTGCTGACCTTAGGCCTCATCTGTTCTTCTTTTTCCAATTTTGATAATTGTGACATTAGACCATTCATTTGGGATTGCTCTTCCTTTTTTAAATATGCTTGGATTGCTATATACTTTCCTCTTAAGACTGCTTTTGCTGTGTCCCACAGAAGTTGGGGCTTAGTGTTGTTGTTGTCATTTGTTTCCATATATTGCTGGATCTCCATTTTGATTTGGTCATTGATCCATTGATTATTTAGGAGCGTGTTGTTGAGCCTCCATGTGTTTGTGAGCCTCTTTGCTTTCTTTGTACAGTTTATTTCTAGTTTTATGCCTTTGTGGTCTGAAAAGTTGGTTGGTAGGATTTCAATCTTTTGGAATTTTCTGAGGCTCTTTTTGTGGCCTAGTATGTGGTCTATTCTGGAGAATGTTCCATGTGCACTTGAGAAGAATGTATATCCCGCTGCTTTTGGATGTAGAGTTCTATAGATGTCTATTAGGTCCATCTGCTCTACTGTGTTGTTCAGTGCTTCCGTGTCCTTACTTATTTTCTGCCCAGTGGATCTATCCTTTGGGGTGAGTGGTGTGTTGAAGTCTCCTAGAATGAATGCATTGCAGTCTATATCCCCCTTTAGTTCTGTTAGTATTTGTTTCACATATGCTGGTGCTCCTGTGTTGGGTGCATATATATTTGGAATGGTTATATCCTCTTGTTTGACTGAGCCCTTTATCATTATGTAGTGTCCTTCTTTATCTCTTGTTACTTTCTTTGTTTTGAAGTCTATTTTGTCTGATATTAGTACTGCAACCCCTGCTTTCTTCTCACTGTTGTTTGCTTGAAATATGTTTTTCCATCCCTTGACTTTTAGTCTGTACATGTCTTTGGGTTTGAGGTGAGTTTCTTGTAAGCAGCATATAGATGGGTCTTGCTTTTTTATCCATTCTGTTACTCTGTGTCTTTTGATTGGTGCATTCAACCCATTAACATTTAGGGTGACTATTGAAAGATATGTACTTATTGCCATTGCAGGCTTTAAATTCGTGGTTACCAAAGGTTCAAGGTTAGCCTCTTTAGTATCTTACTGCCTAACTTAGCTCGCTTATTGAGCTGTTATATACACTGTCTGGAGATTCTTTTCTTCTCTCCCTTCTTGTTCCTCCTCCTCGATTCTTCATATGTTGGGTGTTTTGTGCTGTGCTCTTTCTAGGAGTGCTCCCATCTAGAGCAGTCCCTGTAAGATGTTCTGTAGAGGTGGTTTGTGGAAAGCAAATTCCCTCAGCTTTTGTTTGTCTGGGAATTGTTTAATCCCACCGTCATATTTGAATGATAGTCGTGCTGGATACAGTATCCTTGGTTCAAGGCCCTTCTGTTTCATTGTATTAAATATATCATGCCATTCTCTTCTGGCCTGTAGGGTTTCTGTTGAGAAATCTGACGTTAGCCTGATGGGTTTCCCTTTATAGGTGACCTTTTTCTCTCTAGCTGCCTTTAACACTCTTTCCTTGTCCTTGATCTTTGCCATTTTAAGTATTATGTGTCTTGGTGTTGCCCTTCTTGGATCCTTTCTGTTGGGGGTTCTGTGTATTTCCGTGGTCTGTTTGATTACTTCCTCTCCCAGTGTGGGGAAGTTTTCAGCAATTATTTCTTCTAAGATACTTTCCATCTCTTTGCCTCTCTCTTCTTCTTCTGGGACCCCTATAATACGGATATTGTTCCTTTTGGATTGGTCACACAGTTCTCTTAATATTGTTTCATTCCTGGAGATCCTTTTGTCTCTCTCTCTGTCAGCTTCTATGCGTTCCTGTTCTCTGATTTCAATTCCATCAATGGCCTCTTGCATTCTATCCATTCTGCTTATAAACCCTTCCAGAGTTTGTTTCATTTCTGCGATCTCCTTTCTGGCATCTGTGATCTCTTTCCGGACTTCATCCTATTTTTCTTGCGTATTTCTCTGCATCTCTGTCAGCATGTTTATGATTCTTATTTTGAATTCTTTGTCAGGAAGACTGGTTAGGTCTGTCTCCTTCTCTTGTGGTGTCTCTGTGATCTTTGTCTGCCTGTAGCTTTGCCTTTTCATGGTGATAGGAATAGTCTGCAGAACTGGGACGAGTGACGGCTGGAAGGACTTCCTTTCTTGTTTGTTTGTGGCCCTCCTCTCCCGGGAGAACAGCGACCTCTAGTGGCTTGTGCTGGGCAGCTGCACGCAGACAGGGTTTCTGCTTCCTGCCCGGCTGCTATGGAGTTAATCTCCGCTGTTGCTGTGGGCGTGGCCTGGCTCGGGCAGCTACTCCAAAATGGTGGAGTCGCGTTGGAGCAGGAGCTGCTGGGAGGCTATTTATCTCCGTAAGGGGCCTCCCTGCTCCCTGCAGCCCAGGGGTTAGGGTGCCCAGAGATCCCGGATTCCCTACCTCTGGATTAAGTGACCCACCCTGCCCCTTTAAGACTTCCAAAAAGCACCCGCCAAAACAAAACAACGACCACACAAAAAAAAAACAAGAAAAAAATTTTTTTAATTAAAAAAAAAAATTTTTAATTAAAAAAAAAAGGTGGTCGTTCGTTTTTCTTTATTCTCCGGTGCCAGCCTCAGGCCTCTGCTCACCGGTCTTTCTGCCCTGTTTCCCTAGTATTGGGTCCCTGTCCCTTTAAGACTTCCAAAAAGCGCTCGCCAAAACAAAGCAGCAAAAAAGCAAAAAAAAAAAAAAAAAATGGTCGCGCGCTTTTCTTATGTCCTCTGTCGCTCAGCCTCCAGTGCCCGCTCACTGTTCTTGCTGCCCTGTTTTCCTAGTATCGAGGGCCCTGCACTCTGGCCCGGATGGCTGGGGCTGGGTGTTCGGCAGTCCTGGGCTCCGTCTCCCTCCCGCTCTGCCTGCTCTTCTCCCGCCGGGAGCTGGGGGGAGGGGCGCTCGGCTCCCGCGGGGCCGGGGCTTGTATCTTACCCCCTTCGCGAGGCACTGGGTTCTCTCAGGTGCGGATGTGGTCTGGATATTGTCCTGTGTCCTCTGGTCTTTATTCTAGGAAGGGTTGTCTTTGTTATATTTTCATAGATATATGTGGTTTTGGGAGGAGATTTCCTCTGCTCTACTCACGCCGCCATCTTCCGCCCCCTATCCTCTAGTATCTATTCTTCACGGCACATTACCTATAGGATATCAACATACTATTCCAACATGTCCTCCTCTCGCGGTAACCTGCCACTGGTGACCCAGTGACCTGCCTTTGCCTCCCCCATGTACCTTGTCCTTCACTGCCCATTTCTCAGCACATTCTGGTTTTCAAGACAAGCTCACTTTGCTTCTTTCCATCAAACTAAAGTCTATGTGTGTCTTAAATGGCAGACTGAATCTCATGTCTTTTAAGAAAACTTCTAGACTTTTCCAATACTTAACAGCTCTTTTTATCATAAATGACATGTACATAGCCACTCTGCTACCTACAGTTAAGCTATATTTCTCTGCCCACAGCATTTTCAATAGTGGTTTTTAATCTGTGCCCCACATAGCCTTTGAGGGTCACCCAGGGATCATTTTAGTTACCCATGATGGTGGTGGCATAAGGTTTCTAATTCTCAAGTCAATCAAATAACTTTTATCAGTTTTGTATGGAGAACTTGCATGCACAAATATATAGGGTTCTTCTGAGTTTTCAAAAAGTAATGAATGGAAATAGAGTAGAAATAATTTTTTAATGAAGGAAATGGAAAATTATAATTACAATTGACTACATCATTATGGGACAGGGAGCAAGTGGAAAGGGCACAGTTTCTTCTTTTAGATTGTCTATGCATACCTATTTCCCTCCAAGTTTTCTTGAAAGCTTCTCATTAATAGAAATCATATCATATGCTCTTCTAGAATCCATGAGGACAGGATGCTGTCTGTTCGGTTGCTTTGTATCCCAGATACCTAGAACAGTGCCTGGCCTAATGTAGGCACTGAATCATACTGGCTGGATGCAGGAATCTTAGAGTTTATTTGCCTCACTATATGTGGTGTACCTAGTAGGTGTTCATGACATATTTAACAAATGAACAAATGACTTTTAAAAATAAACATAAATCTTGGTACTAGATACTTCAGTCTTGACTGTTCTCTATCCTTCATGTAAGAATCAAGACATAGAAGTAAGTTATAGAATATGAAGAAAAGATAAGATAGCACAAACACAAAAACAGAGGTCTTGGGTGGCTGTGCTCCTTTTAAATCTCCTATCTGAAAACAATTTTTTATATGAAAATTAAAATTGAATTTAACTCTTCTTTCATTGGTAATAATTTATTTTATTCATTCTTTTGGTTAAATTACCTCTTAATTTTAGTTTTAAGATGGTTACTTTGAAAGATGTTTTTCATAGACAAAAATATAAGCCAAACATTTTTTCAAAGATAATTTTCTTTATATCACCATGAGATTTAGGACTTTACTCCTAATGTCTGTTTTTTTCTAAGTATTCTACAAGACAGAAGGGGTGGGGGACACCAGCAGTAAGACTCTAGCTAAGGAGATATGGTCGGCCTGCATTCTTACCAGAAGGAGGGTAGGTTGGCAATGGCAAGGAGCACATTCCCAGGAATTCACTGGACAATAGCAAGGGAGTAAGTTCAGCAAAGGTTAATTGAGGCAAAGAAACTGTTCATTACCATTAATATGCAGTTAAGCTTTGAACAACCCATGCTGTCATGTATTATAAACTGACACCCCCAAAGGGACTCTTGTATGCCAGACTTGGATTTTGATACATCTGCTAATGAAGGAACATTTGAAACTGATACATGGCTTGCTGAGTGCCAGTCAAAAATTCTGTTTTAGCTGCATCAAGGTCATTGCCAAGATAGTAGGGGATTATTTATGCAATTATTCTACTATATTATTATATTATTACAATGTCTTTCCAACATTGTTTCTTCCAGCCCCAAAACTTTTGCAAAGGTATTACTTGTTTAAGAAGGTGGGGTAGAGGGGCAAGGATGATGGAAGTAGGGAATAGAGGTGACTTGGCACTAAATCTTTCATTTACATTTGGGACTTTATGTAAGATTTTGTAAAAAAAAAATGGGGCAGTTTGCAAGATAAACGAGTATGAAAATTGCTGTCTTTTTTTATACAAGAGTGAACATGAAAAAATCGTGTTGATACCAATGATGAAAATCATCACTATCATACATTTGAAATTGATGCAAAGATAGAAAATACTGGTAACAAATTTTTAGCCTGAGTTGGATGCTTATTGCTCTCCAGCTGGTCAGCCACCTATTGCTTGTTACAAGAAGGGAAAAATAAAGAACATGAATGAAATGCCACAAATATTTATGCCATGACTGTGCCTAACAAGAGGGATGCAATGAGAGATTTTTTTGAAAACGTTGTTTAGCTTTTTGAAAACACAGAAATCTTCCTGCACACTATTCATCTAGTGTGTATGAAGGAAAGTAGCCTGCACTGCAAATCCAAGCAGGCAGAAAGCATTCTGCTGAAGAAGATTCAACATCTCAGCACTCCATAAGAAATTTTATCCCTATAAAGAGAGCTTGACCCAGTTCTGTTTTATGAGTGTATCTGGAACCACAAGCATTGATAAATAGGGTTTTGCAATGTTGGCACTACTTGGGTCAGATAGTTCTTTATGATGAGGTATTGTCCTGAGTGCGGTAGGATGTTTAGCTGTATACCTAACCTCTATCGCTAGACGCCAAAGGTGACCAACAAAACCATCTCCAGACAGAGCTAAATGTTCCATGGGGTAAATCATCCCTGTGGAGAAGTATTGATTTCAACTGTAAGACCAAGCCTCATAGGCAAGCCATAACCTCAGAGAGGCTGGGATTATTTCACGTATTTTTTTTTTTTACTTCACGTATATACTGGAATGTTGAAATCAAAATGAAACAAGAACACTATTGACTGAAATAGTTGTCTTTTAGCAAGTCACAGATTCCCAGCTGTTGTAATTTAGGCCTTGTTTTCCAGGCATTATTGTTAAATGGACAAATTCAGCTGAGCATTGTGAACTTTGTCAACTTGTAAGACATCATTCTGCCATCCTTCTGTATTTCATATCTGTGTCTTCTGTCCTATACAGTATAAGATCTAGATGAGAGGTTTATACTTTCACATGAGAATCTTTTAATGTTCTTTGTAGGTAAAATAAATGCTATGAAATATGTCTTGAATTTTGCTGGCTTTTTAATAAGTATTGTTGATAACTTGAAAATTCTCTTTTAAAATTTTTAATATAATTTCTAGCTACATCACATTAAAAATTGTAGTAACTTTATTTTTATTCTGTGAATATTTTACAACACAGGAGGATTTTATGACCTTTTCAGCAAACTTTAAGTAAGCACCTACCAAATCCAAGGCACAGTGCAGTGATGAATGTGAATTCAGTGCCTTCCTTTGAAGACCTCTCTGTCTGAAGTCTATGTGTTTGCCACCTTTTCTTATTCCTTATGAATTAGTTTTTCTAATTCCTTATTCTGTTTTTACATATCAGGGCTTAGTGGTCAGACCACTGTTCTTTGCTGCTGCAATCTCTTGGTGTTAAAAACCATTTTGTAAGTTTAATAACTAAATCATATCCAACCAGATTTATTCGAAGCTCCAGCCTCATCTCCAACTCTCCACAAGCAAATCACTTCAAAACACCCAAAATGCAACAAATCAAAAATCTCTTTATCTCACTCCCCATCCCCTGAGCTTCTATCAAATAGTTTTTTCAGAATTTCTTGTCTTCCATTTTTTGAGAAATGGAAGTCTTGATGTCTTTATTGCTGCTTCTACAGACTTGACCCAGATCTGATATATTACAATACTTTTGTATCATTTCCTCAATGCCTACCAGCATAAAGTGTATCTTTGTTGTCATTCGAGGCCCTTAGAGTACATTAAATCTCCCTTATGTTCTGCTGATAAAAACCCTTGACTCCAGCCAGGCTGACTTTCTGTTGTCTGAACCCATTATGTACATTCCTGCCTTTACACTTTTCTCAGAAATGAATTAAAAAACAATTGCTGCCATGAGGCATCCAGATTTTAGTTTATTCAATTTAATCTGTTTGAATTCTTTCATTCTAAGTTATTCTATGTTTATTTATTTAACTTAAAAAAAAACCATTATGTCAGTCTTGTTCAAAATCTTTCAGTGCTTTCCACTGCACTTACAAGAAACTACATAAGTTTCAAGTCTTTAAATTCAACTGGGCATACTGTGTTTTGGTTTACTAAGGCTGGCAATTCTAAACGTAAACCATTCCTTCATAAACTGGCCAGATTTCTCAAGGCCTTCTTTGGGTTTGTTGTTCTTTCTGTGTAGGATGTAATTCTACAGTTGGTCATGTGTTTTCCCTTTTTGTTCACGCGTCAGTTCAAATTTCATCTTCTCATACAGGACTTCTTTCGTTGCCTAGTGTAAAATGCCCCTCCCCACCACCTTGTCCTCTTTTGCCTTCAGTATAGAATTTATTTTCATGTATAATCAACATGTTTGTGTTATTTATTTTTGCCTCTTTCATTAGTACAGACTAAGTTCTTTCTCTGGCTCACCTCCTTATCACCAGATTTTTGAACAAACTTGACACACAGTGCTACCAAATAGTAACAAATATTTTTTTTTTCTTTTTTAATAATTATTTTTTTATTGAAGGGTAGTTGACGCACAGTATTACATTACATCAGTTTCAAGTGCACAACACAGTGGTAGAACATTTATATACATAATTCGAGGTTCCAGCCATCACCCTACCAAGCTGCCACATTATCCCGACTATATTCCTTATGCTATACATTACATCCCGGTTACCCATTTATTTTACCATTGGAAGTCTGTCCTTTTTTTTTTTTTTTTTTGTGAGGGCATCTCTCATATTTATTGATCAAATGATTGTTAACGACAATAAAATTCTGTATAGGGGAGTCAATGCTCAATGCACAATCATTAATCCACCCCAAGCCCAATTTTCGTCAGTCTCCAATCCTCTGAGGCATAACAAACAAGTTCTTACATGGAGAACAAATTCTTACATAATGAATAAGTTACATAGTGAACAGTACAAGGGCAGTCATCACAGAAACTTTCAGTTTTGCTCATGCATTATGAACTCTAAACAGTCAGTTCAAATATGAATACTCATTTGGTTTTTATAATTGATTTATGTGTGGATACTACATTTCTCTCTTTATTATTATTTTTAATAAAATGCTGAAGTGGTAGGTAGATACAAGATAAAGGTAGAAAACATAGTTTAGTGTTGTAAGAGAGCAAATGTAGATGATCAGGTGTGTGCCTGTAGACTATGTGTTAATCTGAGCTAGACCAGGGCAATAAAACATCCACGTATGCAGAAGATTTCTCTCAGAACGGGGGAGTGAGGTTCTAAGCCTCACCTCTGTTGATCCCCAATTTCTCACCTGATGGCCCCCCTGCGACTGTGCCTGTCTTAGGTTGTTCCTCCCTTGAGGAATCTTACCCGTCTCTGGCTAACCAGTCATCTTCCGGGGCCATACAGGGAGATGTAAAGTTGGTAAGTGAGAGAGAAGCCTTATTGTTTGAAAAGGTTAGCTTTTTACTTCTTTGCATATTTATGCCCTGTGGCTTCTATGCCCAGCATTTGTCTTGAGGTATCTTTACCACTTGGAAGAATTATGATACTCGATAAATTTGATACGAGGCACGAATTCTATTTAAGGGTTGTAATTAGGAAGGAAGAAGAAAAGCTGTAGAAGTAGCAGGCGGAAGAAAACATGGGAAGATTGATTATTTCTTTGGCATATCTTCTTGTAGAGTAACTTCAGCATGAATAGGTTTTAAGCTACTACTTAAATTGCGCACAGACATTAACATAATAGGAGTATAGTTACATAACCAAAGCATATCTGTAATTACCAGCCATCTCCAGTGAAACCAAGAAAACCAGTTAGGCACCTTAGGCATTTGTGAAAACTTATCTATGACATGGTGGATATTGTCCAACTGAACTTGAACAGTCTGAGAGAAATCAGACAAATTAAAACAACCCATTCCTGGGGACTGTTCACATGCCATATGTTCTTTTAACAGTAAATAGTCTGTAGTTGTAAGACTTTGGAGCGCTACAATTTGCACTTCTCCAAATTCTTGGTTGAGTTCCAACAGTATAGATCCAGTCAAATTTGTTGTTTTACTGTATGCACAGGCCAGCTTAGATATCTCCTTCATTCCCATGGCAAGTCCAGGAGCTGGTGGGATGAGTGCATCTACAGCTGTAGCAGTGTGTGGATCTTTGTTGGGGTTTTTTGATGATCATCTTCTGGCATGAGTCTTCCAGAGAGTGCTGATGTTGGAAGTTCTCTTTCATATCGTATCTTAGTTCATTTTCGGGGTAGCCCAATTAGGCTTTCATCTTCTGTATAAACGCAAACAGACCCTTTGCCTACACTTTTATATGCCCTTTATACCCTTGTGTAGAACTCGTTGGAGGTTACCACACAGGAACGGCCCTTTTTTTTTTTTTTTTTCTTTGTTTTTGTTATCACTAATCTACACTTACATGACAAATATTATGCTTACTAGGCTCTCCCCTATACCAGATCTCCCCTATAAACCCCTTTACAGTCATTGTCCATCAGCATAGCAAAATGTTGTAGAATCACTACTTGCCTTCTCTGTGTTGTACAGCCCTCCCTTTTCTCCTACCCCCCCTTGCATGTTAATCTTAATACCCCCCTACTTCTCCCCCCCTTATCCCTCCCTACTCACCCATCCTCCCAAGTCCCTTTCCCTTTGGTACCTGTTAGTCCATTCTTGAGTTCTGTGATTCTGCTGCTGTTTTGTTCCTTCAGTTTTTCCTTTGTTCTTATATTCCACAGATAAGTGAAATCATTTGGTATTTCTCTTTCTCTGCTTGGCTTGTTTCACTGAGCATAATACCCTCCAGCTCCATCCATGTTGCTGCAAATGATTGAATTTGCCCTTTTCTTATGGCTGAGTAGTATTCCATTGTGTATATGTACCACATCTTCTTTATCCATTCATCTATTGATGGACATTTAGATTGCTTCCAATTCTTGGCTATTGTAAATAGTGCTGCAATAAACATAGGGGTGCATCTGTCTTTCTCAAACTTGATTGCTGCATTCTTAGGGTAAATTCCTAGGAGTGCAATTCCTGGGTCAAATGGTAAGTCTGTTTTGAGCATTTTGATGTACCTCCATACTGCTTTCCACAATGGTTGAACTAACTTACATTCCCACCAGCAGTGTAGGAGGGTTCCCCTTTCTCCACAGCCTCGCCAACATTTGTTGTTGTTTGTCTTTTGGATGGCAGCCATCCTTACTGGTGTGAGGTGATACCTCATTGTAGTTTTAATTTGCATTTCTCTGATAATTAGCGATGTGGAGCATCTTTTCATGTGTCTGCTGGCCATCTGTATTTCTTTTTTGGAGAACTGTGTGTTCAGTTCCTCTGCCCATTTTTTAATTGGGTTATTTGTTTTTTGTTTGTTGAGGCGTGTGAGCTCCTTATATATTCTGGACGTCAAGCCTTTATCGGATGTGTCATTTTCAAATATATTCTCCCATACTGTAGGGATCCTTCTTGTTCTATTGATGGTGTCTTTTGCTGTACAGAAGCTTTTCAGCTTAATATAGTCCCACTTACTCATTTTTGCTGTTGTTTTCCTTGCCCGGGGAGATATGTTCAAGAAGAGGTCACTCATGTTTATGTCTAAGAGGATTTTGCCTATGTTTTCTTCCAAGAGTTTAATGGTTTCATGACTTACATTCAGGTCTTTGATCCATTTTGAGTTTACTTTTGTATATGGGGTTAGACAATGGTCCAGTTTCATTCTCCTACATGTAGCTGTCCAGTTTTGCCAGCACCACCTGTTGAAGAGACTGTCATTTCGCCATTGTATGTCCATGGCTCCTTTATCAAATATTAATTGACCATATATGTCTGGGTTAATGTCTGGATTCTCTAGTCTGTTCCATTGGTCTGTGGCTCTGCTCTTGTGCCAGTACCAAATTGTCTTGATTACTATGGCTTTATAGTAGAGCTTGAAGTTGGGGAGTGAGATCCCCCCTACTTTATTCTTCTTTCTCAGGATTGCTTTGGCTATTCGGGGTCTTTGGTGTTTCCATATGAATTTTTGAATTATTTGTTCCAGTTCATTGAAGAATGTTGCTGGTAGTTTCATAGGGATTGCATCAAATCTGTATATTGCTTTGGGCAGGATGGCCATTTTGACGATATTAATTCTTCCTAGCCACGAGCATGGGATGAGTTTCCATCTGTTAGTGTCCCCTTTAATTTCTCTTAAGAGTGACTTGTAGTTTTCAGAGTATAAGTCTTTCACTTCTTTGGTTAGGTTTATTCCTAGGTATTTAATTTTTTTTGATGCAATTGTGAATGGAGTAGTTTTCCTGATTTCTCTTTCTGTTGGTTCATTGTTTGTATACAGGAAAGCCACAGATTTCTGTGTGTTGATTTTGTATCCTGCAACTTTGCTGTATTCCGATATCAGTTCTAGTAGTTTTGGGGTGGAGTCTTTAGGGTTTTTTATGTACAGTATCATGTCATCTGCAAATAGTGACAGTTTAACTTCTTCTTTACCAATCTGGATTCCTTGTATTTCTTTATTTTGTCTGATTGCCGTGGCTAGGACCTCCAGTACTATGTTAAATAACAGTGGAGAGAGTGGGCGTCCCTGTCTAGTTCCTGATCTCAGAGGAAATGCTTTCAGCTTCTCGCTGTTCAATATAATGTTGGCTGTGGGTTTATCATAGATGGCCTTTATTATGTTGAGGTACTTGCCCTCTATTCCCATTAACAAATATTTTAAAATATTTGTTGAATAATTCAATGAGTAGCAAATGAATAAGCATATGTCAAAAAATAGACCAAAGCATTCTGCTTCCATCATGACCAAGTAACTCCTAATATATTGCCCCTGTTACACATAACTATAAGCCGTAGTTACCTCCACAAAAATGCAAACAAACAGAAAAAAACCTAACACCACTTGAGAGCAGACTCCAGTCTAAGCTGTAAGATTAACTAAGATGCATTAGCTTATTAAACTTTGAGTCTTCTTCATATAAAGAACAAGCTGACAAACTTTTATATGAATAGTCAACATGGAAAGTGAGGGAAAATATTTTCAGGGAAGAGGAATACACTGATGGAAACTAGATTCTGTGCCTAATCTCCGTCCAAATTTCTGGCTATGCTCTGAACTGTGAATGAACCACGAATGTGCAGGGCAGATGCAGAGAAGCCTTGCTCTACATGTAGCTTTACATTTCAGCTCTGACAATTTTCTTTTTCGTATAGGTTCCGAATTATTCTAATTCCCTATGGTTCATTCATTGATACCATGTGTTCCTTTAATTCTTTCAAAATATTTTAATTCTTTGAAATTATTTATATTAGCTGCTATGGTATTTTTTATTTTATTATTATTTTTTTATTAGCTGCTATGATATCTTTTTAAATCCAACATCTGGGTCTAGTCAAAATCACATTTTCACGACAGTCTTTTATCCTGAGTATGAGTCATGTTTTCCTATTTCTTAGCATGTCTGGAAATTTTTAGTTGATCATCGAATATTGTAGAAATATATTATAGCAACTGGATTGTGATGTGTTCTTATGTTGATACTGGTTTAACGTTGTAGTAGGCAGTTAACTTACCTGAATTCAACCTATAAAGTTTGTCTTCCTCATAGCATGCAACCACTGGTATCATTACTGTGTCCAGGCCTGAAAAGTTTCAGTTTTCTGCTTTTCACTTAATCTGTTCACTTAATGTATTCAGCTAAAAAAATGAAAAGAAAAGAAAAGTTACAAATTTACAAATCTGTTCCCAGTGTAGTCATATTCCCTGACTTTTCTCATTAGGGGCTCTGGAGTATTCCCTGTGAATCAAAGTTCAATTTTTGGCTAGTGTTTTGGCAGAGTTAACACTCAGATTTTAGATATCACTACCTTCACAGTTCTCTTGCTGCTAAAATTATCCCTTCAAATTCATGGCTGTTTTTCAGCCCTGAATGCTTATCTCCAGTACCTTGGACTGATAATGATGAGGTTTCCTACTGCTGTATTCTGCTGTTTTAGCCATGGAAATTGGGACGTGCCTTCAGGCCAGAATCCTACATTCTCATAATTCTTACACCTTCCAGTTGCAGATATCAAGTGTAAACTTTCATGTGGCTTCTTTCTGCTTTTGGATTCTTAAGTTTATTTAAATGGTTTTATGATATTTTGTTCAATTTTTATAATTGTTACCTTGGAGGTTTCACATGACGCCTCAACTCATACCATTCTTACCATATTTCCTTCTTAAATTTTGTTTTGAAATAATATTTACTGTTCTCAGAAATACCTCTTGTTTTGGAAATTCTAAAAAATTATAAAATAGAAAGAAAGAGAACAGTCTCTGATTCCCACAATGGTGATACACTTTCTGTAATGGGAAAAAAATATGTATACTATCAACCTTTTAGAAATTGTTGAACTTCTGTAAAACACTTTGTTCTTCATGAAATGTTTCAATATATATTATTCTTTATTTTTACTATATACACATACATTCGTATTTGACTTTTCATTGATACTAATTACTCTAAACATGATAAAATTTGAGTATCTTTTAAGTCCTTGTGATTTACTAAATAACTTGTATCTAATCTACATCAGTAATATTACATATGGACATTCCTGCTATAAAGCTATGATTTACAGTAGAGTAAGAGTTATTCCAAGAATCAAATTAACACACAAATTATGCTGGTCAATGACTATAAATAACCACTTTTAAAGGTATAATGTGGATTCCATTAACTGTCTTTAAAAATTTCCCACTTCAATGTTGGCCAAGAAGTGTTATTAGGTATTTTAATAATAATTGTCTTTAATACCTAATATTTGTAAAATCAGAGAAAAAAGTCAGTGATGGCCTGGAAACATTATATAAAAAAATACTATTGAGCAGAAAAATCTAGAATTTGGGTTCTCATCGCTCTTCTGTTGGTCATTTACAAATATTTTACAGTTAGTTTTTCATGTACTCAGTAATGAACTAGAGCTCTGTCAGTATTTGTAAAGTATATGATAGTGTCCCGTTTCAATCTTCTCTTTAGTATTTAGGACTTATTTTTCTGCTTACCAAGAGTATTAGTTGCTAATGGCCCACAGAATTGCCTTCAGCCAAAAAACATTGTCTTACTCAAGATTATTCTCTACCCTGGTTCAGTCCACATCTAGCGACTTGTCAATGCCGAGTCCCTCCGGAGTTCCTCCAGGGAATTGGCTGAGGTCTCTGTTGCAGCTAAATCACAACTGAGCCTCTTGTCTCGCTAATCTCATTCTCACATGCTTTTGTGAAATTTGTTTACAAGAGTACTTCCCAGTAAACCCCCTACATGCTAATCTTTATCTTAGAGTCTGTTTCCAGGGAATTCAATCTAATATTCAGATAATAATAAAGGGATTCAAAGTTTGACCCCTCACCCCCTTTTGCTATTGAACCTATTTATTTAATTCTTTGGGCAACTTACAGTAAAGTCTTTGAATTTTTCATGGATTTAATGAAGATTTAATGAGGAACTAGATGTGTAAGTAATATTATATACAACAGTGTACACAGAAATAAGCTTCATTTAAGAGAAAAAGTTCATAAAGTAGTTACCTGATACTTTCTATGCTGAACAACTAAAACTCACTTTAAAAACAAAACCTTCTTGAGATAAAAATTGTACACTAAGGTTAGTTAAGTGCAAAAATCATAAGTATACAGTTCAATGACATTTTCCTCTGCACAACTTTGTAACTACCACCCATATCAGTTTGCAGAACATTCCAGCACCCTTTGTCCTTCCCTTTCAATACTGCCATCACAGATAATTATTCTTTCTTCACCATACGTTAATTTTTCCTATTCCCAAATTCATATAAGTGGAATCATATAGTAGGTACTTTTTTATGTCTGGCTTTCTCTACTCAATATAACTTGATTCATCTCACCACTGTGGAAATCGGTAGTTTATTCTTTCTCTAAACAGTCTGTAGTTACGTATTATAAGAATATACAACAATTTAATTAACTAGTTTACTCTTAATGATAACTTAACTTGATTATAGTGTTTGGCTATTATAATAAAGCAACTGTGAACATTTTTTTTATTAAGGTGTCATTGAAATACACTCTTATGAAGGTTTCACAAGAAAAACAATGTGGCTACTACAATCACCCATATCACTGAGTCCCCCGATACCCCATTGCAGTCACTATCCATCAGTATAGCAAGATGCCACAGAGTCACTACTTCTCTTTTCTGGGCTACACTGTCTTCCCCATGACCTCACCCACACCATGTGTACTAATCATAATACCCCTCAATCCCCTTCTTCCTCCCACCCATCCTCCCTCAGCTATACCCTTTGGTAACCTCTAGTCCCTTCTTAGGGTCTGTGAGTCTGCTGCTTTTTTGTTCCTTAAGTTTTGCTTTGTTGTTATACTCCACAAATGAGGTAAATCATTTGGTATTTGTCTTTGCCATATTTCACTGAACATAATACCCTCTAGATCCATCCATGTTGTTGCAAATGGTACGATTTCTTTCTTTCTTATGGCTGAATAGTATTCCATTGTATCCATATGAATTTTAGAACTATTTGTTGCAGTTCATTGAAGAATACTATTGGTATTTTGATTGCATTGAATCTGTAAATTTCTTTGGGCAAGGTGGCCATTTTGGCAATATTAATTCTTCTTTAATGGACTCTACAATCCATGAGCATGGGATGTATTTCCATTTAATGGTATATTCTTTAATTTTTTTCAGTAGTGTCTTGTACTTTTCAGGGTATAGGTTTCTCACTTGCTTGGTTAGGTTTATTCCTAGGTATTTTATTCTTTGTTATTTTTGATGCAATTGTGAATGGAATGTTTTCCTGATTTTTCTTTCTGCTAGTTCATCATTAGTATATAGGAATGCAACAGATTGCTGTGTATTAATTTTTTACCCTGTACTTTGCTGAATTCATATATTAGATCTAGTAGTTTTGAAATGGATTCTCTAGGAGTTTTTATGTACAATATCATGTCATCTGAAAACAGTGACAGTTTAACTTCTTCCTTACCAGTCTGGATGCCTTTTATTTCTTTGTGTTGTCTGATTGCCATGGTAAGGACCTCCAGAACTATGTTGAATAAAAATGGGGAGAGTTTGCATCCTGGTCTTGTTACTGATCTTAAAGGAAAGCTTTCAGCTTCTTGCTGTTAGTATGATGTTGACTGTGGGTTTGTCATATATTGCCTTTTTATATTTGAGGTACTTGCCCTCTCTGTCCATTTTATTGAGAGTTTTTATCACTAATGGATGTTGAATTTTGTCAATGCTTTTTCAGCATCTATGGAGATAATCATGTGGTTTTTGTCCTTCTTTTTGTTGATGTGGTGTATGATGTTGATGGATTTTCTAATGTTGTACCATCCTTGCATCCCTGGAATAAATCCTACTTGATCATGATGGATGATCTTTTTGATGTATTTTTGAATTTGGTTTACTAATACTTTGTTGAGTACTTTTGCATCTATGTCATCAGGGATATTGGTCTGTAATTTTCTTTTTTTGTGGTGTCTTTGCCTGGTTTTGGTATTAGAGTGATGCTGGTCTCATAGAATGAGTTTGGAAGTATTCTCTCTTCTTCTACTTTTTGGAAAACTTTAAGGAGGATGGGTATTAGGTCTTCACTAAGTGTTTGATAACATTCAGCTGTGAGACCATCTGGTTCAGGGGTTTTATTCTTATATAGTTTTTTTATTACTAATTCAATACCATTGCTGGGAATTGGTCTGTTCAGATTTTCTGTTTCTTTCTGGGTCAGACCTTGGAAGGTTTTATTTTTCTAGAAAGTTGTCAATTTCTTCTAAGTTATCCTCTAGAATTCTTTGTATTTCCAATAATTCTTTATATTTCTGTGGCATCTGAAGTGATTCTTCCTTTCTTATTTCTGGTTTTTTTAATGTGTGTAAAGTCTCTTTTATTCTTGATAAGTCTGTATAGGGGTTTATCCATTTTGTTTATTTTCTCAAAGAAGCAGTTCCTGCTTTCATTGATTCTGTTGTTTTATTCTACTCGATTTTATTTATTTATGCTCTTATCTTTATTATGTCCCTCCTTCTACTGACTTTGGGCCTCATATTTTCTTCTTTTTGTAGTTTCATTAATTGTGAGTTTAGACTGCTCATATGGGATTGTTCTTCTTTCCTGAGGTAGGCCTGTATTGCAATATACTTCCCTCTTAGCACAGCCTTCGTGCATCCCACAGATTTTGCAGTTGAGTTATTGTTGTCATTTGTCTCCATATATTGCTTGATCTCTGTTTTTATTTTGTCATTGATCCATTTGTTATTTAGCAGCATAATGTTAAGCCTTCATGTGTTTGTGGGCTTTTTCATTTTTTTTTTGTAATTTATTTCTATTTTCATGCCTTGTGGTCTGAGAAGCTGGTTGGTAAAATTTCAATCTTTTTAAATTTACTGAGGCTCTTTTTGTGGCCTAGTATATGATCTGTTCTTGAAAATGTTCCATGTGCACTTGAGTAGAATGTGTATCCTGAGTAGAGTGTTCTATAGATGTCTGTATGATCCAACTGTTCTAATATGTTGTTCAGTAACTTTGTCTCCTTATTATATTGTGTCTGGTTGATCTATCCTGTGGTGTGAGTGGAGTGTTGAAATCTCCTAAAATGAATGCATTGAATTCTGTTTCCCCCTTTAATTCTGTTAGTATTTGTTTCACATATGTAAGTGATCCTGTGTTGGGTGCGTAGATATTTGTAATAGTTATATTCTCTTGTTGGACTGACCCTGTTATTATTATGTAATGCCCTTCTTTGTCTCTTGTAACTTTCTTTGTTTTGAAGTCTATTTTGTCTGATACAAATACTGCAACTCCTGCTTTTTTCTCTCTATTAGTTGCATGAAATATCTTTTTTCATCCCTTTTCTTTCTGTCTGTATATGTCTTTTGGTTTGAAGTGAGTCTGTTGTAGGAAGCACAAAGATGGGTCCTGTTATTTTATCCATTCAGTGACTCTATGTCTTTTCATTGGTACATTCAGACTATTTACATTTAGTGTGATTATCGCTAGGTATGTACTTATTGCCATTGCAGGCTTTAGATTTGTGGTTACCAATGGTTCAAGGGTAATTCCCTTACTATTCAACTGTCTAATTGAACTCACTTATTATGCTCATACAAACACAGTCTAAAGGTTCTTTCCTTTTTTCCTGCTTTTTCTTCCTCCTCCATTCTTTACATATTAGGTATCATATTGTGTGCCCTTTGTCTATCATTTGATTGACTTTGGGGGTAGTTGATTTGATTTTGCATCTGTTTAGTGATTAATTGTTCTTCTTTCTTTACTGTGGTTTTATTTCCTCTGGTGACAGCTATTTAGCCTTAGGAACACATCCATCTATAGCTGTCTCTCCAAAATGCACTGTAGAGGTGGTCTGTGGGAGGTAAATTCTCCCAGCTTTTGCTTATGGAGAATCATTAATCCCTCCATCAAATTTAAAAAATAATCTTGCCAGATAAGGTATTCTTGGTTCGAGGCCCTTCTCTTTCATTGCATTAAATATATCATGCCACTCTCTTCTGACCTCTAAGGTGTCATCTGATGATAACCTGATGGATTTTCCTTTGTGTGTGATCTTTTTCTTTTTCTAGCTGTTTTTAAAAGTCTGTCCTTATCCTTAATCTTTGCCATTTTATTTATTATATGTCTTTGTGTTGTCTTCCTTGGGTCCCTTGTGTTGGGCGATCTCATGCACCTCCATGGCCTGAGAGACTTTCTCCTTCCCCAGATTGGAGAAGTTTTCAGGAATTATCTCCTCAAAGACACTTTCTATCCCTTTTTCTCTCTCTTCTTCTTCTGGTACCCCTATAATGCAAATATTGTTCCATTTGCATTGGTCACACAGTTCTCTCAAAAGTCTTTCTTTCTTAGGATCCTTTTTTCTCTCTGTGCCTCTGCTTCTTTGTGTTCCTCTTCTCTAATTTATGTTCCATTTATCATCTTTTCTACTACATGTAATCTCTTTTAAATCCCTCCATTGTTTGTTTCATTTCAAATATGGAATTTCTTAATGATTGAATGTCCATCCTAAATTCATCCCCGAGTTCTTGAATATTTTTCTGTACCTCCGTAAGCATGTTTGTGGTTTTTATTTTGAACTCTCTTTCAGGAAGATTGGTGAGTTCAATTTCTTTTGGTCCTTTTTCTGGTGTTCGTGAGATTTTGGTTTGAACCAGGTTCCTTTGACATTTCCTGTTTGTATGTGGCTATCTCCACTCTCAGAACCAGTGGGCTGAGCACCCAGGTGTAAGCCTCTGTGCTTTGTGTCTGTAGCTGCCATGGATGGGGCCTCCCTCTGGTTGGCCTGACATCAGGGTAGATACTGCTGGTTTGTGTCCTGGTGCCAGCAGGCCAGGAGGAATGCCCAGTAGGCTGCGTATCACAGTTGGGGTCCTCAGAGCTGAATAGCCAGCCAGGGGATAGAGCGCCTTAAGCTCCTTAAAGTTCCCAACCTGCCGGGCAAGGTGCACCCTGACAATCTTTTCCACCTATCCCTTTTCCCTAGCAGCAAGTTCTGTCAATCCCTGCCTCTTCAGCAACCCCCTTACTGCTAGTAAGCTTCTCAGACGGCCTGCCTTTTCTTTGTCCCAGAGCAGCCAGATATGGATCCCTGTCCTCCACAAATGGCTAGAATCTCAGTCTCTCCAAGTATTCCACCTGTGTTAGCTTTCCAACCATACTAATCTCCAGAGCATCATGCAATGTATGTTTGTGCTCCCAAAGCAGATCTCCAGGGCTGAGTGTTCAGCAGTCCTATGCTTCCACCCCCTCAGTGCTCCATTTCTCTTCCTCCCTTGAGTGAGCTGGGCTGGGGAAAGGGCTTGGGTCCCACCGGATCAAGGGTATGGAACATTACTCTGTTTCATGAGGTCTACTCTGTTCTCCAGGTGTACGCAGTCTGGCACAGCCATCTTTCCTGTTGCTCTTTTAGGATTAGTTGTATTAACTACATTTTTGTATTATATGTGGTCTTGCGAGTTCTTCTCTCATCTCTCATGCTGACATCTTTAATTGCGTATAATTTGTTTGTATGTTTTTATTATGCTGCTGATTCAAGTCTCTACTGTCACCATCATGGATTTTAATTCTATTGTGAAGTTGTAATTTCCTAAAAAGAATTCAATTTGTTTTTTTTGTCTTAGATTGTCTTTTTTTCTTTTGAAACATTTGTGCCTTCTTCCAGCCTGATAATACTATAAAGTAACTTTCTGAAATGTATTCTGATAGCTATAGTAAATAATTCTGAGTGATACCATTTTCTTCTAAATGTCAGTTGTGATTTTTGTTTACTTTGCCCTATAAATTTTTTTCCTTAATGTGAATATTGTTAACTTTTTCTGGTTATTGATCTAAGAACAGAGACCTGTCAAGTTCCAGTACTTGCCCAAAACACTATGGTTTTCCTCTTGGTTTTAAATGTTCTGTACTTAAATGGTGATAAAAACAACTTCTCAGGTTTGCAGTTGGAGAAAAGGTCCAATTTTCAGAGTCTAATAAATATGCATAGATTGCAAGTAAAGTGCCATAAATTTTATCTCTTATTTCTCAGCTTTTCAGCACTTTAAGTAAAACTTAGTAAGTGCAAATCACAACTGCCAGCATGCATGTCAGCTAGGCTGCTTCCTGTTGACATTTCCTGTCCTCCCTCACTACCCATTGGTTTTCTGATAGCTGTGTCTGAGAAGGGTGTGGTGGTTTTGCTAATGCAGTGAACAAAGGTTTTATTGATCAAGAATTGAGATTTCTCAACCCAAAGTTATAAAATTTTCAGTGAGTAGGATTGCCTCCAGTACACTTCCTTTTTCAATTGATACTTTCTTCCTTTTTGTGTGTGTGTGTGTGATTATTTGAAGAACAGTGTGAAGGAAAATATCAAGAAGATGAGGCCAGATATCACAGAAGCCACAATTAATTGGCTTTTAAGGGAAAAATAGGCATTTCCTATTCAGAGAACGCATTGTATTAGG
Source organism: Manis pentadactyla (assembly GCF_030020395.1). Classification (NCBI taxonomy): domain Eukaryota; kingdom Metazoa; phylum Chordata; class Mammalia; order Pholidota; family Manidae; genus Manis; species Manis pentadactyla. The sequence continues at coordinate 85,626,952 of NC_080019.1, forward strand.
GAAGGCAATCTCATGAAAGGAGATGCATATTTGGCAGACAGAGTTTCAGTTCAGGTTAAAAGCAAAATGTATGCATTGTGGGAATCTTGTTGAAGGAAGAAATGTAAAAGGTTAGGTAGCTTCAAATTGCATAAAGCTGTACGTGTTTATATATGGTTTCTGTGGTTAGTGGGGAAGAGCAGAAGGAGTTCATCAGAGCACTGATGTGACTGATACTCTGTGACTTGAGACAGGTGGTGACAGTGTGAAAGGTGGGTAAACAGGAAAAAAAGGTACCAGACCGACCAATTAGGAGTCTGTTACAATAATTAGAGTGTCTTAATAAAAGTCTTAATTAAATAAGGCTAGTGGAATTTGAGAAATATTTAAGTCAGAGAATTAAGAGGACAGATTGGTGAAAGGGGTGTAGTTTAAGAAGTGTGGAGAGGGCTTTAGGTGTGAAAGAAATTGAGGTTTAATGTGACTAATGGAGAAATAAAAGTTATAGGAGAGTGAATTGGTTCAAATTTTATGGAGGTCAATTTGACAAATAACTGACATTTATATGTATGTATATATGTATATTTAATATATTTATGTGTGTGTATGTATGTATATAACCTTTGATCACATAAATTCACTTCTGTGGGTTTGTCCTCTGATATTCTTGCATACATGTTAAATAATTTATATGCAACTTTATTCATTAGGAGACTGTTATTTACCCCAAAAGATTGGAAACAATCCCAATATATATCAATGGGAAATTACTTAAATAAATTCTTTAAATATTTAAATTATATTTAAATGAAAATAAATTATTTAAATAAATTATACACATCCAATAGATTACAAAGCAGTGGTTTAAGAAAAAAAATGTTTCTATGTATTAGTATAAAATGATTTCCAAACTGTTAGTTTTTTTTAAGTGTGAGACATTGTATAAGAAGACACTTTATTCATTTATTCATTCATACAGTTAATGGTTTTATTAACATATAATCAATATAAATAAACTGTACATATTTTAAGTGTAAAATTTGATGGATTTGGCAATACACACAGATAAAACCATCATTGTGATCAAGTTAACTAACTTATCTGTCACCCCCTAAACTTTTCTTGTACTCTTTTTTGATACCTTCCTCCCTCTTCTCCACCTTCCCTTTATCCATTCTGTGTTCTGTCACTATATATTGGTTTTCATTTTATAGAGTTTTGTATATATAAAATCATATAGTATGTTGTCTTTCTGGTCTTGCTTCTTTGACTTAGTCTATTTTATGATTTAGACATGTTGCATGTATGAATAGTTGATTTCTTTTTATTGCTGACTAGTATTTCATTCTCTGATAAGCCACATATTTTTTACTCATTCACTGTTTGATGGACATTTAAATTATTCTTAAATTTGGGGTACTATAAATAAAGCTGTCATGAACATTTGAGTGCATATGCCTTCAGTTATTTTGGTAAATACCTGGAATAATGTTTGAGTACCTGGTAAATGTATATTTGACATTGTATGGAATTGTCAAACTAGTTCTAAAGTGGATGCACCACTGTACATTCTGACCAGCAAAGTATGAAAGTTGAAATTGCTCCACAAATTCCTCAAGTCTTAGTATGGTCAGTCTTGTAAATTACATTAATTTTTCTGTGAGTTTGGTGGAATTAGTCACTGTGAAATTAATTTGCATTTCCCTAAAGATTATGTTAAACATATTTTTATGTGATCATTTCTTTTCCATATATTTACTAGGAGAAGTGTCTACTCATATCTTTAGCCCATTTTTCAACTGGACTGTCTGACTACTTATTACTGAGTGTTAAGAGTTACATATTCTAGATGTGTTTTTCAGGTACTAGTTTTCAGATGTTTTCTCTCAGTTTATAGTGGGCATTTTCATTCTCTTAAGAGTGTATTTTGAGCAAAAGATTTTAATTTTGATAAAGTTTGCTTTGTTAAATTTCCTTTTATAGTTTGTGTATTTTGTGGCATGTTTAAGAAATCTTTGCGAAAACCAAGGTGACTAAGATTTTTCCTGTTTTCCTCCAGAAGCTTTATAGTTTTAATTTTACAGTAGATGTACAATCTATTTCAAGTGAATTTTTGCATATAGTATAAGAAAGTGTCTCATTTGATTTTCTTTTTTCTTTTTTTTTGCCTATTAACTTTTTTGGCATTTCTTACTGAGACTATCCTTTCCTCCATTGAATTGCTTAGGCACTTTTGTCAAAAATCAATTGACAGTATATGCATGGATCTATATGCATTATATTCTGTTCCTTTGATCACATTCAGGGACTTAGGGCCCATATCAAAAAAGAAAGAAACATTTTACTGCCCTGTGAAACTAGAAAAGATGTGTGCCAGACAAGATCCTGGCAGGATACAGTTAGAACTCCTCAAAGTGAATTCAATAATGGGAACTTTGACAAAGGCTTGCACAGAATGGGAAATCCAGACGACACTAGTAGTGTGAAAGCGAAAGTCCCTTGGACCTCTCTCAGGTAGAATAGGCCTCAATGAACAACCACCCCCATTTCAAACATTTAATTAGAATATGTCAGTATATGAGGAAAGGTGCACAATGCTTAAAAAAGACATAGCCAAAAGTCAGGATGTACTGAATAAAAGAATAAAAAGTTAAAATTAATTGGGTAAATGGAGTTCCATCGAGAAGGGATATTGCTTATGATGATCATGTAATGAAAGGCAGAATGGTACATTCTTTTAAACTATAAAAATGCTAGATGGGTGAAACAAAGTGTGAGGACAGTAATCAAACATGAACCTGGAGAAGCAGACAGAAGCCAGGCCACATAGGGCTAAGCTATATGTCAAGTTCAGATATAGGTTTTTATTCCCAGAACAGCAGGAGGGGAATGAGGAGTTAAATGATGAGTGAAAAGCGACATAATCTGTTTTGTTTTCTGAAAATAATTTTTGTCTTAGGAGCCCAGACAAATTTACTAAGCCTACTTAGTAAACTACTGCAATAATTACAAAGAAAGGTTTAGAAAGGTGACAGTGCAGAATAAAGTAAAATCAATAGGTTTTCATGATGACAGAGTTGATATAGTTAGGCAGAGAAAGTTATTAAATTTTTAGGGATACCCATGATACTTGTAACCCCCTTTACCACTCTATTGAATGTTTTGTAAGAACTAGGTCCATTCTGAGAATTGATAAAACTCTGGGCTTAGAGCCAACTCTGGGCCTATTAGCATTCAGATCCATTCTCCAGCCTTCCCCTGCTGTTTCTCATGGTGGCTGATCCCTGCAGAGTGCATTTTCCCAGCTGACTTTTGACTGGGTTCAGCCAATAAAAGGTCCTTGCCAGATACAGAGTGTAAGAGAAGACAAAACAATTTCCTCTTTTGCTGCCTTGGGTGGTGTTTGTTCCTCCATTTCTTTCCCTTTCTCTTTCTCTTCCTCTTCCCCTCTCTCTTTCTCCTTTTTCTCTATTTCTCTTTCTTTTCCTATACTCTGTCTCTCTCTCTTTCTTGCTCTCTTTTTCTGCCTTGGCTGGAGTCTCCACCTGTGGTTGTGTCTCTTTATGGCTCTAGTGCACACCAGACAGGCCCGATGTGTTCTGAGCTTCCTCCAGTGACTTCGGCTCCTAAAATTCCATGGCACATCCTCCCTTTGACTCTGCAGCCAAGGTTGTTAGCAGGTTCCTGCTACTGCTCACCTCTAGTGGCTTCCATGATCTCTAATGACTTCTTGGCCACCTCATCACTTGTGTGTAACCAGATCCCTGCGTTTGAAGTTCTTAGATTTCTTTTTTCCTGTTTGGGTCCTGAGTGATATAAGCCTCAAATTCCCATCTGGAATGAGTAATCATAAATGTTTAAGATCTCCATCATGGGACTGGCTCTGTCGACCCTTCCAGGACAATGCAGGAGGTGTTCTTTACGGATTGAGAGAAGCTGTAGTGTAATAAATTAAGAACTGAGCCCTTTGGTTTCACAAGATAGCCCTTTAACTCATAATATGTCTTTTTTTCCTCAAAATAGAAATGTTTTTAAGAAATAAAAGAGCCTTCTTTATACTCAACCAGTAGAAATCCATTCTATGACTTGTGTCTTACACTACCATAGATTTATGCTTGTCCTTCATAACATCTCAACCACAGACAATAAACATTTTGAACCAGATGGTAAGTTCCTCTAGAAGAGTTTGATGTCTTTCAAAATACTTTTCCAAATTTACTATTGAATATTATAAATAATCATGAAAAACAATAATTTTATCAAACTCTGTTATATCAATAATCAGGCATTTATCAAGCACCTGTTAAATGAGAGGCATAATAGTATGTTTTCACATAACTGATTTCATATCCCTGTTCATCACAATAAAAAATTTAGAAACTGATACCAGAGAGATTAATCAAATTGTAGAAGGTCATTGTAATAAACTGTGATGTCTCTCTCATGACCTGCTATAGCCAATCTCTCTTTTTTTTTGCATTCTTTGGGCTAAATCTATCTTTTTTCTTTCTTTTGGTCCAGTTAGGCCAGATACTCACTAGAGTATCAAAGAGAAATGGCATATTAGATCATGCAACTTGATGGAAAACAGCAACATTATAATGAAAATGTTTTAACACATAGAGGCAAAATGGAAGTGTCTGAGAGAATTAACATCACATTGAAGACTAAGCCTTTCTCTATAATAAAGTCTAGCATATTGAATAGACTGAAAAATTTCTGTATCGGTCAGCTTTCTAAGTTTTATTCAACAGAAACCAATTCTGGCTCAATTATTAAAATAAATTTTTGAAAGGAAATTGGCTTCATCTGATCTACAATAAGTCGAGTTTAAAAAACGTATTCAGTTAGACCAGCATGCCCTTCACCAAAGGCCCTAGGACTTGTTATATTGCCCTGACAAATAAAGAAACACAGTTGAAGGGGGATAGGCAGTGCAAAGTCAGTGAGTCGGGACAGCAGGAGTCTCTCAGTCCTGCTATCCTAGTGGCCATCTTGCCCCTTACTTATGTTAATGTATTTAAAGAACTATAATATGCAGAATAATGAGGCCCTAAAGATGTCAATGTCCTCATCTTTGAAACCTCTGAATATGTTAGGTGGAAAAAGGGATTTTGCAAATATGGTTAAGTTCCTTCAGATGGGAAGATGATTCTGTATTACCCAGGGAGATCCAATCTGATCATGAGTCCTTAAAAGTAGAAATTTTTCCTAGCTGTGGTCAGAGACAGATGAGTCAGAGACATGCAGTGTTACTGGTTTTTAAAGATAGATGAGGAGGAGTATGAGCCAAGAAATGTGGGCAGCTTCTAGAAGCTGGCAATGGGAAGGAAACAGATTCATTCCTTGAGTCTCCAGAAAGGAAAATGGTCCTGTCAATGTATTGGTTTTAACCCAGTGAGACTAGTGTCAAACTTCTGACATACAGAACTGTCAGAACAATGTAAATAAATTTGTATTGTTTTAAGCTAGATTTGGTAATTTGTTAAAACAGTGTAGTGAGCTGAATGGTGACCCCCAAAAGGATATGTCCACATCCTACCCCCTAGAATTTGTGAATATTACCTTATCTGGAAAACCAGTCTTTGTGGATATAAATAACTTATGAATCTTGAGTGGATTATCTGGATGGGCCCTAAATCTAATGATAAATGTCATTGTAAGGGACACATACAATATGTAATAATACATATTTTATAGATTTGCTATAAGGATTAAATAAAATAATGCATTTTAAGCATCTATCACAGTGAATTATGAAAGCCCTTAAGAAATGTCAACAACTATTTTCTTTCTTAATTGTTATTGGTAGTAGTTGTATCAAATAATCTTCAATGATTAACCAGGTAAGACACTAATTCAGTAACTTTTTTGTGCACCTGTTACTATAGAAATGACTGTAAATGTAGGAAAACTTGGGAATGCAGATGTGAGTAAGACATGATGCATATTTTCAATAAGCTCAGAGTCCAAGCTTGTTTAATTTTTTTAATAAACATCTCAGCATCAAGCTTTAATGAAGGCACACAATAGGCATTAACAAAACATTTGTTCATTTAATGTTATCCAGTATTTTCAGATTTTGCTGGTAACTTCATGCATTTACTCGAAAAATATTTGAGCCTACTTCCTGGGCAAGGTGCTCTATAAAAAATGTAGTGAATGGGAATAAGACACATTTTTGTTTTCAGAGGCAAGAGATCAACTGGGAGATTATGGTAGCGGTTGTATGATTAAGTACAGGCAAAATCTTTGAAAAGGAGAAGGAAGTATTAGCCTTGATTTTTTTTTTGCATTTTGAATGCTTCATTCAGAAGGTAGATACATTTTAATTGATCTTGTGATATTCCAATCATTTTAAGTCTGGTGATTTACTTTGTATAAGGAGGTGATTTCATTCTGCTGTTGCATAGCACGCTGATGGCAGTGGAAAGCAGAGACCAGAAGATCCATGGCCTGTGTGCTGCTTCAGATGGTGTTTCCACGTCTTGGACTAGAGGTTACTTTGAATCACTCTCACCCCTGTGCGAAATAGGAAGGATACTAATCCAGTGGCTTACATTTAAATACTGTTCATCCTGAAAAGTTTTCTGAATGGCAGTACTTATACTTTATTTTAAATCTTTATTTATTTATAAAAATCAGCACTTCTCCTGTGGGAAGACTACCATCTTCACCATTCTCTCATGCCTCCCTTATAAGATAAGGCAGGAAGACACAGAACTACCTTAAACATGATTATTTTTGTATGACTGTCTTTCTCACTCAGTTCAACTCTGTGATGAAGGGAGAAAGAAATCTTGGAGTCATAGACTCATACCCAATGAGCAATACTGACTAATATGACCCCAACCAATGTGATTATCCATAAGGTATCCTATTCTGTTTCCTAACAGTGTTAATAATAATAATAATAGCTAACATTTATGTAGCATTTATGTCTGGCACTGTTTTAAGTCATATTTTGTAACTCTTCAATATAGTCTTATGATTTAGGTGCTATTATCCATGATTTCCAGATGGACAAATGAGACACAGAAAAGGTAACTTGTCAAATAATCACACAGTAGGTGATGGAGAGTGATTTGTACTTTATGGCCTATTTCAAGAGACTGTATTCCTTACCCCACTCTATTATGATTCTATTGAGGAAGTTTATACACTGGTTCAAATCTACCTTATTTCTAAAACTTAGTCCTTGTTATTCCCCATGATTTGTCACAGATTAATTATATTCCCTAACTTTTAGAATTACAAAATATTAGAGTTGGAGGGCTCTCCAGAAATCAGCTGGATTGCTAGACAAACAATGTAGAGGTAGAGAATTTTAATCCCATGCCCACATACTAATCCTTCAAATATTTTTCATTCAGAAATCAGCTATCATATTTAACTCAAAACTTTCTTATTTCAAGATAAAATAATATTGGGTCTATTCACTGTTTCTCCCGTAAAATGGTACCTGATTTTTCACCACTCAGTTTACTCTGCTGCTCTACACATGCAGCAGTCTCAGGGATTCAGTTCATTCTAGAATGCTAAATTCTGAGCATTGCCCTCCCAGCTGGATTCTTGCCCAAATCAGTGTGGGATTATTACAACTCCAGACTGGGGTTCTGTAATTCTGTGAATACTGACTTCACTTCCAATGGCTTTTGAGGGGTGTCGATGCCGGTGAAGCAGTACTGTGAATACTGGAGAGATACTATTGGTTCACAGAGATCTTGCAGTTGGGCAGTTTCCCCACATGACCTTCCCCTGTTCCTGCTCCTCATGTTCCTCCTCCTCCTCCTCTAGATTGTAAATCCAGGCCTCCCTGTTTTGCCTTTATGCAGTTTTCATGTATATATATATATTATATGTATATGTCCATTATATGTCCATATACATATAATACATATGTATATAACCTGGACTTTTTCTTTCTTTCTTTCTTGGGTTTTATCTTGTATTTGATGTGGCAAGAAACTTTTGATATAGCCTAAGTTTTCTTAGTCCATCCCAGCCTGGTATTTAATAGGCTTACAAGTATACTACTACTACTAATTCTCACTTAAAACCCCACCAGCAGATTCTATCCTTCAATTTAGGATTAAGATAGCCAACTCAAGAATCACTTTTTCTTAAAAGGCAATATCTGTTAATTTCTTACTCTTAATTATTTCATTGTCTGCAATTCCTGATTAATCAAGTAACCTCTTAGTGCTTACATTGACTTTCTGGAAATTCTGCTCTTCCAGAATTTTAGCACTTCTTAATTTATTTGTGTCTGTATTAGATAAATTTTGTTTTGATGAGTGTTTGGGACTATAGAAGGCAATTATTTATAAAATTCTATCTAGAATTTTGCTGGAGTTATATGTTAAAATTATCTGAGTTCAGCTTCCAGAATAACTTTTTGGAAATTCAGGGCATTATTTATAATCACCAGTAATTTGAAAACTTCCCATATCCATAATATTATAAGTGTTTTATTATAAGACTACCTTACAGTGGTGCCAACAGCATATCTGGGAATTATTCTAGTAGCCTGAGATAAACTCTGCCAAGTTCTGAAATTTGTTTCTTGTAATCTCTTTTTTTTTCATTTAACAGTAATGGTAAATATTAAATGGCATTTATTTTATTTTATTTTATTTTTGGAATCATTAATATACAATCACCTGAGCAACACTGTGATTAATAGCTTTCCCCCATTATCAAGTCCCCACCACATACCCCATTACAGTCACTGTCCATCAGCATATAGAGTCACTACTTGTCTAGTTGTGTTATACTGCCTTCCCCATGACCCCCCCCACTATGTTATGTGTGCTAATCGTAATGCCCCTTACTCCCCCTCTACCTCCCTTTCCACCCACCCTGCCCAGTCCCTTTCCCTGTTAGTCCATTCTTGGGTTCTGTGAGTCTGCTACTGTTTTGTTCCTTCAGTTTTGCTTTGTTCTTATGCTCCACAGGTGAGTGAAATCATTTGGTACTTGTCTTTCTCCACATGGCTTATTTCACTGAGCATAATACCCTCCACCTCCATCCATGTTGTTGCAAATGGTAGGATTTATTTTCTTCTTATGGCTGAATAATATTCCATTGTGTATATGTACCACATCTTCTTTATCCATTCATCTACTGATGGGCACTTAGGTTGCTTCCATTTCTTGGCTATTGTAAATAGTGCTGCAATAAACATAGGGGTGCATATGTCATTTTCAAACTGGGCTCCTGCATTCTTAGGGTAAATTCCTAGGAGTGGAATTCCTAGGTAAATGGTATTTCTATTTTGAATTTTTTGAGGAACCTCCATACAGCTTTCCACAATGGTTGAACTAGTTTATATTCCCACCAGCAGTGTAGGAGCGTTCCCCTTTCTCTGCATCCTCACCAGGATTTGTTGTTCCTAGTCTTTTCAATGTTGGCCATCCTAACTGGTGTGAGGTGATATCTCACTGTGGTTTTAATTTGCATTTCCCTGATAATTAGTGATGCGGAGATCATCTTTTCACGTGCCTATTGGCCATCTAAATTTCTTCTTTGGAGAAGTGTCTGTTTAGATCCTCTGCCCATTTTTTTAATAGGTTTATTTGCTTTTTGGATGTGAGGCGTATGAGTTCTTTATGTATTTTGGATGTTAACCCTTTGTCAGATATGTCATTTAAAAATACATTCTCCCACACTGTAGGATGCCTTTTTGTTCTTCTTATGGTGTCCTTTGCTGTATGGAAGTTTTTAGCATGATGTAGTCCCATTTGTTCATTTCTGCTTTTGTTTCCCTTGCCTGAGGAGATGTGTTCAGGAAAAAGTTGCTCATGTTTATATTCAAGAGATTTTTGCCAATGATTTTTTCTAAGAGTTTTATGGTTTCATGACTTACATTCAGGTCTTTAAACCATTTTGAGTTTACTTTTGTATACGAGGTTAGACAATAATCCAATTTCATTCTTTTGCATATAGCTGTCCAGTTTTGCCAACAACAGTTGTTGAAGAGGCTGTCATTTCCCCAATGTATATCCATGTCTCATTTATTGTATATTAATTGACCATATATACTTGGGTGTAATCTGGGCTCTCTAGTCTGTTCCCATTGATCAATGGGTCTGTTCTTGTGCCAGGACCAAATTCTCTTAATTACTGTGGCTTTGTAGTAGAGCTTGAAGTCAGGGAGCATAATCTCCCCACTTTATTCTTCCTTCTCAGGATTGCTTTGGCTATTTGTGGTCTTTTATGGTTCCATATGAATTTTAGAACTATTTTTCTAGTTTGTTGAAGAATGTGTTGGTGTTTTGATAGGGATTGCATTGAATCAGTAGATTGCTTTAGGCAGGATGGCCATTTTGACAATATTAATTCTTGCTATCCATGAGCACAGGATGTGTTTCCATTTATTCGTATCTTCTTTAATTTCTCTCATAAGTGTCTTATAGTTTTCAGAGTATAGGTCTTTCACTTCCTTGGTTAGGTTTATTCCTAGGTATTTTATTCTTTTTGATGCAATTGTGAATGGAATAGTTTTCCTGATTTCTCTTTCTGCAAGTTCATTGTTAGAGTATAGGAATGCAACAGATTTCTGTGTATTAATTTTGTATCCTACAACTTTGCTGTATTCAGATATTAGATCTAGTAGTTTTGGAGTATATTCTTTAGGATATTTTATGTACAATATCATGTCATCTGCAAACAGGGACAGTTTAACTTCTTCCTTGGCTATCTGGATGCCATCTATTTATTTGTATTGTCTGAATGCCATGGCTAGGACCTCCAGAACTATGTTGAATAAAAGTGAGGAGAGTGAGCATCCTTCTCTTCTTCCTTATCTTAATGGAAAAGCTTTCAGCTTCTCACTGTTAAGTATGATGTTGGCTGTGGTTTTGTCATATATTGCCTTTATAATGTTAAGGTACTTGCCCTCTATACCCAATTTGTTGAGAGTTTTTATCATGAATGTATGTTGAATTTTGTCAAATCCTTTTTCATCATATAATGAGATGATCATGTGATTTTTGTCCATTTTGTTGATGGGTTGTATGATGTTTATGGATTTTTAAACATTGTACCACCATCCTTGTATACCTGGAATGAATCCTACATGATCATGATGCATGATCTTTTTTTTTATTTTTTATTTTGTTATCATTAATCTACAATTACATGAGAACATTGTTTACTAGGCTCCCCCCTTCACCAATTTCCCCCCACAAACCCCATTACAGTCACTGACCATCAGCGTAGTAAGGTGCTGTAGAATCACTACTTGTCTTCACTGTGTTGCACTGCCCTCCCCATGCCCCCCCTATATTATACATGCAAATCGCAATGCCCCCTTTCTTTTTCCCCACCCTTATCCCTCCCTTCCCACCCATCCTCCCTAGTTCGTTTCTCTTTGGTAACTATTAGTCCATTCCTGGGTTCTGTGAGTCTGCTGCTGTTATGTTCCTTCAGTTTTCTTTGTTCTTGTACTCCACATATGAGTGAAATTATTTGATACTGGTCTTTCTCCACCTGGCTTATTTCACTGAGCATAATACCCTCTAGCTCCATCCATGTTGTTGCAAATTGTAGGATTTGTTTTCTTCTTATGGCTGAATAATATTCCATTGTGTATATGTACCACATTTTCCTTATCCATTCATCTACTGATGGACACTTAGGTTGCTTCCATTTCTTGGCTATTGTAAATAGTGCTGTGATCAACATAGGGGTGCATCTGTCTTTTTCAAACTGGGATGCTGCATTCTTAGGGTAAATTCCTAGAAGTAGAATTCCTGGGTCAAATGGTATGTCTATTTTGAACATTTTGAGGAACCTCCATACTGCTTTCCACAATGGTTGAACTAATTTACATTCCCACCAGCAGTGTAGGAGGGTTCCACTCTCTCCACAAACTCGCCAACATTTGTTGTTGTTTGTCTTTTGGATGGTGGTGATCCTTACTGGTGTGAGGTGATATCTCATTGTGATTTTAATTTGCATTTCTGAGAAGACTAGTGATGTGGAGCATCTTTTCATGTGTCCATTGGCCATCTGAATTTCTTCTTTGGAGAACTGTCAGTTCAGCTCCTCTGCCCATTTTTTAATTGGATTATTTGCTTTTTTGTTTGTTGAGGTGCATGAGTTCTTTATATATTTTGGATGTCAACCTTTTATCAGATCTGTCATTTATGAATATATTCTCCCATATTGTAGGGTACCTTTTTGTTCTATTGATGGTGTCCTTTGCTGTACAGAAGCTTTTCGGCTTGATGTAGTACCACTTATTCATTTTTGCTTTTGTTTCCCTTGCCTGGGGAGATATGTGCATGAAGAAGTCGCTAATGTTTAAGTCCAAGAGATTTTTTGCCAATGTTTTTTTCTAGGAGTTTTATGATTTCATGGCTTACATTCAGGTCTTTGATCCATTTCAAATTTACTTTTGTGTATGGGGTTAGTCAGTGATCCAGTTTTATTCTCTACATGTAGCTGCCTAGTTTTGCCAGCACCATCTGTTGAAGAGATTGTCATTTCCCCATTGTATGTCCATGGCTCCTTTATCATATATTAATTAACAATATATGTTTGGGTTAATGTCTGGAGTCTCTATTCTGTTCCACTGGTCTGTGGCCCTGTTCTTGTGCCAGTACCAAATTGTCTTGATTACTATGGCTTTGTAGTAGAGCTTGATGTTGAGGAGCGAGATACCCTCCACTTTATTCTTCTTTCTCAGGATTGCTTTGGCTATTTGGGGTCTTTGGTGTTTCCATATGAATTTTTGAACTATTTTTTTCAGTTTGTTGAAGAATGATTTTGGTAATTTGATAGGGATTTTATCAAATCTGTATATTGCTTTGGGCAGGGTGGCCATTTTAAAGATATTAATTCTTCCTAGCCAAGAGCATGGGATGAGTTTCCTTCCATATGCCAGTGTCCTCTTTAATTTCTCGTAAGAGTGTCTCACAGTTTTCAGGGTATAGGTCTTTCATTTCCTTGGTTAGGTTTATTTCTAGGTATTTTATTCTTTTTGATGCAATTGTGAATAGAATTGTTTTCCTGATTTCTGTTTCTATTAGTTCATTGTTAGTGTATAGGAAAGCCACAGATTTCTGTGTGTTAATTTTGTATCCTACAACTTTGCTGTATTCTGATATCAGTTCCAGAAGTTTTGGAGTGGAGTCTTTATGGTTTTTTATGTACAATATCATGTCATCTGCAAATAGTGACAGTTTAACTTCTTCTTTACCAATCTGTATTCCTTGTATTTCTTTGTTTTGTCTACTTGCCATGGCTAGGACCTCCAGTACACTGTTAAATAACAGTGAGGAGAGTGGGCATCCCTGTCTTGTTCCTGATCTCAGAGGAAAAACTTTCAGCTTCTTGCTGTTCAGTATGATGTTGGCTGTGGGCTTATCATATATGGCCTATATTATGTTGAGGTACTTGCACTGTATACCCATTTTGTTGAGATTTCTTATCATGAATGGATGTTGAATTTTGTCGAATGCCTTTTCAGCATCTATGGAGATGATCATGTAGTTTTTGTCTTTCTTTTTGTTGATGTGGTGGATATTGTTGATGGATTTTCGAATGTTGTACCATCCTTGCATCCCTGGGATGAATCCCACTTGGTCATTGTGTATGACCCTTTTCATGTATTTTTGAATTCGTTTTGCTAATATTTTGTTGAGTATTTTTGCATCTACGTTCATCAGGGATATTGGTCTGTAATTTTCTTTTTTGGTGGGTTCTTTGCCTGGTTTTGGTATTAGGGAAATGTTGGCTTCGTAGAATGAGTTTGGGAGTATTCCCTCCTCTTCTATTTTTTAGAAAGCTTTAAGGAGAATGGGTATTATGTTTTCTCTGTATGTCTGATGAAATTCCGAGGTAAATTCATCTTGCCCAAGGGTTTTGTTCTTGGGTAGTTTTTTGTTTACCACTTCAATTTCTTTGCTGGTAATTGGTTTGTTTAGATTTTGTGCTTCTTCCTTGGTCAGTCTTGGAAGGTTGTATTTTTCTAAGAAGTTGTCTGTTTCTTCTAGGTTTTCCAGCTTGTTAGCATATAGGTTTTCATAGTATTCTCTAAAATTCTTTGTATTTCTATGGGGTCTGTTGTGATTTTTCCTTTCTCATTTCTGATTCTGTCAATGCATGTTGATTCTCTTTTTCTCTTAATAAGTCTGGCTAGAGGCTTATCTGTTTTATTTATTTTCTCAACGAACCAGCTCTTGGTTTCATTGATTTTTTTCGATTGTTTTATTCTTCTCAGTTTTATTTATTTCTTCTCTGATCTTTATTATGTCCCTCCTTCTTCTGACTTTAGGCCTCATTTGTTTTTCTTTCTCCAATTTCGAATATTGTGACATTAGAATATTCATCTGGGATTGTTCTTCCTTCTTTAAATATGCCTGGATTGCTATATACTTTCCTCTTAAGACTGCTTTTGCTGCATCCCACAGAAGTTGGGGCTTTGTGCTGTTGTTGTCATTTGTTTCCATATATTGCTAGATCTCTATTTTAATGTGATCATCATTCCATTGATTATTTAGGAGCATTTTGTTAAGCATCCGTGTGTTTGTGGGCCTTTTTCCTATCTTTGTACAATTTAGTTTTAGTTTTATTCCTTTGGTCTGCGAAATTGATTGGTAGAATTTCAATCTTTTGGAATTTACTGAGGCTCTTTTTGTGGGCTAATAAGTGGTCTATTCTGGAGCATGTTCCATGTGCACTTGAGAAGAATGTGTATCCTGTTGCTTTTGGATGTAGAGTTCTATAGATGTCTATTAGGTCCATCTGTTATAGTGTGTTGTTCAGTGCCTCTGTGTCCTTACTTATTTTCTGTCTGGTGGATCTATCCTTTGGAGTGAGTGGTGTGTTGAAGTTTCCTAAATGAATGCATTGCATTCTATTTCCTCCTTTAGTTCTGTTAGTATTTGTTTCACATATGCTGGTGCTTCTGTGTTGGGTGCATATATATTTTTAATGGTTATATCCTCTTGTTGGACTGAGCCCTTTATCATTATGTAATGTCCTTCTTTATCTCTTGTTACTTTCTTTGTTTTGAAGTCTAATTTGTCTGATACTAGTACTGCAACACCTGCTTTTTTCTCCCTGTTGTTTGCATGAAATATCTTTTTCCATCTCTTGACTTTTAGTTTGTGCATGTCTTTGGGTTTGAGGTGGGTCTCTTGTAAGCAGCAGATAGATGGGTCTTGCTCTTTTATCCATTCTATTACTCTGTGTCTTTTGATTGGTGCATTCAGTCAATTTACATTTAGGGTGATTATTGAAAGATATGTACTTATTGCCATTGCAGGCTTTAGACTCATGGTTACCAAAGGTTCAAGGTTGGCTTCTTTAGAATCTTACTGCCTAACTTAACTCGCTTATTGAGCTATTATAAACACTGTCTGGTGATTCTTTATTTATTTCCCTTCTTATTCCTCCTCCTCCATTATTTATGTTGGGTATTTTATTCTGTGCTCTTTTGTGTTTCCTTTAACTGCTTTTGTGGGTAGTTGATTTTATTTTTTGCCTTTAGTTAGTATTTGGTTGGTCTGCTTTCTTTGCTCTGATTTTCTTTTCTCTGGTGTCGTCTATTTAGCCTTGGGAGTGCTCCCATCTAGAGCAGTCCCTCTAACATACATTGTAGAGGTGGTTTGTGGGAGGTAAATTCTCTCAACTTTTGCTTGTCTGGGGATTGTTTAATCCCTCCTTCATATTTAAATGATAATCGTGCTGGATACAGTATCCTTGGTTCAAGGCCCTTCTGTTTCATTGCATTAAACATTTCATGCCATTCTCTTCTGGCCTGTAAGGTTTCTGCTGAGAAGTCTGATGATAGCCTGATGGGTTTTCCCTTGTATGTGACCTTTTCCCTCTCTCTAGCTGCCTTTAAAACTCTGTCCCTGTCCTTGATCTTCGTCATTTTAATTATGATGTGTCTTGGTGTTGTCCTCCTTGGGTCCCTTCTGTTGGGAGTTCTGTGTACTTCCGTGGTCTGAACGATTATTTCCTCCCCCACTGTGGGGAATTTTTCAGCAATTATTTCTTCAAATACACTTTCTATCCCTTTTTCTCTCTTCTTCTTCTTCTGGTACCCCTATAATGTGGATATTGTTCCTTTTGGATTGGTCACACAGTTCTCTTAATGTTGTTTCATTCCTTGAGATCCTTTTATCTCTCTCTGCGTCAGTTTCTATGTATTCCTGTTCTCTGGTTTCTATTCCATCAATGGCCCCTTGCATCTTATTATTCTGCTGGTAAATCCTTCCAGAGATTGTTTCATTTCTGTAATCTCCTTCCGGACTTCATCCCTTACCTCTTGCATATTTCTCTGCAGCTCCATCAGCATGGTTATGACCTTTATTTTGAATTATTTTTTAGGGAGATTGGTTAGGTCTATCTCCCCAGATTCCTTCTCAGAGGAGGATGTCTGGGTTAGTCTGGTCTGTATCAAATTCTTCTGCCTTTTCATGGCGATAGAGGTAGTTGTGGGGAGCTGGCGCATGTGTTGCCTGGGAGAACGTCCTTACTTGCTGGTTTGTAGCCTTCCTCTCCTGGGAGAATGGCGACCCCTAGCAGCTTGTGCTGGGCAGCTGCACGGAGACGGGGTCTCTGATTCTTGCCTGGCCGCTGTGGAGTAAGCTCCGCGGTTGCTGTGGGCATGGCCTGCCTCAGGCTGCTTCTCCACTCTTGCGGAGCTGCGTCAGAGGGGAAATGGGTGGGAGGCTGTTTATCTGCATGAGAGGCCTCTGAGCAACGCTGCTGCCCAGGTTGTTAGGGGACCGGAGTTCCCCAGGATTCCCAGCTGCTGGGCTAAGTGTCCTGGGATGTTTCCGTCCAGCTGTGGAGTCCCTATCCCTTTAAGTCTTTCAAAAAGCACTTGCTTTTCTTTGTCCCAGGGGCACCAGCTGCGGGGACCCACTCACAGGTTTTACTGTCCCTTTTCCCTAGTTTCCAGCACACCACTCACCAGGTGTCTGTGCTCCCAGTGCAGATGGCTAGGGCTGGGTGTTTAGCAGTCCTGGGCTCCCTCTCCCTCCCCACTCCTACTCCTCTCCTCCTGCCAGGAGCTGGGTTGAGAGGCGCTCGGGTCCCGCCGGGCCACGGCTTGTATCTTACTCCCTTCGTGACATGCTCGTTTCTCACAGGTGTAGATGTAGCCTGGCTGTTGTCCTTTATCTTCTGGTCTCTCTTTTAGGGATAGTTGTATTTGTTGTATTTTCAAAAATATATATGGATTTTGGAGGAGATTTCTGCTGCTCTATTCATGCCATCTTGGCTCCACCCCCTGATGCATGATCTTTTTGATGTATTTTTGTATTCAGTTTGCTAATATTTTGTTGAGTATTTTTGTGTCTATCTTCATCAGGGATATTGTTCTGTAATTTTCTTCTTTTATCTTTGCCTGGTTTTGTTGTTAGGGTGCTGCTGGCCTCAGAATGAGTTTGGAAGTATTCCCTTGTCTTCTACTTTTTGGAAAACTTTAAGAAGAATGGGTATTAGGTCTTCAATAAGTATTTGATAAAATTCAGCACTGAAACCATCTGGTCCAGGGATTTTATCCTTAGGTAGTTTTTTGATTACCAATTCAATTTCATTGCTGGTAATTTGTCAATTTAGAATTTTTTGTTTTTTCCTGAATCAGCCTTGGAAAGTTGTATTTTTCTAGAAAGTTGTCCATTTCTTCTAAGTTATTCTATTTATTAGCATATAATTTTTCATAGTATTCTCTCATAATTCTTTGTATTTCTTTGATGTCCTTACTGATTTTTCCTTTCTCATTTCTGAATCTGTTTATGTTTATAGACTCTCTTTTTTTCTTGATAAGTCTGGCTTGGCATTTATCTATTTTTTAATTTTCTTGAAAATCCACCTCCTGCTTTCATTGATTCTTTCTATTGTTTTATTCTTCTCAATTTTATTTATTTCTGCTCTGATCTTTATTATGTCCCTCCTACTGACTTTGGGGCTCATTTGTTCTTCTTTTTCTTATTTCATTAATTGTGAGTTTAGACTGTTCATTCGGGATTGTTCTTCCTTCCTGAGGTAGGCCTATATTGCAATATAGTTCCCTCTTGCAGTATAGTTCCTCTTAGCATGACCTTTTCTGCATCCCACAGATTTTGTGTTGTTGAAGTATTGTTGTTGTTTGTCTCCATATATTGTTTGATCTATGTTTTTGTTTCATCATTGATCCATTGATTATTTAGGAGCATGTTATTATGCCTTCATGTGTTTGTGGGCATTTTTGTTTTCCTTGTGTAATTTATTTCTAATATCATGCCTTTGTGGTCTGAGAAGCTGGTTGGTACAATTTAGTCTTTTTTAATTTACTGAGGTTCTTTTTGTGTTCTAGTATATGATCTATTCTTGAAAATGTTCCATGTGCACTTGAGAATAATGTGTATGCTGTTGCTTTTGTGTGGAGTGTTCTGTAGATGTCTGTTAGGTCAATCTGTTCTAATACATTGTTCAGTGCCTTTGTCTCCTTACTTATTTCTGTCTAGTTGATCTGTCCTTTGGTGTGAACGGTGTGTTGGAATCTCCAAAAATGAATGCATTGCATTCTGTTTCCCCTTTTAATTTAATTCTTTTAGTGTTTCTTTCACATATTTAGGTGATCCTGTGTTGGGTGCATAGATATTTATAATAGTTATATCCTCTTGTTGGACTGAGTCTATTATTATGTAATGTCCTTTTTTGTCTCTTGTGACTTTCTTTGTTTTAAAGTCTATTTTGTCTAATACAAGTACTGCAACTCCTGCTTTTTTCTCCCTATTAGTTGCATGAAATATCTTTTTCCATCTCTTCACTTTTAGTCTGTGTATGTCTTTGGGTTTGAAATGAATCTCTTGTAGGAAGCATATAGATGGGTCTTGTTTTCTTATTCATTCAATGACTCTTTGTTTTTTCATCGGTGCATTCAGACCATTTACATTTAGTGTAATTATCAATAGGTATGTACTTATTGCCATTGCAGGCTTTAGATTTGTGGTTACCAATAGTTCAAGGGTAAATCCCTTACTATCTAACAGTCTAATCTAACTCACTTTAATTGGTAATCAAAGAGCTCCCTAAGAGCCTCAAAGCCAGTAGAAGGAGGGACATAAATTAATTGTGCTGTTACAAACACAACCTAAAGGTTCTTTTTTTTCCCTCCTTTTTCTTCCTCCTCCATTCTTTACGTATTAGGTATCATATTCTGTACTCTCTGTCTATCCCTTGACTGACTTTGGGGATAGTTGATTTGATTTTGCATCTGCTTAGTAATTAATTGTTCTAGTTTCTTTACTGGTGACAGCTATATTTAGCCTTAGCAACACTTCCATCTGTAGCAGTTCCTCCAAAATGCACTGTAGAGGTGGTTTGTGGGAGGTAAATTCTCTCAGCTTTTGCCTTTCTGAAAATTGTTTAATCCCTCCTTCAAATTTAAATGATAATCTTGCCGGATAGAGTATTCTTGGTTCGAGTCCCTTTGGCTTTATTGAATATTTTTGTGTCTATGTTCATCAGGGACATTGGTCTGTAATTTTCTTTTTTTGTGGTGTCTTTGCCTGGTTTTGTTGTTAGGGTGATGCTGGCCTCATAGAATGAGTTTGGAAGTATTCTCTCCTCTTCTACTTTTGTAAAACTTTAAGGAGGATTGGTATTAAGTCTTCACTAAATGTTTGATAACATTCTACAGTGAAGCCATCTGGTCCAGGAGTTTTTTCTTAGGTAGTTTTTTGATTACCAATTCAATTTCATTTCTGGTAATTGGTGTGTTCAGATTTTCTGTTTCTTCCTGGGTCAGTCTTGGAAAGTTGTATTTTTCTAGAAAGTTGTCCATTTCTTCTAGGTTATCCAATTTGTTAGCATATAATTTTTCATAGTATTTTCTCATAATTCTTTGTATTTCTGTGGTGTCCATAGTGATTTTTCCTTTCACATTTCTGATTCTCTTTATGTGTGTACACTCCTTTTTTCTTGATAAGTCTGGCCATGGGTTTATCTAATTTGTTTATTTTCTCAAAGAACCATCTCCTGCTTTTAGTGATTCTTTCTGGTATTTTATTCTTCTCGATTTTATTTATTTAATCTCTGATCTTTATTATGTCTTTCATTCTACTGACTTTGGGCCTCTTTTATTTTTCTTTGTCTATTTTCAATAATTATGAGTTTAGACTGTTCATTTGGGATTGTTCTTCTTTCTTGAGGTAAGCCTCTATTGTAATATACTTCCCTCTTAGAACTGCTTTCGTTGTATCCCACAGATTCTGGGGTGTTGAGTTGTTCCTTTCATTTTTCTCCATATGTTGCTTAATCTCTATTTTTATTTGGTCGTTAACCCATTGATTATCTAGGGGCATGTTGTTAAGCCTCCATGTGTTTGTGGGCTTTTTCATTTTCTTTGTGTAATTTATTTCTAGTTCCATAACTTTGTGGTCTGAGAAGCTGGTTGGTACAATTTCAATCCTTCTGAATTTATGGATGCTCTTTTTGTGTCTTAGTATGTGATCCATTCTGGAAAATGTTCCATATTCACTTGAGAAGAATGTGTATCCTGCTGGTTTTGGGTGGAGTATTCTTTAGATGTCTGTGAGGTCCATTTGTTCTAATGTGTTGTTCAGTGCCTCTGTCTCCTTACTAATTTTCTGTGTGGTTGATCTGTCCTTTGGATTGAGTGGTATGTTGGAGTCTCCTAAAATGAATGCGTTGCATTCTGTTTCCCACTTTAATTCTGTTACATTTGTTTTACATATGTTGGTGCTGCTATGTTTGGTGCATAGATATATATAATGGTTATATCCTCTTGTCGGGCTGACCCCTTTATCATCATGTAATATCCTTTGTCTCTTGTTACTTTCTTTGTTTTGAAGTCTATTTTTTCTGATACAAGTACTTCAACTCCTGCTTTTTTCTCCCCATCATTTGCATGAAAATCTTTTTCCATCTCTTCACTTTTAGTCTGTGTATGTCTTTGGGTTTGAAATGAGTCTCTTGTGAACAGCATATAGATGGGTATTGTTTTTTTAATCCATTCTTTTACTCTGTGTCTTTGATTGGTGCATTCAGTCCATTTACAGTTAGGGTGATTATCAATAGATATGTACTATTGCTATTGCAGTCTTTAGATTCATGGTTACCAAAGGTTCAAGGGCAGCCTTTTTACTACCTGGCATTCTAAGTTAACTTGCTTATTATGCTATTTCAAAAACAATCTAAAGGTTCTTTTGTTTATTCCTCCCTTATTTTTATTCCTTCTCCACACTTTATATATTAGGTGTTGTATTCTGTACTCTTTGTGTATCCCTCGACTGAGTTTGTGGGTAGTTGATTTAGTTTTGCATTTTCTTAGTAATTAATTGGTCTACTTCCTTTATCATGATTCTATTTTCTCTGTTTACAGCTACTTAGCCTTAGGAACATTTCCATGTATAGCAGTCCCTCCAAAATACACTGTAGAGATGATTTATGGGTGGTAAAATCCTTCAACTTTTGCTTATCTGGAAATTGTTTAATCCCTGCTTCAAATTTTGATGATAATTTTACCAATTAGAGTATTCTTGGTTTGAGGCCCTTCTGTTTCATTGCATTGAATATATCCATTCTGGCCTGTAAGGTGTCTGCTGAGAAGTCTGATGATAACCTGATTGGTTTTCCTTTCTATGTGGTCTTTTTTCTCTTTCTTGCTGCTTTTAATATTCTGTCTTTGTCCTTGATCTTTGCCATTTTAATTATTATATGTCTTAGTGTTGTTTTCCTTGGGTTCCTTGTGTTGGGAGATCTGTGGATTTCCATGGCCTGAGAGGCTATTTCCTTCCCCAGATTGGGGATGTTTTCTACAATTTTTTCCTAAAAGAGGGTTTCTATCCCTTTCTCTCTCTGTTCTTCTGGTACCTGTGTAATATGAATGTAGCTACATTTGGATTGGTCACACAGTTCTTTTAATATTCTTTCATTGCTAGAGATTCTTTTTTCCTTTCTGTGCTTCAGCTTCTTTGTATTTCTGTTTCATTTACTCTCTACTCTTCCTCATCTAATCTGCTTTTAAATCCCTCCATTTTATGTTTCATTTCAGATACTGTGTTTTTCAAAGTTTCTATTTGTTTCTTTAAGTCCTCCCTCAGATCTTAAGTATTTTTCTGTATTCCAGTAAGCATATTTATGATTTTTATTTTCAAATCTTTATCAGTAAGATTGGTTATTTCAGTTTTAATTAGCCCTCTTTCTGGTGTTTGAGGGATTTTGGTTTGTTGCAGGTTCTGTTACCATTTCATATAACTCATGATTACTATTGAATAATTATTTTGTGTAGGCAGCTCCCTCCAGTGCCAGGAAACTCTACTCTCTAGGGCTTCCCAGCCCCTGGAGTGATGGCAGTGGTCTCAGGTACATGGTGCCAGTGACTGCCAGGAGGAAAGACATCTTTCCTGCTTCCCAGCCACAGTGCCTGCCTTCACCACCAGGGCCAGTGGACTGAGCATGCATGGAGGAGCCTTTGATTTACACCCTGTAGTTTCCATAGGAAGGCGACCTTTCTCTGGCCTGGCATGATGGCAGGGGCAGTAGGTTTGAAAACCAGTGCCGGCTCAGATGAAGTAGTGGCAGTTTGCATATAGCAGTGGCAGGCTTTGGTGGTGTGTTGCCAGCCAGGAGGATTTAGTGTGTGAAGCTCCTGAATGAATGTGCTGGGAAGATTTTTTCCACCTGTCCTTTCTCCTGAGCAGCAAGCTCTCTGTAACCCTTGCCCATTTAGAAGCCCTGTTGCTGTTTAGAAGTCTTTCAAGGTGTCCACTTTTCTTTTGTCCTGGAGTAACTGGTTATAGGTACCTGTTCTCCATAAGTGGCTGAAATCTCAATCTCTCTGAGTAATCCACCTATTTTTTTTTCCAACCCCTCTAATCTCCAGACCACCATGTAATGTGGATTCATGGTCCCAGAGCAGATCTCCAGGGGTGGGTATTTAGCTGTTCTGTGCCTCTACTCCCCTTCTCCTCCATTTCTCTTGCTCCTCTGGTGAGCCATGGTAAGGAGAAGGCTTGGGTCCCTCTGGATAGCAGCTTTGCTGCCTTACCCATTTCAATGAGGTTTTCTCTCTTTCCCAGATGTAGGCCATCTGTTGCAGTCTTCTTTCTGGTTGCTCTTTCAGGATTCATTGTTTGCTGTATTTTTGTGGCA
This sequence comes from Manis pentadactyla, assembly GCF_030020395.1. Lineage (NCBI taxonomy): Eukaryota > Metazoa > Chordata > Mammalia > Pholidota > Manidae > Manis > Manis pentadactyla. The sequence continues at coordinate 85,650,058 of NC_080019.1, forward strand.
TATGGCATTTTGGGAGGAGGTTTCTGCCTCACTTCTTATGCCATCTTATTTAATTCCAAAAAGCCTTAAGTCTTTTACCATTAAATATGATGTTAGCTATGGGTTTCTATAGATACCGCTGATCAGGTTGAGAAAATTCCCTTCTATTCCTAGTTTGTTGAATGTTTTTATCATGAATGTGCATTGAGTTTTGTTGAAATCTTTTCTTGCATCATTGGGATGATCATGTAGGGTTTTTTAGTCTATCGATAAGAGGTATTATATTAATTGACTTTCAGATGTTATCAAAAGTGGTAATTTTATTCAAATAAAATGAAACCCTTTGGGGAGAGCGTCAGAGGTTTTCTTATGGACTTCTCCCCATAGGCAAAATTTCCAGGCCACCTATTCTGTACTTTGGGCAAGGTAAGGGAACCTCTGGTCTTGCCTTACCCAGCTTGGAAACTCTGCACTATGTGTGAGCTTGGGTGAAGGTGCTTGGGTCCCAGTATTCTCAGCCATTTGCCCCTGGGGAACAGCTGCTTCATACTGGTAAGGTCTATGTGGGAAAAGGGAGCCACTCACATCATGGCCACACTCACCATGTTAGCCTCTCCCATTTAGAGTTGGTGGGGATGAGAAATGCTGGTGGCCTTTCCCTCCCCTCAGCTGTCAATCACAGTAACTCCTGATGGTGAGCTGAGGTTCCATATACTTATAACCACATTAGCCAGAGGGGAACTTTTATCATGGTGAGCTGAGATGGGGAAGAGGGAGGGAAACAATTGTGTTTCAAATGCCACAGATTCTGTTTTCATTTAATTTAAGTATGTTTACTTGAATAAATGTTTCTTCATTTGTTGTTTGACCTCAGAGGCTTTAATTTTTTTTTTATAGTTCATCCAGATTTGCTTGTGTTCTGGGCCATGCATGAGTTTATGTATTTCAAATTTTGGGGGAGAAATCCTAATAATCTGCTAATAGTAATCTCTGGGGAGAAGAAATGGAGTTTGAGTAGGAGGTAAACTCAATCTTCATTGTACTCTCTTGTGTAAAATGAATTTGTAGAATGATTAAATGAATTTTACATACGTTTTTTCATTTTATCAATTTTTATGCAAAAATGTTTTGAATATGTAATTATTTTCCCTCTGAGACCTGAGATTATTACACTACCCTAAACAATCTCTAATAAGCATATAACCTCAGTAGTTTATTCACCAAAAGACGGTTTGTGGGACTGATTTTTTATTTTTAGTTATAGGGGACCACAATACTCTCCTTATCCAAAAGGAAATCATACACACCTAACATGACAAGCAAGGCCCTTCACATTATGGCTACAGCATGCATTTTTAGCCACATTTTCCATCCAGCAGGATGTGTGATCTCTTATGTTCCAAAGCTCCTTTGTGACCTTGCAAGATCTTTTTCTGCCCCACTCCCTTAAATCTCATCAGACATCAACATTTGCCACTCTTTCCTCTGCTCCACGTTGTACTCACTGCCACCTGATAACTTTAGCTGTGAATTATTGATGGATGTGTCTGTTTTTCCCACTAAATTGAACTCCATAAGGTCTTGTTCACCTTTGGAGCCCCCCCAGAAACCAGCATATAGTAAGTAAGGAAGAATGTTAATACAAATGGACAAAACGCAGGACTTTTAGAGAATAATATGACCTGCCTTGTGTTTTTGACTGCCCTGAAAAGAATTTACTTCCTGTTATGTAAATGAGCTCAAAACAATGAAATTGTTAAAGAACATGTACAAAACAGAACCAAATCAAACTGTTGTTATATAGAACTGCAGGGGAAATGAACTAAAGATATGTAAAGAAAGTGTAGATAAGTGATGAAAGTCCGCAAGTAATGAAAAGGAATTGCAAATGTATATTGTTCATATTCTATGTTTAGAATGCAGTTGTCCTCATTTGTAAAATCATGAAATAATTGATCCATATCTGCTTCACTTGACTTCATAACCTGAGATTCTCATTACACTTAGACCCATTGCTAATAGTCTTTCAAATAAAGAACAATTACTCACTCAAAACTGTCACAGAATAAATCTATTAAGAAAGATCTGTCTTATCAATTTAGGTTTGCAGATCTGCATGTATGAGATTTGGTAATTTTTAAAAAATGAAAAAAAAAGAGATATTCTTGACCCAGAAATAAAGGTCTTTTCAGAAGGATTACAAAAGAGAGTAGTAGTTATTTTCAGAAACAACCCTTCTTCCTATGGATTCTAATTGATTAATAAATGCTTAAGAAATCCTTTTTAATAGAATTTGAGAAAAGAAACTGACATTACCACTTAGAGTTCATATAATCCAAAATTATCATGAAGGAAGTAAAAGAAGGAAATGTAGTTAGAGGATATAATTGAGCTAAATCCATAAAACTCCTATTGGAATATATAGACTGAAAGATGTAGATTTCCAGTTTGGTGAGACTATTCCCACTTTTTATCCATAGGATATTTTTACAATTTTTTATTATTCATTCATTCATATGAAGTATCTAATTGGAACTGGGCCCTGTTACAGGTTATGGGATTATAGAAGGAATAAAACAATTCTTAACCTTCATGGAACTGATGTCCCAGAACAGAGATATGCCTGGTATTATTCTTATAGTGATAAATAAAACAAGAATGAACAATATTGTCTGAGATGGCAAACCACATTTTAACCCAAATAATTACAACACATAAAAAATGACTACTCCTTTTGAAATTAGTGAAATGAATATTTCAATCTACACATATACTCATTTCCTTCCTGTTCCTTCTTCTCCCTTCCTGGTATTTGGTAAACAATCTTCCTCTTCAAGCATTGCCAAAACACATGTGAAGGAAACAAATAATATATTCTATTTATTGTACTTTTCTGACTTTTACCAAGGAGGATATTTAGATGACTTCATAAAATTAGTATGTTATCAGAAGATAAGCACTATGAGGAAATTTGCTTAAAAGGAGGAGATCATATTTACTTGAGCAGAAACTTAATTTTATGAAATAGTGGGAGAAGAGATTGAGACATCTAAGAGATGCTTAGTTATAGAGGGTGAGCATGAAAAATATAGACTTGGTGCTCTAAGCTTCAGGTTCTAAATTCGAAGTACATGAATATAGCTCAGGAGGTATGTGCGTCCCTTAAAATTGTATATGATTCTGTATGAACAAACATTTGTGGACTTACCTAGAAAAAGTGTATTTTCTGCATCTCCTCACAACAACACTGCCAAACAACAAAGTATAGAAACACTGCCATAAAGTCAATGATTAACCATGGACTTTCTTTAATAAGGAGTGTCTCCAGACTTGAATTGAAAATATTGGGACTCCTAGCATAAAGTTGTCTGCTTCTAATTAACACAATAAGCAAAATGTAACTGAAGTATAAAATTATTATAATTAACTGTGCTTGGAATATTGATTTAGTGAATTTGATTTGGGAAATTACTATTTTAATCCAAATTATTTTAAAGAAGAAAGCCCAGAGTTCTTTTCCTCTTGCTCACGTGATATCAGAAGAATAATCCCCAAACTGTGGCACCTAGAGTTTCCCACACCCTACCCAGCCCTTCCTCCATGACTTTATTCTCCTAACTGGTTGATTCAAGCCTGGAAAGTCAGTCCTGATTTAGGGATTGCATGATCATAGTGAAATGTCATTCTCAGGTCAGAAACACATAATGGCCAATAACAACCATGATTTTCCAGTCCAATGAGGATGATATTCATGATTGTATTTGCCACAAAATGAAGTTATTGCAACATAATTTGTAGATCACCAACACATCTTCTACCAATTTGAATTAAATTCTTCTTTTGGAAAGTCCAATGACTGTAAAAGATATGAAAATGCAACTTTTTAAAGGCTTGGGGAAGTTGATGATAGCAATAAAAAGCAATAAAGTCAATATTAGGCAAACATAGGAAATAAAATAGGTTTAGGATTCAAAAAGTCCATTTCTTTCAAACCAAAATCTCTATGCATATAAAATCTCATGTAATTCCAAAACTAATTTACTCCTCCAACTGGGTTTGTTTACTTTGGGATATTTTACAGTATTCTTCCTCATGTTTCCAATTGCAAAAAAAAGCTAATTATCTTTAAATTAAGACATATATGGCAGCTGATTTTGCAGTAAACTCATGAAAACAAATTTGTGTTTTCCCATGGCAATACCATAAGATATGGAGAAATCATAATATTGTGGTTAAATATAACCACATGTTCCTGTAAGATGTAAAACTTTGCCTTTCCTGACTATGCATCACTGTAAAAGCTTAATTATAATCTGTAAAACCTGGAACCTGGCTCAGTACATTATGTGTGCTCAATAAAGATTATTGGCTCATTTGAAATTTCCTGGACTGCTCTTGTTTCCACAGATGCTTGCTAAAACAAACTAACTGGTATGTTCACTCATTCCTCAGCCATCTGAGGTCCCTCTCAGGCAGTGTACAGTGAAAGAGCTCCTGGCCAGCAGACCATCTACGTAACTGAATACTAGATCCTTTGTCCCTAAGTCCTGGTACTGTCAGTATATCAGACAGGTGACCCATAAAAGTGGATCTTCCCTCTTAACAGTATTGCCCTATACAGCCCTTTTGTGTTCTGCCTAAATGGTACCTTTATGTCCAAAGCCATTAACGTTTATGTTCCAGTGGCAGTATTACTGGTCAGGGTCCAAGATGACTACACCCTAAGGCATATTCCTAATAAAATCTATTCCCTACTTGATCAATTCAGTCATTTCCCTCCTTAGCCTCTTAGATTTACAGAAAATATGTTTGCTGTGTGCATGTGTGTGTAAATATCTATCATTATTTATCTATATATATAGATAACATTAAAAGAACATGTGAATATGGAGCAGCATACCCACTCATTCAATTCTGCATATTTCTCACCACCCATAGAAAATCATTTTGCTTCTAACATACCTATTATTTTATTTTATATTTAGAAAAGAAGATCTGGGGAGGGGACAAGTGGGAGTTTTTATTTAATGGGTACAAAGTTCCATTTTGCAAGATGAAAAGAGTTCTGTGGATGAATGATGGTGATGGTAGCACAAAAATGTGAATGTACTAATGCCACTGAAGTAGAACTTTTTAAAGAGGCACTTAAAAATGGCTAATATGGTAAATTTTATGTTAGGTGTATTTTTTCACAATTTTTAAAAAAGATCTATTTGCCAATGTACCCTGGTAAAATATTTCTTCTATTACAGAAAATGTGTTTCAAATTTAAGTAACCATTTCATACTTACTGTTTTTCCATCTATGTCTTTTTACCTCTATGATTTTCTTTTCTTGTAGTGTCTTTGTCTGGTTTTGATATTAGAGTGATGCTGGCCTCATGGAATGAGTTTGGAAGTATTCCTTCCTCTTCTACTCTTTGGAATACTTTAAGAAGGATTGGTACTAGCTCTTCTTTAAATGTTTGGTAGAATTCAGCTATGAAGCCATTTGGACCTGGTTTTTTGTTTGTTGGGAGTTTTTTGATGACCAGTTCAATTTGGTTACTGGTAATTGGTCAGAATTTCTGTTTCTGGTCAGTCTTGGAAGGTTGTACATTTCTAGAAATTTTTCCATTTCTTCTGTTGTCCAATTTGTTGGCATATAATTTTTTATAGAATTCTCTTATAATTCTTTGAATTTCTGTGGTGTTTGTTGTAACTTCTTCTTTTTTGTTTCTGATTTTATTTGTGTCCTCTCTCTTTTTTTCTTGGTATGTCTGGCTAAAGGTTTGTCTATTTTGTTTATCTTCTTGAAGAACCAGCTCTTGGTTTCATTAATTTTTTTCTATTGTTTTCTTAATCTCTATTTTATTTATTTCTTCCCTGATCTTTATTATATCCCTCCATCTACTAACTTTGGATTTCATTTGTTCTTCTTTTCCTAGTTTTTTTAGTTGTGAGTTTAGACTGTTTATATGGGATTGCTCTTGTTTCTTAGTACATAGCCTGTGTTATAGTCTATGTACTTCCTTCTTAGACCACTTTTGCGGTGTCCCACATAGTTGAACTGTTTCATTTTTGTTTTTATTTGTTTCCATATATTGCTTGATTTCCTCTTTGATTTGTACATTGAACAATCTGTTATTTAGAAGCTTGTTGTTTGACCTCCATATATTTATGTTTTTTGGTTTTCTTCATGTAGTAATTGATTTCCAGTTTCATACCACAGTGATCTGAAAAGATGCTTGATGCAATCTCAGTCTTTTTGAATTTATTAAGGCCCTTTTTGTGTCCTAATATGTAATCTATTTTGTATTATGATTTACGATCTTTGTATTGCTTAATTAAAAAAACATGCTGACACCTTTTAAAGTAAAGCTACACCCTTTATTCTTCTTACAGTGTGTTTTGGCTGTCTTTGACCTTTTTCACTTCCATAAATAAATTTTTTACAATACTAAGTAATCTATACATGAACATATCTATTTGTTTATTTAGATTTAGTTTCTTTCAATAATTTTTAAAAAGTTGATGAATTTGTCCATAAAATTTCTATTTTTGTTTTACTTATTTCTATCTTCTATAGATTTTTCAATTTTAAGTTCTGTTACTTAAAATTAAACACTTGGTGTTCAGAAACATAGTTGGCATTTGCATATTGATACTTTCTAAAGTAACCTCTCTAAATTTTCTCATAATTCAAATGATTTTATTACAAAATTATATTCATTTTCTTTGTGGGCAATCATATTATCTATTTAAAAAGTTAGGTTAGGTTGTTTTTTTCTTTCTTCCTAAATAATATGCCTTTTTGTTTATCTTATTTTACTGGCTTGGACACCAAGGTATTGTTAAATATAAACGATAAAGTGGGCATCCTTGTTCCTTACTTTAAAGTGAATATTTTAATAGTTTACCATCAAATTTGAGGTTGCTATTAAATTGTGAATAGGTATCTCAAATAAGATTTCTAAATCATTTTTTATTCCTCATTTCCTACACATTTTTAACATGAATTGATTTTAAATGCTGTTCAATTCTTTTCTGCATTAAGGTTGTCAACTGGATGATCATGTTTTTCTTCCTTGATCAATTAATAGAGTAATATCAAGCTAGTTTTTTATTACTGGAATATATCCAACTTGCTCCAAAGTTAATCTTGAAAGGAGATTCCCTCCTTTTTTTCCTTTCCCATTGCTGAGATACAATATCAACCCAGAACTACGCTAAAATAAACTCTTTGCTTGAGCTATTTTAGATCTCACAGTTTTTGAATTTGAGTCACCTACCTGAGTGAGAGCTGACTTTGAGAGCTAACTCGTGCATCCATTTTCTAGGACATGATGTTTTATTCTTTGATTCATAACCATGACCAATATAGACATGTTGTCTATGTTTGCATGATCACCCCATTGCCCATCCAACCCAGTAACTTATGAGGGATTCTCTGATTCAACTCCCACAATCCATGAGTCTGACCTTTTCTCCTGTCTTACATGGCTCTTAACACAGATGTTCCATGTCTTTAAGTAATAGCAAATTCTCTAGTCAGCCACTAGTTTTAGTACCTGCTTACTTCTGAATTTGTGCTTTAGTTTCATTTTGGCTTCTAAAGAGTCTCTTTTGTTATTGTAAACTTAGCTAAGTATCTGAAAAATTTTAATATTAATGCATAATACTTAAATTATTATATAGCAAAAGGGTTTTCCTGCCTAACTGGTGTACCATATTGAGGGAAATGAAAATTGCTTTTTTTAAATATGGTCACATGATACTCAGTTGTTTATAACATCATCTATGTTGCCATGTACTTTTGTTTTCAGTACTTGTAAGTAGTGTTATAAGAGTCATTTCACAGAATAGAAGTATGTAAGTAAAGAGTTTTGGAATTATAGGGACAAGGATTATACATCTTTTTTGAAGTGTAGTATATATATGTTTTGAAAGTGTGTATATACATTTTCCTCCTTAAAGGTTGTAGTACTTTGTGTACTCACCAAGTGTATGAAATAAGATACTCCTGTCATCAAACTTTCAACTTTTGCCTGTCATATAGGGATTAAAAAATGACATATCAGTTTTGGTTTAATTTGTAATTCTCAATTTGTAACTCAAAGTGAAGGCAAAATATATTTATATATATTTAAGGAACATTTATGGCTCTTTTCCTGTAGATTTTATTTTCATATGTGTGTTTGTACCCTGCTTGTTTTCTGTTGGACTGTTGGCCATTTTCAAATTGATTTTTATTAAAGCTCATTGTGATTGAATTGGCAATATTCTTTTTCAGTTTTTGGTCTTTTGACTTGGCTTTTTTTTGTCATGGGGCATTATTTTAATAAAGTAAAAATTTTGCATTTGGGTTGTATTTCAATATTGAGAAAGCCTTCCAACGTGGGGTATTGTGAATTTGTCACTTTTATAATTACTTATGTTTTTTTAAATCAAGTTGATTGTTACTTTTGTTTAATAGAACAAAACTTATAAATAAACAGATTCAGGATATCTGGCTAGTTCCCTCATTTCCTGTGTATCTGCTTTTCCTGACTACTATGTGTACTTTTAGAGTCCCAAATAAGATGCTCTTATATGCAACTGCACTTCATTCCTCTGATATTTAAACATACCACAGCATTCCTGGAACAACTGGTTAGTTCTTCTTCCAATGGTGTGATGGTTTATCTGATTTAGAAGGAAAGAATGACCACAATTTCTTCAGGACTCAAAGTATTATTAATAAATATTCTATGAACTGAAAAAGAATCTGGCACAAAAAGTATCATGTAATAGGAGAGTGTTTCCCCTCTCATTTAATATAATAAGGAGAGGCAATTAGCCAGTTAATCAAAAAATGTAAAGGCAGTAATCACTTAAAAAGGTATGTCATACAAATTTTTAAACCTAAAATGTATATGAATGTACAGTCATTGAACAACATTTTGATTTGTCACCAAAAACTTTCATTTGAACATTGCTTGGTTGATTAAAATTCAGTTACCTAATTATAGATATTACACTCATGAAGAGGTATCAACGTTTCCCTGTTTGGTCTTCTTGAAAGTGTGTGTCTGTGTGTGTGGGTTTTAAGTGCTCTGGGTACCAAACTCTTTTAGAATTTTCAGCTTCATTCCAATCATTTATTGTTCCTCATTCAAAAGCATTTATACTATGTACATGTTAGAGAATAGCTCACTAGCTATGATCATGCAAGTGTATGTGACAAGCAAAGTGACTAGAGTTTCCCTCATAGAATGTACTGAATATGACCTGTGCCAATTCCAAGCACAGACTCTTACAAAAGCCTTCATGTTTCCCCCCTTTTATGGGTGACTGGAATAGGGTGAACTTGGAAGCCATATTTTTAAGTTATCAGAACTTGTACAGCCTGGATTTCTGAGTGACAGGTAAAGTGGAGCTGCTTTGCCAGACTTCCCAAACTACTCATTCCTGTTAGTTGGAAGAAATAAGCTTTCAGTGTATTTGAGTAATACATTTTGGGCTCTAATTTTTATATCAGTAAGTAGATCTCTCCCAAGTCGTATTAAAGAGAAGGTTCATAGACTGAGAAGATATCACAGTAGAACTATAAATAAGTTATAATAATAAAATTTCCTTGATGGTACCTATTTGATCTCAAATACTTATTTTAACATATCTATACATGACTTTGTATATGAATCATCACATACTCTTATCATGGTTATTGCTGAAATCCTGGTATTATCTACTGCTTGGATTCATTTGGCTTGATTCATTATTTTTTTATTGAATTATAGTTGATATACAATCTTATATTGGTTTCAAGTATAGAACATAGTAGTTCAACAGTTACCCACATTATTAAATCCTCGCCCCAACTAATGTAGTTAATATCTGTCAACAGAAGATGTTACAGAAGCATTGTTTATATTCTCCATGCTGTACTACTATCGCTGTACTACTTTCCCTCTGACCAACTTATATTATGATTGAGAATTTTTGTGCTCCTTTATCTCCTTCAGCCACCCCAGCCACCTGCCCCATCCCCTCCTCCATGGTAGCCAATGGTCACTTCTCAGTGTCTATGAGTTTACTGCTATTTTATTCATTTTGTTTTGTTTTGAAATTCCATAAATAAGTGAAGTCAGATGGTATTTTTCTTTCTCTGCCATTCTTCCTCACTTAGCATAATGCCCTCTCAGTTCATCAATATTGCTGCAAATGGCAGGATTTCTTTCATTTTTATGGCTGAGTAATATTCCAGTGTGTATATGTACCACATCTTCTTTATCCATTCATTTATTGATGAGCATTTTAGTTGCTTCCATATCTTAGCTATTGCAAATAATGTGGCAGTAAACATAGGGGTGCCTGTATCTTTTTGAATCACAGATTTTGTTTTCTTCAGGTAACTTCCTAGAAATGGAATTAATGGGTCATATGGTATTTCTATTTTCAAGTTTTTGAGGACCTCCGTACTGCTTTCCACAGTAGCTGCACCAACTGACATTTGTACCAACAGTATAGGAGGGTTTCCATTTCTTCACATCCTCACCAACACTTGTTATTTCTTGTCTTTTGGATAGTGGCCAGTGTAACTGGTTTGAGGTGATATCTCATTGTGGTATTGGTTTGCATTTCCCTGATGATTAGTGATGTAGAGCATTTTTTTCATGAGCCTGTTAGCCATCTGTATTTCTTCTTTGGAAAAATGTGTATTCAGGTCCTCCATCCATTTTTTGTTTTTTGGTGTTGAGTCATATGAGTTCTTTATATATTTTGTATGTTAACACCTTATTGGATAAATCTTTTACAAATATATTGCCCCATACTCTAGGTTGGCTTTTGTTCTGTTGATGTTTGTTCTTTTGATTTGATGTAGTTTCCACTTGTTCATTTTTTATTTTGTTTCTCCTACCTGGGGAGATGTGTCCAGAAAAAAAATGTTCATTGGCTTGGTTCACTATTAATCATATAACAAAGGGATAGAATCTAGTTATTTTCTTTTTCTCCATTAGGACTTACTTTCCAAAGACAACTCATTGTCAAAATATATATAGGATTGCTCCAAAACATTGAGTGTAAATTTCTGTACATATGCTATGCTTAATAACAGAAATTCTAAGTTAATTCAGCATAGCCATTGTCTCAGAGGAGAGTAATGTCCAAATGAGCAAGAGATACAGAGTACTAGAGTAACTAAACAGCCATATAAAGTTTTTAAAATACCAAACACAAATATTTTCTTCATATATTCAGCTAAAAAAAATTCCAAAAGTTTGTATTCTGTATACTACTTTACTAAAATAAATGCCTTTTAGTTAGTTATTTCTACTATATTATATACATTAAAATTGTTTGGAGATTTAGTCTCGTAAATATTAATAGTGATTATTGTAAAGGGATTACAAATAATGTTTAATGGTTTGTTTATTTCTATTCTCTATTTTTGTTCTTTAACAAATTTATATCATGTGTATAAAGAAAATTCTAATGGAAAATATGTGGGCAAAAAAGGGAGTTCTGCTCATTGTCTATGAGTTCATTCTAAAATATGTTAAAAAGAGAGGTCAAGGAAAATGTCAAGTGGCAAGCTGTGTTTATTTTGCAATAGAGAGACTGGGTAAATGGAGATAAGAGGAAAACTAATGGAACAACCACACCTAAGAACTCGTCAAATATTTGAACAGGAACTATAATCCGTGAGAAGTTATTACATTCATGAATACATACTAAGATTTTAATACTAGGTTAACTTAAAAGACTCTTTATTCTTTTGAAGCTGAGTTTCTTTTGACAAGTCAAATGGATATTTTATATATTACTCTGGCCCAGGAGAGGGCAGACCACCACACATAAAGAAATTTAACTTGACCTTTTAAAGAAATAATGCCTATGGCATGACAAGTCCTTAGAAAAGGAAATGGCAACCCATCCTCAAAATATGTGTTGTTCTTTGCTCTCAGTGTTTCCATTCCCATTTGTAGCTATCTCTTTTCTGAATAAATTATTACTGTAATAACTTTGGTGCCATGATTATTCCTACTAAAAGCATTGTACTTATTCTTAGATTATATCTTTTCCACTTAGCTAGTAGATTGTTTTAAAATGGAAGTCTGAAAAAAAATAATGAAAATAAGTAAATAAAAATAAAATGAACATTTGCTGCTTCTTATAAGGGAAATAAACAAAATTCTACAGAAATGAACTGGCCCTCCACTTTAAAGTAGGCAGAGAAATGTATGCCAAAGTAGTTTAATTAAGGAGAGAGCATGATAGTCCATTGAAATTAAACTCCTTGTAGAGAAAAGTTAAGCCAATTTACAAACTATTAATAATTTGATATTACTAAATATGTTTTCAACATTTGAGACAATTTCTTTCAAAATATTTAACAAGTAAATATCACCACGTTAAATTTTTTTAAACTACCAAATGACTTTATTAAATGTACCACAGAAGAGAATTTGAATATATGGTAAACTGGCTATATATCTATATCCCATTATATTTTAGGTGCTTCACTAAGATTTACTGAGAATTCCTTGTAATCTATTGTGCCCTTTTGCCATCTGGTTTAAACTCTGTTTGAGGCCAAACCCTGAAGTACAAAATGTCAGGTTGATATTTAAGGTAAGTTTGGGGTTTTAAAAGTCATTCAAAACTTACTGGCCTTTGAGCTGATATTAAAATGATCTGCCATTATTATGCTAACGTTTAGCAATTACAAACATAGTATGTAACATAAAACTAAACCCTGAAATTTATTGGGAATCCCAGGAAGACTGACTTCTAGGATATTTGTTTTTCTGAGGTTTTATTTTTATTATTTACTCTTCTACCAGAAGATACTTAACTAGTAACTGAACAAATTACTCCAAAGACTTTAGATTGTAGTGTAATCATTTACAAAACAAACAAACAAAAATGTATAAGAGTAAGTTAATATTCTCATAAACCCTAAAGAGATTAAAAATGTGTTGACATATTTGGTCAGGTCAACATAAACCTTAAGTCAGTAATTATATTGGCCAAAACTATTGTTCTCTGAAGATTGTATAAAAATTGCTTTCACTTATACTCCAGAATTATTACTTTATTTCTATTATGTTGTATTAGACTATTTTTTTTAAAAAGCTCATGTCCGTATGATTTCACTCTTGAAAAACAAACTGAGATTGGAATTTTTTAAATAAACAGGATTAGCTTTGAACTTCAAATAGGAAAAATACACCTCACTTCAGTGATTCTCCACCTCTCGGTGTGGTTCAGAAGTCACAAGAAAAGTAGGCTAACTCAGGACCCTTGATTTATGACCCATTTGAGTGGGTTTTAGTGACTTATTTAAAGCATAAAGCAAATCCTTTCATTATCTTTTTATATAGTTTAAGTTTAGCAATAAAAAGAATGACATGGTATACCACAAGGCTCTCTGAACATGCTCTCATTAGTGGAAAACAAACAGAGCTAAATATCTAGTTACCAAAGATTCACGGCTCATGAATTTAACCAGCATAAAATGTTTGCCTTGTTGTGTTTATTCATATATTTAGGAGTTACATGGCTTTCCTCCTGCTGGAACTCTGTTGAATTTAAACTATGTCACTTATTCTAGATTTTTAATCATCTTGCATTATTAGCGAACCATTATAATATTTTAAATCTTGAAGGACTCTTAAAGTTCCCCTCCTTCATTTTGTAGGTAGGAAACTGATATTCTGGAAAAACACATAATTTTATTCTGTGAAATCAAGAATTTTTCTTATTAACATCAAATACACTAGCTCATAGTCATTTGTTTAGTAATGAAAAATTCAAGAAAACTCAACATGAGCACTATCACAGGGGTGAATGTTCAGGCCAGAGGAAGGCAGACATGGTCAGACACTCCATTAGCCACCTGGTACCCACAGCTCCCACCCACAACCAGCCACACTTCCTGAGCCTGAGATATATCTTGTTTGCTGATGAAAGAGGGCTTATGGGTCTCACAACAGAACAAGTTGTGGAGAAGGTCTATGCTCAGCTACCTGTATCGGAAGTTCCAACCAAGCATTATCCAAGAAAAATATGACTCACATTAAAATACATAAAAAACAGGTGAAAATGTTTTAAAGTATATTTTATTTAGCTCAATACATCCAAAATACAGTCATTCAACATGCAAAAAAAAAATTATTAATGAAATATTCTACATTATTTTTTCCATATTGTCTTCTAAATCCAGTGTGTATTTTATACTCATAGCTCATCTCAGTTCAGACTAGTGGCTCTTGTATTGGGCAATATGACTCCATCCCACTTTCAGTAAACTGTACAGGCAGGCTCTCAGTAAAAGGAAACAAATAAATATGAAATCCAAGAATAGTATAACATGATAAATACAAATAAGCTGATGATCAATTTTTATATCACTAGAGTACACTAGTTAAGTGTGCCTGGGTTCGAAAGCCACACTGCTTAGGTTCAAATCCTTCTTGCTCTGCTGTGAGTAAAATTGAAACATTTACAGAATATCTCGCCTGGCTTTAGTATATCTGCATATTAATAGGCGTTTAGAGGTGGAAAGAAGTATGGCTTTAGTGCATTTGCATCTTTCCTCAGGGGTGGAGAAGTTCATCTCTGTATCAAAGGGTGATTACCTGGGCAACAGAGGGCTTATCTGTACCTGAGAAGTGAGGGGAAGGGTCGGTGTGGTTGCTGCTGGAGCAGAGAAGAAAGACGGCTGGAACTACAGTTTGTGAGCAATAAACGGGTTTTAAACTTTATTTCTTCCTTTGACTGATTTTGGTTCTTAGGGGTATTTTGCCCTGGGATTTCCTTTTCCCAGACTTACATCTGCGCTCATCAATTACATGTCCTTGGGGACATTAGCTAATCTCCTTGTGCTTCAGTTTCCTTATCTACAAAATAGCACAAATAGGGTTTTACCTACCTCATAGGGTTGTTAAAGAGGATGTGTTTAAAGCACATAGAAGCGTGCAGGGAGATGTAGATGTCTACAAGTGTTGGCAGTTACTATCATTATTATTATTATTACCTCTCTAGAACAGTGACTTTCAAAGTGTGTTCCATGTTCCATCAGCATCAGCATTACCTGCAAACTCGTTACAAATGCAGAGCTACTGACTGAGAATTTTCCTTTTAACAATATTCCCATATGATTTATATGCACATTAAAATATGGGAAATGATGTCTTAAAGATTAAGAAGAGAAATTAAAAAATGACAAATATGGCATCTGGGAATTACAATTTATGCTACAATTTTCAAGGAGGAAAACTGGTGTGTTAGTTCAGGTTCTCCAGAAAAATAGAACCAATAAATACAACATACATATGTGTGTGTGTATATGTGCATATATAATATATGTATGAAGAATTTATTAACAAAATATTTATTCAGAAATTTTATTTATATATGGATTTATTTTTATTAAAATGTATTGGCTCATGTGATTATGGAGGCTGAGTAGTTTCACAATCTTCCCTCTGCAAGTTGAAAACCCAGGAAAGCTGATGGTGTAGTTCAAGAGTCTGAAAACTGAAGAGCCAGTGGTGTAGATTCCAGTCTGGGTCTGCAGGACTGAGAACCAGGAGTGCTTAGGGCAAAAGATTGATGTTCCAACTTAACAGTTAGGTGGAGAGAGAGAGACAAACAGATACATACTCAGAAAGACAGAGAGCACATCCTCCCTTCTTGCACCTTTTGTACTTTTCTGGTCCCCCCACACTGGGGTGGTCAATCCGATGTACTCAGTCTACCAATTCAAATGCTAATGTCTTACTGAAACTCGTTCACAGACGCATCCAGAAACAATGTTCAGTCAAATATCTGGGCATCCTGTGATGCCCAGGGGACACGTAAATTAACTGTCACACAGGGAAAAATAGCTTAGGCAAGTGAGGAGCTGTAAAAATATCAGAATACAGAAAGGAAATTTGACATAGAGACAAAGTAAAACCCAAAGAACTCTTAACTCTGACTATCAACTTCAATTTTGGTGATGCATCACCATAAGAAAGACCAATTCATTGTGACAGGAGAAATAAAAGAAGTCAAGGGCAGAAGAAACAGACGCCTTGTGTCAGGCTCTTTCTCGGTCTCCCTCTCGCAGCCTTCTTTGGTTAAGAGTGTAAAGAAGTGCAAAGGGCAGCAAAAGTCAGGAAAAAGAACTAATAAAACCTAGCTAAACCCTAGAGCAAGAGCCACCCAGTTTTCGTAGAAACTGCCTGAAGCTAACACGCCTGCCCTAAGTTAGATAACCAGAGGTGGGCAGTAGCCTCGGGACATAACCCATGATAAGTCACGAAGACATGCTTGTGTGAGCTAGAGATTACGGGATGCGGTTAGGTAACCGGGGCGTTCTCATTTCAACTCCATTGGTTAAAATATAGAATATATAGAATGTGTTTTAAAATTATTGGTTGTAGAAATGCGTGGGCTTCGGTGCAACGGCTGTGAAAACCCTATATAATCCCTACCTAAAGTTGCCTAGGGGTCGGCAGCTCGGACTCGGCCTGCGTGTCAGGGGAGGTGCTGTCGGCCCCAGCTAGCTGGCTGAATAAAGACTTTGCTTGGATTTACATCTCCGTGTCCGTGTGGTTTGCTCTCTGGGGAAACCCCGGAGTCCTGGACCCTAACATTTTGGGGGCTTGTCCGGGATCTGAGCAGCTTCCCTGGGAACAAAGGATGGCTTGAAGCAAAGTCTAATTGTCCGGACAGGGCAGTGTAATTTGAGGGTCGCCTCCTCGTGTCTGCATAAACCCATTATAAAGTGGGAGTCGCCACCCCGTGCATGGTCTCGGGTTAGTGACCCCGAGTGAGGAAGTCCAGGTTGGTAGTCCCGGCCCCCAGGTTAGCGGCCCTGGGTGAAGTCCAGGTAACCAATCCTGGCCCTGGGGTCCGAGTGACTCGGCCTTGGGAAGGCAAGTCCGATCGGCAGGAACCTGGTGCCCAAGGAGGAAAAGATTGAGCTCGTCACCCTGTGGCAGTCTGAGTGGATGCCTTTCGGGAGAATCACGAGAGTTTTTGAGGATCCTGAAAGTGGTGAGTGTGGTGCGCACCAGAGTGAGAGAAGGACCGGTCTGAGCGAGTGCGATCAGATGTGGTGTGTGTGTTTAGTGTTATTGTTGCTTGTTTTATTGTGTTTTGGTTTATATTTCTTTCTGCACTTATCATTTTAAGTTTCCCCTATTCTGAGGTTCTCCTGTTCTTTCCGTTCCTCCTTTCTGCCACTAAATCATTCCCGCGGGCACGGGTCAGGCAATTAAGAGCCATTAGGGCACCTGCCGCTAGAAGACTCCCATGACAGGATAAGGGGGTTACAGCCGCGAATCCTAGATAAATTCGCGTCCCCCGCAGAAGAAAAAAACTGTGCAACGACAGGCACCCGTTCACAAGCACATACACCAGTCATCTTATTTTAAGTGGCATCTCTATCCTTCGCCTTTGTCTTCCTCACTATGGGCCAAACTCAGGCTACTCCTAAAGGTCTGATCCTTTCTCATTTTCCGAAGGTCAAGGAACAGGCCTTAAATATGGGTCTTAGCATCAAGAAAGGTAAGTTCGACACCCTTTGCTCTGCCGAGTGGCCTTCCTTTGAAGTAGGCTGGCTGATGCAGGGGTCTCTTTCCTTGGACCTTATCAGCAAAGTCAAAGCCATTATCTCCCGGCCAGACCCTGAGGGCCACCCTGACCAACTTCCCTATATTCTTGTCTGGGAAAATTTGGCCAAGAATCCCCCTTCCTGGCTGAGGCCCTTTTTGGTGGGGAAACCTCACACTGACCCACTAAAGACTTCTGTCCTAGTTGCCCGGGAAGATTTAAAGCCCTCTGATCGCAGGGCCAGAACCCCGAGTGCACCGCCCGTTCTCCCGGACAGTTATCCCCTATACCCCCCTCTGCCAATTGAGCGGCCACCCCCGTATGCAGCTCCAAGGGAGGAATGGGGTGAAGCCGTCGGGGGGGTAGAAAACGAGGTTGGGGAGCCCAGCAGGGACCAGGCGGCCGCAGCTTCTCCAGATTCTTCGGCAAGAGAAGACAGGAGGCCAGGGATAGCGGGAGGAATGCAGTTAAGGCCTCGGGGGGCCAGGGAACAAGAAGGGGAGGCTCCCTCCTCCACCTCAGAAGGAGCAGTGCCGGTCCTGCCTGTGCGTGCCATCGGTGCAGGCAGTCTGTACGGAGCTCAACAATATCAGTACTGGCCTTTTTCATCTAGTGACCTCTATAATTGGAGGACTCAGAACCCTCCCTTCTCGGAGGACCCCAAGTGTCTTATAGGTCTGGTGGAGTCCATTATGTTTACCCATTGTCCCACATGGGAAGACTGCCAGCAATTGCTCCGCACCCTCTTCACAACGGAAGAGTGAGAGCATATCCTCAATGAGGCCAGGAAAAATGTCCTCAGAAAAAATGGAAGACCCACTACCCTCCAGCCCATCATCAATGAGGCGTTCCCACTTGCGCGCCCGAATTGGGACTTCGGGACTGCAGAAGGTAGGGAGGGTCTCCGGGTCTACCACCAGACTCTGATGATTGGTTTTCAGGCTGCCGCCAGGCGGCCCACTAACCTGACTAAGGTAAAAACTATTGTTCAGGGGGAAATGGAAAGCCTGGCCGTGTATCTGGAAAGGCTGTTTGATGCTTACAGGCAATATACCCCCATAAACACAGAAGCAGAGGAACATAGATCAGCTGTAGTCCTCTCATTCATCAACCAGGCAGCCCCTGATATCCAGAGGAAACTCCACAAGCGGGATGATCTGGGGGAAATATCTATTAGAGAAATGCTGCAGCAAGCGGAGAAGGTCTTCAATGCTACGGAAACTCCAGAAGACAGAGAGGAAAGGCTGAGGAAAGAGAAATGGGTAATGCAGGAGAAAAATAGGAAAGAAGACAGAGAATTTCAGAGGAGGGAGAATAAGAAGCAGAGGGAGGAGATGGCCAGGATATTCCTGGCCGGGGTGAAGGAGAGCCCTAGATCACCTCGAAGAACAGGGCCCCACCAATCCTGACTAGGACGAGATCAATGCGCCCTGTGTAAGAGATATGGGCATTGGAAGAGGGAGTGCCCCAAAAGGAGGGAACAAGGCAGAGGGAACCCCGTTAAGACCCTACACATAGGAGAGGAGAATTGATGGGGATGGGGCTCGGCACCCCTCCCCGAGTCCTGGGTAACCCTGTGCGTGGAGGGGACTCCCATTGGGTTCATGGTAGATACTGGGGCACAGTATTCAGTTCTCAACCAAGCCCACGGTCCCCTAAACCCAGGACGCACAAGTATAGTCCAAGGAGCGACAGGGTCCAAGAGATGTGCCTGGACTACTAACAGAAAAGTGGACCTAGGAAGGCATCAGGTCACTCACTCATTTCTGGTTGTACCCGAGAGCCCTGCACCATTGCTGGGCAGAGACTTACTAACCAAGGTCGGGGCGCGCATCCATTTTGAACCCGAGGGGATAAAGATCATGGACAAAGAAGGGCAGCCCTTACAACCGGTACATGTGTTGACTCTATCCCTGGCCGATGAACATCGCCTGTTTCAGGTGGATCAAGAAGAGGGGGCCAGGGAGAACAGGGAGAAATTGACTTTTGGTTGCAGAGGTTCCCTTCCGCATGGGCCGAAACCGGAGGAATCGGTCTCGCCAAACATCTGCCTCCGGTTGTTGTTCAACTCAAAGCCGCGGCCCTACCCGTCCGGGTCCGGCAGTATCCAATACCAGAAGAGGCTAGGAAAGGGATAGCACCCCATATCCACAGACTGTTGGAGACAGGAATCCTTAAACCCTGCCGATCCACATGGAATACACCCCTGCTTCCAGTAAGGAAGCCTGGCAGTGGAGATTACAAACCGGTGCAGGACTTGCAAAAGGTCAGTGAGAGAATAGAAGACATCCACCCTACAGTGCCCAACCCTTACACCCTACTCAGCCACCTGCCACCCTCACATGTGTGGTATACTACTCTGGACCTGAAAGATGCCTTCTTCAGTATCCCACTCTCTGAAGTTAGTCAGCCTTTGTTTGCCTTTGAGTGGCAGGAGCCAGGGGGAGGAAGAAATGGGCAACTTACCTGGACTAGACTGCCACAGGTCTTCAAGAACTCTCCCACCTTATTCAATGAAGCCCTAAGCCAGGACCTGGAGCCCTTTCGCAGGAGCCACCCTCGCGTGACACTGCTGCAGTATGTGGATGACCTGTTGCTGGCCACAGAAACCCATGAGGAGTGTGAAGAAGCCACAGGGAACTTGCTGGCTGAACTAGGTGCACTGGGATATCGAGCCAGCGCCAAGAAAGCCCACATCTGTCAGAGGTCAGTGGTCTACCTGGGGTATGAAATATCTAATGGAGACAGGTGGCTAATGCAGGCCATGAAACAAACTATCCTGACTATCCCCATCCCTTCCTCACCCTGGGGAGTGAGGGAATTTCTTGGCTCAGCCGGGTTCTGCAGGCTCTGGATTCCAGGATACGCAGAAATAGCCCTACCACTATATATGAGGCGACCAAAGAAGGGCTGGGCTGGCAATGGCATCAGGAACAACAAGAGGCTTTTGACAGACTGAAAGAAGCTCTCCTCCGGGCCCCTGCCCTATCTCTGCCAGACCCAGAAAAACCCTTCATCCTCTTTGTAGATGAAAAGAAGGGAGTGGCTAAAGGAGTCCTGGCTCAGCAGCTGGGCCCATGGAAGAGACCTGTGGCCTATTTGTCCAAGCGGCTGGACCCAGTGGCCTCTGGGTGGCCACCTTGTCTGCGTATCCTAGCAGCCATCGCTCTACTAGTAAAAGAGGCAAACAAGCTGACTTTTGGCCAGAACCTGAGGGTAACAACCCCACATACTGTAGAGGGGATCCTCAGGCATCCTCCAGGAAAATGGATGACGAATACAAGACTCACCCACTACCAAGGGCTCCTACTAGATTCTCCACGAATTGTCTTCTCTGACTCAGTGACCCTAAATCCTGCCACCCTTCTGCCGGACCCAGATCTGTCGACCCCCATCCATGACTGTAGAGACATCCTTTCCGAAATTATACAGGTGCGAGCAGACCTGAAAGACACACCGTTACTGAACTGTGAGCTAAATTGGTACACAGATGGGAGCAGCTTTGTGCAGGAAGGGGTCAGGAGAGCAGGGGCAGTGGTAGTGACCCACGAAGGGGAAGTTGTCTGGAGCGCAGCTCTGCCCCCTGACACCTCAGCACAGAAGGCGGAACTTATTGCTCTCGCTGAGGCCCTGGAAAGAGCCGAAGGCAAGTGGGCCAACATCTACACAGATAGCAGGTATGCTTTTGGCACTGTCCACGTCCATGGTACCATCTACCGAGAAAGAGGATTCCGTTCCGCGGAAGGAAAGTAACTGAGGGATCTACAAGAAGTCCAAAGACTACTAGCCGCTATTGAAAAACCAAAGGCGGTAGCAGTTATACATGTACCGGACCACCAACTAAAGAAGACACCTGAGGCCATCGGCAACAACCATGCTGATGCGGAAGCTAGGAGGGCGGCCCTCTCGGACTCCCTTGTACTTGCAGCCCTCGAGGTACCCATACCTGAACTGCCGGCCCTGCCACCCAAACCTGAGTATTCCCCTCAGGACCTCGAGTGGATTAGGAAACAAGTCTTGGGGAAAGTGTTTGGGGAAGGAAATTGGGGTAGGGACCAAGAAGGTAGATTGATTCTGCCAGAAGCATTAGGACAGTATATGCTTGCTAATCTGCATAAGTCCACCATCTAGGCTGGAAAAAGCTGCTCAGCCTTTTCCAGTCTGCACAGCTGGTGTTTCCCCACCAGAATGAGGCAGCTCGTCAGATCATGAAAGAATGTAGTAGCTGTGCAATGCTAAGACCAGCCCCAAGAGAGCTGCACCCGGCAGGTACTCGGGAAAGGGGGAGGGCTCCAGGGAGGAATTGGGAAATAGACTTCACCAAAGTAAAACCAGGGAAGTATGGATATAAGTATTTGCTGGTTATGGTGGCTACCTTCTCGGGGTGGGTGGAGGCTTTCCCAACCAAGCATGAGACCAGCGAGGTGGTAGCAAAAAAAATAATTGAAGAGATCGTCCCCAGATATGGGGTCCCTGAAGCCATAGGTTCCGATAACGGCCCGGCTTTCATTAGCAAAGTCCTGCAGGGACTAGCCCTGGCTTTGGGGGCCAATTGGAAGTTACATTGTGCTTACAACCCACAAAGCTCTAGGCAGGTAGAGAGAATGAATCGGACCTTGAAGGAGACCGTTTCTAAATTCGTATTGGAGACTGGCGGGGACTGGGTGACCCTCCTTCCCTTAGCCATCTTCTGCGCTCGGAACTCCCCCTATGTGCATGGTTTAACTCCATTTGAGATAATGTATGGGGCTCCTCCACCCATAACTCGGCGAGTACAGCTTCCCAGTGCAGAGGACCCGGCCCCTGACTATCTGAATGTGTTGCAAGCTCTTGCTAAAGTGCAGCAGGAAATCTGGCCCCTGATCAGAGCATATTATGAGGGTGGGAAAATTCCAAGCCCGGAACATGGCATAGTCCCAGGGGATATGGTATGGGTCAAGAGACACCAAGTGAGGACTCTCGAGCCCAGGTGGAAGGGACCTTATGTTGTATTGTTTACCACCCCCACTGCTCTCAAGGTTGATGGTATCACTCCCTGGGTGCATCACACCCACGTTCGGAAGGTCCTGCCTCATAAAGATCCAGGGGCCCGCAAGGAAGAGTGGAAGGTGCAGCAGCATCCTGCGAATCCCCTAAAACTACACCTAAGCTGAAGATGAAGGGGATCCTGCTGATAAGCACCTTAATATGGACCTTCAAGGGAACCACGCTCGAAGGCACCAACTCCCCTCAGCCATGGGACCTGACCTGGATGCTGGTTAATGGCGCAACTGGGGAGGTCATCAGTACCACAGAACACACTGCGCCACTCGGAACCTGGTGGCCTGAACTGTTTTTCTGCCTTCGACTGATCAACCAAGGTTACCGAACCCTTTGGGGGCAGCCCAACATCCCTCAAAACTTGGCTCGCTCCCATGGATTTTATGCTTGCCCAGAAGCAGGTAAAGGAGAGTCATGTGGGTGGGGGCCCTTCTGGTGTGCCAACATAGGGGACTGTGTGACCTCGAACGATGGGAATCGGAGATGGCCAGTTACAAAAAAGGATGCTGTCAAATTTTCTTATGTCAACCAGGGCATCCCTCGTCACGTGCCTATGGACAAGGCTTGTGACCGAAGGGACCAGGATTGGGTACAAATTCAATTCACCAAGATGGGCAAAAAGACTGAGGTATCGCGTTGGATAAAAGGACTAAAATGGGGGATAAAGTACTATAAATATGGGGGAAATGGGGAACATGAAGGCTCAATCCTCACCATCAAATTAGCCGTGTCAACTCCCAGCACCGCCATAGGTCCCAACCCGGTTATACATCCCCAGACACCTTCGATCCAGGACAAGGGCCTGGGCCAAAGGGACGAGAAAATGTCGACCGGACGTACGCCTGCGCCTCACGCCCGGCTCAGCTCCCCGAGGGGCGCCCTGGCGGGCACCGACAGCCACATCCGCCGGCCAACCACTGGAACACATGCCCCAGACCCACCTGTAGTAGTAGCCGTAGCCGTAGCCGTAATAGCCATGGGGCAAGTCGTCGGAGCCGCCATAGCCTGGCCCATAGCCCTGCTGGTAGCCGTAGCCCTGGTTCCAGTAGGTGCTGTAGTCCTGATTCCAGAGCCCACAAGAGGACCGGGTCTGGGTCCCTCCCGGTCAGATAACCCCATGTGGGAAATGGTGCAGGCAGTAGCAGAGACTCTTAACCACACCACTCCCTCCCTCACCGATCCCTGGTGGCTATGCTACCCAGGTTCACCCCTCTTCTATGAGGCAATCAGGATAAATGGCTCCTACACTATCAGCAACTCCTATCCCACTTACTGGGACGGGAAACCGTGGGGACTTACAATTGCACAGGTTTCAGTCGCTGGTACGTGTGTAGGCACAGTCTCGACGGCCCAGGGCCAGTTATGCTCTTCCTACGCTTACACCATGTGGGAGCAGGAAAAGTGGATTATACCCTCCTCGGGCTGGTGGCTCTGCTCAAAGACAGGCCTCACTCCAGCCCTATCCACCTCTGTGTTCAATGCTAACAGGGAGTTTTGTGTGCTGGTGGCCATTCTACCTCGCCTAATGTATCATTCTCATGAATCTCTCCTTTCTTATTGGGAAGAAAGGCCAAGCCCCCACCAGAGCAAGAGGGAGGTTGTTACCACCCTGACCATTGGGACCCTCTTCTCCCTAGGGATAGGAGAGGCAGACACTGGGGTCGCAGCCCTTGTAACTTGGGAAAAAGGGCTCATAGCCCTGAGGCTGGCAGTTGACAGGGACCTAGAACAACTCCGACAGTCAATATCAGACCTGGAGCAATCTCTCACCTCCTTGTCAGAGATGGTCCTACAAAACCGAAGGGGCCTGGACCTCTTGTTTTTAAAGGAAGGTGGACTGTGTGCAGCCCTAAAGGAAGAGTGCTGTTTCTATGTAGATAAGACAGGTGCAGTCAGAGATTCCTTAGCCAAACTAAAAACGGATCTAGAGAAGAGGCGTAAAGAATATGAAAGTAACAAAAGCTGGTTTGAGTCTTGGTTCAAATACAAGCCTTGGTTCGCTACCCTCCTCTCGGCCGTTTCAGGGCCATTAGTCATCCTGTTGTTGTTGCTTACAATCGGTCTGTGCATAATAAACAGGCTACTTAGGTTTGTACGGGAGAGGGTTAACACCGTCCAACTTCTGGTCCTTCGTCAAAAGTATCAGGCCCTAGGTGCCGCTGTGGAAGATTCCTCAGTCTGATCAAGAAAAGGGGGGAATGTAAAGAAGTGCAAAGAGCAGCAAAAGTCAGGAAAAAGAACTAATAAAACCTAGCTAAACCCTAGAGCAAGAGCCACCCAGTTTTCGTAGAAACTGCCCGAAGCTAACACGCCTGCCCTAAGTTAGATAACAGGAGGTGGGCAGTAGCCTTGGGACATAACCCATGATAAGTCAGGTAGACATGCTTGTGTGAGCTAGAGATTACGGGAAGCGGTTAGGTAACCGGGGCGTTCTCGTTTCAACTCCATTGGTTAAAATATAGAATATATAGAATGTGTTTTAAAATTATTGGTTGTAGAAATGTGTGGGCTTCGGTGCAACGGCTGTGAAAACCCTATATAATCCCTACCTAAAGTTGCCTGGGGGTCAGCAGCTCGGACTCAGCCTGCGTGTCAGGGGAGGTGCTGTCGGCCCCAGCTAGCTGGCTGAATAAAGACTTTGCTTGGATTTACATCTCCGTGTCCGTGTGGTTTGCTCTCTGGGGAAACCCCGGAGTCCTGGACCCTAACAAGAGCCCACATTTGAAGAACAATTAGAACCTTTTAACAGCCCAATGAAGATGTTAAAGTGGTTTCCCCTCATTTAATAAATTGAGCAACTGAGGTCTGGAGAAATCATGACTTTCCTGCATTACAGAGAATTAAATAGCAGACCCAAAGTCAGCATGACTAAAATGGCATACTGAAAAAATGGCAGGACTAGAATTTCTTAGTCAGATCCTCATATCACAAGTTTCCGTAGGATAATAATACTAATAATAGAAATAATAATAGCAGCTAACATTGTTAGGTGCCAATTACTGTATTTGGGGCCTTGACATATCTTAACTCAATTATCATAGCAGCCCTGTGAAACAGGTATTATTATTTATTCTTATATTACAAATGAAGGAATTGATGCATATATGGGATAAGTTACTTTTCCAAGTTCCCAAAGCTAAGTCACTGAATCTAGTTTAAACACAGGCAGTCTAGCATCTGAAACTATACTCTTAACCGGTGAGTCATACTGCCTTCTTGCCTGGGAGTTAGTGAACTACAGCAGACATAGCTGTCCAGCAAGGAGTTGAATAAGAAACTTCCAAACAGCCCCTGACTCTATAAAGTACTTTATTCATGGTTTTTTCAATCCAAGGATATTTTTAACACCAAAGTCAGAAAATATCTGCTAGGCGAAGTAATATTTGGTAAATAGGCTATTAAAGTTAATACTGTGTAGAAAATTGAATATAGAAAAGTGAATCTTTGACAAGTATTGATTGCCGGTTTGAATGGAGGATCTCAAGTCTATCTCAAATAACTAATAAAAATACTTTGTTGAGCTCTCATCCTCAAGGGCTAGATATAGAGGGTTGGGAGTGAGTAGTGAGAAAAATTAACTCTGCCTATTAGCAGATTTTCAGGCTGTTCTAATATATTCAGTCCAGTTCAGTGAGTTCATGACCAAATGGATAGTTAAAGTCCAAATCTCCTTGTGTACTTAATCATGTGAAATTTTATTATTTGCTGTCCCTGCACCTGCACTGGAGATAAGGTGGAGGTGATAAGAAAGAAGTGTATTTACATAATGTCTAGTGCATCCTTGTCAGTAGCAGGAGTTTACAGCCCTCTTTTGCTTAACCACAGTTGACCTTGGATGCCACAGTGTGGCTAGTACCCAAACACTAGTCCTTGTATGAACCCTACACATTGGTTGGGTTTTCAAGGGCTCCACTGACAATTTTCCTGATGTGTTTGGTACTGCAAATCTATTCTGCCCTCTCACTGCCCAGTGGACATCCATCCATCCCACAGGCTCTTTCTTCTGGGTTATTCTCATTGCTCCTGGAGACAGCCATCCTATGGTGCTACAAGATACCTACAGCCCCAGCTGCCTTGGCAGCCCTCCATGCAGAGGATCCCATAGATCCTTGCCACTTCAATCCATGGACCTGTAGACTGACTCCAGGAACTGTGCTCCCTTTGCCCTACCCCACATGTCTGTAACCTATAACATCAACACTAAAATCTGGGCTAAGCAGCTTTCAAATAAGAAAAGTCATTTATCCAAACCTGGCAGTAGAACAGATCCTGCACCATAATTGTGTGAAGGACAGAGAAGCAATGTACCCATTACTCATACTCCTTGAATGAGGGAGAAAGGAGAGGATAGTTATACCCTCTTAAGCCCTGCATAGCCCCCAGGTTTTTCTCCCTCTCTTCTGTCATATCACCTTTTTGGTGTAGTTGTTGTATAAGCAGTGCTGTATTTTACCAAATTTTATCCTGGAGTCTAAAGCTTGAACTATTTTCAAAGAAAGCCTGCAATGGAATCTTGAACCCCAAGGGATCATAAAAAGGTCTCAATAATCTTTATTTTCTCTCATTATAGTAGTGAATACCCAAGTCATTAAGAATTAAATATCTAAAAATTTAAATATCAGTTAAAGGAAAATATTTTTATTTTTCAATAATACATATTTAATTAATGGGTATAAAATACTGATAAATGAAGACTAATACCATGCCAAGAGTGTTGCTAAGTGTTGCTCTAATCTATCTAACCTGATTTAATCTAAAAATTGCTTTAATCTCCTATTTCAACTAGGAAAGAGAGGACAGAAGATAATCATAGCCAACCAGCTGTGGTTATCATTGACTTAAGAGGTTTTTATATTATTATATTCCTTACTTTATAGATGAGGAAAGTGAGGCTTAGAAATACTGTTCTTGTTTATTAAGGTTCTATGAATTATGACTAATGAAAAGCATCTGACTGGTTCATATTAAGGATATCCATGGTACTTATACATTCTCAGTTTCATATAAAAAGATATGAGCCTTTTTCAGTACATTTACCAAAACTAGGTGACTATTGTTTAAAAGTAGCTATAGATCCAGCTACTTATGTATATGCCCAAGGTCATATGCTATAAAATATAAAAGGTCAATACAAAAGATGAAGATGATTCCAAGTAAAAATGGGAGGAAACCAAATTGGATAAGTTTCACAAAAAAACCAAGAAGTTCCCTTGGTGCCGAAATGTTTGGCAGCCTTCTCTTTCCCTTCTTTCACTTCATCCCTCAACATGTAGTCTTATAAATGCCTGAGCAAATGTCTGAGCATTAAATTATAAATGGTAAGGCAGCTCATGAGATCTGAGCAGAGACTATCTTAAAATAATAGAATGGCAACCAGGCCTGCCAAGGTCTGACTGTACACTATACACTAAATCTTCCACAATTAGTGTTGGCCAGCCTTGAAAGTAGAGAAGAAAATGGCTAAAAGGAAGAGTAGAAAATAGAAAAAGAAAGGAAGAGAGGGAAGAAGCTGCTGACTTTGCATGGCTAAAAACTGTCCAAGGGAGAGGATATTTTCTAGGCCAACTGAACTGTAGTCCATCTGACAGCATTATCTCTCTTGAAGACTGATTTCTTCATCAGCAAAAACAAAAGAAAAATGCTAATAATCTGCTTTTTATAATTTGCTTAAGTGGAGAGAATAAGCAAGTAGAACAATGTCCCACCCAAAAATTATCCTACGTACCTAATAGATATACAGTCGACCCTTAAACAAATGGAGGTTAGGGACACTGAACCCCTGCACAGGCGAAAATCTGTGTACAACTTTTGACTCCCCAGAAACTTAACTACTAATAGTCTATTGTTGACCAGAAACCTTACCGATAACATAGTTGATAACATAAATACACATATTTTGTATGTTTTATCTATTATATACTATATTCTTAAAATAAAGCTAGAGAAAAGAAAATATGTTTCAAATTGTCACAGATTGCCAAAAATTTTTCCAATATAGTTATTGAAAAAATCCACATATAAGTGGACCTACACAGTTCAAAACTAAGAGTTAAATATTGTCCTCATTAAATAAGTTAATTGTATTCTGATTTATATACTACAGATTCTTGTGATTAGCTAATATGAGTAACCAGTTTTTCTGGCCATGCTAAATCTGAGACAATGAAAACGACATATATCACAATTAGGTAAGTATCAGGGCTGGAATGAGGACCATTGTTAAGTTCTTCCTTCTTTTTCAAACTTACCTTGCTCTTACATCAGTGATTTCTAATTTTTCTTAAATTCAAGGACCTCTTTGAAAACTTGATGAAAACAAGAAATGCACATATGCGTGGGCACCAAAAAAATGGCTACCATTGTCAAAGGATTCATAGAACTTGAGGCTTATCCGTGGACTCTTACTGAAGAACTCTCATTCTCATAGCTTGCTATCTGGTTCAATAAAAGAAAATCATAAAATTATCCATGGAATATTACAGAATGATATATTACTTACACATGTATGTGTACACACACACACACACACATAGAAATTCCACTCTAAGGAGGAGACTGGAGCTCCCTTCTGTTTAGATAAGCATAGTGATGGTTTTGTGTGTGCAAGTTTGGAGATAGCAGCTGGATTAGAGATGAATTGTCCTGCTCAATAAAGGAAAAGAAAATATGAATTTCTACAGGAAGTACCTGTAAGGAAGAATCATGAGGGTGTTGGCCTCTGAAGAAAGAACAGAAAAACAGCTAGTAGCATAGGAAGGTTTGGAGCAGAGATAAGTCTTTAGAGGGATGAGCAAAGTTAGGCTGAGGCAGCACACAACCCACACAGTTCGGTGCCTTAGCTGTCTTAACACAGTGAAGGTTTCTTTTTCCACATATCACCGCTTGGGTCTGAGCAGCTATCCAGGTCAAATGCCTTTTAAGTGGCAGCTCAGCAAAACAGGCTACTTCCGTCTTTTGTCTCAACCACCAAAACAGAAGGCTTTCTCATGATTGCTGTAGCTGAGGAAGAGAGAGAGTAGAGGGTCTCATATCTGCAATAAATATAATTCATTTATGTCACAGCCCCCTGACAGAAACTAGTCACATGATCCCACCCAATACAAGGGGGTTGGGAAGTAAGAATTCCACATATCTTGAATGAGAGAAAAACCTGATATTGGTGAGTTCCAAAAATGTCCACTACAAGAAATGTCTGATAGAGAAGTTCTCATCTTTTTGCTGGGGGTGTCCATTGTTAAACTTCTCATTTGTCTTCCCTCTGAAATCCTCAATGAAATGTAAACTCTTATTTTTTAATTGAAATATAATTGATATACAATATTATTACTGGTTTCAAGTATACAACACTGTGATTCAACAGTTAACACACATCAAATTCTTACCCCAACTAGTGCAGTTACTATCATGATAGAAAGATGTTACAAAACAGTTGACTATATTTTCCATGCTGTGCTTCCATCCCCATGACCAACTTATATTTTGGTTGGGATTTTTGTGTTGCCTGATCACCGTCACCTTCCCCACCTACTTACCTCAACCCCTTCCTCATGGTAACCACCAGTCACTTCTCAGTGTCTATGAGTCTTCTGCTATTTTATTCATTTTATTCTGTTTTGTTTCGAGATTCCACAAATAAGTGAAGTCATATGGTATTTGTCTTTATCTGTCTTGCTTACTAAGCATAATGCCCTCTCAGTCCATTAATGTTGCTGCGAATGGCAGGATTTCTTTCATTTTTATGGCTGAATAATATTCCAGTGTGTGTATGCACCACATCTTCTTTATCCCTTCATTTATTGATGGGCATTTTGGTTGCTTCCATATCTTGACTATTGCAAATAATGTGGCAGTAAACATAGGGGTGCCTGTATCTTTCTTAATCACGGATTTTGTTTTCTTCAGGTAATTTCCTAGGAGTGGAATTAATTGGTCATATGTTATTTCTATTTTTAGTTTTTTGAAAGCACCTCCAAACTGCTTTCCACAGTGGCTGCACCAATTTACACTCCCACAAACAGTGTAGGAGGGTTTCCATTTCTTCACATCCTTGCCAACATTTGTTATTTCCTGATTTTGGAGAGTGGCCAATCTAACTGGTGTGATTTGATATTTCATTGTGATTTTGACATTTCCCTGATGTGGAGCATCTTTTCATGTGCCTGTTAGCCATGAAATTTTTTTTAGAAACCTCCATACTGCTTTCCATAGTCACTACACCAGTTTACATTCGCTTTCATTCTTTCCAGGGACTATGAGATGCTTACCTCTGCATATCAGTAACTACAATCTGCATATCAGTGTTGCCAAGAATAAAATTTGCATTGCCTCTGTGTTCTGCTCTTCTTAGTCTCATAAGATACTCTGCAGGATTCTACAGGTATAGAGATCTGTTATTTTTCCCTTGCAGACTCTTTGTTGCTCTTTTTCATAGGTATGTAGTTGGTTATGTTAGCATGAGCCTCATATAATAGTAATATTTCAATTTTGCCCTTGGATTGCATTAATTTAATTCAAGAATACTTAGGGGGATACTATTAGCCACTGTGTAAATTTCACAATATTTCAATAGCAAAATTGCCCTGTTTGGTTTATTTTAATACTGATACATTGGTCATAGTTTTCTGTACAATACAGAAAAGCTTCATTCATAGACTCTGGTTTAGAGTTTGAAGTGCCTCTGTTAACACTGAGGATTTCTTCCACCTGCATTGTAAAGGCTTCTAAGATAATTACCACTGAATGCAGGAGAAGGTACAATGATTCCAAGAAGGAAGCTGTGGATAGTTTTCACAGGTATGAAAGGACTTGGGTTTGTTCCTTCACTGCCTCCCAAGTCAATGGATATAAAAAGCAGAAGCAAGTCTGAAACATTTGTAATTAATTGGGCAGTTGGTGATATGTGTGTTATTTTGAAGCATATCTCAGAAAAAGTATTTTTTCTATGAACATTTCAGTATTCATCTCTTAAAAAAAAGTGGGGACAGGGGAGATACTTTTTAAACCTAACCACAATTCCATAATTATACCTTAAAAAGTGACAATAATGTGTTAATTCTATCAAACTTACCAATTGATTCATTAAAATTTTTAGCTTTTAGTTTAATTTGTTGAGATCCAAATAAGGAACATACAATGTAATTAGTTAATGTCTTATGTCTCTTTTAATCTCTTCTCTTTTCTTTCTTTGCTTTTTCTCTTTCTCTCTCTCTCCTTACAAATTATTTGATAATAAAAACCAAGTTATCCACATTCTGTAGAGCATCCTCCACTCCAGATTTTCTTTTTCAGTGGTGTCATTTAACATGCTTATCAACTCTTAACCTTTAGCATTTGTCAATACTTTGGTTAAAATTAGGCACAATATATATAGGAAAAGCAGCTAAGTGCTTATTTTGTCCTTTAATTTATATACTCTTGATCATGCTTCAGGAACTGGGACTTGATCCCCAAATTCCTTATTTTAATCCAGGATTCTTTCCAGTTTATCTGGGGCCATCTATTAACTTGTACATATTTTTTTATTCATTGTTTGGATTTCATACATAGAATGACTCTAGAAAATATCTGGAAGAATATAATTTAAGAAAGAGGATAAAATTGTAAGCTGAACCATCATAAAATAGTTCCTCACATTGGGATATGATGCATTAACAGGAAGAATTCTTAAAGACCATCCACTGATTTTTTTCGTCATCATACAAGAAAATTCCAAGGCTACACCCAAGAGCAGTCTGGCTAACATCCCTGTGAAGAGTGTGTTGTTCACAGCAATATGAGCACTTAACTTTGGTGCATTTTTTTCCAGACATTATTTCATAAAATATGACCTTCTCAATGAATGAGTTGATGTTCTGAATAATTTCTAAAATATGACTGCAGAAAACTAGAGCTAAGGCTCCCAGGCCCCAGGACTTACAAATATCAGGTTAAATGTGAAAATCTCTGATTAAAGTCTATAAAGTCTTATAGATACCTCTTTGATGATTTAAATGGATATCTCGCTTATGTTCTAGTTACATAAGTGGGAATAAGGTTATACTAGTCTTTGCTGTTAACTGCTTGGTTTTTCTTTGCTTGTTTGTTTTAAATTTTGTCAGTATATCAACCCTGTAGAAGCTTGAAAAAGAGCTTGGGGTTTATACAATTAATATCATATTATTCATTACAGAATATGGATAGCTACAGTGAAAGTAAAACTTTTAAAATATATTTTGGAAAGCCCTTACTTATTCTTAGTTATGTCAATAATGAAACTGAATTAATATTATTCTATTCCTTTCCTGTTGCTGTTTCACTTGAAGGAACTACTGGATCACGTACCAAATGATCTGAATTCTGTCCCTGACATTTACTAATTAAAGTGCCCTTAGAAGGGCACTAAGTCATGGCACTACGGGGAGACAGTTCCCATGGGTCTCCAGAGTTTCTACATTTCTTTTGAGCAGAGACACTGATAGCTTTGTTGAGCCTTAAAAAGATTATCTTCCCAAGGACATTGGTGTAGGGAACAGCCTTGGAGGTTTGAGGTAGAGTCTTCTCCAAGAGCAGAGGGCAAATTTGTTTACTCTCCAGTATAATGAAGATAATATTTTCCTCTGGGTAAGAGTTGGGCAAGTTCCCTTGCAACCCATTATAAAATAGTACAATTTCCTAATCTGGGGCTTCTCCTTTGTGACACAACACATTGCCCCTATGGGACAAGTAGTTTAATCTAAATGTGATGTTTGTAGTTCTTGCTGTGTGCTGTAAATAATGAATTGTTTTCTTTCTGACCCAAGAGTCTTGTGACTTCTGCCAGGTTCCATAATCCTGTAGCAGGTGAATTTGCTAACTTGCTAGCAGTGTTAAAATCTTCACAGTTCTTAACAGATCCTGTAATTTACTTATCTTTAGAATTAAGGAATTGTTCTATGAGTTGGTATAAATTTATTTTTTAGTTCTGATTCCATGTAGTATTTATGAACCTTGTTTCATATCCTCAAGAGCTCATCATCTTCTGAGGGTGAACATGTAAAGAAGCTTTCAGGCACTTTTCCTTCAGCCCAAGTGAGAGTCATTCTGACCATGACCATGACCTGGCATGAAAGCTGAATGGGTTGGAAGCGAGAAAAGAGCAGTTGTATGAGTCATATGTTTGTCTTACTGTTTGGCAGAAAGGAAGAGACAGAGATTATCTGCTGTGACTGGGAATACCAGGAAATGGAGATAACCCCCATGGAATGGAATCTGATCCCAGTGGGCAGAGAAGCTATATGAGTTATTTTATGAAAAATGATTGCAATATGGGCCTAAAGCAGAGCTGTTCATGCCTCCCATAACAAAGCATAAAACAGGTTGGAGATACAAGAATTCTTTCCACTTGTGCACAGTGCGTCCCTCTCCTCAGCTCCATGGAGACTCAGTCTGCTGCTTCCTGGTATCGACTAGAGTAACACCAGAGCAGCAGCAGCAGCAGCGGAGACCATGGTCCTCTATGGAAGGCGGTCATTCTCAATGGGCACAAGTACCCAGTGCCAACCTGCAGGAAGAGAGCTGATGTCATTTGTAGGGTCAGCTTGTAAGTACGTGTGAAGCAACCATGGGTATTACTAGAGTGTTTGACAGGCAACTCCCAGGGCACCTAGTTATTACTTGAGCAGATTGGAGCAAAACCTAAAGCAATTTTGATCATTATCATTCATGTAGTCTCATTTGTAGCCATAGCTAGTGAGGCTTGGGGAAACTCGGGTTATACAGTAAATACAGAGAAATAACGGTGAGTGTTGTAACAGAGCTTAGTGTTAAGGAAACTACAGAACAGAAAATATTTGTGCTGGATCTGGAGGGATCAATAGGCTTTTGCTAAGTAGCCAATAGAACATAAGAGATTCTTTTACAGAGAAAATTGCTGCAAAGGCATAAACTCTGGATTATGTGTTTCAGTTTGAGTTTTAAAATTTTGACTTTCAAAAGCCAAATTACCAATATTTTCAAAATTGAATTGTAAGTACCCAGCTAACAAAGATAACATGTTCAAAAGACACATTTTACTTATACAAACTTGAATTTCTCACCTCAAAAAATTACCTGCAGTGGTAGGTTTTCATGCTTTGCCAATTCAAATTCTGTTAATAAAGTAATCCTTCAATTATATCCTTTGATATTATCTATCCCTATAATGTGCATATGTGTGTACATTCATTTTAGGCAGGTTCTCCAATAAATGTAATCTGTTTTTCCACCAAAATATTATATATCACCACAATACTTTATTTTCAGTTAGTGTGTTTAAACAATAATTGATTTAATCAATAAAATTATATATATATATAACTCTTTAAGGATATGATTCCTTACCTATAAAATATTCACCTGTCTTTTCAGCTTATAATTATCAACTAAGGCAAATTAGGACAGTTTGAAGTAATCAATATTTAAGGTTCCTTATATTTAGGCAGAAATTTGAAAACAGTGGGAGAAATCTCTCCAAAGAGTTGTACATTTTATTTGATAAGGAATATGGTGTAGATGAAGATGCTTTGGCTGGTCTTTGTGGCTCAATGCCCTAAAACGTTTTTTTTCAGAGTGATTAAAAAAATCAAAATACAGCATAGCCTAAAGAAGTGAGGCATTGCCAAGTTTGAAATGTTTTAGAAGAGTTTCCTTTTGATTTCCCATATCTTCTTTGATGTTGATGTGGGAGTTTGCAGTCTTTTATTTGTTTACTGTAAGTGCCATGGCATCATCTGATAAGTAATATAATAAATTATACATTAAACTAGATTATTGCAAATTACCCTTGATATATTAAATCACCCTGTTCCATGGAAATGAAGAATTTTTTAAGTGATGTGATTTTAAAATTAGCTGATGCAAAATATCCAGCAGATAAATATTTGTTTTTTGAGTGATACCAGTGGTTCGTTATGCCCAGTGTTTCATCTTTGACATTGACACCTGCCCTTGTTTTGTAGCCAACTGCTCTGTTGCTCTCCATGACAATTCAACATAAGATACGTGTGGAAGATGATGGCAACAACGTCTCTCCTACTATCTACTCTTCTTGCCACATGGCTTTGATACTCCTCCCATTAATAGGTAAGGCCTATGCTTATTTCCCATGAATCCGGGCAGGCTTGTGAATACAGTGGAAACAATGCTGTGTGCTTTCTGAGGCTAGAGTTTTAAAAGACCATACACCCTCATCTGTTTCTTTTGGGGATCCTCACTCTTGAAGTGCAGTTACCATACTGTGAGGAAGCCCAGGCAGCCACATTGAGAGGTCTGACAGGGATTTCAGCTGACAGTTAGCACCTACACACCAGTCATGTGAGTAAATGAGACTCCTGATGATACCCGTCTACCACCCTCAAGCCATCACCAGCCCTAGAGGCTTCCTGGCTGAGAACTCAGATGTGGGACGAAATCAAGTCATCTCCACTGAACCCTTTCAAATTTCCAACCCATAGGACTCATGAGCATAATAAAATTTTGTTTTGTGCCACTAAATACAGGATTGTTTATACTGTAGCTATAGTGACTGGAACAATATGATGTCTCTAAAATTCTAGTTCCCCTTTACTAACTCATGACAAATGAATGTTATTGTACATCAACAGTCTTTTTCAATGTTTGATTTTTTTTGGCTTATGTTACATATACTAAAAGCTATTTTCTTTAATTTGACCTAAATTCCTTTTCATGGCCATAATCAGATTTTGCAATGATCTTAAGTAAGAATACTCAGAGCAGGGGGAACTGCGAAAGCAAAAGCCCTGAGGTAGAAACAAACATGGAAAGTTTGAGGCACCAAGAGCAGGCCAGTATGGCTGGAGAATAATGAGAGGAGAAGTACAATTGTGTCAGAGACCTCTTACCGTAGAGAGCAGCACAGGTCAGGATGAGGAATTTGGATTTTATTCTGAGAACTCTAGAAGGTTTTATGCAGGAGTCACATGCTCCGATTCTCATTTTATAAGATCACTACAGTGGAGAGAATGACTGGTACACTTGAGGCAAAGCAGCACACTTACCAGACAGCTAATGCAGAATGGCAGGCAGAGACAAGGAGCTGGAGTAAGCCGGGCAGCAGCAGAACTGGAGCAAAGGAAATCTGTGCAAGGGACATTTTAGAGATAGCTCTTACGGAAATGAGACATATTTCATTCCTTGTTTTGAGACAAGTAAATGAGTTAAGAATTGCATCTAAGTATGTGGTTGGAATAAATGAATGGATTGGGAGAAAGTAACCAAATCAGGAAAAGCTTTTGCCAGAGGTGAAGAATTGAGGTAGGTGTATTCAAGAGTTTTGTTTGAGATATTTTTTGACAATTCTGCTTTTACATCCTGATGAAAACAACCAGGCAAACAGATTCCTAAGCATTTCAGTGCAAGATAGTGGGTGGATCTTATCCAAGTCCAGTCTATGCAAAAAGAGGAAAATATACTTTTTTATGTAATTATTTTAGGACCAGGTGCAACTTTCCAGATAGGCTGTATTTCTTGTTCTAGTTTTTCTCTCTAATATAGATGCACTTAAGTACACCAAACTAATTCAAAGTGGTAGTCTTATTCCAGTATTGTTATCTGTTGCATGCCACAGTTCTCATCACCTGGACTTTCTTTCTCTGCCACACAAAGATAGAATGAAGAATAAGATGTATACAATGTACAACAATCTTACAAAAAATATAAATAAGAATGTATCAAAGGCAATTAACTATCACAAGCCTTTGGCAGATTTAGAACCCTCTTGGGAAAGAGTGTTTGAAGTTGCTAAGGTCAGAAATCCTGGCCAGGTAATAAAATTGTAGTGAATGAAGAGCTAGTTTTCAATATTTGTGACTAGAATACTGGTAACTCATGAACAGGAGCCTCCCCTCTGAAGAATTTTATTCTTGGCATCCTTTTGTTGGAAAAACTAGATGCACGGGGGTGTGTCCTTAAAATACTAAAATCTTCCATTTGTGGAAAGTTTAGTAATACCATTTGGAAATAATTGCTCTTAAGTGGAGAAAAAAGTATATGTATATCATTCTCATTGATGTTTAAAAAATAAAACAAACAAAAACTAATAATATTGGTGTGATTCAACTGGCAGCTTCTTTCTCTTTCTACAATCGCATTGCCCTACTTGGTCTGAGAGGACGATGTTTAAGGCTAATCTTTCATCATATGGTTCAATTGTCATGTAAGAGAAAGAATCCACTCTTAACTACAGATAAGCAAGCAGTGCCCTCAGATAGATTGTCCTATGTACTATCGCATTGTTGATTAGAACCGGTCCAGGTAGTCGGTTTACACATCCAAACAAGTAGTTATAGTGTTGGTTGCTTTTAAATAAACAACCAATTTAGATTAGGTGTTTTGTATGTGTGTGTGTGCACTCGTGCATGTGTGCTTATAGGCAAATGCACAGGCATACAGAATCCATGTGTGTCTTGGACATGAAATACAGTAAGACCACATAACTGTTGAGGAGTTAAAGCATTTTTCTCTAGCTCTTTCTCAGCCCTTCAAATTATGAGCTTCCCCTACTAGACCATAAATTGTTGTAGTCAGAAACTGTATCTGTTTTAGCATTTATCTTAGTTTTGTCTACGTAGCACATTCTAAGAACTAAATATTTGTTGAATTGTATGCAATTGCTTATTCTCACTACTGTCTCTTTCCTTTCCATTCCTTCCCACATTTTGCAAAAGCAGTCTTCTATCATTCATTATTTATCCCTATTTTTAGGCAGCAGCCTTCTCATTCCATTGAAACTGTGTATCTAACAAAAGTGAACAATCATTGTTTGTCTAATTCAATAGCTTCTTATTAGCCGTCATCCTGTTTGACTTCTTTGCGATATTTAGCAGTTATCCACACCTCGTATTTGAAATTCTTTTTCCTTTGACTTTGTCAACCTACTTTACCCTTTTCCTCTTTTTCTCTACAGATCTCTCCCACTTGGTGTTTACCAGAAAATTTGATATTTATGAAGATCTCTTTTCAGTCTTTTGGCTCTTTCTAAACATTTTCATCCACTTCTGGGACTTTAGCTCCCAAATCTATGTTGATGATGTCTTAATCTATTTAGGCAAGCCTTAGCATTATTTTAATAAGTGTTTTCTTTTTCTTTTTTTAAATTAAGGTATCATTGATATACAATCT
Organism: Manis pentadactyla; assembly: GCF_030020395.1. NCBI lineage: Eukaryota > Metazoa > Chordata > Mammalia > Pholidota > Manidae > Manis > Manis pentadactyla. The sequence continues at coordinate 85,688,778 of NC_080019.1, forward strand.
AATGATAAGGTTTTACCTGAGCAACATTGTGGTTACTACATTCCCCCTATTATCATGTCCCCACCACGCACCGCATTACAGTCACTGTCCATCAGCATAGTAAGATACTGTAGAGTCACTACTTGTCTTCTCTTAGTTGTACTGCCTTCCCTGTGCCCCCCCTTTATTAAGTGTGCTAATCATAATGCCCCTTAATTCCCTTATTCCTCCCTTCCCACCCACCCTCCTCAGCCCCTTTCCCTTTGGTAACTGTTAGTCCATTATTGGGTTCTGTGAGTCTATGCTGTTTTGTTCCTTCAGTTTTTGCTTTGTTGTTATACTCTACAGATGAGTGAAATCATTTGGTACTGGTCTTTCTCCACCTGGCTTATTTCACTGAGCATAATACCCTCTAGCTCCATCCGTGTTGTTGCAAATGGTAGAATTTGTTTTCTTCTTATGGCTGAATAATATTCCATTGTGTATATGTACCACATCTTCTTTATCCATTCATCTACTGATGGACACTTAGGTTGCTTCCATTTCTTGGCTATTGTAAATAGTGCTGTGATAAACATAGGGATGCATGTGTCTTTTTGTATCTGGGATTCTGTATTCCCAGGGTAAATTCCTAGGAGTGGAATTCCTGGGTCAAATGGTATGTCTATTTTTAGTTTTTAGGGGAACCTCCACACTGCTTTCCACAATGGTTGAACTAGTTTACATTCCCACCAGCAGTCTAAGATGGTTCCCCTTTCTCCACATCCTCACCAGCATTTGTTGTTGATTGTCTTTTGGCTGTTGGCCACCCTAACTGGTGTGAGGTGATACCTCATTGTGGTTTTAATTTTCATATCTCTGATGACTAGCAATGTGGAGCATCTTTTCACGTGCCTATTGTCCATCTGAATTTCTTTGGAGAAGTGTCTGTTTGCTTTTTAGTTATTGAGATGTGTGAGTGCTTTATATGTTTTGGATGTCAACCCCTTATCAGATAAGTCATTAAAAAATATATTCTCCCATACTATAGGATGCTTTTTGTTCTACTGATGGTGTCCTTTGCTGTACAGAAGGTTTTAATTTGATAGAGTCCCACTTGTTCATTTTTGCTTTTGTTTCTCTTGCCTGAGGAGATATGTTCATGAAAAAGTTGCTCATGTTTATATTCAAGAGAGTTTTGCCTATGTTTTCTTCTAAGTATTTTATGGTTTCATGCCTTACATTCAGGTATTTGACCCATTTTGTGTTTACTTTTGTGTATGGAGTTAGACAGTAATCCAGTTTCATTCACTTACATGTAGCTGTCCAGTTTTGCCAACACCAGTTGTTGAAGAGGCTGTCATTTTCCCATTGTATATCCATGGTTCCTTTATCATGTATTAATTGGCCATTTATGTGTGGGTTTAGATCTGGTCTCTCTATTCTGTTCCACTGATCTATGGCTCTGTTCTTCTACCAGTACCAAATTGTCTTGATTACTGTGGCTTTGTAGTACAGCTTGAAGTTGGAGAGCATGATCCCCATGCTTTACTCTTCCTTCTAAGAATTGCTTTGACTATTTGGGGCCTGTTGTGGTTCCATATGAATTTTAGAACTATTTGTTCCAGTTCGTTGAAGAATGCTGTCAGTATTTTGATAGGGATTGCATTGAATCTGTAGATTTCTTTAGGCAGGATGGCCATTTTGACAATATTAATTCTTTCTACCTAAGAGCATAGGATGAATTTCCATTTATTAGTGTCCTCTTTAATTTCTCTCAGTAGTGTCTTGTAGTTTTCAGGGTATAGGTCTTTCATCTCCTTGTTTAGGTTTATTCCTAGGTATTCTTTTTAATGCAATTGTGAATGGAATTATTTCTCTGATTTCTCTTTCTACTAGATCATTGTTAGTGTATAGGAATGCAACAGATTTCTGTGTATTAATTTTGTATCATACAACTTTGCTGAATTCAGATATTAGTTCTAGTAGTTTTGTAGTGGATCCTTTAGGGTTTTTTATGTACAGTATCATATCATCTGCAAACTGTGACAGTTTTAACTTCTTCCTTACCAATCTGGATGCCTTTTATTTCTTTGTGTTGTCTGATTGCCATGGCTAGGACTTCCAGCACTATGTTGAATAACAGTGGGGAGAGTGGGCATCCCTGTCTTGTTCCCAATCTTAAAGGTAAAACTTTCAGCTTCTCGCTGATAAGTATAATGTTGACTCTGGGCTTGTCATATATGGCCTTTATTATGTTGATGTACTTGTCCTCTATACCCATTTGGTTGAGAGTTTTTATCATGAATGGGTGTTGAATTATGTCAAATGTTTTTTGAGCATCTATGGAGATGATCATGTGGATTTTGTCCTTCTTTTTGTTGATGTGGTGGATGATGTTGATGGATATTCAAATGTTGTGCCATCATTGCATCCCTGGGATGAATCCCATTTGATCATGGTGTATGATCCTCTTGATATATTTTTGAATTTGGTTTGCTAATATTTTGTTGAGTATTTTTGCATCTACGTTCATCGGGCATATTGGTCTGTAGTTTTCTTTTTTTTGTTGTGTCTTTGCCTGGGTTTGGTATTATAGTGATGCTGGCTTCATAGAATGAATTTGGAAGTATTCCCTCCTCTTCTACTTTTTGGAAAACTTTAAGGAGAATTGGTATTATGTCTTCTCTAAATGTTTGATAAAATTCAGTGGTGAATCCATCTGGCTCGGGAGTTTTGTTCTTGGGTAGTTTTTGATTACCGAGTCAATTGCATTGCTGGTAATTGGTCTCTTTAGATTTATTGTTCCTTCCTGGGTCAGTCTTAGAGGGTTGTATTTTTCTAGAAAGTTGTCCATTTCCTCTAGGTTATTCAGTTTATTAGCATATAATTTTTCATAGTATTCTCTCATAATTCTTTATATTTCTGTGGTGTCCATAGTGACTTTTCCTTTCTCATTTCAGATTCTGTTTATGTGTGTAAATTCTCTTTTTTTCTTGATAACTCTGCCTAGGGGTTTACCTATTTTTTTAAATTTTCTCAAAGAACCAGATCTTGGCTTCATTAATTTTTTCTATTGTTTTATTCTTCTCAATTTTATTTATTTCTTCTCTGATCTTTATTATGTCCCTCCTTCTGCTGACTTTGCACCTCATTTGTTCTTCTTTCTTCAGTTTCAGTAGCTGTGAATTTAGACTTTTCATTTGGGATTGTTCTTCCCCTCTTGCGGTAAGCTTTTATACTATATACTTTCCTCTTAGATCTGCCTTTGCTGTGTCTCACAAAAGTTGGGTGCTGAGTTGTTATTTTCATTTCTCTCCATATATTGCTTGATCTCTGTTTTTATTTGGTCATTGATCCATTGATTACTTAGGAACACGTTTTTAAGCCTCCATGTATTTGTGAGCCTTTTGTTTTCTTTGTACAGTTTATTTCTAATTTCATACCTTTGTGATCTGAGAAGTTGTTTGGTACAATTTCAATCTTTTTGAATTTGCTGAGGCTCTTTTTGTGGCCTAGTATGTTATCTATTCCAGAAAATGTTCCACATGCACTTGAGAAGAGTGTGTATCCTGCTGGTTTTGGGTGTAGAGTTCTGTAGATGTCTGTTAGGTCCATCTGTTCTAATGTGTTGTTCAGTGTCTCTGTCTGCTTACTTATTTTCTGTCTGGTTGATCTGTCCTTTGGAGTGAGTGGTGTTTTGAAGTCTTCTAAAATGAATGCATTGCATTCTGTTTCCCCCTTTAATTCTGTTAGTATTTGTTCTACATATTTGGGTGCTCTTATTTCGGGTGCATAGATATTTATAATGGTTATATCCTCTTGATGAACTGACCCTTTTATCATTGTGTAATGTTCTTCTTTGTCTCTTGTTACTATCTTTGTTTTGAAGTCTATTTTCTCTGGTACAAGTTTTGTAGCTCCTGCTTTTTTCTCCGTATTGTTTGCAGGAAATATCTTTTTCCATCCCTTCACTTTTAGTCTGTGTGTCTCTTTGGGTTTGAAGTGAGTCTCTTGTAGGCAGCATATAGATGGGTCTTACTTTTTTATCCATTTTGTAACTCTATGGCTTTTGATTGGTGCATTCAGTTCATTTCCAGTTAGTGTGATTATTAATAGATATGTTATTAATGCGATTGCAGGCTCTGGATTCATGGTGACCAAACAATCAAGAGCAGCTTCTTTACTGTCTGGCAGTCTACCTCAACACACTTATTACACTTTTATAAACAGAATCTGAATATTCTTTTTTTCCCCCTTCTTTTCCTTCCTCTTTCTCTCTTTATATGTTAGTTGTCAGGTTCTGTACTCTTTGTGTATCCCTTGACTGACTTTGTGGGTAACTGATTTAATTTTGCATTTGGTTAGTATTTAATTGGTCTACTTCCTTTGCTGTGAATTTATTTTCTCTGGTGACAGCTATTTAGACTTAGGTACTCTTCTGTCTAGAGCAGTCCCTTTGAAATACACTGTAGAGATGTTTTGTGGGAGGTAAATTCCCTCAACTTTTGCTTATCTGGGAATTCTTTAATCCCTCCTTCAAATGGTAATCTTGCTTGGTAAAGTATTCTTGGTTTGAGGCCCTTCTGCTTCATGGCATTGAATATATCATACCACTCCCTTCTGGCCTGGAAGGTTTCTGCTGAGAAGTCTGATGATAGCCTAATGGGTTTTCCTTTGTAGGTGATCTTTTTTCTCTCTCTGGATGCTTTTAATACTCTGTCCTTGTACTTGATCTTTGCCACTTTAATTATTATATATCTTGTTGTTGTCTTCCTTGGGTCCCTTGTGTTAGGAGATCTGTGGACTTCCATGGCCTGAGTGGCTATTTCCTTCCCCAGATTGGGGAGGTTTTCAGCAATTATTTCTTCAAAGATACCTTCTATCCCTTTTTGTCTCGCTTCTTCTTCTAGTATCCCATAATGTGAATATTGTTCCATTTGGATTTGTCACACAGTTCTTTTAATATTCTTTCTTTCCTAGAGATCCTTTTCTCTCTGTGCCTCAGCTTCTTTGTATTCCTCTTCTCTAATTTCTATTGCATTTACCGTCTCCTCTACCTCATCTAATCTTCTTTCAAATTCCTCCATTCTTTGTTTCATTTCATTTACTGTATATTTTAAGTGGTCTATCTCCCTCCTGAATTTGTGCCTTAGCTCTTGAATATTTTTCTATAGCTCCTTTAGCATGCTTATGACTTTTATTTTGAATTCTTTTTCAGAAAGATTGTTGATTTCGGTCTCACTGAACCCTCTTTCTGGTGTTTGAGGGGTTTTGGATTGAACAAAGTTCTTCTGCCTTTTCATTGTCCTGGAGAGATGGGAGTGGTCATCAGGGGAACAGCACAGCTGTCAGCTGACAGTATCAGCTGTCCCTTCCTGCTTCCCAGTTGCAGTGCCTGTCTCCACTTTCTGTTCCAGTTACCCGCACACAGGGCATGAACTCTGGGTTGATTCCCTAAGCTGCTGTGGGCAGGATCGCCCTCAGGAGGGCCTAGGGCAATGGCAGGGGCCGTAGACGAGAGGTGCAGGTTCTGCCATGAGGATAAAAACTCTTTCATGCTTCCCAGTTGCAGTGCCTGTCTCTGTTGTCTCCGCCAGTTAACTGCATGCAGGAAGTGGCCTCTGGTTTAATCCTCTAAACTGACATGGATGGGGCTGCTGTCCTGCTGGCCTAGGCAATGGTGGGAGTCATAGGTAAGTGATGCAGATGTCTGTAGGGAGGGCAAAGCCCTTTAATGCTTCCTGTTCTCTGTGACTGTCTCCGCTGTCTAGTCTGGTTAGCCGTGCACAGGGAGAAGCCTCTACGTTAAGCTGTGAAGTTTCTGTAGGCAGGGCTGTCCTCCAGCTGGTCTGTAGCAATGTCAGGGACAGTGGGTTTGTGTGCAGTTGCCAGCAAGTAGGAAGGAGTGGCAGGATGCTTATCATAGTGAGGGACCTCAGGGCTGCATTGTCAACAAGGGGGATGGATCGCCTGAAGTTTCTGAAAGTTCCCGACCTCCTGAGCTAAGTGTGCCATGACTATTTTGTCCACCTGTTCCTTCTCCTTTACCCTTGCCCCTTTAGCAGCCTTCTGTCTGTTGACAAGTCTTTCAAAGCACCTGCTTTTCTTTTGTCCCTGGGCAGTCGGTTGTGTGAACCTGTTAGTATTCTTAGTCTCTGATTTTGGTTTTCAGCCTGTCTAATGTCCAGAGCACTATGAAAGGTAGGTCTGTGTTCCTGGGGTAAATTGCTAGGGCTGGGTATTTAGCAGCCCCATGCTTCCACTCCCTCCCCGCTCTGATTCTCTTCCTCCTGCCAGTGGGCTGTGGTTGGGGGAGTGTTTGGGTCCCGCCAGGTCATGGCTTTATTATTGTACTCTTTTTCGTGAGATGTTCTCTTCTCCCAGATGTAGACTGGCTCATGTACTCTTACTTCTGGTCACTCTTTTAAGAATAGTTGTTTTTGCTGTATTTTAAAAATATATGTGCTTTTGTTAGGAGATTTCCACCACTCTTCTCATGCCATCATCTTTTTTCCTAATGAATGCTTTTCTGTGCATATTGAACATCTCCATTCAGATTTGGTTTAGCTTGAAAAACAAAACAACCACAGAAATGGTCTCTGGATAATTTAGGCAAAGCAAACAAACAAAGAGAGGTCTTACTGGAGTGATTACTGGAGAATCTTGATAACCTAAGGAGTAGAATGTATGGCTACCACAAGAGGCCAAACCCTGGAAGGAAACTCAAGAAATTTCTTTTTCCATCTCTCACCTGGATTTCTCTATGAGTATCTGTTTACACCTTCTTTCACCCTGGCAACCAGCTTTTTGTGCTCTTTAGCCTCTATATTGGAATGTGACAAGTAATGGTCACCAAGTTTATGTATCCTCAGTTTCAGACATCCAGAGAAAGGTTTACTTTGCTTTCTCTGTTCTGGTTTTATAATTTAATGCAAGGACTCAGTGGCTCATACTGGGAAGATATTAACCACCAATAGTCCATTCTTGCCATAGGAAAGTGCCCATTGTATGAGTGATGGGAGCTTCAAAATGGTGTGCAGTGAGAAAAGACATGTCTCAGGAACAGGAGCAGAGTGAAGAAATAAGATTTGCTTGGCTAAAATAAACAATAGGTTTCAAATACAATGCCCCATAAGCACATGAAACTCATGTGCCAAATTCATTCTTACCATTTTAAAAACCATCACAACCTATAGAATGAAATACAAATAGCTCAACTTTATGTGTGGCCCCTCTTCATCCGGAGAATCCCACCACTATCCTGAAACATCCTTATTCAATCTCATAACTATATTATTTACTCAATCTCCTGGGCTTTTCTATATGTCAATTTCTAACTCTGAAATTGCCTTTTAATCTTGTTTATTTAGCAAAATCTTTCTCATCCTTTTGGATTTATCTCAGGACCCAATTCAAAGAACATCCTCTCTGAGAAGCCTGTCTCAGCACTTTATATCACCAAGGAAATTAATCTTACCTACCCTACCTTATCTCAGTACAATACTTTAAACACCAATTAGTATTTTTCTACAGTTTATTATTTGTTTTATGTATTAGCATTTGGGCCATCTAATGCATTTTATATTTTCCCCTCTCCTCTAGAACTTCACATGGGGTCTGGTGCAGAGAACGAACATATGAATATTCATGATTGAAAATATGAATATTTGTATTATCGATTGTAGATCTTAAATGAGCTTCCTTTTGGTACATAACTTTTAGATGATAAGGAATCTATTTTCGATGGGATATGTTATACAAAATTACTCAGCTTAAAAATTATCCCTGAGTTCTCCTTATGTGATATATGGCACTGCTGAAACAGTGCCGTTGCCAAGCAGTTTACTCTGTAGGGCTGAGAATGACATATAAACAAATAATAATATTACAAGTCAGATTCTAAAGGCTAGAGGTACAAGAAAGTGCCTATAGGCAAAAAGAGAAAGGAAGGATTAATTTTGGTTGGAAACTAGCATTACAAATGGAAGCCCACAAAGCAGACAGGGACATAGACTCAAATGGCACCCAGAATGGTCAACTAAACAAGCCCTGATTTTGTTTTGAATTCTGCATAAATGTGGTACACAGTGTACAAATTCTATCTTCTAACTACTAAGTTATTTTTGTTAATTTACAACCGCAGTCATGATTTATAACACCTATAAAAGGCAGCCTAAGACAAACATTCTCACACACATAAACACTTACACATACATGACTGCCAAAGGTAGTGATTTCACTGGTGGGGCTTTCAGCTCCACATTTGAGTTGAAGGAGAAGATTAATATGTGTTAAAGTGTGGGTTTGCTAAGGCTTAACTATGGGTATCAGATTGCCTGCATAAAGCAGCAAGTCAAATATGAAGCCAAGACATAAGTCTTTGTTCTTCACTTAGGCTTCCAACCCCAGGCATCCTATAGAAAAGAGCAAGCTTAAAGGCAAACCTTTGAAGAGTAGAGCATAATGTTGGCAAGTAGTTCCCAATTAAACAAACTACATTTTGAGAACAAAATGACAATAAATGGTCAGCAAATTTAAGAGAACAAAGTCCAGTATGTGATGACATCTTGCTTTTCTCATTTCATTGCTTTCTTCCCTCCCCCTCTCATTAAAAATTGGCATTAAATACTCTGTGGGATCTGATGAGAAGTGCACTGAGGATTTAGGCCTGCTCTAAGGGCACGTGCCTTGCAGCATCCCTAAGTTTAGTAGCAGCTGTCTGAGCAATCTCTGTGATTCCAAGGAAAGTTTGGTAGTGACCTGAGCCTACCAAAGGCCTTAATGCACATGGCAATTCAAGCAGTAAACATTACTGCAGGGAACAGAAAGAACACATCTTCATGTTTGTCCCACCTAAGGCAGGTTAGGTGGCTAGACTTGGAACAAATTTTAATTTACGAGAACAAAAAACACCTCCTTTCAGGCTGTCACAAGTGGCTACCAAAATAAATAATTCCATTAGATTGATTTTGCCATCAAACATTTGATAAATGACACTTCAATTTCTTATTCAAATTTCCCATTGCTAGGCTCTATGATTTTCACTTGTATTATTTTGAAAATGCATTTTTAGTTCATACATAATGAATGAGTAACTAATAATATACAGATACACTCCTAAGTGCTTTCATTCTCGATTATTTATGACATCTATTTCTTATTCATCTGCAAGGGCAAAGAACTCTGGGGAATAAGAAGATACTTTCATCCATGACCAATAGAAGATAGCAGTAAGTGCATTTTATATGAGTAATTTCCCTATTGATCAGGATCTATCATGTATCATCCCAGATGAATGTTGTTATTTGGCCAGTACACACCAATATGGCATAGTGGTTAGCATCTGATTTGATTAGTCAGTGCCTTGATGAACAGTTATGGTGGTCTGGATGGATGTACATACATGACAGTTATTTATCTCACGTTAAATGGTGTCTTTAAAAAAATTAATAAACCTCATTTTCAAGGCTAATCAGGATAAAATTTGAAAGTAATATTCCTATTACTGTGGGTGCCAATAGCTTTCACTTTCTGTGTCTGCTCCTCCATCTGCGGCACCACCCAACCTGTCATTCCGATAGCATGTGTTCGTCCCCATCAGCTCTCAGAAGGAGACCTCATATTTCATTTATTTTACTTAACCTGTTAAAAACTCAGCACATTTTATATTTCATAAAATTTTTAAAAATTATATATTTGCCACCTTTAAAGAAGATCTAAATGCCAGTAAGCTGTAGGGAAGGTGGTGTGTTTGATCATTTAATCAATGTATGTGGCCCCTATCCTTTGAGCCAGCAACAAGTGCAAGCACGATGACAGGCTGAAAGAAATAGGTTGGGGCCCGTAAGTTGGGTTACGGTAGAATCTGTTATTGAGTCAACTCTTACTCTACTGGGATCTCTAATAGGTCCATTTGGGGAAACCAGGAATGTTGACTGTAAACCTGAATCATGATTTTCAAGTTTAGCACATTTTTCCCCCTTCCCCTTTATACTTCGTAGATGGTAAATCTGACAGCATCCTGTTGTAACATTTCATTGCAAAGGCATATACCATTCTGCAATTTATTAATAAGAAGCATCTACAATATGAATACTCACTGCAAAAACATCAATGTCATCTTTAATTTACAGATTGTCAGTCACAACCCAGAGACTTGATAAACTTCCCCAAGTCTTGCATCTATTTGCAGCAGACCTGACATTCTTATCTTAGTTCAGAGAATTGACCAGAATGAGTCAGAATTAATAGTCAAAGGATTGTTTTTTGTCTATTTTGTTCATATTAATTAAGTGGTTAAGCTAATATTGATTTCCTTTTCATTATTAACACAAATTTTCTTAATTTGTTTTAATGTATTCCACTTCTAGGATTTCATGGCCAGCATGCCCTAATTTTCAAGGGAATGGTATTTACCTCCTATGTGCACTCCAGGCTCATAATACTTCTTATTTAGATATAAGCAAATGTGTGTACTTCTATATCATGGGGTTTGGATAGGACAAGATGGAGTGAAGATATCTTAACTAGAAGTCCTGTATCCTGTTCCCCAAAAATATTCCTCTTAATTATCTGTATTTTAAACAGTAAGGAAGCAAAATGATGATGTCATTTTCCTCCGAAACTAGGATTTTAAAATTCAGAGGCTATTTTAGAATGAATGCTGGTTCAAGTTGCTTCCCAGACTACTTGAATGTGTCCTTATGCTACCTAATTTTCTTTTATGAATGATTTACCATCCTTTTGCCAGAAAATGCAGTATTTTTTGTTAGAAAGCAAACAAAAGAGGAACTGGTTTCAACAACCACTTATTATTGTTCAAAACATTATAATTAACCATACTCCATTTGTTCTCATATATAAATAGAAGGGACAGTTAATGACACCTCAGAGGAACAAATAATTGAAAACCACACCTAATAATTTATTAGTATATGTGGCTTAACTACAAGGAAAATTGCATCTAGTGCTTTCTTGAAACATTTAGCCTCTGGATTGCAGAGAAAATAAAGGAAAGGGGACCAGGAACATACCATATTGTAAGATTATGTTTTTTTTTCTTAATAGACTTTATTTTTTAGAACAGATTTTAGGTTCACAGCAAATGTGAGCAGAAAGTACAGAGATTTCTCATAGCCTCCTGCAACTGCACATGCATAGCCTCCCCCAGTACCAATATCCCCACAGAGTGGGACGTTTGTTACAATTGATGAACCTACACTAACACATCATAATCACCCAAAGTCCATAGTTTACAGTAGGGCTCACTCTTCATGTTGTATACTTTTTGGATTCAGACAAATGTATAATGATATGTACTTACCATTGTAATATACAGAGTAGTTTCACTGCTCTAAAAATCTGTGCTCTGCCTATTCATCCCTCCTTCCCCACTAAATCCTGGCAACCACTATCTTTTTACTGTCTCCACAGTTTCACTTTTTCCAGAATGTCATACAGTTGGAGTCAGGTATGTTCAGATTGGCTTCTTATGTTTAGTAATATGAATTTAAGTTTCCTTCGTATATTTTCATGACTTGAAAGCTCATTTCTTTTATTTGATGATTAATATTTCATTGCATAGATGTACCATAGTTTGTTTTCATTCACCTACTGAAGGACATCTTGCTTCTAGTTTTTGGCAATTATGAGTAAAGCTGCTATAAACATCTGAGTGCAGGTTTTTTTTGTGGCTCTGAGTTTCAGTTCATTTGGGTAAATACAAAGGAGTGTGACTGATGGACAGGATTCTGGTTTTTAACCAATGGGATTTGGATAGCCAGTAGGAGAAAGAACCATAGATTAGGCAGACCTATTCCTCATTGTTTCTGTAAATTTCTAAAAAAAATTCTCTCAACCCATAAGCCATCTGCTTGACAGTCAAAATACTGTTTCTAGCTGATCTTACCTGCCAGAGGTTTACCATCTGCCATTTCCTTATAGAGTCTGTGCTTTGAGTGCTTTCCTTACTCACACAGGGCAGTGCTTGACCTATGACAACCTGATAATTCTACGTATCAAAGACAACATTCTGTGCTTCTTCCCTTTCCCACATCACTCACGTACTTGTATAAGACCAAAATAATTTTAGGAGAAAATGTGTGCTTTTACAATCACTAGAGAAGTAAATTTTATTCTCCAACACTTTTATTACTGTATTAAAATACTAACGGAATTGTTTTCATTTGTGTTTTAAAGTCAGAGCAACAAAATTTTTGTCTCAACAAATCCATTTCTATACCCTTTTAAGTTGTCCTAAACATTTGACAGATTTATTTATTATTTGCAACTAGGAAATGTGTATATTCGTAAAATCAGCTTTTAGTTTGTGTAGGATTAATCATATTTGGATGATTAATGGGAAATAAAAGAGAAAGGCTTAAAACTCACTTGTCTAGGATATTAGATGATTATGTTTATTCTTGTTTTCTTTTAATTCAAGATATAATTAAGATGTGAATCAGAAGGTATAAAATAAAAAGAGATGGAAAGAAAGGAAACTTGTTATGTGGTGAAGGTCATTTCACAAAGAACACTTTAATAGACTCTTCTTATGTAAGATTTATAATACATTTCTTTAGCAATCCATAGGAATTCCAAAGGTTAATACTCTGATAAATTAAGCTACTAATCTATACTAAAGATATGTAGTTATGAGACTTTGGCATTCACAGTAAATTCATGAAAATGGCTCAATAGAATTTCAGACCAGCAAAACTTATCCCTTTATTAATTCATTGATCCATTATTTCAATGTCTTCTGTTGTATTAGGCAGAGGGATTGCAAAGCCCTGCCCCTGTTCAGATCTGTCAGTTTTAACTCTTACCTAGACTATTGCAATAAACCCCTAACTGGACTCCTTGCTTCTGTTCCTTCTCACCCTAATTTTCCCATTGAAGCTAATCTGATGTTTTTAAGTACAGTTACTATCATTCTACTCAAACCCTTAGCCAGTAAGTGGCATCCTCTTGAACTCAGGATACAATATAAACTTATCCTGGCCTTCAAGATTCGTTATAATCTGACCCCTTCTTCCTCCAGCCTCCCCACAAGGTAGTCTTCCTCTCTCCTCAGTATATACAGCTCCTGGTTTTTTAGATCCTCTTGGGCACTGAGGTCATTCGTTCTTTGAGCCTTTATTTTTGCCTGACATGCTCAGCTGCCCATTCTTGGCTTGTCCCTCTCCTGCTCATGGTCAGCTCCCAGCTGAAAGACTCTTCATCAAAGCAATATTCCTGAGCCAGATCCTCCTTATAGACTCTGACCAGAAACACTCCTCTGTAATTGATATGTATCTCTGCAGTTATTTAAGTCTCTCTCAAGAGACAGTAACTCTTATAAGCACACAAGTCATGGCTTTCATATTTACCATAATGCATACAGTATTTAGCACAATGTCTGGCATATATGACATGTACTAAAAATATTAATTATTAATTTTGATTAAGTAAGTGTGTAAATGCTGTAATAGTGCCTAGACAGATGTAAGCTCCTCCTTTAACCAAATTAAAAATAATCTACAATCTCTAACCTGCATGTCCAGTTTCTGAATTGAGATTTGTGAGTATGACTAAAAGAGGGGACTTTGTGTAAAGACTGGCATAAAGATCTTACAATCTAAAGAAAACAAGGTGAGTAAAAGAACAAAATAAAAAGTACAAAGGAATTATTAGAAATACTAGTTAAAGCGGAAGATAGAGTACTAATTTTGTTTTAACAGCTATGCTTGTAAATCTTCGTATTTTTAGTGTTATTTTTTAATACCCTGGATTTTTCTGGGAAGCAGACTGTCGTCCTTCCTCCCAAAATGTTACAGAAGGTTCCTTCCAAAACCTCCTATCTTATATTCCAGAGCTTCCAGGTCCAAGGCTTTGACTAAGTACAGTACTTAGATACTCAAATGCATCCTTGAGGTTCTGAGGTCAGTATAGCATCAGAGAGCCTACTGCCCATGTGAATTCATTTACTACTTGATCCTTAATCCATTTTACTTCTTCATTAAAAGCAGTTTATTTTCCTACATAACTTGAGAATCAAGGCACTTTATTCTTATGTTCCATGTCATGGAAAGTTGCACTATGAAGATTATATTTAAAAATCAAATTATGTTGGTGTACTGTGATGTGTTTTCTAAACCTGATCTGAATTAAAAATACTGTAGATTTGAAGTAAATTACAAAAATATGAGTTCTAATTATACAGATACAATTTAACAGAAGATCAAATCAATTTGAATCATTATAGTTAAAATATGTAATTTTATTTTCCAGATGAATGAATAAAAACTAATTTGATGTCTCACTTATTATAATTACCTTAAAATTTACCCAGTTTAGGTACTACAATGGCAAATCAATATCAAAAGTATTTTTTTGAACATTTAAAGATTACCAAAATGATATTTTAATATGAAAACAGTTAACATCTCATAAGGATTCAATACAAGTGTGTTGATTCTGTCAGTATAATTCACTAAGGCCATGAAGTTACACTACTCTTTAAATTATTTTCTTCCTTAAATGTGTATACTTTTCACTACAGTAGATTAAACCACATAGTTTTTATTCCCAAAAATATCATTTCACTTCACAACAGAGGTGAAGTACCAAAAATACAAAAAGAAAAGTAGATGATATTACACAACTTAAAAAAAATATAGGTGTACATCGAATGGGAAATCAGGGAATGGTGCTCAAGATGAGATATGAAGAAAAAGTAAAAAACTCTGAAAGGACAATTTTAAAGCTTTATTTAACTCTGAAAGAATGTTGAACTTTTAAAATAGCAAAGAGGAATCTAGTAGAGAAAAATCCTGTTTTTAGCATTGGCTATGAAATTAGTTAATCCATGTCTTTGATGTCTCAAGGAATCACTGCTTTAAATACTAGATTCTTAAATACGAGACATTTAGAGAAAATTCTTTTCAGTTAAATTATGTACATTCAATTTCAATTTGTATAGTAAAATTTATTGAAATCCTGTCCCTAAATATAATGGTATTAAGAAGTGGGGACCTTTGGAAAGTAATTAGGTCATGGGGTGAAACCCTCATGAATGGGATTGGTGTCCTTATAAAAGGCACCCAAGAGAGTTCTCTCACCCTTTTACTACCATGTGAGGATACAGTGCAAATTCAGCCATCTGTACCCTGGAAGAGAGCTCTGACTAGAACCGGACCACGCTGGTGCTCTGATCTTGGATGTCTAGTCTCCAGAATTTTGAGAAATACATTTTTGTTGTTTATAAGCCATCCAGCCAATGGTACTTTTTTTATAGCAGTCCAAACTAAAATATCATTATATGTTATTTCCTTTTCATATAAAGAAAAGCTATTGCTTCTTGAAATTGTATTACTAAAATTTCTTATTTTGTCTTTTATAGTTTCTTAGCTATTTCTCTTAGAGTTTCTAGGTATATAATCAAGCATCTTCTGAATAATTTTATCTTGTCCTTTCTACTTTTTTTACCACTCACCCTTCTCTAATTAAGTTGAATATTCTACCCGGAAAATGTTAAATTTATCAATAATATTCACGGGCATTCTTCTAGTATTCTAAACATGTGCATGATTACATTTCTTAGGAATTTATTGTTGCCATGTTAAGAAAGCATTCATCTTTTTTTTTTTTTTTTGTAGATAATTATTTTTTATTGAAGGGTAGTTGACACACAGTATTACATTACATTAGTTTCAGGTGTACAACATAGTGATTCAACATTTATATACATGACAATTCTAGGTACCAGCTATCACCATACCAAGCTGTTACAATATCTTGACTATATTCATTACCTCCCAGTTACTTATTATTTTACCATTGGAAGTGTGTACTTTTTTTTTTTTTTTTTGTGAGGGCATCTCTCATATTTATTGATCAAATGGTTGTTAACAACAATAAAATTCTGTATAGGGGAGTCAATGCTCAATGCACAATCATTAATCCACACCAAGCCTAATTTTCGTCAGTCTCCAATCTTCTGAGGCATAACAAACAAGTTCTTACATGGAGAACAAATTCTTACATAGTGAATAAGTTCTTACATGGTGAACAGTGCAAGGGCAGTCATCACAGAAGCTTTCGGTTTTGCTCATGCATTATGAACTATAAACAGTCAGTTCAAATATGAATACTCATTTGATTTTTATACTTGATTTATATGTGGATACCACATTTCTCTCTTTATTATTATTATTTTTAATAAAATGCTGAAGTGGTAGGTAGATACAAGATGAAGGTAGAAAACATAGTTTAGTGTTGTAAGAGAGCAAATGTAGATGATCAGGTGTGTGCCTGTAGACTATGTGTTAATCCAAGCTAGACAAGGGCAATAAAACATCCACGTATGCAGAAGATTTCTCTCAGAACAGGGGGGGTGAGGTTCTAAGCCGCACATCTGTTGATCCCCAATTTCTCACCTGATGACCCCCCTGCGACCGTGCCTGTCTTAGGTTGTTCCTCACTTGAGGAATCTTACCCGTCTCTGGCTAACCAGTCATCTTCCGGGGCCACACAGGGAAATGTAAAGTTGGTAAGTGAGAGAGAAGCCTTATTGTATGAAATGGTTAGCCTTTTATTTCTTTGTATATTTATGCCCTGTAGCTTCTATGCCCAGCCTTTGTCTTGAGGTATCTTTACCACTTGGAAGAATTATGATACTCGGTAAATTTGATATGAGGCACGAATTCTATTTAAGGGTTGTAATTAGGAAGGAAGAAGAAAAGCTATAGAAGTAGCAGGTGGCAGAAAACCTGGGAAGATTGATTATTTCTTTGACATATCTTCTTGTAGAGTAACTTCAGCATGTATAGGTTTTAAGCTACTACTTAAATTGCGCACACACATTAACATAATAGGAGTATAGTTACATAGCCAAAGCATACCTGTAATTACCAGCCATCTCCAGTGAAACCAAGAAAACCAGTTAGGCACCTTAGGCATTTGTGAAAACTTATCTATGATATGGTGGATATTGTCCACCTGAACTTGAACAGTCTGAGAGAAATCAGACAAATTAAAACAACCCATTCCTGGGGAATGTTCACATCCCTTATGTTCTTTTAACAGTAAATAGTCTGTAGTGGTAAGATTTTGGAGTGCTACAATTTGCACTTCTCCTAATTCTTGATTGAGTTCCAACAGTATAGATCCAGTCAAATTTGTTGTTTTACTGTATGCACAGGCCAGCTTAGATATCTCCTTCCTCATTCCCATGGCAAGTCCAGGAACTGGTGGGACGAGTGCATCTACAGCTGTAGCAGTGCGTGGATCTTTGTTGGGGTTTTTTGATGATAATCTTCTGGCATGAGTCTTCCAGAGAGTGCTGATGTTGGAATTTCTTTTTCAAATCGTATCTTAGTTCATTTTCGGGGTAGCCCAATTAGGCTTTGATCCTCTTTATAAACACAAACAGACCCTTTGCCTACATTTTTATATGCCCTTTATACTCTTGTGTAGAACTCATTGGAGGTTACCACACAGGAACGCCCTTTTTTTTTTTGTGGTATCACTAATCTACACTTACATGACGAATATTATGTTTACTAGGCTCTCCCCTATACCAGGTCCCCCCTATAAACCCCTTTACAGTCACTGTCCATCAGCATAGCAAAATGTTGTAGAATCACTACTTGCCTTCTCTGTGTTGTACAGCCCTCCCTTTTCTCCTACCCCCCCATGCATGTTAATCTTAATACCCCCCTACTTCTCCCCCCCTTATCCCTCCATACCCACCCATCCTCCCCAGTCCCTTTCCCTTTGGTACCTGTTAGTCCATTCTTGAGTTCTGTGATTCTGCTGCTGTTTTGTTCCTTTAGTTTTTCCTTTGTTCTTATATTCCACAGATAAGTGAAATCATTTGGTATTTCTCTTTCTCTGCTTGGCTTGTTTCACTGAGCATAATACCCTCCAGCTCCATCCATGTTGCTGCAAATGGTTGGATTTGCCCTTTTCTTATGGCTGAGTAGTATTCCATTGTGTATATGTACCACATGTTCTTTATCCATTCATCTATCGATGGACATTTAGGTTGCTTCCAATTCTTGGCTATTGTAAATAGTGCTGCGATAAACATAGGGGTGCACTGATCTTTCTCATACTTGATTGCTGCATTCTTAGGGTAAATTCCTAGGAGTGCAATTCCTGGGTCAAATGGTAAGTCTGTTTTGAGCATTTTGATGTACCTCCATACTGCTTTCCACAATGGTTGAACTAACTTACATTCCCACCAGCAGTGTAGGAGGGTTCCCCTTTCTCCACAGCCTCGCCAACATTTGTTGTTGCTTGTCTTTTGGATGGCAGCCATCCTTACTGGTGTGAGGTGATACCTCATTGTAGTTTTAATTTGCATTTCTCTGATAATTAGCGATGTGGAGCATCTTTTCATGTGTCTGTTGGCCATCTGTATTTCTTTTTTGGAGAACTGTCTGTTCAGTTCCTCTGCCCATTTTTTAATTGGGTTATTTGTTTTTTGCTTGTTGAGGCGTGTGAGCTCTTTATATATTCTGGACGTCAAGCCTTTATCGGACGTGTCATTTTCAAATATATTCTCCCATACTGTAGGGTTCCTTTTTGTTCTATTGATGGTGTCTTTTGCTGTACAGAAGCTTTTCAGCTTAATATAGTCCCACTTACTCATTTTTGCTGTTGTTTTCCTTGCCCGGGGAGATATGTTCAAGAAGAGGTCACTCATGTTTATGTCTAAGAGGTTTTTGCCTATGTTTTCTTCCAAGAGTTTAATGGTTTCATGACTTACATCCAGGTCTTTGATCCATTTTGAGTTTACTTTTGTATATGGGGTTAGACAATGGTCCAGTTTCATTCTCCTACATGTAGCTGTCCAGTTTTGCCAGCACCATCTGTTGAAGAGACTGTCATTTCGCCATTGTATGTCCATGGCTCCTTTATCAAATATTAATTGACCATATATGTCTGGGTTAATGTCTGGATTCTCTAGTCTGTTCCATTGGTCTGTGGCTCTGTTCTTGTGCCAGTACCAAATTGTCTTGATTACTATGGCTTTACAGTAGAGCTTGAAGTTGGGGAGTGAGATCCCCCCTACTTTATTCTTCTTTCTCAGGATTGCTTTGGCTATTCGGGGTCTTTGTTGCTTCCATATGAATTTTTGAATTATTTGTTCCAGTTTATTGAAGAATGTTGCTGGTAGTTTCATAGGGATTGCATCAAATCTGTATATTGCTTTGGGCAGGATGGCCATTTTGACGATATTAATTCTTCCTAGCCACGAGCATGGGATGAGTTTCCATCTGTTAGTGTCCCCTTTAATTTCTCTTAAGAGTGACTTGTAGTTTTCAGAGTATAAGTCTTTCACTTCCTTGGTTAGGTTTATTCCTAGGTATTTTATTTTTTCTGATGCAATTGTGAATGGAGTTGTTTTCCTGATTTCTCTTTCTGTTCGTTCATTTTTAGTGTATAGGAAAGCCACAGATTTCTGTGTGTTGATTTTGTATCCTGCAACTTTGCTGTATTCCGATATCAGTTCTAGTAGTTTTGGGGTGGAGTCTTTAGGGTTTTTTATGTACAGTATCATGTCATCTGCAAATAGTGACAGTTTAACTTCTTCTTTACCAATCTGGATTCCTTGTATTTCTTTGTTTTGTCTGATTGCCGTGGCTAGGACCTCCAGTACTATGTTAAATAACAGTGGAGAGAGTGGGCATCCCTGTCTAGTTCCCAATCTCAGAGGAAATGCTTTCAGCTTCTCGCTGTTCAATATAATTTTGGCTGTGGGTTTATCATAGATGGCCTTTATTATGTTGAGGTACTTGCCCTCTATTCCCATTTTGCTGAGAGTTTTTATCATGAATCGATGTTGAACTTTGTCAAATGCTTTTTCAGCATCTATGGAGATGATCATGTGGTTTTTGTCTTTCTTTTTGTTGATGTGGTGGATGATGTTGATGGACTTTCGAATGTTGTACCATCCTTGCATCCCTGGGATGAATCCCACTTGGTCATGGTGTATGATCCTTTTGATGTATTTTTGAATTTGGTTTGCTAATATTTTGTTGAGTATTTTAGCATCTACGTTCATCAGGGATATTGGTCTGTAGTTTTCTTTTTTGGTGGGGTCTTTGCCTGGTTTTGGTTTTAGGGTGATATTAGCTTCATAGTATGAGTTTGGGAGTATCCCCTCCTCTTCTATTTTTTGGAAAACTCTAAGGAGAATGGGTATTATGTCTTCCCTGTATATCTGATAAAATTCCAAGGTAAATCCATCTGGCCCGGGGATTTTGTTCTTTGGTAGTTCTTTGATTACCGCTTCAATTTTGTTGCTGGTAATTGGTCTGTTTAGATTTTCTGTTTCTTTCTGGGTCAATCATGGAAGGTTATATTTTTCTAGGAAGTTGTCTATTTCTCCTTGGTTTCCCAGCTTGTTAGCATATAGGTTTTCATAGTAGTCTCTATTAATTCTTTGCATTTCCGTGGGGTCCGTCGTGATTTTTCCTTTCTCATTTCTGATACTGTTGATTTGTGTTGACTCTCTTTTCTTCTTAATAAGTCTGGCTTGAGGCTTATCTATTTTGTTTATTTTCTTGAAGAATCAGCTCTTGATTTCATTGATTTTTGCTATTGTTTTATTCTTCTCAATTTTATTTATTTCTTCTCTGATCTTTATTATGTCCCTCCTTCTGCTGACCTTAGGCCTCATCTGTTCTTCCTCTTCCAATTTCGATAATTGTGACATTAGACCATTCATTTGGGATTGCTCTTCCTTTTTTAAATATGCTTGGATTGCTATATACTTTCCTCTTAAGACTGCTTTTGCTGTGTCCCACAGAAGTTGGGGCTTAGTGTTGTTGTTGTCATTTGTTTCCATATATTGCTGGATCTCCATTTTGATTCGGTCATTGATCCGTTGATTATTTAGGAGCGTGTTGTTAAGCCTCCATGTGTTTGTGAGCCTCTTTGCTTTCTTTGTACAGTTTATTTCTAGTTTTATGCCTTTGTTATCTGAAAAGTTGGTTGGTAGGATTTCAATCTTTTGGAATTTTCTGAGGCTCTTTTTGTGGCCTAGTATGTGGTCTATTCTGGAGATTGTTCCATGTGCACTTGAGAAGAATGTATATCCTGTTGCTTTTGGATGTAGAGTTCTATAGATGTCTATTAGCTCCATCTGCTCTACTGTGTTGTTCAGTGCTTCCATATCCTTACTTATTTTCTGCCCACTGGATCTATCCTTTGGGGTGAGTGGTGTGTTGAAGTCTCCTAGAATGAATGCATTGCAGTCTATATCCCCCTTTAGTTCTGTTAGTATTTGTTTCACATATGCTGGGGCTCCTGTGTTGGTTGCATATATATTTAGAATGGTTATATCCTCTTGTTGGACTGAGCCCTTTATCATTATGTAGTGTCCTTCTTTATCTCTTGTTACTTTCTTTGTTTTGAAGTCTATTTTTTCTGATATTAGTACTGAAACCCCTGCTTTCTTCTCGCTGTTGTTTGCTTGAAATATGTTTTTCCATCCCTTGACTTTTAGTCTGTACATGTCTTTGGGTTTCAGGTGGGTTTCTTGTAAGCAGCATATAGATGGATCTTGCTTTTTTATCCATTCTATTACTCTATGTCTTTTGATTGGTGCATTCAGCCCATTAACATTTAGGGTGACTATTGAAAGATATGTACTTATTGCCATGCAGGCTTCAAATTCATGGTTACCAAAGGTTCAAGGTTAGCCTCTTTAGTATCTTACTGCCTAACTTAGCTCACTTATTGAGCTGTTATATACACTGTCTGGAGATTCTTTTCTTCTCTCCCTTCTTATTCCTCCTCCTCGATTCTTCATATGTTGGGTGTTTTGTGCTGTGCTCTTTCTAGGAGTGTTCCCATCTAGAGCAGTCCCTGTAAGATATCCTGTAGAGGTGGTTTGTGGGAAGCAAATTCCCTCAGCTTTTGTTTGTCTGGGAATTGTTTAATCCCACCATCATATTTGAATGATAGTCATGCTGGATACAGTATCCTTTGTTCAAGGCCCTTCTGTTTCATTGTATTAAATATATCATGCCATTCTCTTCTGGCCTGTAGGGTTTCTGTTGAGAAATCTGATGTTAGCCTGATGGCTTTTCCTTTATAGGTGACCTTTTTCTCTCTGGCTGCCTTTAAAACTCTTTCTTTGTCCTTGATCTTTGCCATTTTAATTATTATGTGTCTTGGTGTTGTCCTCCTTGGATCCTTTCTGTTGGGGGTTCTGTGTATTTCTGTGGTCTGTTCGATTATTTCCTCCCCCAGTTTGGGGAAGTTTTCAACAAGTATTTCTTCTAAGATACTTTCCATCTCTTTTCCTCTCTCTTCTTCTTCTGGAACCCCTATAATATGGATATTGTTCCTTTTGGATTGGTCACACAGTTCTCTTAACATTGTTTCATTCCTGGAGATCCTTTTATCTCTCTCTATGTCAGCTTCTATGCATTCCTGTTCTCTGGTTTCAATTCCATCAATGGCCTCTTGCATCCTATCCATTCTGCTTATAAACCCTTCCAGAGTTTGTTTCATTTCTGTAATCTCCTTTCTGGCATCTTGATCTCCCTCCGGACTTCATCCCATATCTCTTGCATATTTCTCTGCATCTCTGTCAGCATGTTTATGATTCTTATTTTGAATTCTTTGTCAGGAAGACTGGTTAGGTCTGTCTCCTTCTCTGGTGTTGTCTCTGTGATCTTTGTCTGCCTGTAGCTTTGCCTTTTCATGGTGATAGGAATAGTTTGCAGAGCTGGGATGATTGATGGCTGGAAGAACTTCCCTTCTTGTTGGTTTATGGCCCTCCTCTCCCAGGAGAACAGCGACCTCTAGTGGCTTGTGCTGGGCAGCTGCACGCAGACAGGGCTTCTGCTTCCTGCCCGGCTGCTATGGAGTTAATCTCCGCTGTTGCTGTGGGCGTGGCCTGGCTCGGGCAGCTACTCCAAAATGGTGGAGTCGCGTTGGAGCAGGAGCGGCTGGGAGGCTGTTTATCTCCGTAAGGGGCCTCCCTGCTCCCTGCAGCCAGGGGTTAGGGTGCCCAGAGATCCCGGATTCCCTACCTCTGGATTAAGTGTCCCACCCTGCCCCTTTAAGACTTCCAAAAAGCACCCGCCAAAACAAAACAACGACCACAAAAAAAAAAAATTATATTAAAAAAAATAATAATTTTTTTAATTAAAAAAAAAAAAAAAGAAAAAAGGTGGCCGCTCGTTTTTCTTTATTCTCTGGTGTCAGCCTCAGGCATCTGCTCACCAGTCTTGCTGCCCTATTTCCCTAGTA
Source organism: Manis pentadactyla (assembly GCF_030020395.1). Taxonomy (NCBI): domain Eukaryota; kingdom Metazoa; phylum Chordata; class Mammalia; order Pholidota; family Manidae; genus Manis; species Manis pentadactyla. The sequence goes on from NC_080019.1 coordinate 85,711,995, forward strand.
TTGGGGGCCCTAACCCTTTACGACTTCCAAAAAGTGCTCGCCAAAACAAAACAGCAAAAAAAAAAAAAATGGTCACGCACTTTTCTTATGTCCTCCGGCACCCGGCCTCCAGTGCCCACTCACTGATCTTGCTGCCCTGTTTTCCTAGTATCCAGGGCCCTGCACTCTGGCCCGGATGGCTGGGGCTGGGTGTTCGGCAGTCCTGGGCTCCGTCTCCCTCCCGCTCTGCCTGCTCTTCTCCCGCCGGGAGCTGGGGGGAGGGGCGCTCGGCTCCCGCGGGGCCGGGGCTTGTATCTTACCCCCTTCGCGAGGCACTGGGTTCTCTCAGGTGCGGATGTGGTCTGGATATTGTCCTGTGTCCTCTGGTCTTTATTCTAGGAAGAGTTGTCTTTGTTATATTTTCATAGATATGTGTGGTTTTGGGAGGAGATTTCCGCTGCTCTACTCACGCCGCCATCTTCCGCACCCCCCAGCATTCATCTTTCTTAATTAAATGTTTTTACCAGGAAGAAAGTTGAATTCTATCAAATGCCTTTTTATTTGAAATACTTGATGAGCTACAGTGAACAAAATTAACAGCTTTTCAATTAAGCCATGCTTGCATTTCTGAGATCAAATATAGTTGGCCAGGCTATGTAACTCAGTAACATGTTACCACATTCTATTTGGGATTAATTTCATTAACATTTGTATTACTGTAAATAAGAAGAATGATTCTGAAAGTTTTTTGAAATTTTTGAAAATGACTTTGAAAATCTAAAATTGTTAAAATTGACATTTTTGACAAAGCACAAGATAAAATATAATGTGCTAGACATTCCTCCATTCCAAAGTAGGTTTTATACCTCATACAATATTTACAACAAAAATATCCCTAAACTGATAATGCATCTTAAACCCCAAAACCTCCCTTAAGAATTTAAATGGTTGAGAGTTGGTATTAAAGAGGAAGTTCTGTGAAAAGAAATATTAATGTCATCAATGTCCTGCAGCAGGGAAGACTTGGGTGGGTCTGGCTCTCACCTCAAGGGTAGTAAAAGAAGTTTGAAGGGACTACTTAGAAAGCTATTTGTGTTCCCTGAAATTTGTGACTCATGCCTAAAAAACGCTGAAGAGATTTTGAATAAAACTGGAGCTGGGAAGTTACTTCTTTCTCTCTGAATGTGGTTCAGTTGTGGGGTAATCATGGTGACCACATATGGATCCCAGGAAGAAATGCTATCCTAGAGTTATTTCAAGTGTGACTCCTCCCCCCTGTCCCCATCAGGAAGGTTGCCTTTTAGAGTGAGGAGTTCAGCTGGAAAAGGATGTCAGGTGTCCACCTAGAAGAAAACCCTCTGTGGTGGAGTTAGACCTGACAAAGGATGGAAGCTGCCATGGCCCAGGAGTTTTAGGAAAAGCACTCCACGGATTTATCTTTAGAAAACCCATGAGAGTAGCAAGTAAAAAAGTTGGCTTTAAATATCAATGTCCAGAAATCATGAAGATATCTGTCAAATATAAGCTTTCCTACTCGCCTTACTTCTCTCATATTTAACTCCTCTCCCAATCCCACCTGTCAACTTTGACTCAAATGCTGTTAGATTAAGGGATACCAAGTGGAGAGAGAGAGAGATCAGTGAGAAGGAAAGAGAATTAAGCACCCTATCTTCCCCTGCAAGTAGTCAGCATAATGGAAATCCCAGCTGGAAGGGAAAGAAGATTTCATTTAAAACCAACTTCAGGGTTTTGATCATTACACAGAACTAGTTGTTTCAAAGGTTTGCAACTTAAAGGGATGGTCAGAAAGTAGTGGAACCTAGTTCCACTTTTTTTATCTGGGGGCAAAGAAAGGATAATGCTCACTAATCAGGTTTAAAAGAATGGGAGAGTCAAAAATATACATGATTTTATAATCATACCTAGAGTTGTTTTTGTTCAGTGTACAGTATCTATTTAGTACAGTGAGATTTTGGTAACCATGAAATGCCTACTTCAGAAAAGTATTTAGAAACTTCTTTCTTGGAGCTTTAGAACAGTTTTGATAGACACCTAAACCACCTTTGGGAAAATCATAGAGCTATTCAATTATTTAATTTTCCTCTTTGCTTACAGACCAATGTTGGTCACTTTTTAGGAAGGCACAGCAACATATGAGATCTGTTTATCTTTTTGGGTCTTGTTCTTCCTGATCCTTATAATATCTTAACTTTGCTACTACTTACCTTCCAAAGACTACCAGAAAAACATGATAGTCAATCAAACTTAAGTTTATTATACCTACTGCAGCAAAGGAAAACTTTATCTTGACAAAGTCTTTGAAGGCTCTCAGAGGGGAACACCAAGAGAAATGTACCTTTTTAGGGCCTCAGCTGGATCATTATAATTTGCATCTTAAAAGGTAATAGAACAGCTATATTCAGGCAAAATTTTATGATATGACTTTGGATTGGTGGGCCCAGCAACGTGATAGTGAGAGAAGATTCTCTAAGCAACGTGAGCAAGCTCTGAATTTGATTTGTAAACTATTTTCACACTTGATCAGGAGCAACTTTTTCCTGAATCAGTAGCTAAGTACTTCTTGCTTATTCTTAGTATTGTTTAAATATGACTTAAGCAAGTATGCTTAATCACAGGAATTTTAAGCTGGATATGGAAAATTATGTTTCGTCCCAGTATTAACACAGAGAAAAGGACTTGTATCAGTTTCAGTTCTCAAAGTTCCACATACTCAACTCTTGGAAAGGAAGTGTCTTAAAATTATGATTTTACACCTTCAGTGAGTAAGCCTCAGTGAGTAAGCCTCATTGAAAGAACACACAGAAACATGTAGTAGCATGTTCACATCTGTTTAGTATGCAAAGTTTTCAAATGAATTTATGTGTATATTCTGCATAGCAAAAATTGCCATTCTAGAAATTTGCCATGAGGTGTCTAGTAAGACATTGCCCACAAGGTCTAAATGAAGAGATACGTAACTTGTATGAGACTCAGATGCTAAGTTCTACTCTAAGCCTGCAAAATAATAATGCTGAATTGTTACCTTACGTTCATAAAAATTATTCATTTATTAAACAACGTTAATCAGCATCAGTCTACCATTCATTGCAAATGTTATTTAAATCAATTTAAAGGCAAAGTTTTTAAGTGCAATTGAATGTTTATCTGAAACCATTTTTATCTTTTCCTTAATCATCTCACCCTGAATCATAAGTTGTATTACAAAGACATACCTCGTATCTTGCCCATTCATCTAGCACAGGGTTTTGCAATAATAGTGCAGCTGACATTTTGAGCTGGATAATTGTCTGTCATTGGGGGCTGTTTTATGAATTGCAGAATGTTTATCAACTCAGTAGATGCTAGTATCAATGGCTCCACCTCACCCTAAACCAGCTATGACAACCAAAAATTTCTCCAGAGATTGCCAAATATAGTGGAGTTGGGGGTGGGACCCCCTCCCAGTTGAGAAAACCCCTCCCTGCTGCTTTAGGTGAACATTAAGTTTTCCCAGTGTGCCTGTCTTGCATCAGCTGCTGTATCACTTAGAGAGCCATTGTTTATCACTTATTATGTCTGAGCTAAATGATGCTTAGTTTACCTTTCCCACCTCTTCCATACTCAGAACACACACGGCAAGAACCAGTTAGGGGACTGAGATGCCTCTAGGAGCAGCCTTGACTTTGTTTTCTTCAATTACAAGGTGTTATTTTCCGGCAGAGGACTTAGCTCTGTACTTTCTTCCCCCTAGGATCACTTCTGGTTTCCACATTATAGTTCCATGTCAGTTTCCAATAGCAGGATCCTGCCAACCAAGTCCTATCCATACAAGGTGCTGTTTTCAGTGACACATTTCATCGGTTTAATAAACTGTCTTACACAAGACACACCATTCTGAGTACAATAAAAGCATTCATTTTTGACTGAAATTTATATTGGTTTCATAAGAGGCTGTTATTGGAAAATCATGATTGCGGTTCACTCTGGACTGAGCTGTTAAGCAGGAAGAGTCACGAACTTCCCGTTTCCCATTCTCTGAGTGCTTCCCCCACTCCCACGGGAGCGATTAATGCAGTGGCAGAGTCAGTCTGATTTTCCTCCTTTGTTTCAAAAGGCAGCATGAATAACATCATCAGATCTTTATTGGTGATTCATGAAAATTGTCCTTAGTTTCTTATTTCACGAAAATCTATCATTGAAATGTTTACCTTTTAAATAAATCTTTGCACGACTCCACATTTTCAGCTTGTTTAGTAGTTCTTATATAAATAGAGGGAGAAGCGAATCAGAGAAAAAGAAAGGTGGCAACCAAAGATATAGCCCTTCAATGGGCTACATGACTCCGTCCACCACCAAAAAATTACATCCACAATGTAATTCCTTTGAGATACATTTCACATAAAAATCAGTGAAGATGTGATGGAAAGAGTAATAGTAATTGTGATAGCCAGTGAGAAATCTGGCTTCAACCTCCTTTTAAAACATTTAGTGTCTCCTTGTTTTCTTTATTCATAAATAAGGGTAGGTAGTTTTCATTAATCTATTCAATAAGAATTTATTGAGCACCTAATATGTGCCACATATTATATTTTGTGTTTAGAACGCAAAGCTAAATGTGAAAGGCTTCTATGTTGTCTACATTAAAAACTGTTAATATTAAAAAATAACTCATCTGATAAGCAAAATGTTATGCAAATAAAGCTTGGAACACAGAATATAAATCAAAACCTGAAGAGTTAAGCAATTAATGACAATATTCTATTAATATAAATTGTGTAGATTTTGCAAATTTATGTGCTCTATTTCTATACATAAAAGTTTCTAAAAGATAATTAAAGGTAACTTGAGGAAATGGTGAGAAACATCATGTAATAGGACTGCTTATATTATAATGCCCTGCATCAATTTATGCAATTAAAATAAATAAAATAAAAGTTCCTAAGGACCAGGGAATGGAATCTCTAATGCTTTGGTTAAATTAAATACAATATTAATTCAAGAATATTTTAGAAATATTTATTAAATCTAAAATGAGCATATCCATTTAAGAATATGGTAACTATTGAACCACTGTGTTTTATACCTGAAATCAATATAAGATTATGCTAACTATAGTTGATATAAGAGTATATCAACTGTACTTCAATAAAAAAAATTAAAAAGTAAAATGATCATATCCTTGACATAGCATTTTCACTTCTAGATATTTATCCTCCAGAAACAAGTGCTAAAATATAGTATATATGTACAAGAATATTTACTTCCACATTTTTTTGATAGCTAAGAACTTAAATTTCTATCTGTAGGGAAAGAACTATGACAAATCTATTTAATGGAGTAGCAGGAGCCACTAAACATAAGATAAAGACAAATTTAGCATCATGAAGAAACGTTCAAAATATTGCTAGATGAAAATAGTCAGATTTCAGAGCAGTATGTATTGTATGACATATTTCTATAAAAATAGGATAGAAATAATATTACTATATGTATAGTAGGACTATGTAGTCTAAAGGACTATATAGTCAGCAACTAAGCAATGGAATTAAAGAGGACTTTCATTTATTTCCTTAACATGTGAATTTTAACTTTTTCTTCATTATGTAATTAGAAAAAATAAGGCAATATGAAAATTTATGTCAATAACATTGTCTTTGTTAGGATTTGAAATTTAAAAAGTGATGGGTCAATTTTGCTTCTTTTGTTTTTATACCAGTTAGAACTTCTAAGCTGTGTAGCACTAACATTATTAAACATTGTTATCCCACGTTGTTCCTTAAGTAGTTTTTAATTAGTCTTTCCTAAGAGAAAACATGAGCTGCTATAGAGTGAGTCTGTCAAAACAAAAATGTTTTAAGAACTCATATCATAAGACTTACACACATGGAGTATTTGATGTCTTTCTCTGCAAATTTACCAGGAGTTCAACATTTTTCAGTTTCATTTTTTTAATGACTGTATTTGTGTGTAACTGCATTGTAAATGACTCTGATGAGTTACTGGAACATTTTCCTTGGCTGCTTCTGTGTTTTTTCCCCATTGAATTTTGATCTCTTTGAATTAACTAGGTTAGGAAACAAATGCAAGTTAGTTAACTGTGCTTAAGCCATGAAATCCTACTCTAGTTGGGTAGTAGTTGCTATATCAGTTACTAGATGAAAAATGTGAATTATAATCACTTCACCTCAGAATGTGCTAAAAATGAGAGCACTCCATGTATAGGCTAAAACAACTGCTTCAGAAATTTTTGGAAAATTTTTACACTTCTCCAAAATGCCAGCCAAGGTATATTTCCATATAGAATACATGGTAACATCAATATTTCCTTAGATTTTATTGTGGATGCTTTGTTTACTTTATATTAATACATGATACAACTTCAGGAAACTTTTAAAAGTTGATGAAGACCAACAAGCTTTCACTACAGGAAGTTTCATGTAAGATTTCCTTATGAATGTAATAATACTGGTGCATTGCACTCTAGTTTAATGATACACTGTGGAAAAAAATACCTGAAAGGCAACTTTTTGACAAAATAGAGTAAATCTGGATTATGCAGGGTAAATTGAACAAGTTCAGTAGTGCCTTGTGATGCTCTTTACAAGCTCATGACCTTATTGTTTTTAGTTTCAGTAGCATTATCTTGCCACTCTTTAGCCTCTACACTCTCCTAACACAATACCTAATATACTCTCAGGGAGGTATTAGGAGAGTGAAACATAAATGTTACAGAAAAACTAATAGAATGTTGTAAAGGCCTCTTGTCATTAGAATGCTATATTTATGTACTTGTATGTATAAAGAACATCATCCACTCTACCTTTATAGTGGACTGGGGCCAAATCCAAATAAAAGTGCCAGTGCCATTATGTCTGTTGAAAGATTTTTAAATAAAAGAAAGGAAAAGTTGAATTTTAGTAAAATTCTATTTGTTGACTAAATCAACCATACTTAAATTCTTAAATGCATTATTCTTAAATACATTAGCCCATTCAATGGCCACTTTTCAGTTCATACATTTTCATTATAGCCCAAGGTTCCCATTGAGACTCATCAGTAGCCTATACTTAGCTTTACTATGCCTGCTATTTAGTGACATAGAACAGGCTCCTAGCCTGTACTTGGAATTTAAAAGTGATTTTTTGGAGTAGGTGTTAGCTAGACAAAAGAATAAAACATTTCATTAGAGGGTATTGTATGTACAAAGATTTAGAATGAAGAGAAAGAAGTTCAGAATGGATTGAGTGCAGAATTCTATGTTCTTTAATTAATTACACTATTGTATCTTCTTAGAGCAAAAGTAAGGTTATAAATTTATATTTTCATTGTATACTTCCGGAAACCATACAACTTCTAGCATTAAATATTATTTTCATATAGGATGAACTATTATTAAAACTGTTTTTAGGAAACCAGTAGGAAAATAACATGTTGGTAATAGACAAAAAAGAAAATGTATTGTTCTATGTGCAAGTCTTTTTTTAATTAGTTGACATATCCATTGATTAATATTATGTATTTCTAATATTGAGACAGTTCATTAATAATTGTAGCTTAAAATTATTGAATAGATGTAAGTGCTGAAACCCCCTTTTCACATAAATAAGTAGATGGGAATTGTTATAGTGATGGCAGATAATTGTTTGAATCAAATCATTGAGTTATGTGAAAGAAAATGCTGTCATCAAAATTTATTTTTAATGAGTAGTTGGAATGCCAGTCATATCATGCCTCAATTTAAATAAGAATGATGAATTAGTGAATTAAAAAACTGATCTGTGTTTCAAACAATAAGGCTTCCCTCTCACTTACCAACTTCACATTTCCCTGTATGGCCCCGGAAGATGACTGGTTAGCCAGAGACGGGTAAGATTCCTCAAGGGAGGAACAACCTAAGACAGGCACAGTCGCAGGGGGGCCATCAGGTGAGAAATTGGGGATCAACAGAGGTGAGGCTTAGAACCTCACCCCCCCGTTCTGAGAGAAATCTTCTGCATACGTGGATGTTTTATTGCCCTGGTCTAGCTTGGATTAACACATAGTCTACAGGCACACACCTGATCATCTACATTTGCTCTCTTACAACACTAAACTATGTTTTCTACCTTTATCTTGTATCTACCTACCACTTCAGCATTTTATTAAAAATAATAATAATAAAGAGAGAAATGTGGTATCCACATATAAATCAAGTATAAAAACCAAATGAGTATTCATATTTGAACTGACTGTTTATAGTTCATAATGCATGAGCAAAACCGAAAGCTTCTGTGATGACTGCCCTTGTACTGTTCACTATGTAACTTATTCACTATGTAAGAATTTGTTCTCCATGTAAGAGCTTGTTTGTTATGCCTCAGAAGATTGGAGACTGATGAAAATTAGGCTTGGGGTGGATTAATGATTGTGCATTGAGCATTGACTCCCCTATACAGAATTTTATTGTCGTTAACAACCATTTGATCAATAAATATGAGAGATGCCCTCACACATACACACACAAAAAAGTATACACTTCCAATGGTAAAATAATAAGTAACCGGGATGTAATGAATATAGTCAAGATATTGTAACAGCTTGGTAGGGTGATAGCTGGAACCTAGAATTATGTATATAAATGTTTTACCACTGTGTTGTACACTTGAAACTAATGTAATCTAATACTGTGCGTCAACTACCCTTCAATAAAAATAATTATTTAAAAAAAAAGACTGATTTGTGATTAGTCATCCAGTCATTCAGTACTCATTTTCCCAACACCAACATCAGCCTTCCAATGGTCTCTTGGTTTGGCATGGAGGAGGTGACACCTTTGGGCAATTAACCTTAATAAGATGAGTATTAGAGAAGACAAAGAATTTTTGCTGTTATTTGGGAAAGAGTGCTTGTAAAATAGGAGGTAAAACAGAGAGCCAGCACATGTCCAAACAGATTCATTTTAGGCATAAACATTTTTTTTTATCCCAGGCATTCTATGGGAGATCAGTTCTAGGAAGCTGAGAATCTGGAAAATAATTAGTTTAAAATCATCCATCTCCAAATACTAACTGGTAAGTCTTCATGCATTCTCCCTGCAAGGGTAGGAGTTATCTGGTTTAAGGGACATAGTCATCTTAATGTTCTGGCCTGAGATCAAGATTTCATTTACATTTCCTTCTTCAAGTAAACCCAAGGGTTTGTCACCTGCCCCAGTTTCCTAGGGCCTACCCACAACAGCCACAGCACCCACTCACTCACTCACTTACCACTCTGTTTTCACTTCTCTCTTTGTTGTTGGCATCTGGGATCTCACTTTCTTCCCTGAGTGTTCAAAAACACATATGCAAAAATTTTGGTTATAGTTTTCCAGCGTTGTGTATTGGGAAAACTCTTTAAGTTATTTTAGTTTGCTATTCTATCTGATTAAGAAATTCAAGTTAGAACCCAGGTTGTTTAGAAATCTCTGTATGGGAGAGGCTTAAGAGTACATTCTTGCTGAAATGTAGAAACCAGTCATGACTGCATAGCATGCACACTATTTTTTTTCTTTAGAGTGTGTAATCAATAAAAAAGAATTTTATGATTCTATTCACACTTCCATAATATTTAGAAACTATAAAGATATCAAGGCGGGGGTGGGAGGATGGAGGCAAATGGAGCTAAAAATACCTTAAGACACCCTTTATGCCCTACAACATGCCAAGAAATAAAGCTAACACTGCAACAGATATACCAAGAATGATATAGTGAACCAGCTATCTACAGAGTCACTTAATAAACATTTTGATATCAATGAATTATAAATACTATGCTGTGAGTTGATGGAAAACAACATATGCAAAATAATCAACTGATGGGTAAAAGTGTGCCCAGTACTAAATAATAGTAATGACATTTGAATTTATATACTCTATAAGGTGTATCCTTTGAACTCAAAACTAAAAGACTTTTTAAAATTTTGTTTATTGCAATACCATTTACCAAGGGACCAACTGTATGGCGTTGCTTAATGGTTTTCCAATTACTGATAGGGTCTATTAAAGAAGATATTTAAATTGATCAATCAATCAATCAGTCCAAAACAAAAGATGGTAAGCTTTTTAACTGCAGGAAACAAAGAGTCATTAAACTTGCCTGAAGTCAGAAAATTGAATCCAGGTAACCTTGCTGATGTAAGTGATGTCACTGAAGTTTTGAACAGTGTTGGGAGATGGCAGAAGAAGAGGAAAGCCTGCAGGTTCCCCTCTGCATTTACTTTCATGCCGCAGAGGTTCTTGGATTACCTTACTCTCTGCTCTTTGGTCTGGAATGCTGAAATGCTCATGGATAATGACAGGATTGTGTAGAACTATGGCAATGGGCAGTGAGTAGCATTTTCAGTGCTCCCTGAAGTACTATATGGTTTTCTTCTAATTTACCTAAAAATAAGCAGTAGCCCCTATTTTCAGAGATCATTTTATGTTGAACAGGGTATTTTTTTATCCCCGACTTCTCACTGACATGCACTAATAAGGTTTGTTACTGTTCTTTTCAGCATGGCATTAAAATTGCTTCATGGAACAAACCTTCCCTACTGAAGAACCTCTTGACCCTCCCTGTGATATGCCCCCTCAAGCTCACACACACACTCTACATCACAGCCTAGATCACCAGGACTTCAGAATTCCATGTCCAATGGTCCTGAGTTTTCTCCAGGCTCTATCCTCTCAAGAGCAGACTGAATTATTATTTGTATATCTCTAGACCCAGGAAGTGGGGCTGGAATGGGGAGTCCACAAACATCACACACAAGACAATGTGAGATGGCACTTGGGGTGGGATACAAAGAAAAGGGGGACAGGCTTCAGGCCAAGTGCTGGCTCTCTCTCCATGCCCCTATGTTCTGGTGTGGGATTCAAAAAGAATGTCATAGATTATATTTGCTAAGGTAGAAGGAGGGTATATAATTAATTTAACAATTATTAGATGGAATTATTACTTTTAAATATTTAAATATGTAGTATAAGGACCTGGTACCAGTGCTTGTTTTTTTTTCCATGAGCCCTACATTAGATGAGGCCAGGCCGCTAAACATCCATCATAGCTAAAGCAGCCACATTACCAGAACTTCATAAGATACTATTTTCAGAAGATCAAATGCATATCCAATTAACCAAGCTATAAAGCAGAGTTTGCCAGGCAGAGATTTAAACACAGTACAAAGTCAGTATAAGGTCGGAAAATATTTTAGCCTGCTTATTTACTCTCCACCCCAAAGCAGAACTTAAGAATAGAGCTTTTGTGAAACTGGATTTTTTTCAGAAAGTGATCTCAAAAAAGTTGAGAACTGGAAAAAATGAAACAGAAATGACGGCAAAGTCAATCTAAAGCTGTATCAGTGAGCTGGGTTTCTGTGGGCCACTAGGGCTCAGTTCTGCTGGGGACCTGAAGCTACTGTGTAAAATGCACCTCAGAACAGCCATTTAAGGATGTTGTAGAGGAGTACTTGTCTGCTGGCTCCCACCTAATCAGTATTCCCAAGGGTGTTAACTCTGCTCTTTCAGATCTGTGCACATATCAGTGTGACTGAGCAATCTCTGCAGTCTGGAGTCCTATTTCATGGAAGCAGAGATGGTTGGGGAAGACAGCAATAGACATATGCTGCAACTGAACACAAGGTGCTGTCAGATCTGCATCTGTGGGCAGTGGGTTGCCATAGAAATGGCTAGAGTAACAAGGTAGGCTGAGAGGATGTGAAGTAGGCACAAGAGATTCCTGGTATGAGAGGCAGTGGGTAGCGAGTGGGAAATTGTTCCTTCAGGGAGGAATCAGGAAAAATAGTGATTCGCATTTAAACAGTGCTCCAGAGAATGTGTAGACAGTAACAGTTGGAGATGGAGGATGTATTAGTTTCCCAAGTCTGCTGTAACAAAATACCATTCATTGGGAAGCTTAAAACAGCACAGCTTATTCTCTCATATTTTTGGAGGCTAGAAGTCCAAAATAAAAATTGTTTTTTTTGAGGCCTGTAAGGGAGCATCTGTTCCATTCCTCTGTCCTGGCTTCTGGTATGGTCAACAGTCCTTCCAGAAATATCACCTCAATCTTCACATGGCATTCTCCCTGTGGATCTGTGTCTTCATAGGGCCTTCTTATCAGCACATCAGTTATATTGGATTAGCGGCCCACTCTACTCCAAAATGACCTCATCTTAACTAAATACATGTGTATTAACTTTATTTCAAAGAAAGGTCACATTCTGAGGGAACTCAATTCAACCCATAACAGAGGAAGACCATTGTTGGCTGAAAGAATTTTTGAAAAATAGTGCAGATGCTTAAAACTATTCAGGAAATTTCAGTAAAATGTTGTGGCTGGAACTTCGAGTGAGAAGGAGGAAATGGAGCCTTGTTAAGTGAGGCGTGGGTCAGGCCATTAGGGTTCAGAATGCAGGCGTAAGGACTAGGGGTTTCGTGCTTCTGGGAACCACCCGAATCCTGTTTGCAAAGAGGAATGCAGTCTATGTTTCCTTCTACAGAATCAGGTATTGTGGGTAAGGACTGGAAAATATTCAATTAATACTTCCTTTTACTTTTCATGTTTCTTTAAAATCAAGGAATTTCTGTAATCCTCTTTGTAACTTGTAAGTTCTGCAGTATATTTCCAATGGTATTAATGTTCAAAATAAACTTCTGAGTATTCTTTCTTTAGAATCCTAGGTTCCCTTTTACAAAAGAAAATTACAAAAGAGCTGTGTTGCTTCTACGTGTTTCTGTTTCTTAAATATCAAGGTCAGCAATGCTAAGGAACAAAAATGGTATGAAAATATTAAACCTTTTCAATAAAACTTTCTGTATTTTTACTCAAATGTCACTGGACACATAGAAAATCAATACACTTAACTACTTAAAGCCATAGTTACAATATGTAACCAAACTTAAATCACAATGAAAATGCAGCACATTATTAGTAGAGTTTTTTAAATGCTTGCTCTTCAATGTTAGGGCAAAGACACTAAAAAAAAAAAAAAAAAGGAAATATCCATAGAACATATTGTTACTCCAAATTAATTACAGTGGATAGACATGTGGTGAGTGATTCCAGATGGCTTGAGTGTCCACAGACTGATAGTTTGTGCTCAGAACTTGCTGAAAATTAAAGTATGTGAACTAGAAGACAAGAATACATGACCAGACTTGGTTTAATTGGTGTCTTGAAGGGGACCTGACTCCCATGAGCTCTGTCTTCCCTTAGGCTCTCCGAAGTTGCTCTACTCAGTTGGAAACAGGAATGTCTGCTCTCTACACAGAGTCTGGTTTACAAGTATTAACAATGAAAGTAAAGAAGGGCACTTGGTGTTCAAAGGGCTGATCTGCATGTGAGCTTGACTTGTACAATAAGGGAGCCATTTCCACATCATCACAGAGCCAGGAACAGCCAGGCTTTGACAGGGCAATGAAAACATGTGACCTCTCGCTGGTACCCATTCACTCTTGTCACAGACACTGGAGTGAATGGGCTTGGATAAATACAAAACTGGGCGTCACATGGCGCTCCTCCATTACACACATGTCAGTATGTGGAGATTTCTGCCTGAGAGGGAGCCATGAAAAATGGAAATCCAGCATATGGTCGATGAGGGCTGCAAAAATCATGGAGAGAAACAGTCACCCTCCTGAAGCTTTCATGGGCACTCTTCAGTAATTGCTTAATTGAAATTTTATTCCTTTCATTGAACCTCACAGCAGGAATGAATCTAAAATTACAAAGCAAGTTTTGATATTTCATTCCTGCCCTTTATACCTGTGGGTGAAGAATGGGCATTAATTAAGGGATAGCTATGAAACAAATTGCTTTGGAGGGGAAGAAAAAGGGGAGGTGTGAAAATACGTATGAATGTGACTTAAAAGGGGGGATGATCAGAAGCAACATAAAATTTATTTTTCCTCTGTAATTGGTAATAGCAACATAGGAGAACAATTTTACTGAAAAAGAGTTTATCCCTTATGGGTGGATGAGAAGGACAATAATTACAGTGAAAAATATTTTTAAAATCACTCAAAGTCCAAATTTTGTTATTTATAGGCCAAGTGACTTGAGCAATTCACTCCTCAGAGCCTCAGATATTTATAGAACATAGATAATCACTGCAAATTGTTTACTTTATAGGATGGTTGTGAAAATAAAGTGAGATAGTACACGGGAAAGCATGTTGCAAATTGTGCGACTTCTACACTCAGAAAATTGATTGATTCAGAGAGGGAGTTAGCCATTAATTTATTTGCTAATAGTGTAGTCAAGTATGAGCTGGGAAGAATCAATACACTCCTTATTAATATTCTAACAGAGTTTAACTTCACAAAACTAGTATGTAAAAGAGAAACTATGTCCTGCTACCAGTAATCAGCCACAGGAAAGAACTGTAATGGAACTGAAACTTTAAGATGCTTTTGGAACTTATTTAGATATGGCCTTATATGAATAACTGGAAGTAAATATGGTTTGCTGACAGTGTCTCATGCCAACTCTGTATCTTAGATGACTATGAATATAAATTTATTATTTTTATTTGTGAATAATCTTATGAGACTACTGTGTAGCTTTCATTAGTCTCTTAAATGTTCAAAGACAACATTTGCAAAAAGTTCTACAAAAGAGTCAAATTTAGGGTTTAAATATATTTTCCAGCTCCATTAAAAAAAGTATGTTCTTAGGGAATGGAGCAAAATGAAGTGGATTTAGATGAATAATAACAGGGTCAGCTAGGAGAAAACAAACTCAGCCAAACTGAGTCTTTATTTTTTTTCTCATTATTATAAATATATCCATGGTTTGAAGTCCATATGAGGCAAATAATTATAATAAAGACGACACTCAGCTAGTTGTAATTCTACTGGCCTATATCATTAAGTAATATTTTATTACAATAACCATATTCACATGTTTTTATCCAACTGGATACATACATAATATCCACTCTCCTCTTCTACTTTAGAAACAATTATACCCAATATTATTTGGAGTAGACAAAAATATTTTATTTCCCAATCTTCCTTTCAGCTACAGGTTTCAATATGACTAAGTCCTGCCCAATGAGTTAGTTGTAAGTGGAGTTTTGGAAAGAGACTCCTGGAAAGGTTCCTTAAGGGGTAATAGCTGCCTGCTGCTCTTTTCACTTTTGTCCTTCTTGCTATCTGGTAATGGATGTGAAGGCTGGTGTACCAGTGGCAATTTTGAACAATGAGTTGCTTTGAGAATGGAAGCCATTTACTATGTGATGATAGAGAAAAAATAGATATGGAGAATGAGTATGGTGATTCTGGAAAAAATATAGTGCATTAAAAAAATCTCTTTTAGCATTGTTTAATGCAGACAACCCAATCTTAAGTGATATACCACAACTAGACTGTAAGTTCTTGAAAGCAGAGGCCTTTTCCATTTTGTTCGGTGCCCAGTACACAGGCAGGTCCATAATAGAGGCTCAAAAATATTTGTTGAATCTGAACACCTACATCAGACCCTTTCCCTTTTATATTTTTCTTGAATAACTCTCCTCTCTACCTTTTCTATTTTCTACCATAATTTCCTAAATTGTCTTTTTGTTTACTCTTTCTCAAATTGGCCATTGTAATTATCTTGTCCTTTACTATTTAGATGAAAGTCTACCCCAGTAATAAATGAGCAAAATATATATCCGAAGGAAATGACAATTCTTCTTTGTTATTCTCTTTAAAATTTGGTTTAAGTAGAGACCAGGATGATGGGCCATTTTATCATTAAAAATGTTCCCACTTAAAAAAAATTATAGAGCTCTCTTCCTAAATGTAATTATTCTTTACATCCTTACAAATATTTTATAATGGAACTGTGACCTGAAAACAAAGATTCAAGTTTCATAGTCACTGTGAATTTGAGAATACCAAGGTTTGTATATTGGGTGGGTCAGCAGGGGATATATTTGCAAGAAGGTCTGAAGAGTTGACATAAGAAAATGACAAACCTAATTGGGGAATTGGCCCCAAAACTTAAAATTGTCAATCAATCGAGAGGCGAGAGTCAACTCCTAATTTCCAAAGTAAAATTATAAATTGGAAAAGAATTTATGCCAGAAAAGAAGAAATAAATTGTCTGAAAGCTGGTTTTAAAAGAAACATGATTCTGTTTTTCAAATTATGCAGCATTTGTTTTTGTACTTTTTTATGAGTTCCTTGGATAAAGGACTGTAGGATGAGTTAGAGAAATACATCACTATAAGGCTAGAAGGAATTGAAAGAATGAACTTTGCTGCTAGTGTGAAAACTCAATGTGGGTTGTTTTTTTTCCTTTACTCTGGCTGCTTTTAAGATTATCTCCTCTTATTTTTTCACTGGTTTTACTGCAATGTGCATAGATGTGATATTTTTGGTATTTATAATTTTAGGTAGGATTAGTGCTTTGTAAATCTGGGTCTTCATATCCTTTTTAACCTTTGAAAAATGTTTTGTTAGGGTCTCTATAAGTACTGCTTCAGTCCCATTCTCCCTCTTTCTCTTCTACATGTATGTTAAAATTTCCAATATCCCCAATGTCTCCTAATCTCTACTCTGTATTTTCCATCTTTCTTTTCTCTTTGTATTTCAGTCTGGTTATTTTCTACTGGCCTGCACTTCTGTTTTCTTGTATCTAATCTGTTGATAATTTACACAATGAGTACTGAATTTCAGTTATTGTATCCTTCAGTTCTAGAAGGTCCATTCACTTGTTTTATATACATTCCCATACTTTATGAAATTCTCCATTTTGTCATCTATTTTATTGAGAATATTAATATGTTTCTGTTTTCATCTCAATCCCTAGGTCTTCTACAGGTCTGTTTATAGCACTTATTCCTTCTCTTGTTTTTTGGTCATTTGGCACTGTTTTCTTGTAATCCTGTGGTTGTTTTTAATTGAGTGCTGTACATTATAAATAAAAGATTGCCAAGGTAAGAAGCTCTGGATGATGTTCTCTTCCTCAAAGAAGATTTAATTATTCTAGCCAGTAGTTATAGTAGGGATTCTCTTGGTCTAATCAGGAATTGATATAGTTTGAGAATAGGTTCCAAGCTTTGAGAGCTGTATTATTTTCACTTTGCCCACACTCCTGAAAATTTGGAGTGTTACCATTGTTTCTCTTCCTCAGCCAACTCTAATTTCCAATTTGTGTTCCTCTAGTGTTGAAAGACTGCCAGAAGTTTTCCTTAGCCTTTTTGCCTTTTCTTCTTAGTTTCTTAAACCTTGGACATTTAATGCTTGAAAAATGCCTCAAGGATGAGAATGCTGCCCTCACTTCTCTACAAATCCATTTCTCTGGATCTGGCCAACCTTGGTAGCCACTACATTTTGATCATCTCACCTCAAGGCCTTGACAAATTTCTAGGCAGATACTTTCTGCTTAAATTCTGTGTTCTACACTGTGAAATGGCAAATAATAGCAAATGCTTTCATTGGAAAAAGCAACCAAACAAGCATAGCTCTCCTTATTGTGTTTTCCTTCTCTTTTGGATGTTACTGCCAATCCTGCCTGCTTTAATTATTTGCTAATGCCTAAATAAGCTAAATTTTTTAAACTGAGATTTTACAGTTGGTTTTGATAGAGGATTTGTGTGGTACAAACTATTCCATCAGAGTTGGAAGATTTCTTTAGAAACAATTTTTTGACCTTTGATTTTCCCTCTAGGCCCGACTTTTTGTTATGTGGATTATATTGTACCAAGTTGAAATTTTTCTTAACATCCTGGTAAACATTTCTCATCGAACATTTTAGAAATACTAGCAAATTTATATGAAAAAATGTTTTTCTTTGTTGCTTTGTGCCTAATCAAAAAGGAAGAAGTTGGGGAGGGGGACATGGATATCCCTGTGGGATAAGTTTTTTTAAATTTATTTATGTGCCCATAGAGGAGTAGATAAGAGAATTGGTCAAAGTTGAGCCTCTTTGTTTTGTTTTCCTTAAATAGTAACCCCAAAGGAATTAAATCATATTTTGGCTAGCTTGTTACATTTATTTGCCAGTGGACAAGTCCAAATGTGAAGGAATTTTCTTTTTATTTGGACTGATATAATTAGACTGTCTATAAATAGATTTATAACTGTATATTTTAGCTGACTTATCTTATAGAATATAAGTTGTTATTTAAATATGTTCATAGTATTGAAGAGATCATCTGAAGGAAGTGAAATTTGTTCCTACTAATCTAGTGCATTTACTATACCAGGAAAGATGGTGAAGGGAGAGAATGCATATATGTATATGGAATTTCAGAACTAAAATGCATTATGAAAAGAGTAATTATAAACTATAGATTATAAGAAAACTATCCAAAGACATAGGAGAACTATAGGTAAAAATATAAAATGAGATAAATTGTTTAATGGAATTTCAGGAGTAAAAATTTCATGGATACTCTTGCATGATTTTAACTTATATGTGGGAATATAGTTTCATAGTCTTACCTGGTGTATTTAATTTTTTTTACTCCTCTGCAACCCAATTGAAATGACATACCTGGTATTTTGTGGCTTAAGAAACAAAATACCCATTACAGTTCTTTTTTTCCATAAATCCTTTAATATTTTATGTTATATTGACAATACTAAGGTACTTATCTCAAAGAACTGTATTTTGATGTGTTTATTGACCTTTCTCATCAATAATTCTAAATGGAGAGGTACAGAATTTAAGACTTTTTGTGCTTCGTTCTCATGTGATAACTGCTAAGGTCACATTCAATGAGTGTATTCAAAACATATGGTGTTTCTGACACATGAAGAAAAAAATGCCCATCTTCATGGGAGCAATCAAATTCTAATTAAGTATAGCTTAATTAAACAATGTCACTAAATATGTAGTAATTTGAAATAAGGCATTATATAGGGTCAATTGTATATCAATTTTAGGTGCTTTTAACATCTTTTAAAAAAATTCTTGCACAAAGTATTGCTTGTAAGCTTCCAAAAATTTTAAAGGCTTATTGTTTCCTCATAACTCACCTGAGGATAGCTGAGAGTTGACTTGTTCATGTGCAAAGACAGGAATGTGGCTCAATTTTTAATACATAGTCTACTATCCTCTTTTTAACTTCTAAATTTATTAATTAGCAATAGGAAATAAACAAAACAGATTTTGTCTCAATATGCCTACTAATTCAGTCAAATTTGCTCTGAAATGGAAAGATTAATGAAAATTATATTTTATCTTTGCTCTTCTTCTACTGATGAATTGTTAGTATAATTTCTGATCATAAGAATATTTATCTTCTTTTTGCTCCTATTGGCTGTTAAGCAAAGTAGTAAAGCATAGTAGGTGATAACCTACTATAATGTCAGTATTCAATCTAATACAATAATTATATATATATATATATATATATATTACTCTTCAAAGACATCACAAGGATATATACATTCAGGTAGATAAGGAACTGATTATTAAAGAGAATATCAGAAACTATGAAATGCAAAATGAAGAGCTATGACTGAGGTGGACATGAATGGAATTCAGAAAATTTCAACCAATCAGGAAGGCTGTGTAGAACAGGTGGTATTTCATACAGAAGAAAAATAGGTATTTTGATCAACTGGCAAAGAGAAGGCATTTTAAAAGCAATTTTGATTCATTTGTAGACTTATCCTAATTTTGTACTCTCTTTGTATTTTTCAATTTGCTGATAAAGTATAGTTAGAAAGCAATGTAAATTTTCTCCTCTGCCTGAAGATCCTTGACATTTAGTACTTCATTTTAACAATACCTTTCATACAATGTCATTACACTTAAAAAAAATTCTGCTTTCACAGAAAATAAATTTTAAAAACAGTATTATAATAGCTGAGAATTCAAAGGCAACAAGGGGGTCTTAAGTTGCAGATATCTAAATAAACATAAAAGGAAAGTTACATACTGCTCCTAAGAAAAATGAAATTATAGCTGTAAAAATACAAATGGTTCAATCTGTATTATCTTTTGTTGATTCTGCAGCTTGTTGCTATAAAAATACTGACAATTATAAATATAGTCCTTCTCCTTCTGCCAATGGAGCTATCATATCTTCTTATGAAAGTCAGAAGTGAGAGATGAATTTGACATCTTGTGTAGGAAATTGAATAAAAACTTGAAATCAAGTAGAAATTCAAATCTCTTCTCTGGCTCTCACAGCAGCATGTGAAAGTGACTTCCATAATTGTAAAATTTTCTGAGAACATTAAATTAGAATTTTAAAGACATGTTTATTCCAAATCAATATGACTCAAGAGAACGAAACAAATTCATGCCTTTTGAGAATAATGCATAGTGTCATTCTGAATAAGCAAACCATCCTTATAAAATGTTCTAAAGAACAGAAATATTAAATTTACTTTTATTACAAACTCTTTCCAGAATTTAACTTAATTTAAAATTAAAATATCATCATCATCATTTTTATAATCATTGCCAAATGTTTACTGAGCATCTACCAAATACAGAATAGAATTAAGTGTTTCCAGCCCAAAGAGACATAATAATCTCTGCCTAGCAAGGACATACTTATTTGGTTGGACAGAGAAAGTGAGTTTCAATTGACAGATGTTCCAATTACTTATATTGCTCTCTTGCCCTCTTTGGAACCATACATTTCTACTAATTCTTTGGGCTTTCATTTAATACAGGTTTTTGTTTTTTCCTCTTGTGACAAGGTAAGATAGTAGAGGCTGTGGGGAAAATCTACTTGAAATCTCAGTGTGCAGGGACTTCAGATATTAGTAACTCCCTATTGAAATCAGAGTTTCATGGTTAATGCATTTTGACAAGTTTGTGCTACAGTATTAGAAGTCCCCAATCTAACATCATTAGAGAAAATGAGAAAGCATTTTAAATAAAATCTACTTTTAATTTTTTTTCAGCTATGTGATTTACAGAATATCAAACTTTTCATGAAAAGTAGTCACCTACCAACAATTTATTTGATAGAAATTTTAGCATAAAACAGACATTTTTTCCCACAACTAATCTATTTAATGTCTACCACATCTAACTAATTTTTGTGTGGATGCTCTGATAGGCATCATAATAACCTAAACCAGAACAAGCATCAGGCAGATCCATGATAGTGCAAGGTGCTGTGGGAACTAAAGCATCAGATGCTGGGTGATTCTCTCTGACTCTGGACGTGTTAATGTTAAAGATGTGATTTCATGGACTATATTTATAAAGAGAAGAAAATCAATGGAAAAAGTTACTGGATTAAACATTATTATAAGGGAAACTTATGTATTCTTCTTTGTTCTTTACTCTTCTGGGCTTGCCTGTGATGTAGCTCTCTTCACATTTTATTGTAATGGTCTGTGTTTGTTTCTTTTATCCAACTAATCTGCAAATCCTTTAAGTGATTAGATTTTTATCTATCTTACTTATCAAGAGGTCGGCAAAATGCTTAGATCATAGTATATTTCAAAAATGCTTAAATGAACGAATGGTATGATGAACTAAGATAGCATGAATACCTACCAGGGAAATAATGGATGGGTAGTAAGTAGTATCATAGAATCTTGAGGACTGTGATTTTATGCAAACGGCATAATTAAGGAGCAAGAAGTGTGGAGGCTTGGTATTCATCTCAAGATGGAAAATTACTAGCCACAGTCTTGTAATGTGTTGAATAAATATTTTGCTAATGTGAAAGACAAAAACGAATAATACCCAAGCAATTCTGCCATTCACAATTTGGAGTTACTTTTGAAGTTTTGTTCCATCACAATTTTGAATCTCATTTGTAGACTTATCCTGATTGATAAGCTGTCAGGTCACTTAGCTGATGGTAGGGCCTACCTTGAACAGCCCAATCAATGTTTTGTCACAGCTGTGAGCCCTGAGAGTCTAGCCCTTTTGGCTCTCAGGCTGTAATGGTCTATATGTTGCAAGACAAGAAAAAAGAGAGAAAGTACCCATTTAATCAGTTATTCACCATCTGTCTCTTGGGGCAACTTTGATTTTCTCTGCTCATCATTAATTACACAGGGACCCTCACAAAGGGACTAAAAGCCTCATTTCAGTATGAGAAATGCAATGCTGGAGAACTTTTCATGGAAATTAAAAAGATTGTGAGATGATAAGAAGAGGAAACATTGCATTTAGATGAAAGCCAGGAACGTGTTTCAAACATTGTTAGTATGTGTAAACTTCAAGTTTCAAGAAAATTACGAGAATATTACTCATGAATTTTACAAGTTTACTGTGTATGAAAGAATAAAGGAAAGGACATTTGGGAAACAAACAAAACATTTATTGAACACCCACATCAAGGTCTCTTATGAAGCACTTGTCTTGCACAGGAAGTGGTAATTTATTGAAGTTCAGAAATCTGACTCTTTTTCAGAGGTACATAATAAATTGAATAAGAGGTCTGTTTTGGTTAAGATAAGATCAGATGAAGAAAAGATGAGCACTCAATAAGCTGGCACCATGATTTCTGAAAATAGGAAAGTAACAAAAGGCAGAAATTAACCTACAAGAGAAAGAAGACAAAAATTCAGAGATAAAACAAAAAGCAGTGAAAGCTTAAGTGGGAAACGGAGTGCCATGGTCATTAGAATTGTCTGTTAGAATTGTCTTGTCTAAATTTGATTGGAAATTGTCATGGAATTGGAGGCACATACATATCCAATCTAAGTAATAGAGTTAGATGCATTTTTATCAAAAATATGAACATCATACTTGTGATCATCAATAATATTTATAGCTCTCCTTCTGTACATTTGTCACAATTGTGCTTTGGATGTCACAATTATTATTTGGTTGATTATTGGTATAATGATAATTTTTCTGACAGACAGGAAGTGCCAAAAGATAAAACTGTGGCTGAGTTGCTCACTATTGAATCCTTGGTATCTAACATAGGGTGTGACACTGGATAGGCACCTAAAAATTACCTCACTGAACTTGTGAATGAATAGTGATCTGCACTGGTTCTGTGAGGATTCAGTTGTTAACAGTGCTATCTTTGAATACCATGAAACATTTTAAATTTGGAGAGCAAACAGAGCTGTGACTCCTACACCTACAAAGCGAGTTTGCTTTGAGTTGAAAAATCCAGGAAACAGGAAGGGAGAGATGCACATCTGGTAGAGGTATTCCCATGGGGCTACTCAGATGCTAACTTGCTCGCTACTACCTGGGCATATTTAAATCCAAATCTAGCTGAGTACCTAAATTCAACTGCATGAAGGACTTCTTTTTCTTTCAATCTATGGCATGTATCTTAGTGGATCTCAAAGTGTGGTTGTTCATGCAACAGCACCAGCATCATCTCTAAACTTGGTGGAGATGAGAATTCTTTGGCCTCCAACCAAACTACTCAGTCAGAAACTGGGAATGGGGCCCAGCAGTATGTGTTTAACAACACCCTGAGTAATTCTAAGTCAGGATAAAGCTTGAGAAACTCCAAATACTATATGAAGAGAGGATAAATTAAGCATGTTTTATGAATTGTCATCCTGCATCCCTCCTGAAGGAGTCCACAACAAGCAGTGTTGTAAGTATGGTTCTGGCAGCCCTATCAGTATCCACCCCAAGCCTTTCAAGGACCACATGAGTACCTATTGCAGCTGTGTTTCTTTGATTTTGGAAGAAGACAGAAACTTACAGTATTATAGATTGAGTATATCATTACACTTGATCCAAAAATCTTGCTGTTTTCAAATACTTTAAAGGAAATGCATTATAGGAAAAAGAAAACATAACTTTGCCAGTTCTACTTATAACTCCCTGTGACTACTTTGTTCTCCAGGTTCCCTTTTTTGGAGAACACACATACTGCATGTATTTAAAGTGTACAATTTGATTAGTTTTCACACATGTACACACTATGAGCCATCAGCACAATCAAGGTAATGAATATATAAGTAATCCCCACAGGGTCCTTGTAATCATTCCCATCCAGCATTCCCTGTCCCTCTTCCATCTCCAAGCAACCACTGGTATGTTTTCTGTCACTATAGATAAGTTTTCATGTTCTAGAATTTTATACAACTAGAGGCATACAGTATGTATTCTTTCTTGCCCTGTTTCTACCAGTCAGCATGATAATTTTGTGTGTATCAATAGTTCATTCCTGAAGCATTCCCTTATATGGACATCCCACAGTTTGCTAATCCATTCACCAGTTGTTCAACATTGAGTTATTTCTAGTTTGGGATATTAAAAATATAGTGGTTATGAAAATAAGTGCACAATTTTTATACAGGTGTATGCTTTCATTTTTCTTGGGAAAATGCTAAAGAGTGGAGTGACTGAATTCCATCATAGGTATATACTCTCAAAGTAGTTGTATCATTTTAAATTCCCATAATCAGTTTATGAAATTTCCAGCTCCTCTACTTCATTGCCAATATTTGGTAAGGTCAATTTTTTGAATTTTAGCCATTCTAACAATATTTCATTGAGGTTTTAATTTCTTGTCTATTGAATAATGATGTTGAACATCTTTTCAAGGACTTACTTGCCATAGGTATATTTTCTTTGGTAAAGTATCTGTTCAAATCTTTTGTCTATCTTTTATTTTAATTGTTTTATGTCTTACTCTTATAATTTTGAGAGTTCTTAATAAGAGGATTATTTGTCCTTTACCAGAAATGTAATTTGCTAATATTTTTTCCATTCCATGGCTCATTTTTTCATTCTCCTCACTGTGTCCTTTGAAGAACAGATTTTAAAGTCCAACTTATATATGAAACATGCTTTTGGTGTTATATCTAGTCAACATTAGCTAACTGAAGATTACAAATATTTCTCTTACATTTACATCTAGAGGCTTTATAATTTTAGGTTTTACTTTTTGGCCTATAATCCATTATGTATTAATTTTTATATGGTGCAAGTTAAAGATTAAAGTCCTTATTTTGCACGTAGACTTCCAATTATTTAAGCAACATTCATTGAAATAAATGTCTTTTCTGCATTGAAAGCCCGTCAACCATTGTCAAAACCAGTGGCCCTTATATAGATGGGTCTATTTCTACACTTTTTATTCTATTTCATTAATTTATTTTTCTGTTTTTATGCCAATACCACCCATTTTTTATTACTAGCTTTATGGTAAGTCTTAAAATGAGATAGTGTTAGTTCTCCAAGTTTGTTGTTTTTTTTCAGTCATTTTCACTCTTGTAGCTTCTTTGAATTTTGTTATGAATTTTAGAATGTTAGTTTTATAGAAAAAAATTAACTTTTGGTATTTTGATTGGGGACTGTATTGACACATGTGTGTATTTCAGTATATATACATACATAGACACATATACCAATCAGGAGAAAAATTACATTTTAACAAAATGAAGTCTTCACACCCATGTATATAGTTTTTCTCCATTTATATAGTCATTCTTTAATTACTCTCATCAGTGTTTACTAGTTTTCATTGTAGAGATCTTGTATATATTTTTTGGCTTTATACCTAAGTATCACATACTTTTATGTTACTGTAAATGTATTGTTTTTCAATTTTATTTTCTGAACATTTGTTGCTAATAGATAGAAATAGATGTTTATATATTGATGTCTTATTCTACAAGCCTACTAAACTCATTTAATAACTCTAATAATTTTTTTGGTAAATTCTGTCAGGTAAGGATTGTTATAGTCTCTTGAACTGACCACTTTGTCTTATGAAATGAACATCTTAATGCCTGGTAATACAATTACTCAGAAATCTACTTTGTCTGATACACATACAGGTATTCTAGCTTTCTCTAGTGTTAGCATGATGTATTTGTTTCAATCCTTTCACATGTTTATGTCTTTCTTATTGAACTGTATTTCTTATAAGCAACATATAGGAGGATCTTGTGCTTTTTGTCCATTTGGACAACATTTGCCATTTACCCAAAGTATTTTGACCATTTAAATTTAATGCAGTTTTTGGTATGGACGGTTTAAATTGACCGTCTTGCCATTTGTTTTCAATTTTCTCATGTTTTTATTTCCTTTTACCTCTGTTTCTGCTACCTTTTGAATTAATTAAATGTTATTTTATCATTTCATTTTATCTCTTTACTTATTAGCTATAGCTGTTTTGTTATTTTAGTGATTCCTTGAAGTTTAGTGTAAACATCTTTACTTATCACCATCTAATATCATATCATACTATACCTATTCTTTTTACCTGTAATATAAAACTGCATAATACTTTCATTTCTCTCTCCCTCCTAGACTTTGTGCTATTGTTGTCACACATTTTATTTTTACATGTGTTGTAAGGCCCACAATACATTCTTATTATTTTTATTTAAAGAGTAAATTATATTTTTAAAGTTTTGAATAATAAGAAACAAAAATCGCATATATTTTCCCATAAAGTTACTATTTCCAACGTTTTCATTCATTGTGCAAATTCATATCCATCTGTTATCATTTTCTTAAGTTTAAATGACTGTTTTTCCCTATGTTGTCATTTTCCTTAGGTTTGAATAACTTTTTTTAACATTCTTGTGGTGCAGGTCTGCTTGTGATGATTCCTCTCAGCTTATATATGTTAAACAAAGTTTCTATTTCATTTTGCTTTTTGAAATATATTTGCTGGACATAAAATTATAGTTTGAGAGTACTTCGTTCTTTCTGTATTTAAAGTATTGCTCCTCTGTCTTCTCACTTGCATTGTTTTTATTGTTATTTTAGAGATATCTGCTATCGTCTTTTTTTTTTTCCTGTATGTGATGTGCTTTTTTCTCTGGTTGCTGTTCAGATTTTTGTTTTCTTTATCATTAGTCTTAAATCATTTGATTATGATGTGCCTTGGTTTAGTTTTTTCATGTTTCTTGTGTTTGGTGTTTCCTGAACTTGTATCTGAGAGTGCTAAAAATTTACACTTTTTTCTTCATCAATGGAACCTTCTTCACAGACCCCAATTACATTTTAGCAGACCTTCATAAATTGTCCCAAAGATCACTGATCTTCTGTAATTATATTTTTATTATTATTCTCTTTTTTCCTGGTATTTAATTTGGGATAGTTTCTATTGCTATGCCTTCAAGTTCTCTGATTTCCTTTTACAATTGCTAATTTGCTTAATCTCATTCACATTTTCATCTCACACATCAGAGTTTGTTTATTTTGGAGTTCAGATTGAGTGGTTTTATATCTTCCCTGTCTCTACTTAACATTTTAAACATATGTAATATAGTTATATAACAGTATTAATGTCATTTTTTGCTAATTTTAACATCTAATGTCAGTTCTAGACCAGTTTTAATTTATTGCATTTTCTCCTGAACGTTGCCCATGTTTTCTTACCTCCTTGCAAATCTCTAATGTTTTTGATTTTTTGTTTTGCCAGTCATTGTGAATTTTATTCTGTTGAATTTTGTATAGTTTTGTTGCTGTATAAATATGCATGAGCTTTGTTCCATGGTGTAGTTAAATTATGTACAAAAAGACTGTTCCTTTTAGGTCTTAACTTTTATATTTGTTAGGCAGAATCAATCCAGTGCTTAGTCAAGATAAATATTCCCACTATTCAGGCAAATATCTTTTGTGTACTCTACCCAATGCCTTTTGAATCATTTGGTTTTTCAATTTGACTGGGAGGTAACAGAACTCCTAGTTCTCTGCGAGTGCTAGGCACTGTTACCTCTAATGCTATCAGGTGGTTCTTTCCTCAGCTTGGGGTAGTGTCCGTATATGAATGTGTTAGTCACTATCAGCTGCATACCCAAGTGGTGTCTTTGCCAGATTTTTGGAGCTCTCCATGTTGCTTTCTTCTTTCTGATACTCAGTACTGCCACCTCTGGCTACTTCAGTCCACACACAGTCACAGCTCTGTCTCCTTACATAAGGAGGCCACTTGACTTCTACTGGATCTCTCTCGGTTTGGAAACTCTTAAAGAAGTACATGGCAGCATTCCCTGGGCTCACCTTTTTTGTTTTTTATTCTTCAGGTATTACTATCCTTCATTGTCTGACACCTATTGGCTTGAAAACTATATTTTTATATATTTTGCTCTTTTTTGGGAATTGTTTCAGATGGGAGGAGTCTCTAGTACTCCATCTTTACTGAAAATGAAAATGTCTCCTCATATTTTTAAAGTCACATTTGAAATGAATGATCTTTAAAGATCAACCCAGCTGTAAAGTTAGTGATTCTTTCACAGGTCAGAATATCCATAACTGTGTCTGTTCACCAGTTCAGTTATGTGCTACCCAAGGGGTTCCTCTGACATTTCCTTTCCAGACCTCAACTACTTTCCTTTGTTCTTGGCCTGAGCAGCTCTAGTTTTGACTCACACATTTTTGGGGATGGTAAAGTCCAATTACTGCCATGATCATAAGAGATCTGGCAAGTAGAGACCACTGCTTCTCACCACTGGCCAGAAGACTGGTGCTGTGGAGGCCGTCGCCTTTCCCTTGGCTGTGTAATACAACCTAGAAGTACGGAGGAGTTTATGGCCCCTGGAGTGGACTTAACCAATGAGAAACAGCAGAACCATCAGATGATTACTCACTCTTCCCCAACCCTATCCACACCTAAGAGATAGCTCTGAGATGCAGTGATTTCATGGTTTGTCCAGAGATATCCCATATGACTAAGCAACTGACTGCATTTTTTGTGAAATTACAGACATCTGGATTCATTCCTGTTCCCCTTTCCTGCCTCATTTCTCTTTTTCTTCCACTTTCACTGTCTTTGTACATACCAACCCCACCCTACCAAAGAGTATTTATGTGTATGTTTTGGTTCAGACTTTGTTTTCATGAGTTCACAAGCTGAAAGTGGGGAAATAAAAGAATATAAGAAAGACAATAACCATTCCATTGTGCAATATCTAGTTGTTTCATTTTTATATGAAAGTTTTAAAATCTGCTCTGGATATTTTAAATGAAATATTTAAATCTTCCCTGGATATTTAAGTTAAAAATAATATTTTAATTTAACATGTTGAAAATTTAACCCAACTTACAGAACTGGGAGAAATATTATCAGAAACTATTGGTCTTACTTAATGAAAAGTAACAAAACATGAATCCTCAGTTCTACACCAGCTGCCAAACCAGAGCAGGCAGAGGATTACATATGCAGGTTCAATGTCATTGTGAAAGTGGAATTTCAGAGCTCCTGTCTGGAATATGATTTGGAAGGTTTATGGGAGAATGATGATCTAAACATTTGAAGCAACCTGTAATTGTACTGCATTTGTAAATACCAGTGTGACTTTAAATGGAAGAAGCTAAAAATGTTTTTGCCTCGGTGCTCTGTCCTGTGTCACTGCTTTGTGGTTTGTTTAAACAGTTTCTTCAGCACAGTGGAGTGATATTAATCATAACACCTAATCCAAATTACAGACTGTGCCTTAGAAGAAAAGATCGTTTAGTAACTATGAATTAAAAAGTAAGTAAATAAATGTTAACAGTTTATGTAGACAGCACATTTCTAATTTTAAAAAACCTATGATGTGAAACTTATTTGTGAAACAGTGGATTAGAAAAGTAGGATTCCTAGCCAGATCATGATTTTATTGACCTTCTTATTTATTCATAGGAACCAATAAAGTAAAATGCTGGGAACTGAAAGTTCTTCTCATTTTTAATGCAATTTTTAAAACAATCTTAAGGTCTAGTACTGTGGGTTGAATTGTGTTCCCTAACAAGATATGTTCAGGTCCTACGCCGGTTATATGCACATGTGACCTTATTTGGAAATAGGGTCTTTGCAGATGTATCAAATTAAAATAACCTCATACTGGATAAGGAGGTCCTAATCTGGGGAATGTTGTCCCTATAAGATGAGGGAAATTTGGATACTGACACACAGAGAGAACACCATGTGAAAGTACAGAAGACAGGGAGAATGCCATGTGATGATAAAGTCATAGATTGGGGTGATATATCCACAAACCAAGGAATACCAAAGATTGTCAGAAAGCACAGCAGCTAGGAATAGGAAAGTTCCTCTCCCAGAGCTTTCAGAGAGAGCATGACCCTGCCGAGCCCTTGATTTTGGACTTTAAGCCTCCAGTACTATGAAATAATAAATTTCCATTGTTTAAGCCACCTCGTTTGTGGAAATTTCTTACAGTAGCCCTAGAAAAATAATATCTTTAGTTATAATTTCAAAAGTGTTTTTTTTTTGTTTTACATGGTAGGTTTTGTAAAAATTCAGGGAAATTAATGATTTGTTTTCTGTAATTAGAAATTACAACAGGCTAAGGAATCTTTGAGGCTTACATTTGAACTCTAGATTATTTTATCAAAAAATGTATTTTTTTATTAATATATAGTTGATATATAGTCTTATATTGGTTTTAAGAATACAGAACAGTGGCTCAACTTTCCCATATTATTAAATCCTCACCCCACCTAGTGTAGTTACTATCTGTCAACATAGGAAAATGTTACAGAATCATTGTCTATATTCTTCATGCTGTACTACTCCCCTTGACCAACTTAGATTATGATTGAGAATTTTTGTGCTCCTTTATCCCCCTCTTCCTCACCTACCACCCATGCTAACCCCTCCCCCATGATAACCACTAGTCACTTTTCAACGTCTATGAATCTACTGCTATTTTGTTCTTTTTGTTTTGTGTTTGGTTTTTAGATACCACATGTAAGTGAAATCATATGGTATTTGTCTTTCTCTACATGGCTTATTTCACTTAGCATAATACCCTCTAGGCCCATCCACACTGTAGAAAATGGCAGAAGTTCTTTCTTTTTTATGGTTCAATAATATTCCATTGTGTCTATTTGCCACATCCTTATCCATTCATCTACTGATGAACACTTAGGTTGCTTTCATATCTTGGCTATTGTAAATAATATGGCAATAAACATAGGGTACATACATCTTTTTGAATCAAGGATTTTGTTTTCTTCCAGTAAATTCCTAGAAGTGGAATTACTGGGTTGTATGGTATTTCTATTTTTAGTTTTTTGAGGAACCTCCATACTGCTTTCCACAGTGGCTGCACCTATTAACATTCCCACCAACAGTTGTAGGAGGGTTCCCATTTCTCCACATCCTTGCCAACACTTGTTATTTCTTGTTTTTTTGATAATGGTAATTCTAACTGGTGTGAGGTGATATTTCATTGTGGTTTTGATTTGCTTTTCCCTGATGATTAGCTATATGGATCATCTTTTCATGAGCCTGTTAACCATCTTTATTCTTTGGAAAAATACCTGTTAAAAATCTTCTGCCCATTTTTCAATTGGGTTATTTGTTTTTTTGGTGTTAAGGCATATGAGTTCTTTATATATTTTGTATGTTAAACCTTTTTCAGATAAATCATTTACAAATGTATTATCCCATACTGTAGGACACCTTTTGTTTTGCTGATGGTATCCTTTGCTGTGCAGAAGCTTTTTTGTTTGATGTAATCCCACCTATTTATTTTTGCTTTTGTTTCCCTTGCCTGAGGGGATGTGTACAGGAAAATGTGTTCATGCTTATGTTCAAGAGATTTTTGCCTATGCTTTCTTCTAAGAGTTTTATGCTTTCAAGTCTTACATTTAAGTCTTTAATCCATTTCAAGTAAAATCCATTTACTTTTTTGTATAGAGTTAGACAGGAACTGGGTTTTATTCTCTTGCATGTACCTGTCCAGTTTCCCAAGGTCATTTATTGAAGAGGCTGTCTTTTCTCCATTGTATATTCATGAATCCTTTATCTTATATTAATTGACCATATATGCATGGGTTTATATCTGGCCTCTTGATTCTCCATCTCGATGCTCTCCATTGATCTATGGGTCTGTTCTTGTGCTGGTACCAAATTGTTTTGATAACTATAGCATTGTAGTATAGCTTGACGTCAAGGAGCATAAAGACCCCCATTTTGTTCTTTCTCAGGATTGCTTTGCTGATTCAGTATCTTTTGTGGTTCCATGTGAATTTTAGGATTATTTGCTCCAGTTCATTGAAAAATGCTGTTCATATTTTGTTAGATATTGTATTGAATCTGTAGATTACTTTAGGCAGAATGGCCATTTTGACAATATTAATTCTTCCTATCCATGAGCATGGGATAGATTTCCATTTATTGGTGTCTCCTTTAATTTCTCTCATTAGTGTCTTACAGTTTTTGGAGTATAGGTCTTTCACCTCCTTGGTTAGGTTTATTTCTAGGTATTTTTTTCTCTTCGATTGTAGTTATAAATGGAGTTGTTTTCCTGATTTCTCTTTATGCTAGTTCATTGTTGGTCTATAGAATGAACAGAATTCTGTGTATTAATTTTGTATCCTGCAACTTTGCTGACTCCTCTCCTTCCCTCCTAAGGTGGTTTCTGTGTTCCCATTTGGCCCAGTGAACAAGTGTTTGCAGTCACCTACACACACGTAGCACTGCACTTGTTGTAAGAAATGCAGACACAATAGATTTTAAAGTCCTAAGGTTTATATGGAGAGAAAGGTTATATATGTTCTTGTGGTGGGTTAAATAATATCCCCCAAAGTTTATATTCACTTGAACCCTTGGGAAAACTTGAGTTTGAATGCTGAGTCAACCCCAACTAACTGAGCAGCCCTGAGTAAATTATTTAAAATTTATGTGCCTCAGTTTCCTCTTCTGTATAGTGGAGGTAAGAAAATATATTTAAGAGTTTTCTGGAGATTAGATAAAATATTTGTACAGCACTTAAAATCATGGTGGGCTCAAAGAATTATAACTCAGTAATAAATAGCTGTTATTACTTTGACTAGTACCATTCATTTTCAAGGTGAAAGAACAAATTAGCAATTGGGATGCATGCCTTTGATATTGTCATGATGCTTGGATGAGGACCCAAGTTATAAACACTTTCTTGTTAGCATTAGGTTCTAATTAATTGGCTGGTCCCAGAACATAAAGAACAAGTATAGGAGGGAGTGATATGCTATCATATAGATCAGGTTCTCATATATAAGGTTCCTTGTAGTCCTCCTTTGAAACTCACTGGGAAATTACATTATGCTGAGTAGGAAGACATACACCTATTCAATGTGTGAGCTAAGTTAGTTTTTCCCTATAATGGGACTTTCTAATGTCAGTATTTAATCAAGTGTCCCCAGACCTCTGTAATATGCCTCTTTCTGTAAAGGCATTTCACAGATTTGTTTATCTGCTCATGCCATAGTTGACTCTAATATTCTCTATTAGTCTAGGTTACACCAGTCTTTACCATATCATATCCCTGAAGGCCATTTAGTCAGGCTTGCATATCAGTTTGCAAATGGGAAAATCAGTACATGTAGAGGTTAAAACCATTTATAAACTGGAAAAATCAAAGCCTATTGGAAAATCCCTGGAGAATCCTGTCCTCTGTAGTTCAGGAATTTGTGAAATAAGAATCGTATATTAAAGAAAAAGGATAAAAGTTAAACTAATAATTGAGTATTAATATGAGGCACAGCCACAGAAATGCCATGAAGTTAATATCTGAAAACATTAGGTATGGGATATAATAGAAGATTTTGTTATTTAAAAACCCAGTGCTTTATGTTTATTTTAACAGACCAATAGATAGGGAACATTAAAATTGTAACTATTCTTTTTTGTATTCCAACAATACAAGCTCATTATAGGAAAAAAATGAAAAATACCAAAAAGAATTTTTAAGTGACATAATTCTCACACCCAGAGATAATTAATTACAATTTGACTTATATTTCTATAATCGTTCTAAATAAATACTACATATATTCATTGAAAACTATAAGTCATATACTTGAGCTTATACCAGTGATACGGTTTTGTGTGAATGCTACTTTTTTCACAGTGATATAACAACAAACTTAGTTTAATTTTTCACATGTCATTATTTCAGGGTATTGTATATACAAATACAGCCTGTCTAAAGGACATCATTCACACAGACTATATACAACACACCTCCTGGATTTGTATGATGTGACAGCCTATATTAAACATCCTTAAAAACATTTGAAATGGCAGCACAATTGCTCATCACACAATTATACCATTCTTTATTAACTATTAGCCTACTGTTGGACATTTAACTTGTCTCCATTTTTGTTATTATAAATAATACTATGTGAAATTATCTGTGCATGAGTATTTGTATTCTCTGTTCATTCATTTAAGAAATATCCTTGGAAGTATAATATATATAAGTGAAAGGATAGGCACATTTTAAAGATTCTCTATACACACTGATATATAAATATGCTTTAATTTCTGTGTGGGCACTTTTTTCTTACTTAAGCATGAATATCCATTATAATTCCCTTGGTTTCAGGTAAAGAAATTCATGTCAATTAGAAAAAAACCCACATCTATATATATATAGGTTTATATATATATAGATGTGTATTTGAAACACAAAGTATTACACAACCCAAGAAGACACTCAAAACTCATAAATAAATGGAACCAGGAACTCAAAAAACATTAGAAAATTAGTCAGTACTAAAATCTCACCTGTTTCCACATTTATACATTATTCTCCTCTCTTTCTCTGTTCCTCCTTCCCTCCTTCTTTTGGATTTCCCATGGTCAAAAATGCCAACATCAACTCATTTTATATCTCCACTCAATTGACAGTCCAGATCAAAGCAGCATCTTTGATCCTTGATCCATGTTACATATTCCTAGGCGGTAAGACTGATTGACTTTTCTTAAGCAGTTGTTCCTTCTCATTCAACTGATAGCAACATTGAAGAGTCATGCAGTACAAACATATTTATTGTTGCCCACACAGGAAGGACATTTCCAAGAGAAAGACAAGCACTGTGATATGGACACTGTAAAATATGACTATGCCATGCCATAATCAATAATCGGATTGATAGAACTTTGGGTTCTAAATGGACAGATCGTTGAAAATAACCCAGGGGCTTCAAATTCTCTGTGGTTCATCTCTTGGGGTCCCGTGGTGGAACCACAGGCGCCAGCGCCGTAAGACATACATGGACACTGGGTGAACTGACTGGGTTTGGGGCCCTTGTTTCAACTACAGCCATCCACTTAATGTATGTTTTATATATTGGCCTTTCTTGTAAGCTTCAGGAGACAGAGTTTGAGAGAGAATGTGGAAGAAAGTAAAGGAGGAAGGAAAGGAGGGTAAAGGAAGGAAAAGGAGAAGAATTCTGTGGCTAAAAATCATTTGAAATTACTTATGTACTCCAACCTCTTTGTTTTATCTTAGCAGAATCTTTTCCTTAAATGGAAGTGGCTGTAGAAGGTGGATGTACAGATACTGCGTATCACATTTGTATCATTATAGAATGCTGTCTCTCATGGTTTCCTGCTTTTGCATTGATCTTACAATACAGTCTCTGTAAAGGGTTCTTTAGGGAACATCTTTTGGATACCATCCTCTAAGACTAATACTCCTGTATGGAACACCAGAGAACAGTTCTGAAACTACCCAGAAGCTCTAAAGAGCAATAATCTTGCTGTCTTGTTGTGGTAGCTAATGTAGAAATCATTGTTTTTCTCCTTGAACTACCACAGTACCACGTTTTAGTAACCTCTCCCTGGTGACCCCTTGAAACAACTTTGTAACCAGTTACCATGCATCCCTTCTGATGTCTTGTACACTTAACAACACAGGCTTTAAATAGCACCGGCTTGTCTCCTCCGCCCAGGACAGAGGCGGAGCTCACGTGCTCGCCTGTTGCTTTGTTTTTTCCTCACAAAATGGTGGCATTGCCGCTGGTTGCCTTATGGATGAAAAGAAAGTGGAAAGATGGTAGGATTTTTCCATTCTGTGCTGCATTTAGTATTTTCTTACAGTATCAGAAAACAAATACAAAGTTTCCTTCGAACTATCCTTCCCCAAGAGAAATTTAAATTTTCCATTTGCTCAGTGTTGACTGTTTCATGTAAACTAATACCCACGTTTATTATATTAAAGTCTCTTTACCCATTGCTTGCAAGCTCTGAGCTACTTAGGAAAGGATCTTCCATTACGTTGACAGTGAAAACCATTATCAAATAAATTATTTCTCACTAATCTGGGAGGCTAAATATTATTTTATTTCCTCATTGGGGGATTAATTAATATGTTTAATATAGGGAGAAAAGGCACTTTAAATGAATCAACATTAAATTGGCACCACAGTTTCATTTGTGAGATGTGATGAAATATAATCTAATATTTAACTAAATGTAGCTTACAATTGGACATAGCCCAATTCTTACAAAAAATGAAGAACATTGCTTTTCTTCTTGATGTAATTTACTGACAAACTTGTACTACTACGTGATACTATATTCTGCACAAAACATTTGATTTTTCAGTATGTTAATAAGGAAGATTATTATAGCATATATATACTTATATATATTTAATAAATTTCTACAGCGATCTCTCCTAAGGTTTTGGTTTTTTAACTCATCCTCTTTTGAAACTCCTATCTTGTTCTTACCCTTGCTAACTTTCTCTTCTCCCATTGTTAACTGCTCTTTTACCAATGGCTTCAAAAGAGATCTAAGTATTTTTCTAACGTCCCGTGGAGTCCTGACCTTCTGCAAAGCTTGAAGTTTCATTTGGCAATAAATTTGCAATATATTGTCCTTGAAAACATCCAAGAATAGAGTCAGGCCAAACCACAAAGAGATGGGATGTTGCAGGAGAGGTAGATAGATTCCACTGTTCAAGCACAGTAGAAGCTGAAAGATATTTGAGGGAAAACTAAATTTTCATGTGCTTTGTTTTATTCATCCATGAATTTTAAAAAATTCTTTATGTAATCTTATAATGCAGGTCCTTGGAAAACAAATAGAAAGGGACCCTGTATACAAGAAAAATGAGGAACAATCCAACCACCCAAGATCCCTCAGTGAATTAAGAAAATATAAATTAGCTGTACACTTCTTAATTTAATCTAGCTTTACAAATCTTGATAGATTTGTGTAGATTATGCAATTCCTTTGAAATCATTTGTAAAAGTGATAGTGCAAATGGTTGAACGTGTCTATATTGCCCCCTAGGTACTGTTAAGGTTGGTTCCAGGCAAAGTGATGTAAAATGAGGAGGCATTGGTGTTTACCTTCTTTCAGTTCCTGGTGGGTAGTTTTCTTAGGTGCTTCAGTGCTTGCTCTCTTTCTTTTCTCTCCTTCCAATCAGGTTGTCTATGGTTGTATAACAAGCCACACCACGATGCAGTGGCCTAAAACAGTAATGTATTGTTCTCTCTCATCATCTGTGGGTTTCTTGGTCCAACTGGGTGGTTCTCACTCATAGCCTTATATGTATCTTGGGGCAGATGTCAGCTGGGGCTGCAGTTATCTGAAGTCTGTATTAGCAGGACATCCAAAATGACTCATTTACATGGTTGGTAACGCTGGCTGGCAGCTGGGAGCTCAGCTGGGCTATTGAGTACAGCTCCTACTCTTGCCCTCTCTGTGTTGCTTGGGATAGTCACAAAATGGCAACCAGGTTTCCAGAGGGAATATCCCCAGTGAACATTCCAAGAGACTGAGGCAGAAGATGTAAGACTCCTTGTGACAGCACTGGAAGTCACAGAACGTCACTTTTGTTACATTCTATTGGCCAAGCAAGTCACCAGGGCCAGCCCAGATTCAAAGGGATGAGAAGCAAATCAGACTACACTTCTTGATGTGGGACGGTTGCATTTTGAAAGGCATGTCAAATGAAAGATATTATTTTAGTCATCTTTGGAAAATAGATGCCCTCCAATTTGCCTCCAGAAATCAGACTCCCCCAGTGTGGTCCAGACCCTTGTTCTTGATCATCTTTCCCCAGATACTCTGCATTATGAAATGCTTTTTTCATCTTCTTTCCACTTAAAAGAATTTTTCTTAGGTTAATGACCTATAGCCATGCTTTATTTTAGGAAACCAAAAAATAATGTAGGTTAACCTTTAAATGGCTACTGGAGTGTTGCCTAAAACAAACAAACAAGCAAAAACTTATCTTTTTCTAATAAGTTTTGGAAACACAAACTTGTTTTCCAAACCACAGTTTTCTCATGGTAAGTGATTTAACTCAAAATAATTATATGAAGAGAGAGATTTGGGGAAGTTTCATGATGTACCACAAATACCTTATGGCTTCTTAAGGGCCATGTAGTAAACTCAATGATATACATATAGTAACTCATTTATGAGTTAGACATTATTTGTATATTCTTTTTACAGGTAAAAAATTAATGCCTAGAGACAATAAAGAACTTAACGTTTCATAACTATTAAGAATTTCTTGGATTTATTCCTAGTGAATATCATAACCAGTAATTGCTCTCAACCACTACAGATGCTGCCTCCCAGGCTTACAAAATCTGTTTTCAGTCCCGAAAATAGAAACATTCTGAACTCCTTTTTCTTCTAGTGTTTTACAAGCTATTAAACTTTCATCATTTTATGAGACTGTCAAATAAGACACAAAATGTAATTGACCCTAATTCATTCTGTCCCTCATCATAGATGCAGTGGGATACATGACAGTGGCATGGGGAAAACAGTGAAACAGGTTGATTATGTTTGTTAATTAACAGCATGCAGATATATATACATATCAACACACATAATATACATATATGTAGGCACAAACATAACCCCCCACCACACATACAGAAACAGTTAAAAAAAAAAAAGCTCAGTTTTCATTTTGGAGTCCTGCTTCAGTCAGTACAGGGGTATCTCTATTTTACTCACGTTATAGCTAGTACATTTTGGAACCAAAACTCAAATTAGACTCAAGTTGAACTATATAAAGTAGTCCCACTGACGATGTTTACCTATTAAGAGGTGCAAAGGGAAAAATTAAAAATATATAATAAAAGATTTCAAATATGTCCATAATCTCTTTTAATTTGTAGGAACTTGTCAGTCCTATTAATGTTGCAATATTTATTATTGTCTGGCAGCATCTACTGAGACTTTCTTTCCTCTCATTCTCAGCCCATATAGTTTAGGTGCACCTGACCCATTCTTAACTTCTAGGGATGAAATATGACCTAGGACTTCCCACAGTGACTGTTCCTGTGGCAACAATAATTGATTCAGAGAGAGGCATGTGACAAAACCCCAACAATCAGAGTCATCGTGATTTTTACAGTAACTCCTAGGTAAAAGACACTGATTCTTTGTTCTGAGAAAGCTAATTATGAGAGCGATGTTAGCAAAAGCATACCCAGGCTGATCACTAAACTTGGCAAGTTGTCCTCGTTAACTCCTTCCATACCTGCATGCATGCCCTTTGCAATGTAACAGCTACTTCTTCTATCAAAAGGTACTCTTTAACTGTAGAAAGAGTATGCCTGTGAAGAAATCCATTAAGAGCAAAGCAAAAGGAGAAAGACAAAGAAAATGAGAGACCTGACAGCTTCATTTGAGGTCCTGAGTCTAGCCATACCTGAAGTCCATCCCTGGATTGTGTAGATAGATGAGTAGATAAGTCTAGTTTTACTAAAGCTATTTGAAATGAGGTTTCTGTCATATGTGCCCCAGTCAACCTTGGCATACTCTCCAAATTGTGTTCTTACCAACCTCAACTCAAATTGCGTAATTCATTTAAGACATGGAAATAATGAAATTTTGAGATTTGCTTCAAGCAGCAATTACTATATATATACTCATTAACTATTAAATGCAATACTTAGTATTTTTACTATAATACATGAAACAACATTTAAAAATTTTTATAGAGGTACATATAAATAGTAATATGATTCTCTCAATACATTTTCCTGATATTAGCAGATGTATTAACATACAATACCTGGATAGCATTTAAAATTTGTTTCATATATATATATATGTATGTCCCTATTTATGATTCTCTATTACTTTTTCTGATATTAGCAGTTCCATTAATAAACTTTATTTTCACAGTTTTAGAAGCTGAGAAATTTAAGATCAAGCTGTCAAACCATTTGGCTCCTGGTGAAGCTAGTCTTCCTGGCTTGTTGCCTTCTCACTGTGTCCTCACGTGACATAGAGTGAAACATGGGAAGAGGATTTCCTTGTCAGGGCAGGCTTCCAGGGAGAAGGCAGACTTGCTTAGGGTGACAGTGCCCCAAAAGGGTGAGCAGTGTTTCCTCATGGTGGGTGAGGGGAGAATGTCCCATTATATGTTGTTAGAGTCCAAGCAGGATCAGGAGTCTGCTCCTATGGAAAGGGAGAATGGCACACTGCTAATTGTTCCAGCTCAAGAAAGATGGGGAGGGTATGTCCTTTGGAGATAGTCCTGGAAAGGTTGGTAGCCAG
Source organism: Manis pentadactyla (assembly GCF_030020395.1). Taxonomy (NCBI): domain Eukaryota; kingdom Metazoa; phylum Chordata; class Mammalia; order Pholidota; family Manidae; genus Manis; species Manis pentadactyla. The sequence goes on from NC_080019.1 coordinate 85,752,085, forward strand.
TTTGATGAGACCATCTGTCCAAGGATGGTGGTGGCAGGCTGATGAAAGGTGTTGAAATATGAAGGGAGTGAGCAGAATATCTGCCTGGAGAAAGGGCCAGTGATAGCAATGGCCTTGCACAGCATATTGAGCCCATTGAGAGTGATGAGGGCATGCAGTTTGGGTGTGGTAGTGGTGGCACTGGGAGATTAGATACACAGGGTAATTGATCAAAGGAAATATACTGTGGATAATGAGAGCCTAGTGTCTCAATGTCAGGCAAAGACATTACAAATAGGAAAAGGGAGAAAACTGGAATGAATCCTGTAGTGGTGCTTTTGAAGTGGAACTATTGATGAGAACTGATAATATTCTAGGTAGATAGATAAACTATGTATGGATGTACATGTAAATACTGATGTAAATATATATCCCTACCTACCTACTATATATTTGCTTTCTGTATATGTGTGTATATATACTTTTATTCTTTTTTAATTCCCTACTTCTTTCCACTGAGGTTAGAATCAACAATCTCCAATAGTAATGAGCACACTTAGTCATCAGATCTTGGTTTCTAAATTCCATTATCCATTTAAGGGAAGCAGAACTCCTTGGACAAAAGATTCAATCTGTGATTGGGTAGGGAAATTAATATGATCCTGGAAAAAAACCCTGTTTTGATTGGAAGAAGGAAATTATCAGAAAATAATGGAGAAATATTAAAAGGATAAAGAAGGCCTTCAAAGGGAACCCAATAACCAAATGTTAAAACCAATTTTAACATTAAAGTAAAAGAGGATATTAGTAATTTGTTAAATAAAACAATCTATGCCAATACAAATAAATAGGAATTTTGATGAGAAATGGAATTTGTACATAGCCTCAAAATTAATTATTAAGGGAAAAAAGTAACTAACTTTATGGTAAGAATCCTGGAAGATGTCAACTAAATCCAGTGCTTAAAGTTAACATTGCCAGTAATGCAACAAATCAAACCCATGTGTCACCCAATAGGATGAAAAAAGAATCCATTCTCTTTTGTAATATGTCTACCCCAGTTGCATAACCTGTTTAATCATGAGGAATCATGAGATGAACTCAACTGAGAGTCTATTAAATAAGAAGCATATAATCTTCAAAAATGTCATGGTTGTTAAAGTCAAGGAGAGAACAAAGAACTGTTCCAGACTGAAGGGGTTTAAAAGAGCATGACAACTGAATATCACGCATCATTCTGGACTGCATCCTTCTCTTATCAAGGACCTTATTGAAATTTTTGTCAAAACTTGAATGGAATCTAAGGATTAGATGATAGTCATGTATCAATATCAATTTCCTTATTATATTGTGTGTATACAGGAGAATATTTTTTGTTCTATACTAAAGAATTCAACAGTGATGTGTGATCATGTTATTTCTCACTCTCAAATGGCTCAGGAAAATGTTATTTGGATAATTCTTACAATTTTTGTAAATTTGAAATTGTTTCAAAATAAAATTTAAAAAAAATTAAGTGACATCTGCAGACTCATTCAGCAGCACCCAAGGATAACAAAATGAAAGTAAGAATTATGATTAGTTATTATTAGGGCTGAGCAACATCAAGAAGCTATCTCAGCACAAGCCACAGAGGTTTAATAAAGAGTATCAGGGACTCAAAGAAGAGCTCTCTCATAGGCTCATTCGGTTACCCATTCTGATTTAGGCTGTCTTCAGACAAGCTCTTAATTCTCAGTGTGAGGAACTGGAAATTAATTCTACTGTACAGATTTTGGATTTTATTATAAATTCTAGATTGTTCTCCTTAAAATGTGTGGTTCAGTGATTCTAAGCCATGTGTTTGTCTTTAAAACTCCTGAGCCTTTGATGAAACCTCTAGGTATACATATTACAGATCGCATCTGTACAGATGATCATACATATGCCACAAGTAGGCAGAATCAGGAAAGTAGTTCCCCATATAGAAGTCTGTCTTAACGCATACTGTTCTAAGTTTGCTATCTATGATATATTGAAAAATACTTGGGTAAATTAAATGTGCTATATATATTTACATAATAAAATTCCCAAATTAAGTCTACACAATTAACTATAAATGAAGATCTAATGTAAACATTCTTTGGATTTTTGTGCAGGAGTAATACTTAATAATCATAATAAATAAATAAATAAAGTAATTCATAATACGTCATTCCACCCCCAAGAGTTATAAATCTATTTGCATTTTAAAATCTCCATTCTTCTAAACTACATTTTAATGTTTCTTTCTTTGGAAAATGATGAAATTTACACAGAATCAGAGGATTAAGTCTCCTTAACTCACTTTGCTCTCCTGAAAAATGGGAGTCATCAATTTTAATTGGAAGGTACTCTAATGGAGGAATTGATTCCTGTTTGTCTAGTCCTCTGAAGACTAAGTGTTATCCAAATACAATACTATTAAGATTTATTCATCACTCTCAAAAGCCAAGCCTATCATAAATACAAACTCCCCATAAACAATCTTTCATTTACATGTGGGGTCAAATTAATTCTATTGACAAAAATTAAAATAAAATGTAAGATTCCAATAACTCCCAAAAAGATAGCTACAGTTAGAATCAGTGATTGTGGCAAATGATACAATGCAACAGTCCTTTGAGAATTGTTTTATCTAGAAATATTACAATTATTACAAAGTATACCAAAACCTATCACACTTGCTGCATATATATAATATAATAGGAATTTTATATACTTTGTGTTGTTTCTCTTAATTATTCCATAAACATAATCTGATGCTTAATCTGAATACAACTTCTGAAGTCTTTCAAAACTTTATTATAGAACCTTCTTAAATTAAATTTTTTTGCTGTAGTTATTTTTTTTTAATTTATCTGGAGACAGTGGGAGAAATTATATTCATGTATGTTGGGACATCCAAAAATAATCTCTAAGTATTGTTCCTAGATAGCATTTTTCTTGGTCTACCATGACAATGAATAAAATTACAAATTAAATCACGGACCATCATGTGCTCTTGAACTTAGTGCTAAACAAATTTTTCAAAAAAGCAGCTAACACTAAAGTAGCCATGTGATACCTCTTATTTTATTTTAAATATTCATAAGACTATGTAAACTAAATGACAATTTATTTTATCTAAGACCAAAGTGAATTCTTGGCTCCTTTCAGTGGAATTTCATATGATATTTGAATATATCTGCTGTCTCACAAACCAGTCATACAAATGTTTATTAAATGTCTTTCATAATCTCAACTCACTGATAGATGTTGGTCAGGATTGAAGAGAATTTTAAGCACACCCCAACGTTACAGAAAGGATTCAGAATGCTTTATACAGATGAAAAAGAAACAAGTTAGTATGGATTAAAAATAAATTAAGGAAGTAACATTAACAAGTGTAAGGTCATAAAACGTTATATAATCAAGTGCAAAAATGTAAACTTCCTCCCCAGCCTCATCCCATGCACTTACTCCCATGTTCACTCACTCCAGTCACACCAGCCCCATTTCAGACTTTCCACTTGCCACCTCTTGAAACTTGCTCTTCCCTCTGCCAAGTTCCTTCCACTCAGAATGCTGACCCTCTCAATTGCAACAGTTCTCTACATTTATTCTATTTATCATCCCCCTCGACTACCTTTAAGACACTTTTCACTTTGAGAAATTACCATCTATTTGATAGCTTGTGTGTCTACTGTCTGCTGGAAACTTAACACCATCACGACGGGAACGCCCATTTCTAATACCCTAGCCCCAGTACCTAGCACAATGTCTACACATCATAGGTGCTTAATGAGTGTTTGTTGAATGAATGAAATAAATATAGAAAACTATTATCATATCACTTTCCTATCCCATTCAGTAATTTAAAAATCTCTTTAAAATTGCCACCAGTAATACATCCATGATATTATTGGTTCCATTCCACCCACTGTATTTACCTTTTTTTTTTTGGTATCATTAATCTACAATTACATGAGGAACATTATGTTTACTAGACTCCCCCCATCACCAAGTCCCTCCCACAATCCCATTATAGTCACTGTCTATCAACATAGTAAGATGCTGTAGAATCACTACTTGTCTTCTCTGTGTTGCACAGCCCACCCCGTGCCCCCCCATTATACATGCTAATCATGCCCCCTTTCTTCTCCCCCACTTATCCCTCCCTTCCCACCCATTCTCCCCAGTCCCTTTCCCTTTGGTAACTGTTAGTCCATTCTTGGGTTCTGTGACTCTGCTGCTGTTTTATTCCTTCAGTTTTTTCTTTGTTCTTATACTCCACGTATGAGTGAAATCATTTGATACTTGTCTTTCTCCACCTGGCTTATTACACTGAGCATAATAATACCCTCCAGCTCCATCCATGTTGTTGCAAATGGTAGGATTTGTTTTGTTCTTATGGCTGAATAATATTCCATTGTATATATGTACCACCTCTTCTTTATCCATTCATCTACTGATGGACAGTTAGGTTGCTTCCATTTCTTGGCTATTGTAAATAGTGCTGTGATAAACATAGGGGTGCACCTGTCTTTTTCAAACTGGGCTGCTACATTCTTAGGGTAAATTCCTAGAAGTGGAATTCCTGGGTCAAATGGTATTTCTATTTTGAGCTTTTTGAGGAACCTCCATACTGCTTTCCACAATGGTTGAAATAATTTACATTTCCACTAGCAGTGTAGGAGGGTTCCTCTTCTTCCACAACCTCACCAACATTTGTTGTTGTTTGTCTTTTGGATGGTGGCAATCCTTACTGATGTGAGGTGATATCTCATTGTAGTTTTAATTTGCATTTCTCTGATGACTAGTGATGTGGAGCATCTTTTCATGTGTCTGTTGGCCATCTGAATTTCTTCTTTGGAGAAGTGTCTGTTCAGCTCCTGTGCACATTTTTTAATTGGATTATTTGCTTTTTGTTTGATGAGGTGCGTGAGCTCTTTATATATTTTGGATGTCAAGCCTTTATCAGATCTGTCATTTATGAATATATTCTCCCATACTGTAGGATGCATTTTTGTTCTATTGATGGTGTCCTTTGCTGTACAGAAGCTTTTCAGCTTGATATAGTCCCACTTACTCATTTTTTCTTCTGTTTCCCTTGTCTGGGGAGATATGTTCATGAAGAAGTCGCTCATGTTTATGTCCAAGAGATTTTTGCCTATGTTTTTTCCTAAGAGTTTTATGGCTTCATGGCTTACATTCAGGTCTTTGATCCATTTTGAATTTGCTTTTGTGTATGGGGTTAGACAGTGATCCAGTTTCATTCTCTTACGTGTAGCTGTCCAGTTTTGCCAACACCTGCTGTTGTATAGGCTGTCATTTCCCCATTGTATGTCCATGGCTCCTTTATCATATATTAATTGACCATATATGTTTGGGTTATGTATTTACCTTTTGACAGACTTCTCTTTTCATTATTTGTTATGTTTGACCAACATGATCTTTCTCCAGGAACTTCCAGCACATGCCCTGTATGCCACAGCACAGCCTTTGCTCACAGTGTTTCCTCTTTCCATCTCTGCCCACGTAATATCATATCCTTTCTCCCAGGCAGGACAACAGTGTGACTTTTGTGAACCCAAGTCACTGTCTTCAGGGGTCCTTCCTCCATAAAAATATTAAAAATTATTGTGTTGACATAAATACAAATATAATCCTATTTGAGTTCATTATTATGTATCCATTACTATTCTATTGTATGTTTCTGATTTTAAAAAAATTGAAATTAAAACATTTTATTTGTGAGCCCCTATAAGTATCATGGATCTTAGGCCCTGTGTTTATTGTTTCTTTTATGTTAGTTGACTCTTCTTCCAAGTGTAATTCTAAATGTCAGCTCACCCTAGAAAACTCTGAGCATGTTCCCCTAACACACACACACATACACATACACACACACACACACACACACACACACACACTCATGCACACCTACACACAATATGCACTACTCTTTCGTCTCCTCCATGCTCATGGCACTTTCTATGGGTCCCATTCAGTAACAGACTGGAAGCAAAGATTGTGCCTAATTCATCTTTATGCTCCTTAATATTTCTGTTCACTGAGCTTGACATTTCTTAAGCAACAGTAAGTGTATTTTGATTTGATATTTAATGCAGGTGCTACTAATATGAGTTCTAATAGCTGAAGAAGTTTTCAGTAATGAAAACAAGTTTAGGTGGCCCTAGACATTGATAAGTGTCATGGTCATCAGATCCATAAACTACTGAATCTCTATGATAGACAGATTTTTATGGATCACATGTACTAGAAAAATAGGTGATGAAGTTGGGTATATAAATCAGTACCAAATCATGAAGAACCTTGAATTTTGGCAGAGAATTGGGGCCTTGATGCAGTAAGCCATGGGGAGATCTATATGTTCTTATTCAGAAAAGCAACATGCTAACAATGGTATTTTCTGAAGATTTATATCTGATTTGGGCATTGCAGGGAAGAGCTAGAGAGACTATAGACGTGGACCAGTATGGCTGGACTATGTACCAAGTTCTAGTTTTGTTCTCTTTTTTCACGGTAAATGCAGGCATTCTATTCAGAATATTCATTTTCTAAGCTACTTCTAAAAAAAAAAACATTATCCCAAATATCACTGGATATACATTTTATCAGGAACATTAAGCATTTCTTCCTCACTTGAAACAATAATGTCTTCTTAAGTTTACAGTTCAGTCAGCCAGTAAACAAGCAATTTTTAAAAAACACAACTGTTTTGGTTTAGACCATAGCAGATTCAAACAGAAAAACATAATAAAAATAACTATTAAGTATGTGGCAGTTTTCAATAAAATGGTTTTCAGTTACATTGTTTCATTTAGCTGTATCAACTTCCAGTATCACATTAACCCCATTTTATCGAAAAGGAAGCTGATGACTTATGGTACTAAGAAGAGAATCTGTGGCATCTGACACAGAGGCCATCTGCCTTCAACTGATCTCTTCAAGGAAGGCAAAGCATATATATATGAGACAATTATATCAGAAACAGAGTTGATGCCACAAAGACCAAATGCCTGCCCAAGAAATTACAGCTAATGGAAAAATTGACGCTCTAGCTGAGCTTTGAAATTGTAACTTGTTCAGAAAACATTCCAAGTGGAGAAAACAGCATGAATGAAAATGTGGCAGTAAGAATCATCTTGTCATATGGCTGGAAAAGTGTGTAAGTGATAATACCAGAGGAAAGCTATGTGTTAAGCAGAGGAGAGAATTACAATGGATCAATAAGATATAGCAAGATAGAAAATGGGACATCAAAAAGATGTCCAAGATGTCTAAATGCAAAACTGAGTGTCTGGTTATGCTATCCTCCAGGAAAAAGAATATGGGAAGACACAAGGGAAGGAGGGGTGATGAGAGAAAGGACGATGACTTTAGTGTTGAATATGTAGTATTGACATGCTGTCATTCTTCATACAGAATTGTCCAGGAGGCGAGCAGGGATGGCAAAACACAGCTGGATTATGAACAGGGAGACAAGAAGCCCCTAGAGTTACCAGAGAGAATGCAGGCCTCTATCAGGGAAGCCTGGAAAAATGTAGTCACATCTTCAGAAAAGCGACATTTAGAGAAAGAAATGAGTTTTATAGTTGACATACATATCAAGTATATAAAGTCAAGAAAAGACTGTTGGAGCTAGTTAAAACAGGGATAAGATACAATTATGTAAATATAATGATGTTGAGGTTTTCTTCTCTGTTCACCTTGCACAGAAGAAACAGAAGGGCAAGATTTTAAATATTTTTCTGAAGCATTTACCAGTAAGGAATGATGACCCAAGCCACAGGAAGCTCTCTGCTTGAATGGAGCCAGAAGTGATTTGTCAGGTCTCCACTATCCCAAGGGTAGAAACAGGCCTTTGCGTATGTGCTCTTGCATTAAACCTCTCAAAAACTCATGAGGTGGTTACTGTCATCATCTTCAAGTTGGAGAGTTAGGACTTGAGTCTATGCTACTTGTTGACTGGATTGGAAAGCCAGTGTTCAACCCCAAATCTATCTGGCTTTAGAACATGCACCCTTGCCTGCCATACTGCAAACTTCAGCAAAATGAATGGGCTATAGAGAAGCCTTGATACTGGAGTATGAAATGGTAACTGTGTTCTCAATTATAGCTCACATTTCACCACAGTGCAGCAAAGGTGAGTTCCTCACCAACTCTAATTACCATTGCTCAGTACCAAAGAATTAAAGATATTTAACATGTATTAAATTAAACCCACTATAATTTCATTCCTTTTTTTTCTTTCCAAACCTTTTAACATATCTACAATGTGAAAGCATATATGTGTCAACTCCATTTTTTTTCCATAAGCAAGTAGAAGTGAGATGTAAGTTGCAAACAGATAAATAAGAAATAATAGAGTTTATTTTTCTCTGGTCTTCCTCAGCTTCTGGTGTAATCCCATTTAAATATTTTGTGGTAAGCTCATTCCTTTCCTAGCTCTCAGATGGTGAGCCCTTTAGTCATCGTTTTAAAAGGGCAACACATTTGTTATCTGAGCAGTCATAAAGAGGCCAAGAGCAATAACTCTTACCATTTTATTCTGAGGGAGTGAATCTATTTTATACCATCTTTGGATACAGTGTAAATCTCAGAGAGAATCAGAAACTAGTCTGTTTAATTGAATTAACTTCATACTGAAGTAACCATGATACTTTGAGCCATAAATTAGGTTGATTTAAAAGAATTCAGCAGAACATTCCAAAAGTGATTACAGTATCAGAGACTGAGCTCTTTTACTTTTAAAGGAAGTTATTCTTAATAGCATTAGCTAATAAAGTTCATAGTTTTCATTGTGGTATAGTGTATGTTAGAGCCCTAGCAACGAAAGAAAACTGTATTACCATTATTAGCACACTGTAGTAAGACTCCTTAATAAGAGCCCATTCAAAAATTTTCCCTTCAAAATTTTCATGAGAAAAAAATGCATGTATTTTCTTCTGAAATAATAAAAGATACAGAAATAACACTTCTATATTAGAAAAAACTAGAACATGTATGCTCTATATCCTGAAGTTGGCATATATGTGTGTGTGTGTGTGTGTGTGTGTGTGTGTGTGTCGATTTTAGTTTTATCAAAGAACTTATAGCTAGGTTTATTATCCAGATATTTTAGTAAAAAGTGTTCTTATTAGCCCTAAGTTGGCTTTACAAGTATAGATAAAGATACACATTCATGGATCTCTTCTTCTATACTTTACATAAATTACCACATTTTCTTAAACAAATCCTAGGGGACAGATACTACTGCTATCTCCTTGATAAAGACCCTGAGGTTCAGAGGGGGCATCACTTGCCCAAGGGCTCTCAGCTTGTAAGAGGCCCAGCAGGAATTCAGACCTAGGTAGGCATACTTCCTTAACTGGCAAATTTACTATTTTCTGTATTCTTTTATTCTTTCTAATTAACTTTGTTGCAGTATAACTTACATATAATGAGGCAGTGAGGTTGGCTTGAGTGAAAGATGTTGAAGCAGAAAAGTACACGTTGTTTAAAAAAACAATGATTAATCTGCTATTTTGAAGATAGATTTAACATGTGTTTAAATCATAGTGTAAGGTAAGATGGAGTACTTTAAGTGTACGGTTCAATGAGTTTTGACAAATGGATGCACCATTAGAAGAAAAATATAGAACATTTCTGCCATCCATAAGAGTTCCCTTTGGTCCCTTTATCCCACTCTTTCTTCCTCCCTGTTATCATCTGCTTTCCCATTAGATATACTTTTAAATGTTTTTGTATTCAGGTTCTGCTTAGCAAGACAGTTTTACATAAAAGGCCATATGCACATTTCATCTTTTGTAGTAGTCTGAAATAATATGATCCTTCTCTCAATATCTGTTAATATTGCCAAAGCTAATTTACAAACAGACGTATGACAGTTCATTTAGGAATTAAAGGCTTAATGGCAGTAAAGAGGGGAGGTAAAAAGCATGTAAGTTTATTTTGTAAAACTGACTAAATGAAAAATTAATTCAACAAATGTAAATAAGTTTAATATGGTCTAGGTGCACCCAAGTGGTGGTACCTGACTTGCAGGGGTGACCGTGAGGTCAAGATAACATAAACTTCAGAGTCATGGAATCATCAGTCTTCTTTGTGCCAAACAGGGTACTTCCAGTCTCCTTTACCTTCCTCCCTGCCTATCAGCATCTCTGCTGCCTTCCCCCAGGGGAACATGAGACTCACCAGACACCTTCCATCTTGGGCCGTTAGTTGCTTGTATCCTGTGATCCAGGCATCAAATGAGAGAACCAAGTTGTAATAAGGCTTGATCAACCAGCATGAGATCTTTTCAGTCCTCTATTATAGATTGTTGTAGTTTAATTAAAATAAACAAATAATAATTTATAAATGGATGAAGCACTTTGAGTGGTAAGCAGAAAAATTATAACTACATTCAGATATTAAAAGCAAATACAGTTTTATTTTCTATGACTGATGTGATTTTCCTTTGAGAACCTCATCACTTTGAGAACTACTATAAGGGAAAACAAAACAATCTTTAAAATTCCTGAACTATGATATTTCATCTTTTTCCTATTAAACTGTCTCTTCTGGTGGATTCTGCCTTTCTCAGGTAAGGTTTTCAGATGCCCTCTTCCTCTAAGCTTTTTGGAGACTTTCTGCTTGGGTATAAACGAGCTTTCTCAGCTAGGTGGAGATAGCAGAGAAGGAAGCTCAAGGCCACAGTGTTTTCAGGAAAGTGTCCGCCCACAATAGATTCTCCTTTCTATTCTAATAGGTTTTATCTTCTCCTTCCTCGGTCTGATAGAGCACATAGGTTGGGCTCTCTACTTTCTCTTCTTTTTTACATCACCTCTTGCTTCTTCCAGGGTGACCTAGCCTTAAAACAGTCCATTCCACACTGGTGAAAGGGTGCTAAGATCTAGTCAGACCACTGGCTCCAGATCCCTCATTCCTATTATACTGCAACAACTCTAAAATTTTAAGGCTATTATTGTCTTGCTAAGAACACAAAAGTACAATTTTGCAATTCAAAACTTAGTACTGATGTTCTTCTCTTCCACTCCTTTGTTGTTGTTTGATTCTCTGATGGAACAATGCTAATCTTCCTTGAAGCTGGGTAAAGCAATGTGAAGGCAGAATGAAGGATTATAGCCCAGAGTAAAAAGAGAAAATTATATTAATGGACATGTGTTACCATTATTTCATCTATAAATACTGAGGAGAAAAGAAAAAAAATAATATATCTTTGCTTAGTTTTATTCCATAGTATCCCTTTCTTACAGGATCAAAACTTCACAGCCAGACATTCAGAATTTTTCATAAAATTATCCATCTTACCTTACACTATTATTTAAACACATGTTAAATCTATATTCAAAACAGCAGATTCATCATTGTTTTTCTAAACAATGTGTACTTTTCTGCTTCGGCATTTTTAACTCAAGCCAACATCACTGCCTAAAATGTCCATCCTTGGTATTCTCGGAAGCCTTTTTCATTCATTTAGGCCCAGCTCCAATCTTCTCTCTGCCATGAAGTTAGGCAATATTGTCTTATCTCTATCTTGTACTCCTCCATACTTCTATAATATATTGTGCCTCCATTTTAACAATTTCTCTCTTTCAGATATGTCATTGAGATACATTTTAATCGGCTTATCTCCCACACTAGAGTGGCTCTAGGGCAGAACTGTGAACAATTCACCCTGATCTCACCCACAATACCCACAAGGTGCCTCATACATAGTACACAATAAGTGGTAGGCAATCATACATATCTGTGATGTTACTTAATTGCAAATGTAAGAGAAAAAGTCTTCTAATTAGCTATTTCTTATGAAATACAAAAGAACTATGCCTGACCTTTTGGAACTAAAAAGAACCTAATATAGAAATTCCACCCACAGTCTATATAATATACAGAGGACTTCACAAAAAACAGAATTTATTCCATTAAATGGACTACTTTTCTAGCAACTTATGTATTAAAAGAGACTTCTGAAATTTTTCTTTAAAATCTTTTTTCTTCACAAATAATGCATTTTCTTATACCACTTAGAAAATTACACAGACCTAGATATTCAGGCCTTGATATCCAAATATTGAAACAATATAGATTATTTATTGTAATTTCAGAAGAGCATCTACAATAATTAAAGGGTCAAGGATAGTAACTCAAGAGAAATTAAAAGTAAAAAATTAACACTATGTCTAAGTACATCTTAGAGTATATTAACATATCTAAGGAATGGGAAAGCAAGAGGAGAAAATATTTTTTGCAAAAACAAAATTAGGAAAAATTTAAATAGCCAAAAATGGTGTGATGTATTAGGTAAGAAGGAATGGCAACAAATTTTTATTGGTTGGATAAGATGAAGGTAGAGGGAACATGATGAGCAGAGACAAAACAGCAGCAGACTCACAGAACCCAAGAATGGACTAACAGTTGCCAAAGGGAAAGGGACTGAGGAGGATGGATGGGAGGGAGGGATAAGGGGAAAAAGAGACATTATGATTAGCACACATAATGTAGGGGTGGGGGGCACAGGAAAGGTAGTATAGCACAGAGAAGACAAGTAGTGACTCTATAGCATCTTACTACGCTGATGGACAGTGACTGTAATGGGGTATGTGGTGGGGACTTGATAATGGGAGGAATCTAGTAACCACAGTGTTGTTCATGTAAGTGTATATTAATGATACAAAAATGAAAAATAAAAAATAAAAGAAATACATTGACATTACTGTTGACAAATGATAGCCATAGTGACTGAATGGACCCAATGCCTCCCAATCTCCATAGGTCTGTGGATAAAATATACAGAAAATGAAAAGAAATGTAAAAAATTAAGAACTAAAATTGCTCAGAAGGCATAAAAGTGTAAATAATTAATGTTAAAGAAATAGAAAAGCACAATTTTAAAGTTGTAGTGCCACTTGCCATATTACCCATGAACACTGCTGTTATTCATTACTTGATCTCTCCACAGCAGCACAGAGAAAGGTTTTCTGAGTCAGATCGTTTATTGAGAAATGCTCTGAGAGCAGTGCCAAGGGACATGGATATAATCAGCATGAAGTCCTCTATTCCCACTGTCATGCTTCATCCAGTCACTAAATGTTATCTGTACTTTTATGAACTAGTTCAATACTAGTTCTTTGATTTTTCTTTCTCACGCCACTTCCTCACTACCAAACCGCGATCCATTCTGCACACCACTGGAAGATTGATCTTTAGAAAGTTAATCTAATTTTGTTTCTCTCCATTTGAAAATAGTTCAATAATAATTTTTAAAATAATCAACATGGTATATACTGGTACTTATGATCTGGCCATTAACCATCTTTCTATCTTTACCTTTGATCATCCTTCTTATTCTCTGTAAACCAACCATTAGTGAATTTGCAAGTCCCTAGAATGCCCTCGTTTGGTTCCATATAATTACAAATGTTTCTTTTTCTACCTTTTCTCTGTCCTACATCTGGTTAATACCTACTCATACTTTAAATATTGCTCTTAGGACATCTCCTTAAGAAAGCTCTCCTAAACCATTGTAATTTTCTATATACAACACCAAATGTAGTGGACAGATTGTAATCTCTGATGGAATCTTTGGTGTAGACATGAGTGTTTCTCTCAGATCAATTTAAGACTTTCAGGACCTTTCTTGCTACTGAGAAAACTGAGTGCAAAGAGAGTATAGATTAAAGTTATCATAGCTCCAAATATCAGTGGTTAGGAGTTACTGATCTAATGACATGACTTTTAATCCTGGCTCTCTCAATTACCATTTTGGTGACCTTAAGCAATTTTTTTAGCCTCTAAGCTTTCTACTCTTGGAAATGGATATCTTTAACTCAATGGGTTTTTATCATATTAAATTTAATATTAGATGTGAAGTACTTATTACATTGCATGGAAGTAAATAATTACCCAAGAAAAGCCCTCCAAGTCATCTTTTAAATACACTATATATAATTTTTTAATATTTTTAAAATGTATAGTCTGAGATATTTATGGAAAAGGTGATATAGTATGTGTGATTTTCTTCAAAATAATCCAGTGAAGGAGAAAATCAAAAGTATGATAGTATAAATGAAACAAAATTGTTTATGAGTTGCTAATGGCTGAAGCATGGTGATGAGCATGCGGAGGATTCGTTACACTATCCTCTTTATATGGGTTTGTGTTTCATATTTTCCAGAATAGATGTTCTTTTTAAAAAGTATACTGTTACATATAATACATATATACTTTATACTTCAGTGCAAAAAGATATGCAATTACTTTTATTAGGATCAGATAGGAAATGCTGGCTTGCATGTAAGAATCCATTGCTGGAAAGTATATATCTTTGACTAGAGTCATCCTTTGTAAAGTGGGAAGCTCATGCTTTGAAAGGTATGAGGGAACTGAAATAATTAAGGAACACTGATTCAGGCCTCTAATCTCATGCTTACTTCAAAGATGTATGCCATTATATGCTGTGGCTGGCAGATGTATTAAATTATTTGTCTCTCTCAATGAGCATGAACAGTTGAATTCATGTAATATAAATGCATGTAGATATGACACCAGTATACATGGTTTTAAATAGTAGAATTGTATTGGTTTTTTACCTTGGTGGATTTGCAACTGCTCTAAATTTTATACATTGTGGACCCTTACACATTTAATGTAGAATTCATGTCCATTTATAATGAAAGAATAATTTTCCACTTACAAAAAATACATAAATACATATACAGCACTACATAAAGAAAGAAGAATTTTATTAATTATCAATAGACTTGGGTTTTAAACATGGTTTCAGATTTTCTACCTGCCTGGTCATGAATGTGTCTGAGCCTCTCTTCACCTGTCAAGTGGATGCTGTAAGGTCTCATATTCAATGTTGCTTTAAGGAGTAAATGAAAAAGGATGAGAAAAATTCATTTCTTGTGCATCTTACAGGTACTATACTAAGTTCTTCAGCATAAAAAAATCCTTCAGTGGTATATTATTTTCTCTTTTTTATAATTGGGCTTCAAGGAGAATCAACAATAAGATAATATGGGTTAAAGGACCAAGCAGCTAGTGCATAGTGGGTACCTACCAAAGATTCTTATCTATAATACATATTCAAAGCTTCTTTGGAATGAATGGATTTTAGTAGCCAAACCTAATGAATTTGTTAACAGATCTTTTCTCAGATTTAAAATCACATAATATTCTTTTGATGCTTTTGTATCTTACAGGTCCTCTTCTTTCTGTGTTTTCTAACATTACATTGTGACAAATCCATAATTGGCCACATTAAATTCTCAGAGTAGAGTTTAAATGTAGATTTTACAATTAATATAATAAAAATTTATTTGAAAATTTGAGGTGTGAGAATTAATATACATGATCTACATGTTACTTTTTAAATAAATGAGTGAATGAATAATTGCATGAGTAAATATAGTCTATGATGCTTCTGAGTCTTTAGCATATACACCTTTGTTATTAAGAATAAATATTTTATTTTCCAAAGTCAAAGTTATTTTTAAAGAAAAATTTTATGTTCCATGTAGTCTGTCTTTGTGAGATTTAGGAAGTATTCATGCTTGGGACTTTCAGTTGAAATGGGACATGAAATATTTTGAGCATTGATGTGCCCATTGAAATATGCAAAAATCCAACTCAATATCTTTATTTACATTTGATGTCTCAATTTATATACAGAGTGGTGATCATTGGGAGCTCTATAACTCTTGGCTTTAAGAATTTATGACTTTGTTTGCAACCAGGAAGTCATATTTTGGAGACCAGAATAAATGAAATTACTCCCTAGGACTTTCAGAAATTGTTAAAATACTTTAATGATGCTTTTCATTGTGTTTATGAAACCATGAATATTAAAATGGTAAAAATAAAATCTTATATAATTTGAATATTTCAAAAGGTTTTCCTGCTTTGGTTTGCTATGTCCTGGAGCTTACCACCCTTTTTAGAAGTTACACATATACACCATAATAAAGAATGAAATTTAGAAGAAAACATAAGCAAAAATATCTTGAACATAACTATGAGCAATTCTTTTCTGGACACATCTCCCTGAGCAAAGAGAACAAAAGCAAAAATGAACAAGTGGGACTACATCAAAGTAAAAAACTTCTGTACAGGAAAGGACACCATCAGCAGAACAAAAAAGTCATTCAGTGGTATAGGAGAATGTATTTGTAAACAACTCATCTGATAACGAGTTAATATCCAAAATATATAAAAAAACTCATATGACTCAACACCAAAAGACATAAAACCTCAAACCTTGCTTCACACCAAGTTTTAAAAAAATTAATGCAAAATCAATCATGGATTTAAATCTAGGGAAAAAAAATCAAGCTCCTAGAAGAAGACATAGGATAAATTCTTAGTGAACTTGAGTCAGGAAAGAATTTTTAAAATACCTAGCAAAACAGAGTAATCATTTAAAAAATTCGGAAAAGTTGAACGTCACAAAAACTGTTCTTCAAAATTTTGAAGAGAACTTGTATCCAGAATACACAAAGCATTTTACAACTTAATAATAAGAAGACATCCCAAGTGGGAAAAAAATATGAACAGATACTTTGCCAAAGAACATGTATGGATGGTAAATGAGTACATGCAAAGATGCTCAATGTGATTAGTTATTAAGGAAATGCAAATTAAAGCCACTGGAATATAATACTACACACTCACCAGAATGGCTAGAATTTTAAATATTGATCATACTGAAGTATCAGTGAGGATGTAGAGCAATCAGAATTCTTATACACTTCTGGTAGGAATGCGAAATAATAACTACTTTTGAAATGAGTTTGACACATTTTTAAAAACTAGTGAGACCCAACCATTTCCCAGGTATTTACCCAAGAAAAATGAAAGCATATATCCATGCAAAGACTTGTATACAAATTTTCACAGATTTATTTGTAATAGCCTAGAACTGGAAACAATTAAAATATCTGTCAACAAGTGAATGGATAAAGTTATAGAGTAAATGAGGTATTGCTCAACAGTAAAGTAATGAATTACCAAAACACCTACTTAAGTTTTTTCATTTGTACCATCCTTCAAATAAAGTAATCTGGTAGCCCCCATAAAAAGTAATGGATTATTGATACATGCAACAAAATGGGTAATTCTCAAAATTATTGTGATGAGTGAAAGAAGCCAAGCAAAGAAAGAATATAGAAAATATAATGCCATTCATATAAAATTCTACAAAATACAAACTAATATCAAAGGATGCAATGAGAATACAATATCACTTCAGTAGTTTTCCTACCAAGCATGCATAATTGAATCTAATCATGAGAAACTATTAGAAAACCCAAACTGAGAGATCCTCTGTAAAATAATGGTATGTAATTTTTCAAAAGTGCCATGAAAGGCAAAGAAAGACCAAGGAAGTGTTCAGGAATCTAAAGAAACATGACAATTAAATTCAAAGAAAGACACTAAACTGGACATATTTTCTATGAAGGCATTATTGAGACAATTGGGAAATTAGGATGGGGTGTGAGGATTAAAATTAGACTCAAGGACCTTATTGGAACTGTTGATGTATTTGCATGTAATCTGATTATGGTAATGTGTTTCAGAATGAATTTCCTGGTTTGGTTTATCTTGTAGTTACATTGGAAAATGTCCTGGTTTATAGGAAATGCTAAAATATTAGGGATAAGGGGGAGACGTCAATTTGGCCACTTTTTCTGAAATGCTTTGGGAAAAATGAAATTGTTCTTTGCACCATATTTGCAATTTTTCTATAAATTTCAATAGATAGATATAGATACACAGAAGTTATTGTTTATCATTTCAGCCCATTCTGTTCATTTTAATCCCACATAGCAATTCAGAGTCCTTTTATATAATTCTCAGACTCTTATGGTAGAACTTCTCTGCTTTCTACCTCTGCTCTGTTCCTACCTGCTCTTTTCTACAATTATATCTAGGTGTGTAGAAGTAGGAAGGCTTAGGTAGGCCAAATTAAGTTGTCCATAGTCAACAGACATAACCCAGAATCATCCTGAGAAAACTAGAAGAGATGGTCAGTTTAGCTTGAGATGTTGGGGATTAGATTGTCTCATTTTCATTCCAGATGCCCCCCATCTTTTCTCAAAGTCAATGACACTCTGCTTGCTGTGCTGGAGGTAGCAACTGGACAGCCCATTATCTCACCTCTGGGGCCCTCTCAGGGCCTCAGTGTCTCCCGCCTACCTGGCTTCTGACTTCCTTTAGCTTTCACAGACATTACAGAGCCTCCTAAGGTCTGCTTTCTATGACTCCCATTTGGTCCAGTCCTGTGAGGTTCTTTCTGAAACTCCTCAGCCCTGAAAAGCTCCTAGATGGAGGTTCTACCACCAAGGGGCCCTGCCCATGCCACAGGGGAGCATGTGGTGGCTCCAAAATCTAAATACTGTACCTTCCTCTCTTCTTCTAACAATATCCCTGGGCTTCTTTGTTACATCATCAAAGACATATTCTATTTCATTTGGACTCTAGCCTCATGGCTGAACTTTAATAACACACATGGGTACTTTCTCAATATTAAGGGAGAAGATCTAAGATCTGATTATTAAACATGGTCCTTGATGCTGTTACATGTAAACTAAAAGAATTTGGAAATGATTCCTGTTCTTTAAAATATCTGCTTTTTGTGATGCTACCAAATCCTATTTTAAATGCCAGATGTTGAATATTAACCCTTGCTTTCTTACTGCAGTCTTTCTGTAACAATTCTAATATGACTCTTTTCTTAAGCTGGTCTGAGAGAAGCTCATTGCAGAAAGACAAAAGAAAAAAAAAACAATATTTTTGTAGTGCTTCCTTTGCAATACATTTTATGTTAAATAACTTAAGTCCTGTCCCATGTAATTTCTGGAAGCCCAGAAACTTTTCTAAATTTCCAAGGATCCCAGGGGTTTGTGAGGGGAAGGGTAGATATGCACTCTTGATATTTATCTCATGTCTCTGAATACCCATTTTTGTTACTGGTTTATCAACCTCTTCTTACCTGTGTCTTCTTAACAGTGTGCAGGGCTAAGCATTGGCCCTGACCATTCTCCATCATTATGCAAAACACCTCATATGGTGGTTGTGTGTAACAGTCTTTTGCTGAAATTTCAAGGAATGTAAGAAAGGAAGTTAAAAAACTTAAAATTGAGTAACAAACATCACTCTTTTCTGTACCAACCTGTAGTTCTATAATTGCTCTCCTTCTAGTTTTCCAATACCTGTTGAGAAATCCTCAGCTGTCCTAATGCCTTCCCACTGTATCCAGGAATTCAAAACCTTTTCTTTCTTATCTGTATGGGATGCTTGTTACTATGTTATTCGAAGAAAATCCTTCCTCTTTTTGCATCAAAAATCTTCCAGACAGGCTCTTGGGCCTTCCCTTACCTAACAGAATGTCTTAGTGGATCTCCTCCCCTTGTCCCCACTACCAAATGTACAATTTCTCCTGAGAGAACCTTCCATCCTCCTCCAGCAGAGGTCTTCAACGAGGTAGACAAAGGCTTTAATCTAGCAGGGAGACATATTTTATTCATCTGCAGAATTTGTGTCGTTTTCCCTCATGCCTGTTTCACCATGTATTTTGGAAGCAAACAGTTTCCTTTCTAGTTTTACAGACCCAGAGTTGGAAAGAAATTTTGTTCCAGGGTGGCTTCTAGCCAGAGGCTCACTCATATCTGATTTAGATGATGATATTTAGAATTGAGGCCTGGAAAGATTTAGATGAAATTTTAGACTTGAGTTGATGCTGCAATAGGTTGAGATCTTGGGGGATGTTGGAATGGGGTAAATGTCCACATGGGATGGATGTAAGCCCTTTAGGTAGACTGTGGTAGGCTGAAAACTATCCCCCACCCAACCTCAAAATAAGATATTTACATAAAATTTCTAAAAGCATATTATCTTATTTGGAAAAGAGGCCATTTCAGATGTGATTAAATTAAGTATATTGAGATGGGGTGATAGTCCTGAGTTATCTGGGTGGGCTCTAATTCCAATGACAAGTTTCCTCCCAAGAGAAGGGCAGAGTGATATTTGAGACAGATTGAAGAGGAGAAATACAGACACAGAAAAGAAGTACAGAATTTGATGTGAAGACAGTCAGAGAATGGAGTGATGTGGCCACAAGCCCAGGAATGCCAGGACAGCCAATTGAAGTTAGAAGAGAAGAGAAACTGGCTGTCCCCTAGAGCTCCCCAAGGCAAGTACAGACCTACAGACTTCAGACTTCCAGACGCCATGACTGTGAGAGGATAAATTTCTGTGGTTTTAAGCAATTAAGTGTGTGGTAATTTATTACAGTGGCTTTCGGAAACAAATAATGTCTTCTCTCTTACATCTGTGACCACTCAATTACCAGGCTAAAATGAAGCAGTTATAGGAGTAGAATTTATCAGTATTTGTTTTTACTTGAAAAATAATAAAGATTAAAGTGTTATAAATTATATAGACCATTCACATACAAAGACTAATTCAGAAACAAATACTGGAAGAAATACCACTATATTATATTGGGAAAGTGAAAAAGATTATCTGAAAATAAATCCCCTTAACTTCATTAGATTATATAAAAGATAAAAATGCATAAAGCATCTTCTGAAACATAAAAATGGCTGAATTTACTCAGCCCAAGATTCACATTGCTGTGGTCCTGTGCATCCTAGTATGTTATTTGAGACTCAGAAACATTTTTGGGACAGAACAGACCATGTATTCATTAATTTCTTCATTCAACATTTAGGCAATGGTTACTAGTACTGGGCACTTGTTCCAAGCCCTGGTTCTATAGTGGTGAGCAAAACTAACAAAGTCTTACCTGAAAACATTTGTATTCTAGGAGGGGAGACAGATAAGAGACAGATTTATAAATATCAAATAGTGATATGTGTGATGAAGGAAAATAAATCAGTATGAAGACTATGTGTTTAGTCAGGACTTTTAATTATCTTTAATATCCATTTCTTGAATGATAGCAGGAAACAAGTCTACACAGGTAGAAACCACACTTCACAGCTCCTGTGCAGCTTGGTTTATCATCTGACAACACTTCAGTCAGTACAATATGAAGAAAAAAGATATATGTAGATTCCAAGACACGTACTTGATAAAGGACACCTTTCTTTCTGTTTCTTCCCTTGGTTAAAATGTGAACCAGCTTGACTATGGAACTCTAGGCAATGGTAGAGCCTCCAGATAGAGTGGTGTATCCCTGAATGATGTCTGGAAGAAGAGTTACCTTCCTATCTTGAATCTCCTGCTGATTTCTGGAATACTATGTGAGATAAATAAATTTATTTCTTAAAAATCTCAATTTTTTCACTCATATGTGGAGTATAAGAACAAAGGAAAACTGAAGGAACAAAACAGCAGCAGAATCACAGAACCCAAGAATGGACTAACAGTTACCAAAGGGAAAGGGACTGGGGAGGATGGGAGGGTAGGGAGGGATAAGGGCGGGGAAAAAGAAAGGGGGCATTACGATTAGCATGTATAGTGCGTGGGGGGCACAGGGAGGGCTGTGCAACACAGAGAAGACAAGTAGTGATTCTACAGCATCTTACTACGCTGATGGTCAGTGACTATGAAGGGGTATGTGGGGGGGGACTTGGTGAAGGGGGGAGCCTAGTAAACATAATGTTCTTCATGTAATTGTAGATTAAGGATACTAAAAAAAAAAATCTCAATTTTGGATCTCTTTGTTTTTTTTTTTTTTTTTTTTTAGATAATTATTTTTTATTGAAGGGTAGTTGACACACAGTATTACATTACATTAGTTTCAAGTGTACAACACAGTGATTCAACATTTATATACATGATAATTCTAAGTACCAGCTATCACCATACCAAGTTGTTACAATATTTTGACTATATTCCTTATGCTATACATTACATCCCGGTTGCTTATTTATTTTACAATTGGAAGTGTGTACTTTTTCTTGGTTGTTGTTGTTAGGGCATCTCTCATATTTATTGATCAAATGGTTGTTAACAACAATAAAATTCTGTATAGGGGAGTCAATGCTCAATGCACAATCATTAATCCACCCCAAGCCTAATTTTCGTCAGTCTCCAATCTTCTGAAGCATAACGAACAAGTTCTTACATGGAGAACAAATTCTTACATAGTGAATAAGTTACATGGTGAACAGTACAAGGGCAGTCATCACAGAAACTTTTGGTTTTGCTCATGCATTATGAACTATAAACAGTCAGTTCAAATATGAATACACATTTGATTTTTATACTTGATTTATATGTGGATACCACATTTCTCTCTTTATTATTTTTAATAAGATGCTGAAGTGGTAGGTAGATACAACATAAAGGTAGAAAACATAGTTTAGTGTTGTAAGAGAGCAAATGTAGATGATCAGGTGTGTGCCTGTAGACTATGTGTTAATCCAAGCTAGACAAGGGCAATAAAACATACACATATGCAGAAGATTTCTCTCAGAACAGGGGGGGTGAGGTTCTAAGCCTCACCTCTGTTGATCCCCAATTTCTCACCTGATGACCCCCCTGCGACTGTGCCTGTCTTAGGTTGTTCCTCCCTTGAGGAATCTTACCCGTCTCTGGCTAACCAGTCATCATCCGGGGCCATACAGGGAAATGTGAAGTTGGTAAGTGAGAGAGAAGCCTTATTGTTTGAAATGGTTAGCTTTTTATTTCTTTGCATATTTATGCCCTGTGGCTTCTATGCCCAGCATTTGTCTTGAGGTATCTTTACCACTTGGAGGAGTTATGATACTCGGTAAATTTGATATGAGGCACGAATTCTATTTAAGAATTCGTTGTAATTAGGAAGGAAGAAGAAAAGCTATAGAAGTAGCAGGCGGGAGAAAACATGGGAAGATTGATTATTTCTTTGACATATCTTCTTGTAGAGTAACTTCAGCATGTATATATTTTAAGCTACTACTTAAATTGCGCACACACATTAACATAATAGGAGTATAGTTACATAACCAAAGCATACCTGTAATTACCAGCCATCTCCAGTGAAACCAAGAAAACCAGTTAGGCACCCTAGGCATTTGTGAAAACTTATCAATGATATGATGGTTATTATCTAACTGAATTTGAATAGTTTGAGAAAAATCAGACAAATTAAAACAACCCATTCCTGGGCACTGTTCACATCCCATATGTTCTTTTAACAGTAAATAGTCTGTAGTTGTAAGATTTTGGAGCGCTACAATTTGCACTTCTCCTAATTCTTGGTTGAGTTCCAACAGTATAGATCCAGTCAAATTTGTTGTTTTACTGTATGCACAGGCCAGCTTAGATATCTCCTTCATTCCCATGGCAAGTCCAGGAGCTGGTGGGATGAGTGCATCTACAGCTGTAGCAGTGCGTGGATCTTTGTTGGGGTTTTTTGATGATCATCTTCTGGCATGAGTCTTCCCGAGAGTGCTGATGTTGGAAGTTCTCTTTCATATCGTTTCTTAGTTCATTTTCGGGGTAGCCAAATTAGGCTTTGATCCTCTGTATAAACACAAACAGACCCTTTGCCTACACTTTTATATGTCCTTTATATCATTGTGTAGAACTCATTAGAGGTCACCACATAGGAACTGCATTTTTTTTTTGCTATCACTAATCTACACTTACATGACGAATACTTTGTTTACTAGGCTCTCCCCTATACCAGGTCCCCCCTATATACTCCTTTACAGTCACTGTCCATCAGCGTAGCAACCTGTTGTAGAATCACTACTTGTCTTCTCTGTGTTGTACAGCCCTCCCCTTTCTCCCACCCCGCTATGGATGCTAATCTTAATACCCCCCTACTTCTCCCCCCCTTATCCCTCCCTACCCACCCATCCTCCCCAGTCCCTTTCCCTTTGGTACCTGTTAGTCCATTCTTGAGTTCTGTGATTCTGCTGCTGTTTTGTTCCTTCAGTTTTTCCTTTGTTCTTATATTCCACAGATGAGTGAAATCATTTGGTATTTCTCTTTCTCTGCTTGGCTTGTTTCACTGAGCAAAATACCCTCCAGCTCCATCCATGTTGCTGCAAATGGTTGGATTTGCCCTTTTCTTATGGCTGAGTAGTATTCCATTGTGTATATGTACCACATCTTCTTTATCCATTCATCTATCGATGGACATTTAGGTTGCTTCCAATTCTTGGCTATTGTAAATAGTGCTGCGATAAACATAGGGGTGCACTGATCTTTCTCATACTTGATTGCTGCATTCTTAGGGTAAATTCCTAGGAGTGCAATTCCTGGGTCAAATGGTAAGTCTGTTTTGAGCATTTTGATGTACCTCCATACTGCTTTCCACAATGGTTGAACAAGTTTACATTCCCACCAGCAGTGTAGGAGGGTTCCCCTTTCTCCACAGCCTCGCCAACATTTGTTGTTGTTTGTCTTTTGGATGGCAGCCATCCTTACTGGTGTGAGGTGATACCTCATTGTAGTTTTAATTTGCATTTCTCTGATAATTAGCGATGTGGAGCATCTTTTCATGTGTCTGTTGGCCATCTGTATTTCTTTTTTGGAGAACCGTCTGTTCAGTTCCTTTGCCCATTTTTTAATTGGGTTATTTGTTTTTTGTTTGTTGAGGCGTGTGAGCTCTTTATATATTCTGGACGTCAAGCCTTTATCGGATGTGTCATTTTCAAAGATATTCTCCCATACTGTAGGGTTTCTTTTTGTTCTATTGATGGTGTCTTTTGCTGTACAGAAGCTTTTCAGCTTAATATAGTCCCACTTGTTCATTTTTGCTGTTGTTTTCCTTGCCCAGGGAGATATGTTCAAGAAGAGGTCACTCATGTTTATGTCTAAGAGGTTTGTGCCTATGTTTTCTTCCAAGAGTTTAATGGTTTCATGACTTACATTCAGGTCTTTGATCCATTTTGAGTTTACTTTTGTATATGGGGTTAGACGATGGTCCAGTTTCATTCTCCTACATGTAGCTGTCCAGTTTTGACAGCACCATCTGTTGAAGAGACTGTCATTTCGCCATTGTATGTCCATGGCTCCTTTATCAAATATTAATTGACCATATATGTCTGAGTTAATGTCTGGATTGTCTAGTCTGTTCCATTGGTCTGTGGCTCTGTTCTTGTGCCAGTACCAAATTGTCTTGATTACTATGGCTTTATAATAGAGCTTGAAGTTGGGGAGTGAGATCCCCCCTACTTTATTCTTCTTTCTCAGGATTGCTTTGGCTATTCGGGGTCTTTGGTGGTTCCATATGAATTTTTGAATTATTTGATCCAGTTCATTGAAGAATGTTGCTGGTAGTTTCATAGGGATTGCATCAAATCTGTATATTGCTTTGGGCAGGATGGCCATTTTGACGATATTAATTCTTCCTAGCCATGAGCATGGGATGCGTTTCCATCTGTTAGTGTCCCCTTTGATTTCTTTTAAGAGTGACTTGTAGTTTTCAGAATATAAGTCTTTCACTTCTTTGGTTAGGTTTATTCCTAGGTATTTTATTTTTTTTGATGCAATTGTGAATGGAGTTGTTTTCCTGATTTCTCTTTCTGTTGGTTCATTGTTGGTATATAGGAAAGCCACAGATTTCTGTGTGTTGATTTTGTATCCTGCAACTTTGCTGTATTCCGATATCAGTTCTAGTAGTTCTGGGGTGGAGTCTTTAGGGTTTTTTATGTACAGTATCATGTCATCTGCAAATAGTGACAGTTTGACTTCTTCTTTGCCAATCTGGATTCCTTGTATTTTTTTGTTTTGTCTGATTGCCGTGGCTAGGACCTCTAGTACAATGTTAAATAACAGTGGGGAGAGTGGGCATCCCTGTCTAGTTCCCGATCTCAGCGGAAATGCTTTCAGCTTCTCGCTATTCAATATAATGTTGGCTGTGGGTTTTTCATAGATGGCCTTTATTATGTTGAGGTAATTGCCCTCTATTCCCATTTTGCTGAGAGTTTTTATCATGAATGGATGTTGAACTTTGTCAAATGCTTTTTCAGCATCTATGGAGATGATCATGTGGTTTTTGTCTTTCTTTTTGTTGATGTGGTGGATGATATTGATGGACTTTCGAATGTTGTGCCATCCTTGCATCCCTGGGATGAATCCCACTTGGTCATGGTGTACGATGGTTTTGATGTATTTTTGAATTCGGTTTGCTAAAATTTTGTTGAGTATTTTTGCGTCTACGTTCATCAGGGATATTGGTCTATAGTTTTCTTTTTTGGTAGTGTCTTTGCCTGGTTTTGGTATTAGGGTGATGTTAGCTTCATAGAATGAGTTTGGGAGTATCCCCTCCTCTTCTATTTCTTGGAAAACTTTAAGGAGAATGGGTATTATGTCTTCCCTGTATGTCTGATAAAATTCCGAGGTAAATCCATCTGGCCCGGGGGTTTTGTTCTTTGGTAGTTTTTTGATTACCGCTTCAATTTCGTTGCTGGTAATTGGTCTGTTTAGATTTTCTGTTTCTTTTTGGGTCAGTCTTGGAAGGTTGTATT
Organism: Manis pentadactyla; assembly: GCF_030020395.1. Lineage (NCBI taxonomy): Eukaryota > Metazoa > Chordata > Mammalia > Pholidota > Manidae > Manis > Manis pentadactyla. The sequence goes on from NC_080019.1 coordinate 85,778,532, forward strand.
TTTCTAGGAAGTTGTCCATTTCTCCTAGGTTTCCCAGCTTGTTAGCATATAGGTTTTCATAGTAGTCTCTAATAATTCTTTGTATTTCTGCGGGATCTGTTGTGATTTTTCCTTTCTCATTTCTGATACTGTTGATTTGTGTTGACTCTCTTTTCCTCTTAATAAGTCTGGCTAGAGGCTTATCTATTTTGTTTATTTTCTCGAAGAACCAGCTCTTGGTTTCATTGATTTTTGCTATTGTTTTATTCTTCTCAATTTTATTTATTTCTTCTCTGATCTTTATTATGTCCCTCCTTCTGCTGACCTTAGGCCTCATTTGTTCTTCTTTTTCCAATTTTGATAGTTGTGACATTAGACCGTTCATTTGGGATTGCTCTTCCTTTTTTAAATATGCTTGGAGTGTTATATACTTTCCTCTTAAGACTGCTTTTGCTGCGTCCCACAGAAGTTGGGGCTTAGTGTTGTTGTTGTCATTTGTTTCCATATATTGCTGGATCTCCATTTTGATTTGGTCATTGATCCATTGATTATTTCGGAGCGTGTTGTTTAGCCTCCATGTGTTTGTGAGCCTTTTTGCTTTCTTTGAACAGTTTATTTCTAGTTTAATGCCTTTGTGGTCTGAAAAGTTGGTTGGTAGGATTTCAATCTTTTGGAATTTACTGAGGCTCTTTTTGTGTCCTAGTATGTGGTCTATTCTGGAGAATGTTCCATGTGCACTTGAGAAGAACGTGTATCCTGTTGCTTTTGGATGTAGAGTTCTGTAGATGTCTATTAGGTCCATCTGTTCTAGTGTGTTGTTCAGTGCCTCTGTGTCCTTACTTATTTTCTGTCTGGTGGATCTGTCCTTTGGAGTGAGTGGTGTGTTGAAGTCTCCTAGAATGAATGCATTGCATTCTATTTCCTCCTTTAGTTCTGTTAATATTTGTTTCAGGTATGTTGGTGCTCCTGTATTGGGTGCATATATATTTATAATGGTTATATCCTCTTGATGGACTGAGCCCTTTATCATTATGTAATGTCCTTCTTTGTCTTTTGTTACTTTCTTTATTTTGAAGTCTGTTTTGTCTGATACCAGAATTGCAACACCTGCTTTCTTCTCTCTGTTGTTTGCTTGAAATATCTTTTTCCATCCCTTGACTTTAAGTCTGTGCGCGTCTTTGGGTTTGAGGTGAGTCTCTTGTAAGCAGCATATGGATGGATCTTGCTTTTTTATCCATTCTATTACTCTGTGTCTTTTGATTGGTGCATTCAGTCCATTTACATTTAGGGTGATTATTGAAAGGTATGAATTTATTGCCATTGCAGGCTTTAAGTTTGTGGTTACCAAAGGTTTAGGGTTAGCTTCTTTACTGTCTTACTGTCTAACTTAACTCGCTTGTTGAGCTATTATAAACACAATCTGATGATTCTTTATTTCTCTCCCTTCTTATTCCTCCTCCTCCCTTCTTCATATGTTGGGTGTTTTGTTGTGTGCTCTTTTTAGGAGTGCTCCCATCTAGAGCAGTCCCTGTAGGATGCCCTGTAGAGGTGGTTTGTGGGAGGCAAATTCCCTCAACTTTTGCTTGTCTGGGAATTGTTTAATCCCTCCTTCATATTTAAATGATATTCGTGCTGGATACAGTAGTCTTGGTTCGAGGCTCTTCTGTTTCATTGCATTAAGTATATCATGCCATTCTCTTCTGGCCTGTAGGGTTTCTGTTGAGAAGTCTGATGATAGCCTGATGGGTTTTCCTTTGTAGGTAACCTTTTTTTTCTCTCTGGCTGCTTGTAATACTTTGTCCTTGTCTTTGATCTTTGCCATTTTAATTATTATGTGTCTTGGTGTTGCCCTCCTTGGATCCCTTGTCATGGGAGTTCTGTGTACCTCTGTGGTCTGAGAGGCCATTTCTTCCCCTAGTTTGGGGAAATTTTCAGCAATTATTTCTTCAAAGACATTTTCTATCCCCTTTTCTCTCTCTACTTCTTCTGGAATGCCTATGATTCTTATATTATTTCTTTTATATTGATCACTCAGCTCTCTTAAAATTCTTTCATTCCTGGAGATCCTTTTATCTCTCTCTGCATCAGCTTCTCTGCGTTCCTGTTCTGTTTTCTAGTCCATTAATGGTCTCTTGCATCTCGTCCATTCTGTTTTGAAGTCCTTCCAGAGCTTGTTTTATTTCTGAATTCTCCTTCCTTAGTTCTTGCATATTTCTCTGCAAGTCCATCAGCATGGTTATGACTTTTGTTTTGAATTCTTTTTCAGGTAGACTGGCTAAATCTATCTCCCCAGATTCCTTCTCAGGGGAAGATGTAGCAGATGCTGAAGCTGTCTGGGTTAGTCTTGTCTGGATCATATTTTTTTGCCTTTTCATGTTGACAGGTGCTATTGACTGTCAGCTGGGAGGGCCAAAATTTTCACTTACTACTGGCCTTTCTTTACTGGGGCAACTTTGACCCCTAGTGGCTTGTGTTGGGTAATTGCGTGTAGAGTGGGTCTTTGTGTCTTGCCTGGACGGAAGGGAGAAATTTCCCTTTCTGTGGGCGGAATTTGTCTCAGGCTGCTTCTCTGCTTTCGCAGCGCCCGGTGGGGTGATGGATGGGGGGGCTGCTTGACTGTTTGCCTCCGTGAGGGGTCTCAGAGCTGTTGCCCAGGGGGTTAGTGCACCCGGTTTTCCCTGTAATTTCCAGCTGCTGTACTGTGACCTGGGTTGTTTCCGTCAAGCTGTTAAGTCCCTGTCCCTTTAAGACTTTCAAAAAGCCCCCGCTTTTCTTTGTCACAGGGGCATCAGCTTCAGCACCCGCTCTGAGGTCTTACCCCCTGTTCTCCCAGTATCCAGGGCCCCCTGGGCATATACTGTGTCTGCACTCTGGCCCGGATGGCTGGGGCTGGGTGCTCGGCAGTCCTGGGCTCCGTCTCCCTCCCGCTCTGCCTATTCTTCTCCCGCCGGGAGCTGGGGGGAGGGGCGCTCGGGTCCCGCAGGGCCGGGGCTTGTATCTTACCCCTTTCACCAGTCGCTGGGTTCTCGCTGGTGTAGCTGCAGTCTGGCCACTGTCCTGCGTCTTCTGGTCTCTCTTTTAGGGCTAGTTGTGTTTGTTGTATTTTCAAAAGTATATATGTTTTTGGGAGGAGATTCCCACTGTCCTACTCACGCCGCCATGTTGGCTCCGCCCCCGGATCTCTTTGTTATAGCAGCTATAAGCCTGTGTTCTGACAAGTAAATATTTTAATTAACATGGTCTTTAGGGTTGGAACCAGTTCCAGTGTGTGTGTGTGTGTGTGTGTGTGTGTGTGTGGTGGGGGTTTGGGCTGTGGGGGCAAGGAAGTCCCCCGCATCAACACCAAGCAGTACTTCAGATGCCAGCTGGGTGTTCTGTGATTCAACTCAGTTTTGGCACCAGCTTCCTGGAGAGAGCAGATCCTGCAGGTGGCACCCAGTTCTGCAGAACTCTTCCCAGTCCATCACCATCACTTCACATGGAGTTGCTGGCCCAGGTGTCAACTGTACTTCTGACCAACTGGCTATAAACCAGAGGTTCCCACAACCCTTTTCTTAGGTGCATTTAATTTGTTAGAGAAGCTCACAGAACTCAGAGAAATATTTTACTTAGTAGATCACTAGTTTATTATAAAAGGATATAGTTTAGGAAGAGCCAGATGGAAGGAAGAGATGCATAGGGAAAGACATGGGGAAAAGGTGTGGAGCTGCCGTATCCTCTCTGTGTGTGCCTTTCTCTCCACATCTCCACATTTTCCCCAGCCTGGAATCTCTCCTAACCCTATCTTTTTTATTTTTGTGGAGGCTTCATTACATAGTCATGATTGATTAAATCACTGGCTAATGGCAATTGGTTCAACTTCCACCCCTTCCCCGGTTAAGGGGAGTTACTGAAAGTTCCAAACTTCTAACCACTCCATTGGTTCCCCTGGCAAGTGGCTCCCATCCTTAGGTTGCCTAAGGGCTTTCCAGAAGTTACCTCATCAACATAATAAAAGGCATCTTTATCACTCTTAACAGGTTAAATTCCAAGTGTTCTAGAACCTCTGTCCTAAGACCAAATGCATATTTCTCACTACAAATCACAGTAACACACATGGGAAGGACAGACCTTCTGAGCAGAGGCCAAATAGACTAAGGAAGTGAAGATTGTGGAATGGCAGTATAGTGTGTTAAGACTGCTATCTGCCCTAGTTTGGTTTACTTGAAAAGGAAATCTTGAAGTAAAGATTTACGGGCAGTTCCTTTTCCTGAGAGGTGATCCTAGGAAGCACGGACGAAAGAGTAGGAAAGAAAATGAAAAAAGAGACATGAATGTGTGCCAATGAGCAGAGTACCTCTGATAGCATCAGGAGCTCCATCCCGTAGGACCCTCTGAAGAACTTTGTAGAGCATGTCTCAGAGTAATTCCCCCTAAGAGATGAGAGAACAGGGTGTTCATCTACTACATCCGTCCCCCACAGAGAATTTTCTCTGGAGGCAGTAAAGACCTTGCACTTTGGAGTTGCCCCTTGGGTGAGCTAAGCAATCCCGCAAACAATAACCAGGTGGACAAATACAGATATCCAGGCTCTTGTGGTAGGAAGCTGTAAGCATTGAGGAAATTTAATAATTACACAGCAGATGAACTCAGAAGTAGGCCAAAGAATTATGTGGCAGGACATTAACAGTGTCTGATAGCTAAGGACCAAATCCTGGCTCTGCCACATACCAGCAGTGTGACCTAGGATAAGTTGCTTAGCTTCCCTATATCTCAGTTTCCTCATCTGTAAAATGGAAACAGTTATAGTACCTACCTACTTCATAGGCTTGTTGTATTGTATATTGAAAGAGTTAAGAGATGATGCTTATTACAGTGAGAATTATTTGTTAGCTTATTATTATCTGATAAAAGATAATACATTTTTAAAATCTAACCATAATCTGTGTCTTATTGAATCTTCAGTGTTTGTCACAGAGCATGATAATTGTACTTGTTCTATAGATGTTTAGTTAATAGACAACAATGAAAATTTGAGAGTGTTACCAGAAAGTGGTTATCAGAGGGAGAACCAGACTAGTCACCTCTGATCAGTATCCTTCAGGAACTACTAAGTAGCCTTGTATAATATCACCCCTAAGATGAAGTTTGCTTCATGAATGGTCTGAGGTATAATAGTTTCACAGACCTATTTTTCTTGGGTAATTTTCACATTTCATAGAAGGGTCAGCTATAAATAAAATTAATAAAGCTTCTTGGCAAAATAGAAGAAAATCAAAGTCTAGGCAGCTAGTTTATGAAGAAACTCTAAATGCCAGGAGATTGTGCCAGTGGTTAAGGATGGGGCCACTTGAAACCAAGAATTGAAGCTAAACTTGAATATTTACAGAAGATTCTCCAAAGAACAAAAAGCTTTTTAAAAAGGCCAGGGGGCTTTTATTATGCCTCTGGGAACAGATAGAACACAGAACCTAGATGTAAGACATGAAAGAAGAAAAAATGAGAACTCCACACTCATTAGAGCCATCCATGGAGCATAATGGAGGGAAGAACACCCTCCGTATTGGTACACACTCCTTAGTGAAAGGAAGGAAGAGGAAGAAAACGAATACTTACTGAATGTTTATTATGGGCCTCAACTCCTTGCATTAAGATTTAGAGAAGCACTTTTATTTAATCCTCGCTATAGTGTTTGGAAGAACTACTGTTATCCATGAAGTCTTGCTAATCTGTTTCTCTCCCAAATCCATGTTTTTTCTAGGCAGTTTAAAAGGAAGGAGGATGTCCTACAGTCCCTAAGCATCAGCTGTGACCTACACCCTGAGTGTTAGGAAAAAACTCCTGAAGAATTTACAAAAGAGCATGTGGATGAAAAAAGGCCTTCTAATCCTATGGTTAGCCGCTCTGGTCATTTTAATTATCTGAAAACAAGAAAGGAAACATCAATTGCATTAATCCCTCAAAAGTATCTTCATGATTAGGATAAAACTTCATAGCATCCTACAAAACGGAAATGCTAATGTCCTAACGATGACCAAGTCAGTTTCAGATTCCAGCAACTTCAGTAAGAGGTCCCACTGAGACAGGGACCATAGATGCAGTCAGAATAGAGTGAGGGCCTCCGGAGGGGGCAGGGTGGGATATCTGCAGTCAGAGCAAAGTAACTGCATGCAAGGAAACCCCCCCTGCTAAAACTCTATGTTAAACATTGAGCTCTAGAATCATTCTTCAGTGAAATCAGTTAATGTTCCCCAGATAATGAAGAGTCGCACATGTTTTATTATGCTAATCATTTGTAACCATGTGTAAGATTCACTTTAGCATGCTAAAAGGCCCAGGCCTATGTGCTGTCTTTCCTCCTTCAGATCTGACGAGGTAATTCTGCAGACTGAGCAACTAACTTAGCAAGCAGACCCAGCTGTAGACGGTATGGTAAAAGGCAGGAAGAATTCCATCTTATAGATAAGATTGCATTTTAACACCCAGGAAGTTCAAGAGGCAGGATTCTTTAGCAAGTAGACAATACTTCAGCCCACCTTGGGGGCTGGGCAGGCAGCCTTTTGATATGCTCCCAGACCAAGGCTCCGGTGTCCCAGAGAGAAATCAAGGCAGGAAATTCCTTATAGTTAATTTTTAATATTCAGGAACCACTTAACAAGTCCCCACCCCTAAGTTTCTTCATGTTCTCGAAAAATCCTCAACTGCCTATAAAACCCCCTAGACAACGCACGACTACTGACTCTCTTGTCCCCACCTGGCATGAGCCGGGAGCTCTGTCCTTTCACTTTATCTCTAAATAAAAGCCTGTACCTTGCTCTCCTACCTTGGCTGTTTGGGAAGCTCATTCTTCAGCTCCACAAACAAGAACCCCGGCATCACCACCAAGCAGCAGTATTAGAACTCAGGTTCTCAAGGAAGATGAGGTGGTGAAAACTTTGAGGCCAGCAGGAATTTCAAATGAAATAATTATCATGGAAATGTGCTCCACTTCGGTTTGGTTTGGTTTTGAATTGAAACTACTTCAACAATGAATCTGGTGTGAGCCACAATAGAAACCTTAACTTTTTAATTTAGATAGACTGTGGAATACATTTAAATAAGCACCTTGGGTTTTTGTTTGTTTTGTTTTGCTTTTGCTTTTCATGCAAAGGTGTACTGCTGACATTTACAAATATGAGGTCTTTGGGATATGTTTGATTGTTTAAAAATTTAAAGGTGACTTTTGGAGGGGTGGTTTGCTTCTGTTTGTTTTTGTTTTTGTTGTTGTTTTACTCTTTTTCATCACTGGGAAAATACAGGTAAGTGAGTGAGAGCAGCGTCTAAATATCCTTGTTAAAATTTTTGCTAAAATTTCCTTAAAGGGGCTGGCAAAGAAAGAAGCACAAGCATTTTGAGTATGCACCTGTATTCAATACCAATATATCAATTATCTCAACAAGCACAAAGGAGCAAAGGGAAGTGGTTTCCTTTCAGATACTTTGTGAAATTTCTGTGGGTGGGTTTCCTTTGTATTTTAATCTGGCAATAAAATTCCTATTGACATAAACCATGTCATCTTTCACTTCACAGAGGGCCCAGCCCAGCCTCATACAGTTAATTTAATTTAGAAAAAAAAAGATTATTATTTGCATTTCTAGTAACCAAAAAAGTTTTTATTGGGTGGAACTAATAAAATTACTGATGTTGAACTATTTTTTGCTTTGAAATTGCAATTTCATATGCTTCAGCTTAATGTATTGCTCGTATTTTTACCCCACTAGTAACTCTACAACTCAGTAAGATTCTGAAGTATATTCTTGATTATAAAATATAAAGTATAATTATGAGAGATTATCATCTACATTTTTGGAAGTGGTACTATTCATAAAACACAGCTGAGTATCCAATTAACCATATACTTTATTAATTTTTGTTTGTTAATTCAATAAGTATTATTGAACATCTACTATAATATGGTGGTTTTAAAATATAGGACCTAGAGTAAAAATTCGTGTATTCCAGTCCTGGCTTCCCAATATTGAAATGTATAGCACTCTCCATATCAATTATGTCTTCATGTCAAATGTTCCTTTTCTACAAATAGGGCAATAATGATATCTAACTCATAGAACTGTATGAATTTAGTGAAATGGTACCTGTGCTTCACAGTACCTGGCTCTTAGTAACCATTCGGTATATGTGAGCCAAACAGGAGATTTTGTTGTCATGGATATCATAGTCTAGTAAGAGAGACAGACAGAAATCATCACAACTGTCATAAATTTTCTAAAGGGGAAGTACAGAGTTGTCCACAGATATGAGAAAGAGTACTCTCTGGCAGTCAGGAAAGGCTTCCTTTGGAAGATGAGAACTGAGCTGAGGTCTGAAGGATAAACACTAACCAATCAGGTGAAGGTTTGTTGGAAAGCATTCTAAGCAGAGGAAAATCCATGCCCTATATATTGAGGAACTAAATGGGGCCAGCAAGGCTGAGAGGCCAGACCTCTGCAGGTGAGGCACATGGGGTCTTTTAAGCCATGTACATTCCTTTAAATAGAGGGATGAAATCATTACCCAACTACACCTTATAATGAAACCTTATACTTTTAAAATATGTGGTGTGACATACTTGTTTTGTGACATTTATTAAAAATAATTTGATGTGCCTTGGCTTCCTGTAATAGTTGTATTTTTAAATGAAATATATATGGACAGAGTATTTCTTTGTTCCAGTTTCTCCATTTTAAATATGTATATAATTTCCAAAGTACGCTAACATGTGAGGTTTGAGGTCAGTTTGAGTCCTCCAAATAGCCAAGTTTTCCCAAGACTTCTGACACCAACTACAAGTCTGGGGGTGAGGTACCCCAAAACCTCATGAGGATTAATTCACTAGGACTCACAGGGCTCACTGAGAGCTGTTGTATACATGATCATGGTTAATTAAAGGACAAGGATATGTTAAAGTCAGCCAAGGAAAGAGATGCCATAGGACAGCATCTGGGATGGTTCCAAATGGGAAGCTTCTGTTGTCCTCGGGATGCATTACTCTTCCAGCAATAGTGTACGAGAATATGCACAGAGTATTGCCAACTGGGAAGTTCACTTGAGCTTTGGTGTCCAGAGTTTTCATTGGGGCTTCATTACATGGGAATGATTGAATGTCCATGGTCGCACTCAGTCCCTAGCCCCTACTTCCTAGAGGTCAGGCTGATACCAAGTAGCCGAAGGGGCCCACCATGAATTACCTCACTAGCATAAAGTATTAAATGTGGTCTAGGAGGCTCACTATGAATAACAAAGACACTCCTTTCACTCAAGAAATTCAGAGTTTACCTTCCAGTTGCTGGGGTCAAAGACTAGATTTTCCTTTGGCCAGGACAAATGATTCACTACAAAGGCCACTGCCAGGCCTTCTGCCAAGTCTCCCCTATGACCAAACAATCATATTTGTCTGGACATCTACTTTTATTGTAGCTTTTATGTGACAGACACAGGAAGTCTCATTATGAATGTGCCTCACATTTCAAGGATCTAGTGTTGAGTAGGAATAGGTTTAAAGAAATAATCTGTTCTATAAAATCATAATATATTCATATTTCATCCTTTGATTTGCTATTATTTGTACTTTATAATAAACTTGTGCAGTTATTTAACATAGAAATTAGTTGGTGATTGGCTAAATCCAGTTCTTCCTCAGGTCAGTCATTTTCCATCAGTCAATGCATCTTGAGGAGGCTTTAACTTACTTTCCTAATTTGACCAACTGTATCAGCATTATCACCAGTGTTATACCATATCACATTATGGCAGTGGATGTGACTTAAAAAATAAGAATAAAAATGACTGGCACATTACTAGAGTCCCATTTAGTTATGAATTTGTCCAGTGCATCATCATATTGTACAACCAAAATGTCTTCCAGAGTGATGCCACTTAGGTGTGCAGCTTCCCTTCAATGCTGTCAGATTGTAAAAGCTCAATGGTCTTCACCTTCTTAGGCATCCAGTATAATCGACCTAAGAGACAATATCATCTCTTGTTATGAGCCTTTCTCAAAGTAGTAATGTAATATTTGACTTCCCTCATTGCATAACCCATTTATTCATTCCTTTCTCTCAGCTACTATGCCTCCCTCACTCTATTAATTGTTGACTTTCATCTAAACTTTTCCACCTTTGGAAGAGAAATGACGGTAAGCTGAGCAGGTCGACATGGCCGGAAGTACTAGACTAGCAAGTACTTCCTCTTCAGTCCATTCCCATAACATATTGTAGCATGGCATGGGACATACCTGGGGGCTATCTCAAACACGAGGCAACTAATGTTACATTTTGCATCAACCCTAATTATGCCAGGTGGATGAAGGCACAAGCAACTCATCCAGCACTAAGGAATTCTAATATAAAGGCTTAAAGATACAGATAAGCTTTTTTTTAATTTTTAATTTTTATTAAGGTATCATTGATACACACTCTTACAAAGGTTTCCCATGATCATCATTATGGTTACTACATTCACCCATATTATCAAGTCCCCTCCATGCCCCATTGAAGTCACTGTCCATCAATGTAGTAAGGTGATACAGAGTCACCACTTGTCTTCTCTGTGCTACACTGTCTTCCCTGTGACCCCCGACACAACATGTGTACTAATCATAATGCCCCTTAATCCTCTTCTCCCTCCCATTTGGTAACCAGTAGTCCTTTCTTGGAGTCTGAATCTGCTGCTGTTTTGTTGCTTTAGTTTTGCTTTGTCATTATACTCCACAAATGAGTGAAATCATTTGATACTTTTCTTTCTCCACCTGGTTTATTTCACTGAGCATAATATCCTCTAAATCCATCCATGTTGTTGCAAATGGTAGGATTTGTTTTTTCTTATAGCTGAATAATATTCCACTTTTTATATGTACCATATCTTCTTTATCCATTCATCTACTGATGGACACTTAGTTTGCTTCCATATCTTGGCTATTATAAATACTGCTGCAATAAACATAGGGGTGCATATGTCTTTTGAATCTTGGATCTTGTTTTCTTTGAGTAAATGCCTAGGAGTATAATTCCTGGGTCAAATGGTATTTCTGTTTTTAGTTTTTTGAGGAACCTCCATATTGCTTCCCATAATGGCTGAACTAATTTACATTCCCACCAATAGCGTAGGAGGGTTTCCCTTTCTCCACATCCTCACCAGCATTAGTTGTTCCTTGTCTTGTTGATATTGGCCATCCTAACTGGTATGAAGTGATATCTCATTGTGGTTTTAATTTACATTTTCCTGATAATTAGCAATATGGAGCATCTTTTCACACATCTGTTCGCCATCTGAATTTCTTCTTTGGAGAATTGTCTGTTCAGATCCTCTGCCCATTTTTTAATCAGGTTATTTGCATTTTGGGTGGTGAGGCATGTGAGCTCTTTATATATTTTAGATGTAAACCTCTTGTTGGAAATGTCATTTCGAATATATTCCCCCTTACAGTAGAATGCCTTTTTGTTCTACTGATGTCCTTTGCTGTACAGAAGCTTTTTAGTTTGATGCAGTCCCATTTGTTCATTTTTGCTTTTGTTTCCATTGCCCAGGGAGATATGTTCATGAAAAAGTTGCTCATGTTTATATTCAAGAGAGTTTTGCGTATGTTTTCTTCTAAGAATTTTATGCTTGCACGACTTACATTCAGGTCTTTGATCCATTTTGAGTTTACTTTTGTGTATGGAGTTAGACAATAATCCAGTTTAATATACTTACATGTAGCTGTCCAGTTTTGACAACACCAGTTGTTGAAGAGGCTGTCATTTCCCCATTGTATATCCATGTCTCCTTTATCATATATTAATTGACCTTTATCATATATTAATATCATATATTAACATATATAATGCTTGGGTTTATGTCTGGGCTCTCTAGTCTCTTCCATTGTTCTATGGGTCTCTTCATGTGCAGTACCAAATTGTCTTGATTACTGTGGCTTTGTAGTAGAGCTTTATCTATTTTGTTAATTTTCTCAAAGAAACAGCTCCTTGTTTCATTGATTCTTTCTATTGCTTTATTATTCTCGATTTTATTTATTTCTGCTCTGATCTTTATTATGTCCCTCTTTCTACTGGCTTTGGGCTTAGTTCTTCTTTTTCTAGTTTCATTAATTGTGAGTTCAGTTCTTCTTCTGGTACCGCTGTATTGCAATGTATTTCCCTCTTAGTGCAGCCTTCACTGTGTCCTACAGATTTTGTGGTGTTGAGCTATTGTTATTTGTCTCCATATATTGCTTGATCTCTGTTTTTATTTGGTCACTGATCCATTGATTATTTAGGAGCATGTTGTGAAGCCTCCATGTGTTTGTGGGCTTTATTGTTTTCTTTGCATACTTTATTACTAGTTAAATACCTTTGTGGTTTGAGAAGCTGGTTGGTACAATTTCAATCCTTCTGAATTTACTGAGGCTCTTTTCTTGACCTAGTATATGATCTATTCTTGAAAATGTTCCATGTGCACTTGAGAAGAATGTGTATCCTGTTGCTTTTGGGTGGAGTGTTCTGTAGATGTCTGTTAGGTCCATCTGTTCTAATGTGTTGCTTTCAGTGCCTCTGTCTCCTTATTTTCTGTGTGGCTGATCTGTCCTTTAGAGTGAGTGGTGTGTTGGAGTCTCCTAAAATGAATGCATTGCATTCTATTTTCCCCTTTAATTCTGTGAGTATTTGTTTCACATATGTAAGTGCTCCTATGTTGGGTGCATAGATATTTATAATATTTATATCCTCTTTATGGACTCACCCCTTTATCATTATATAATGTCCTTCTTTGTCTTTTGTTACTTGGTTTTGAAGTCTGTTTTGTCTCATGTAAGTACTGCAACTCCTGCTTTTTTCTTTCTATTATTTTCATGAAATGTCTTTTTCCATCCCTTCACCTTTAGTCAGTGTATGTCTTTGGGTTTGAAGTGTGTCTCTTGTAGACAGCATATACATGATCTTGTGTTTTTATCCATTCAACAACTCTATGACTTTTGATTAGTGCATTCAGACCATTTACATTTAGGATGATTATTGATAGGTATGTACTTATTGCCATTGCAGGCTTTAGATTTTTTGGGATCAAAGGTTCAAGGTTCTTTTATTTATAATCTAACAGTCTAACTTAACTCACTTAATATGCTATTACAAACACAATCTAAAGGTTCTTTTTTTTTTCCCTCTTTTTTCTTCTTCCTCCATTCTTTATATTTTGTTACTTGGTTTTGAACTTCATTCACTTTGGGGGTAGTTGATTAGATTTTGCATCTGCTTAGTAATTAATTGTTCTACTTTCTTTGCTGTGGTTTTATTTCCCCTGGTGACAGCTATTTAGCCTTAGGAATGCTTCCATCTATAGCAGTCCCTCCAAAATACACTGTAGAGGTGGTTTGTGGGAGGTAAATTCTCTCAACTTTTGCTTATCTGAAAACTGTTTAATCCCTCCTTCAAATTTAAATTATAATCTTGCCAGGTAGAGTCTTCTTGGTTCAAGGCCCTTCTGATTCATTGCATTAAATATATCATGCCACTCCCTTCTGGCATGTAAGGTTTCTGTTGAGAAGTCTGATGATAGCCTGATGGATTTTCCTTTGTATATGATCTTTTTTCTCTCTCTAGCTGCTTTTAAAAGTATGTCCTTATCCTTGATCTTTGCCATTTTAATTATTATATGTCTTGGTGTTGTCTTCCTTGGGCCCCTTGTATTGGGAGATCTGTGCACCTCCATGGCCTGAGAGACTATCTCCTTCCCCAGACTGTGGAAGTTTTCAGCAATTACGTCCTCAAAGACACTTTCTATCCCTTTCTCTCTCTCTTCTTCTGGTACTCCTATAATGCAAATAGTGTTCCATTTGGATTGGTCACACGGTTCTCTTAATGTTCTTTCATTCCTAGAGATCCTTTTTTCTCTCTGTGCCTCAGCTTCTTTGCATTCTTATTCTCTAATATCTATTTCCTTAACTATTTCCTCTACCTCATCTAATCTGGTTGTAAATCCCTCCATTGTATGTTTCACTTCAAAGTTTTTATCTCTTTCTTGAATTCCTCCCTTAAGTCTTGAATGTTTTTCTGTAGCTCTGTCAGCATGCTTATGATATTTATTTTGAAATCTTTCTCAGGAATATTGGTGATTTCATTTTCACTTGGCCCTCTTTCTGGTGTTTGTGGGATTTTGGTTTGTACCAGATTCTTTTGACATTTCATATCTGTAATGAGTAATATGGAATAATAACTTTGTGTAGGTAGTACCCTCTAGTGTCCAGAAGCTCTACTCTCTAGAGCTGCTCAGCTCCTAGAGTAATGATGGGTGTCGCAGGTGAGTGATGCTATTTCCCACTGGGAGGAAAAAGCTCTTTCCTGTTTTCCAGCTGCAGTGCCTGCCTCTACTGCCAGAGCCTGTGGGCTGAGTATGCAGGGAGCAGCCTCTATGATATGCACCTGTAGCTGCCATATGCAGGGCCACCCACTGGCTGTCCTGGAGTGATGGTGGAGGGCAGCAGGCTTGCAAGCCAGCGTCAGTAGGGTGGAAGGAGCGGCAGACTGCATATCACAGTGGGGGGCCTCGTGTCTGTGTTGCCAGCCAGGGGAATGGATCACCTGATGCTCCCAAAAGTTCCCAACTGCTGGGTTGAGTGTGCCGGGATGATTTTGTCCACCTGTCCTTTCTCCTGAGCAGCAAGCTCTGTGCAGTCCTTGCCCCTTTACCATCCCTCTCACTGTTGGGAATTCTCTCAGAATGTCTGCCTTTCTTTTGCCCCAGAACAGCCAGTTTTGGGTTCTTGCTCTCCACAAGTGGCTGAAATCTCAGTCTCTCCAAGTATTCCACCCCCACTTTCCAACCCCACTAATCTCCAGAGCACCATGTAATGTAGTTTCTTGCACTCAGAGAAGATCTCCAGGGCTGGGTGTTCAGCAGTCTTAGGCCTCCACCCCCTCCCCGCTCCATTTCTCTTTCTCCTGCCCATAAGCAGGGGAGGGAAGGGCTTGCATCCCACTGGATCATGGCTTTGCTACTTTACCCTTTTCCATGAGATCTTCTCTTTTCCCCAGATGTACACAGTCTGTTGTAGTCTTCTTTCCTGTTGCTCTTTCAGGATTAGTTGTATTTGCTATATTTTCATATTATATGTGGTTTTGGGAGGAAGTTTCTGTCTCACTTCTCATGCCACCATCTTTAATCCTCTATTCTAGTTACAGCTTTTTGTTTAGGGATCAACCTGCTTCTGACACCCACCATTGAAGGCCTGGTCCTAGAACCACTGCATTATGTAAGGAAAAAAAAATTAAGATGGTGTAAGTAATAAAGAAAACAGTGCAGTAAGCAGCAAGGCCTCCCCTGTGGAGAGAACTGTACAATCATACCATAATACTCCCTGACTCCCTTCTCCCCAGATTACCCACAAAGTGGAGGGATCAATCTTGTGAACAACTTCTGAAGTGGCACTTTTATGAAATTTCCACTTTAGTCCTGTAGGGAACATAGGTGCAGGTTCCCAGTGGGTGTGGGACATGCTACCAGCTGTCCATGAAATATCCATTCTACCCTTCATCCCTACTGATTAGGAAATGGTGAACATCAAATAGAAAACAAAGATAGGAAAACGATCACCAAAGCTAGGACAAATTACTATTTCTTTGAGAAATCTGTGGCAAGGTTGATGAAGAAGGTGCAGGAACAGAGGAAGATGCAGTAGGTAGTGAGGAGAGAGAGGGGAGCTTAAAGGATTAACAGTAGAAATATATGGTAGACATAGATGCAAAAAATGTAAACAGATAATATAAGGGTATTAGGAATTTTAAACAAGGAAATTTAATATTTACATAAATTGGTCAAATTCCTAGAAACTGAAGCAAAAAGAAAAACTCCACAGTCCCATAACTGTTGAAGTGCTCAAATTGCTAGCTAAATCTTCCCATTAACCAACAACAAAATAAAAAAGTCTAGATATGGCTTTTCCAGCAAGTTTTACCAAACACTCAAGAAAGAAAAAAGAAAAACCTACAATCTAGGGTCTTAGACTCTACCTCTTGTCAGAAGAATAGCAGAAAACTTATGGCTCATCTTTAATTTACCACAAAGTGGTTTTGTAAAATATTGTGATAAGCAGTGTCATTGGATCTCTTCATTTCTTTCTAAGAAAAAAGCAAAGTAGACATACACTTATTTATAGTAGTAGTAATTTGAATTAAACCTACAGTAGAATTAATTTTATTAGTGATGCTTTAAAATGGAATATTCAAGCAAATGGAATTGCTGATACTACATGTATCATGGAGGACAAGGGGCCAAACTACATGTATATAGAGGGATTAGGGCTATCATATTACCACACGTCTTGTAATCATATAAATTGTCTCTTTCTGTGCTTTTCAGTCTTTGCCTTTGTTACAATTATGGAATGTAACAAATTACTTTTATGAAAAATGTATGTATTTTCATTTAAGTATGCTTTTTATATATGTGTTTAAAACAGTTGCACAGATTTTTATCTCCTGTTACAGATATTATTGTGCCTACATTAGGCTTTCAGTATTTGTTGAAATTCATGAAAGAAAAGATAAGCATAAAAATGGTCTTAGCAGACAAAAACCGTTCTGTAATTTATAGGAAATAATCATGTCAAACAATTATAATGCTGATGAGGAAGAACAATGACTCAATTTCCCCAAAACCTTATGAAGGCTATTTTCTAGTTTCCCTTGCTATATCTATAGCTTGATCTGTAGAGAATTATTTCATTATAACTACCTGTCAGTTTCACATGCTTTACTTAAATCAACATTGTCAAAAAATTATAGGAACCCTTTTGTCTCAAATTCAGTTTTTAGATCATTTAATGTTATATATATGATTTTTGTTACATCTTATACATAGGAACCAGGAAGGTTAAAACTATATTAATGGCAGAATTCTAGTGTGACATTTTTATCAATAACTCTGTGGAAGACTTTATCTATGAGCTTGATGAATTATTCCTTGTTTTAAAAAATTTACTTCAAGAAATTTTTTGGGGGGTGATGGATTATAAGTATACAAGTATGCATTCTTATCCATTGTCAACTATCTAAAATTTTATAGTTCCTTCCTTCCTGCAATCTTTTATTTATTTGTTCAAGAAATTTTAATTGATCTCTTACAGCGTTCCTAATACTATAATGGGCACTGACAGGCAAAGTATGACTAGAAAATGTTGCCAGATAAAAATACAGGATTTTCAGTTAAATTTGAATTTTAGATAAACATACTTACACAAAAATATATTATTTAATTGAAATTCAACTGTAACTGGGTGTCATGTAATGTTTACTTTATTTAATTTATTTATGAATGCCTGCTAAATGATAGCCATAGTAAAAATAAACACTGTTCCTGATGTGTTATAATTTAGAGTCCACTATGTAAGGCAGAGACTAACGAAGTAATCTTGCAGGTAAATGAAAAGTTTAAAAACTGAGAAAAGTATTACCAAGGATAGGTACGAAGCTATTGAAGGAGAAAATAATTTGGAGAGAAACCTGGCCAGGAAGGGACATTCGGGAAACTTTCCTGTGGCAGTGATAATGGGCCTTAAGTACTGTGGGGAAGGAAACAGATGCTCCTTTGAAATGGCAATTTTATACTAAAGGGGAATGCGTCTAACTCTAATGGTGCAAGCAGTAGAAAGCCTGATTGTTCACTGGATGCAGAAAAACTGCAGAAGCAAAACTTCATTGTAGAGGCTACCCAGTATTTTTCCATTTGGCATCTCACTGAGAGTGAAGCCGGAGACTGCAAGTTTTAGCCCTGTGTGTAAGGTGGTACAGAATAGTTCCAGTTCATTACTCAATTCCAAATATTATGGACGTTCTCTGGGATGGAGAAGAAAAGTTGCCTGTCCCATCAAGCCTCTAGCCTTTACTCCTGCCAGAAGTGAGAGGGAACATGCCTGGTTCTAAGTAGGAGGGAGCAGGCCGGTGGGAAAGAGTGAAAGCTCAGATCCACTCACCTGGGAGTTTCCAGACAGGGGTGTGGTAAGTGACCACACCCTACAGTGCCTCTGGCAGGATTCGGGCTCTGAATCTTTCCCAACTGCCTGCCTGGTGGTTCCTCCCAAGTTTCTCTCTACATGCAGTATAAAGAGTAGTCCTGTATACTTTGTATTTATTATTTAGCTTCTGAATATGATCATTGTTCATCATCATCATTATAACTAGAATAGTCCTGCTTCAGGTTTATATATTTATTCCCATTTGTTCAGGCTCCTTTAATTATCTTATTTATCTTTATGATGTCTGCTAAATAAAAGGAGTTGTGACTTATTAACAACAATTTTTTACGGATGTGAGCATAATCTCTCTAGGTGAGATACCTAAATTCTTTTTCTGACATAATCCACAGCATGATTGACTATTGCCCTAGTCTCCTTGCTCTTTCTGGAGTTATTTCAAGCCAGTGAGAAATTGACTGACAGAAAAACAATTTTTCTGAAAAAATATTAATAAATATAAATAGCATTAAATCACAAGGTTTGTAGTTGGTTAGTTAAAAGTTATCAAAAAATAAACTGACATATATAAATAACTATGTCAAAATGACACCTGTTAAATTATAAAATGATTTTATTATCATGGCAAACATTATTATTGACTACAGGATTTTATCCCCAAAGTAGCATATGCTCTAAATTTCACTCATAAATTATGAATATTAGAAGTCTGCAAATGTGGGAGTATTTGAGCCTTTACTCCAAAGTTATGAAGTACTTTTAAATTGTAATAAAGTAGTGTATGCCTTCATGAAAACCAATGCTTGTGGGGGAAAATTGAAGAAATCTGTGTTTTTAATATCTCAACTTCTTTGTGTAGCACTTTGTTTTCTCAATAACAATATTTTTCATAATCACACCTATATAGCAATTTAATGTGTATTGTGCAAAGCAAAAATCCTCCTGCTTTCCAGTTTTATGGAGAGCTGACACTGTTGGTGCAATTGACTCTGGTTTGTGTGAACTTCACGATGGCCGGGATTTCACAAATCATGCCTATCTTCCTTGCTTTTATGTGCCTTCAATTCCTAAATATGTAAGGACTTGAAAAAGGCCCCTTGTGAATTGTCTTGTTGTTATTTGGTTTCTCACTGTTGATGTTTCTTCATTTGAATATTTTCTCAAACAGTCTTAGCAAGTTGAACTTTTATTAGGTCCTTTTTGCATTACTAGGAAGGAACGATCACCTAAATCATATTTTAATGCATACTGACTGTCTATTCTTTATAATAACCATATTCTTAGCAATCACAAGTAGTGTCATATTTCAAAAGCTTTGTTTTACTTGTGATTCTGATCCATTTTCAGACTTATCTAAAATTAAGCTGTTTCTATGATGGTATGGTCTTGTAATCTGTCATAGTCAAAACTACTGCCTCTCTATCATTTAAACTTACTACAAAGAACTAACAAAGAAATTGACTAGATTCTGAATAATTAGTTCCTCATAAGACTTGTCATATAAAAAGAGTAATATTTTAGATTTTCTTCCTATAATCTACAAAATGTTATTTATAAATGGGAGTACTGGAATAATAATCTTATGAAATTCCAATTTTGTTTTACCTGAAGGAATAAATTATTCCTGCAATGTTTAAGTTATCCATGACTGGCATCTCATTTTTTTTCCAAAGATTGTCATTATTAGACTTACATTCAGAGGACATTTTAATCCAAGTTAGAAACTCTTAGGACCTCGGAAAAAAACTGGCTATAAACAGAACATCACCTGACATTCAATAGGATATTTTGTAACACTAATTCTTGCAAAGGGGCAGAACCCATTGCAGCATATGCATTGGAGTCTGCAATAAGTATTTCCACTGGTTCTGTAGGTCGCCAACAGTAGAAGCCTTTCTCACAAACGTGGTCAGCTAGCTTAGTTTCTTCAACTTAAATGGATCTTATAGGAATTTGCTGAATGTCACACTTGACCTCATAAACAGTGATGTATCTTGGACCAACACCAAAGAAACTATGAGAACATATGAATCTGACTCTATCAAGAAAGGTGCTTTGTAATTAAGAGGTATGATGATATATTGTATGCCATAAACATCTGAACACATTCTAAAGTTGTAAGATGTGCATTTCTCCTCTGCTGTATGATGCTCCCATACACACTGTAACAATTATCCTGTAAATGTTATTATTTTACTCTCCTGCATTGACTGTTACCTCTCTTCATCATAGGTGTCTCTTCAGTTTGAGGAAAAAAACAAACAAAATAGATATTTCCAATTTATGTAAAAGCATGGTGTTAAAGTCAATCAGTCATCACACAAAGATATTTTTTAGAAAACTCTGATACATCCAGATGGATGAACCCCAAATAATAAGACTCAAACAATATTGTGAGGCCCAAAGAGATTTGACTTGTGTTTCAAAAATTAAAGTGAAACAATGCTCTATGTTACATTTCTGTATTTCCCAAAACTATCTATCAGATAAATATAATTTTCTTAGTTTAGTGACTTGGAGTAGGAAGAATGTGAAAGTACTGGCAGATGAGAACAGCATTGGTAATAAATTTTGAATCTAATAGAAACCTAATAGCTTTTGAAAATCATGCTGAAGGCCAATTTTTTTTCATTGTGAAAGCAAGAACTTCAGCCAAGTTTTGTATAGTATTTAAAGTATTTCCGTGATGTAGTTAGTTTCTTGGAAAAATTTTTTTTTTTTTTTGATTTTTGGTTTCTGATTTGTTTTTGAACCTAGGATCATATGCTGAATCTCAACAAGGGCAGACCATGAGATTTGTAAAGCCACGTCAAGGGCAATCCAGTTCAGCTAATATCTAGGATGTTTGCCTGTTCACTAATGGACTACCTAGATACTGAAGTTTAGTCCAATTCCAGTTATGCAGACGGAAATCATTCTTGGCCTAAAAGTTACATTTTGATGTCATGTCATACTAGAAGTGAACATACAAACTACCACTTCTCAAAGAGATTGAAAACCTTTAGCTAAAAAGAACCACTACGTATTCCAATGTAGAAAGATAAGCTTGTATATTGAAATACTTAATAGTGCAGGGGAACTTTAAACACCCTAGACAGATCATCATTTCTAATTTCTCCATTCCTGTCACTACTGTCAGTATTCCCCCACTTAGCTAGGCTCACAACATGAATGGTTAATTCCGTACTTAGTGTAGCCTCCAAAGCAATCAGGCATATTTCTTTTTCAGCTGTTCCCAAACCCTATCTTTATCACCTCTTTCTCATGGCATTTTTATATCTAGTTGTGTTTCCTGTATACATTCCTCTTCACCAAAGGGAAAATGTTAGTTGCTGATGCTACATTAACTTTTCTAAAAAATTAAAAAAGAAGATAAACAGATAGTTAGGTCACTAGATAGATGGGAAGAGTATACTGTTTGAGAACCTGAACAAGTCCTCAGTCTGGTACTCAATCCATTTTCTCTGTCCTAGTCCAGCTGTCTGAGATCCTGATAGTTCAGGTCATACCTTCTTGAATTATAGTCATTTACTACTCTGCCATTTCTTGCTCTTGTTCCTACCTTCTATACCTTAAAATGTTCACTTCTTTCTATACATCTAAATGCTGAAATGCTAAGGCTCAGTTAGAGGAAGGCTTCTCCAGATATTTACACTCAAGTATCTTGTTTGTACTTTCAGCATTTCCAGAACAGTTTTTTGAAATGGCCAATGTCTATATGCTTGTTTTCTAGTGGCTTCCTGTGTGTAAGTTAAATTAGGGATTATACTTCCTTTTTATCCCACAAATCAGAATTTTTTAAACTGCAGGTCACAACTCACTTATGGTTTATAAAATTAATATAGTTCATGGGCAAGCCTTTCTTTAAAATGAAATATAATAGAAAAATCAAAGAGCAGTGCCTAGGGTGAGGATGAGCACTGATTTGCAATTCTTTTGTTTCAGATAGATGGGTAGATGCAGATAGAGATTCGATATTTGTATTTTTCATCCCAATGTAAAATGTATTTTTCCTGTGCACCATAGTCGTGAATGTTTTTAAAAATTTACAAAAATGATGTTTATACTTATTCATGCATAGTTATTCATCCATTCAGCATATACACAATATAAAAAATAATAAAATGGCTTGTTTGAGGACCTCGCATACTCTTAAGAGAAACTGGTATGTATTTAAATAATTTTGGTGGGACACAAATAAATTCTAGAATTCAGAGTATGGATAAATCTCTGGGAAAATAGAAAAGGAAGTAATAGCAGCTCCTCAAGAGTCTGTTGTTGACTCACATACTTTATTCTCCTGGTGAGAAATCAGCATGCTAAGTTTTAATTAAAATATTTGTTCCATGTCCATTTTCTTCTTTTAATATTGTATGGTTGTTGGCACATAGTGGAGCTATAATACAAAATTCTGTGTGATAAGTTTGTGAAAATAATAAATTCCTTTTCTACAGGCTTGAGTTATTTTTAAAAATTAATACTTGGGCTCATAATTCAGAAAAGTCATATTTATTTGGTGGAAAAATTTGCTTGAAAAAAATTGAACCTGATAAAGTTCCCCTTTATATGAAATGAGAAAACTTCATCACAGTAAATCATCTGTCTTAATCTTTTCTTATATTATTAAAATAATGTGCAAACATATTACAACATAATATAAAATATTAATGGTAGTATTGACATAAAATTCCATATTAATAAATATCAATGCCTTAAAAACACATCAATGAGTCAAAAATATTTGGTAAAAATAGAAAATTTAAAATGGTAGAGACTGGTACTATGTTTTAATTTTTCTTTCCCTGAAATGCAGTGTACTTTGGGTTGACTCAACATACTAAAAGCCAAATAAAGAATTATTTTTATAGGAAAATATAAAAATCACCTGAGAGTCTGACATAGCAAGAAAAAGAATTCCAGTCCTATTAAAAAGAAAGCAGCAGAATGTTCTTCTGCAAATGTAACCAAAACATGCTACCAATTTTTAAATAGAATGCTTTCTTGAAACCTCATTAAACATACCCTGAAAAGTAATCTATCTGTTCCCTTGAATTCTTAGTACATGGTTTTTGAATAAGCAGTATTTATTCTTTCTCCAGGCCTAATTAATTTTTGTCATTATTCTTTGTTCATAGTCCATTAGAAATTTTTATATGTTCTGGTTAATTTTAAAGTTAAGGAGGTTTTCTAGACAGTTTAATGTATATACACACTGTCCTTCCCTACTCTAGTAAGTTAATAAGAGCTTTTTTCTATGTTGTATTGCATGAAGCTTTCTGTGCAACATATTTCCTATGGCTAAATCATTCTGTAAAGCCATGGGGAACTGTTTACTTTATTTTGAGGAATCAAGGTTCAGTGTCCAAGCCTTTGAAATTTATGTCATATTAGGAGATTGATTGATTGAATGACTTAAAAAAATTCTCTATTTTATTAACTTTTTGCAACAGCTTAAATTGTACTACATTTTCAATATATTACATTTATATTAATAGTAAGTATAAACTCTAGTAATAAAATCACCTGGACACTAGTTTTTTTAGTGAAATATTCTAGTTTTATTTGCTAAGAAGTCCTTGGTTTCTCATAATGAATATTGCATGGGTCCATGCTATAAATATATGAGAAGCTTTGTATAGTTTTTTTAAGTGTATTTTTTATTGAAGTAGAGTTGACATACAATATTATATTGGTTTCAAGTATACAGCACAGTGATTCAACAGTTACACATGTTATTAAAATTCTCACCTCCAGTAGTGCAGTTACTATATGTCCACATAAAAAGATGTTAAAGAACCATTGACTGTATTCTCCATGCTGCACTTCCATCCCTGTGACCAACTATATGATCTGCATAAACTGCTTTATATATTGAAAATATTTACCTCTTTGAGAATTTTCCCTTTGAGATGAAATAGCATTTTAAAATATATTCAATTTATCTTACTCTCTGTATCTCTTCTGGTGTATGATACATGGTTAGTTTATTTAGACCAAGAGGTGAGAGCTAACAACTGTATAGGTCTGATATTTTCAAGAACTTATACACCAATACATTTGCTTCTCCTAATAATCATATGAACTATACACAGCATGAAAAATTTTTTCTGCCAGTTTACAGATGAGAAACCAAGGCCTAACTAGGCGAAGATATTTGCTTAAGAACTGATTAGTAAGAGGTGGAGATAGGACATAAATCTGTATCTTCTGATTCCAAATTCCATATTTTGCATAAAAACCAAATATGAAAAACAGTAAACAATTTGGTACTGGCACAAGAACAGAGCCACAGACCAGTGGAACAGATTAGAGACTCCAGACATTAACCCAAACATATATGGTCAATTAATATTCAATAAAGGAGCCATGGACATATAATGGGGAAATGACAGTCTCTTCAACAGATGGTGCTGACAAAACTGGACAGCTACATGTAAGATAATGAAACTGGATCAATGTCTAACCCCGTACACAAAAGTAAATTCAAAATGGATCAAAGACCTGAATGTAAGTCATGAAACCATAAAACTCTTAGAAAAAAGCATAGGCAAAAATCTCTTGGACATAAACATTAGCAACTTCTTCATGAACATATCTCCCCGGGCAAGGAAAACAAAAGCAAAAATGAACAAGTGGGACTATATCAAGCTGAAAAGCTTCTGTACAGCAAAGGACACCATCAATAGAACAAAAAGGTACCCTACAGTATGGGAGAATATATTCATAAATGACAGATCTGATAAAGGCTTGACATCCAAAATATATAAAGAGCTTATGCACCTCAACAAACAAAAAGCAAATAATCCAAT
Organism: Manis pentadactyla; assembly: GCF_030020395.1. Lineage (NCBI taxonomy): Eukaryota > Metazoa > Chordata > Mammalia > Pholidota > Manidae > Manis > Manis pentadactyla. The sequence goes on from NC_080019.1 coordinate 85,803,276, forward strand.
TAAAAAATGGGCAGAGGAGCTGAACAGACAGTTCTCCAAAGAAGAAATTCAGATGGCCAACAGACACATGAAAATATGCTCCACATCGCTTGTCATCAGAGAAATGCAAATTAAAACCACAATGAGATATCACCTCACACCAGTAAGGATGGCTACCATCCAAAAGACAAGCAACAACAAATGTTGGCGAGGTTGTGGAGAAAGGGGAACCCTCCTACACTGCTGGTGGGAATGTAAATTAGTTCAACCATTGTGGAAAGCAGTATGGAGGTTCATCAAAATGCTCAAAGTAGACTTACCATTTGACCCAGGAATTCCACTTCTAGGAATTTACCCTAAAGATGCAGCACTCCACTTTGAAAAAGACAGATGCACCCCTATGTTTATCACTGCACTATTTACAATAGCCAAGAAATGGAAGCAACCTACCTAAATGTCCATCAGTAGATGAATGGATAAAGAAGATATGGTACATATACACAATGGAATATTATTCAGCCATAAGAAGAAAAGAAATCCTACAATTTGCAACAACATGGATGGAGCTAGAGGGTATTATGCTCAGCAAAATAAGCCAAGCGGAGAAAGACAAATACCAAATGATTTCACTCATCTGTGGAGTATAAGAACAAAGGAAAAACTGAAGGAACAAAACAGCAGCAGAATCACAGAACCCAAGAATGGACTAACAGTTACCAAAGGGAAAGAGACTGGGGAGAATGGGAAGGTAGGGAGGGATAAGGGTGGGGAAGAAGAAGTGGGGTATTATGATTAGCATGTATAATGTCGGGGATGGGGGAAAAGGAAGGGTTGTGCAACACAGAGAAGACAAGTAGTGATTCTACAACATCTTACAATGCTGATGGACAGTGACTGTAATGGGGTTTGTGGGGGGGCCTTGGGGTAGGGGAAAGCCTAGTAAAAATAATGTTCTTCATGTTATTGTAGATTAATGATAACAAAATTTTTTTTAAAAAGTAATAATAAATAAATAAATAACCACAGCAAAAAAAAAAAAGGACAATAGGAGATATATAGATACATATAGAAGGACATTTATTATAGGAATTGGCTCATGGGGGTAAGGAAGCCTATCACATCAGTATTCTTAGGACTGTCGGTGATGGTGGACAGTATGCTGAGATTCTGTTTTTGAAAGCTTCATATAGCCCTGTTTATGCTGACAGATAAACTCTCCCTACTCTTCTACTTCTTCACCCTTACCTAAGCTATATGCTTTAGTATTTCTGTGTCCTAAATTCTATTTCAGTAGATTTGGGGAACTCATAGTAGTGAAAAACTCTGCAAGATCCAGTGTTAAGTTAAAACCTGAGAAGGAGAGTCTGGTCAGGAAATGGATTTTCTAGAATTTAAGGGCCTCTGTTGCTAGGTACTCTAATGCTTTCTGTGTGGTTATTCTCCTATTACACGTAATAATCTATGACTCGGGCATTCACAACCACACTTTATGATGAGCAAGCTGAGATATGGAAAAGTTAAATGTATTGCTGCCATAATTTGCTGATACTCATGTGGGAGCCTGGGATTCAACCCAACATCCATGTGGCCTGAAGTCTAGGATCTTTCTGCTGTATCGTTTTCTAGGAAAATGTTTGCCAGAGTGCTTGTTCTGAGTTGTGGGTTTTCTGAAGAAAGTTGTTGAGTTGTTAAGTTTTTCTGCTGACCTTTGTTCAAAAGTAGAGGAACATCTAGTGTTTTTTTAATCCAGGAGTTCATATCAGCTATTATTTTCACTTACGTATGTAGAAGGCCTGACATATACAATGAGGTTAGAACTTCCTAACTCAGATCATTGAAAAAGATTTCCTCTGAGAAGCTGTGCAGTCTGTGATTATCAAAGAGGATTGGATTGAAACCAAAAGCAATTTTTATGACTATCAAAGAAAATCAAGGTTAAGCTGCATCACATGATGTCAGTTTATAGATTAGCTATCCTCCATAGACGACATATTTAATTCATGATAGTTTTTGCAACCCCAGCAATAAGGAGAGAACTTGCAAAGCATGTACTGCTGGATAAAGACAACCAAGGAAATGAAAATGCAGAGTAGGAAATGCTTGTTAAAAATTTAAATAGGTATCTGTCCTTTAAAAAAGTTGTTCAGAATTTCACAGTCACCTAAATAATATAATTTCTAATGTCCACACTAACAGTTCATAATTCATCTTTTTTAAAAATGAAAATTACCTCAGCAATCTAGTATCACTCTTTAATTCATATTTATTTGTTTGTAGCATATGATGTATCAGTCAGATATGTTAACTCTAAAGCAATGCAGGTATTTAAAAAATAAACTAGTGTGAAGTAAGGGAGATGGACTGGTCTAAAAATACCAGTAGTTTTCACAAAATAATCAGTATTCCCAAGTTTACAGAGAAACATAACAAGTAAATCTCAACTTAAATCAAATACATGAATGTTCAATGTACAAAACAGACAAATCATGCTTTATTTTTATTTTCATTGTAGAAAAATCTATTACATTCCTTCTAATACCGCTAAAACGGATTTCAGTTTATCAAGACAGCAGGAATATTTATAACCAAATTTCCCTGGTTCTACTGAGTGTTAAACTTGAAGCACATTTATTCTTGACTGTTGATTTCATTTTTCTAATTCCTTCACAAGAATCCCCCATAATCCCTCTCTCTCAAAAAGTTCTTCTCCTGAGTATATTTTCTAAGTAAACTTGGAAGTGTTTTTGTATATGCAGCATAAAATATGTACTGGTCTTTCAAACTTCAAGTATCAGAGAAAATGTTCTCTTCTACAGAGCAACTGGTTCAAAGAACAGGCTAGACTGAGTAGCAATCTTCAGAATGCTTGGAACTTTTACAGGACCCCAGAGGGATTTCTCTGGGTCAGGCTGTTTGGTTAATTCCTGGGAATTGTGGGCCTTCTTTTTCTGTAGCTTGAAAATATTAACCCTTCAAATGGCATGCTGTTAAGTCAAGTAATAAAATGATACTGACTTTGTATCATTTTTCAAATGGCTAAAGGGATTGACTAAATCTTTGAGATAAAGTAATTTCCAACAAACATCTTAATGTGCTGACCAATGGAAACTAAAAATAACTCTGTCATAAAAATTTCAGTGGAAAAGCCAAATAGAGTCATGTTCACCAGCCACTTGAGAATGCCCCAAAAGGCAATACCCTGCTCATAAGGGATACAACACATAGTTAAAATTATTGGTGAAAAAGAATTTTGACATAAGCTGAGGAAAGAGTGAAAATATTTTAATGCTAAAACCACCAAAACATGTTTTCCACCTTCAAGTTTAGAGGTAATTGAAATATGATTGTAGTGTTTGGGTTCAAAAAATCCTATAGTAAAAGATCATAAGGAGTGTTTCATGTAGACAAAACTTTATCTTTATATTTTATTAAAAATTGTAGGGTTGAAAAATATCAAAAATAATTACTGCTTGGGTAATTTCAAAATTTGACAATTTCAAAAATAATTAACCCTTGACAAAATCAGCTAAAAGCCTGAAAAAAAATTGTTACATTTCTGCCTCACACAATATGTATATGAAAATTCCAAGTGGATAAAAGAGCTAAATAGTAAACTCTAATAATAACCACAGACTAACTACTATAAAAGTTAGGTGAACAGTAGGTATATATATCTATAATTATGATTAGGGGAGATCTTCCTAAGAAAAGGATAAATGCCAGAATTCATCAATAAAAATATTCAATATTTGCTTTGAAAAAAGATTTCTTAAACAGAGATAAAGCAGATTATAAATTGGACAGCAATATATAAAACAAATATAAGGAAGAATTAATAAAATATATAAAGAGCCTCTGTAATCAATATGAAAGGACAACAAAATAGAAAACTGAATGAAAGAACAATAAATACAAATGATCAAAATATGTGTGGAAAGATGTTTTACCTTCTGATAATAAGGTAAAAAAAATGAAAATAACATTACATCTTTTTTAAACCCATTTTATTAGCAAAATATTTATAAGATTGTTAATATTCAGCATTGGAGAGAAAATGGATACTTAAAACTGTTGGTGGACGTATCATTTGGTAGTGCTTTTTTAGAAGGCAATTTAATTACTACATCCTTATTTTAAGCATTAATACCAGCATGAATTCCAGTAGTTATGATTCTAGGAATTCATTCTAAAATTCTAGTTTTTCATACACATCAAAGTGTGTGTATTAGGAATTTTAATATTACTTAAAATAATGAGTAAAACATTGAGATAATTAGTTTCTGGGTTTTAGAATCAGACCACCTGTGGTCCAATCAGGGAGCTTTAGATACTAACTAGGTGACCTTTATTTGACTCATTGGTTTACTCATCTGGAAAATATTTCGTGGAGTTATTATAAGGATTAAATCATATTATTTAAATTAAGAGCTTAGAACTCAGTAGCAGAGAATACCCATTATCTACTAGGTTCTCTCCCCTTAGTATTAGAAATCTGATTTTGAGGCAGCAATTAAAAACCCTATTTCCCAGGCTTCATTGCATCTTAGGATAGCCAAGTGACACACTTCTAGTCAATGTCATGTAAACAAAAAATTCACTGAGTACATGTATTAGTTTCTTAGGGCACCATAACAAAATACGGTGCAGTGCCTTAAACAACAGAAATGTATTTTCTCACAATTCTAGAGACTAGAAGTCTGAGATCAAGGTGTTGGCAGAGTTAGTTTCTTCTGAGGCTTCTCTCATTGACTTATAAATGACCACCTTCTCCTCTTATCTTCACGTGGTCTTCCCTTTGTGTGTGGCTGTGTCCTAAAGTCCTATTCATATAAGGACACCAGTCAGATTAGATTAGGGGCCCCCTATAATGACCTCATCTTAAATTAATTGACTCCTTAGAGACCTTATCTCCAAATACAGTCACATTCTGAATACAAGGAGTTAGGAATCCAAAATATGAATTTAGGGAAAGGGGGACACAATTCAGCCCACAATAGTATGGTTTCCAGGAAAGCATCTTCACAGGAGCATTAGCTCTTTTTGCATGTTGTATTTATCCTTTCATTCTGCCAGGAGTGTGGCTGAGAGGGCGGAAGTTGGAGCAGCCATTTTGTGACCTTAACATACTTGTCAAAATCCATAGATTTCGTAGCACAAAGAATACATCTTCATGTATACAGATTTTTAAAAATCATTCAGGAGTTTGAGGGATCCCAGAATGGAATGCAGAAAGCAAAAAAAAATGTAAATGTATTAGAAATCCTAATTGGGGAACATTCTACAAACTATCTGACCAATAATTTGCAAAACAGTCAAGACCATCTAAGACGAGCGAAGTCTGAGAAACTTCAGACCAGGAAGAGTTTAAGGATACATGACTATTAAGTTTAATGTGTCCAAGATTGGATCTTAGAAGAGAAAGGAAATTAAGACACAGTTAAGAAAAACAAAAGACATACCACAAACGGGAAGAAAATATTTGCAAAACACATCTCTGATAAAGAACTTGTATCTAACATAGACAAATACTCTTAAAACTCAATGACAGAAAACAAGAACTGAATTTAAAGCTGAGTATGGGGGGAGTACCTTAAAACTCTCTGTACTGTCTTTGAAATAGTTCTGTAAATCTAGAACTATTCTAAAATTAAAGTTTTTTTTTTTTTAATGCTTAATGGTTTCATATCCACTTAAAAACAACCCAAACAGAAGACTTCACCTCAGAATAGACAAGTTGGGACAAAGCAGTGAAGTCCATTTATGCTGCATTATTCCTGAATAATGAGTGATAGGCTTTTGCTTGTTTTGTTTTTCCCTAAAGCCAAGGTGTGTGTATGTTTGGGGGTGGGGAGAGGACAGTGGAGGAGATAATATAAAACATTTCTTTCATTTTATGACGCTGTTTTTTTCACTTTTTAAATTTCTAAAGCTGGGATGTAGTCTACAATTGGTGGGAACATTAAGTATGATAGAGTTTTTATTTAGTTTGGTTTTTTTTCTGTAAATCTGCTATTAAATCAGTTGTGCATCTTATAATCTATGGTGTTTTGTAATTGAAGAAAGATGGTATATGAGCTCCACACAAGTGTAGAGAACAATAATGTCCTTCCCAAAGAATCTTTCAGTTCCCGTTTCAATTCATATGACCGGCTAGCTCTTCCGCAATGGGGAAGTTCATTTGTTTATTTTTGTATTCACAATTGTACTTTATGCAAACCTAGGTCAAGGTTTCCTGAACACGGTTTTCCACTTTACCTTCAAATGCAATTTTACATACATGCCAAGGCCTTCTAACTGTCACCAGCCAAATTAAAAAAGACCTCAAGCAATGCTGTGCACTTTTTCATTTTGTAGCAAACCTCTACAGAATTGAGTGTGACATTTGGGTAATATCAGTACTGAAACCTGTCCTAGACCTCAGCAAAAGTGCAAAATAGGTGAGATTTGCATTTGTTGCGTGGGACACTCTCTTACAGATGATGTTACCATCCATTCTCTCCTCCTTAAAACCCTCAGTTGTCCATGGTGACTCCTTGAAGTGGGTATCCATCTGATTCCCTCAGGGAAAGCTTTTCATCTTCAAATTCCCTCCCTGAGTTCCCTCATCTATTAAAACTATATTCTCACTCTTTTCAAGACTCCTCCATACTTTCAGATATTACAGATATGATCACTGACAATGTGTTAATGCTAATATATTAATACAGGGCTCAGCAAACTGCTGCCATTGGCCAAATCCAGCTTGCTGCTTGTTCTGGTAAATAAAGTTTTATTGGAATGTAGCCAGGCCCATTTGTTTAGTATTATCTTTGGCTGCTTTTTCTCTCCAAGGGCAGAGTTGAGTATTTGTGGCAGAGACCACGTCACCTACAAAGTCTGAAATGTTGACTATCTTGTCCTTTACATAAAAAGTTTGCTCTTTCACATTTTAATACATTATTTGTGTTGGGGCATAAGAATAATATCCGGAGGTAACTGATTTGAAAGCGTCCTACTGCATAACAGAAAGTGGCCACTGTATTCCACCTCACTCATTTCACAATGTCATTGTAGAAACAACCCATTAAACAAAAGTTGTAATAATACTGTTGAGGCAGAGCTTATGAAAAGAAAATGCTGGAAGTATTTCAGCAAGATATCTGACATGTACCATGCTACACGTGTAACTGAGATTGAGAAATATTGGTCAAATTGCAGCAAGATTAGGTGAATTTCATAAATTTTATTTTCTAAATAGTTTATGTGAATCCAGAGAATGACCATCTGGTGAAGTACTTTAGAGTTCCATCTTATTAAACACTTTTATTAAGACTGTTGTAAGGATTTTATTGTATGCTGATCAAATCTGCAGATGAAAAAACTGGAGAGCAATCAATAATGTTGACTGAAAGAATAGTGATCTGAACAGGTTGAACAAGGGCCTAACTATACCCAGATGTCGTCTTACAGGAACTTAATTAAAAGTCCTAACTGTGATACACAAAACATTTGCACAGTCATAAAATACGGGTTTCCTGACTTAGTAATCTGGGTAGGAAATGCATTAGGAGCTAGCTGACAGTAAACTCAACATGATCCCACCTTGTGTAGCAATTGCCAAGAAAATTAATTATATTATTATACACTGATCAGGAAACATGTCAAGAAAGAGGGTGGCTATAGTCGTAGGAAAGTAGAAGCAATAAGAGGGACTATAAATGATCCCCAACAGTGGTTTTATTTATTCATGATTTTTCATCTCTCCAGTGGTACAAAAGTGATATGCATTCAGTAGAAACCATTTGTTGAATTTTGATCTCCTCCTGGACTACCGGTATGTGGTGAGATACTCTCTGGTGATGCTGGGCAGCCTTGGCAAGGGGCAGTGAGCCACAGCACCCAGTCAGCCACACGGTCACGAGGGCCAACAGCCGCACTTAACAACCATTCTGTGCCCATACAGCCATTCTGTTTTTTTCACTTCCAGTACAGTATTCAATAAATTACATGAGATATTGAACTCTTTATTATAAATAGGCTTTGCATTAGGTAAGTTTATTCAACTGTAGGCTAATGCACATGTTCTAAGCACGTTTAAGGTAGGCTAGGCTAAGCTAGATGTTTGATAGGTTAGGTTTATTAATGCATTTTTGACTTAACAGTATTTTCAGTTTACAATGGGTTTATCAGGAGGTAACGCCATCATAAACTAAGGAAGATTCTATTTAATGTGGCATCTTTAAATGTTTGAAGGGATGACCTGAAGTTTTAACCTTGCTACAAGCACCAGTCCTTGGTTCAACATCAAATGAACAGACACACAAAACAATAAAGAAACAAACTGTAAGAGTTGATTCAAAAGATAATTAGCTGAACTAGGTGTACATTCGTTATCACTAGGATAACAGAAAGAGACAGTGAAGGGTCGTACAGGGATCGCAAGTTACCCTAAGTTTTTCCAAGGCCCCATCCATAGAATATTCTCAGATTAGTGGTTCTTTGGATTCCACATGCTGTGCTGTTGCTGAGCGTTAAAGGAAATACTGGAAACATCCCGCTGTGACATTCCCAATTCCTTATTTGGCTCCTAACCCACATATCCACCTTTGTCTTTCAGCAAGCCAGGCTTGCATTTTACAAACTGGTACTTGATCATCTCTCACCTACAAAAACAACAATTTGTTAAATCTAATAATATAAAGTTTCCCCATGCATGCTTTAACTCTTCCAACCTCTAGGCATACATGGTTCCATTTCTCCAACATGAGATAATTCTCAGGACACTCTCTACCTCTTCCTAGAGACTGTCTTTTCTGGAAGGTTCAATTTGTCCACTCATCCATGAAGCCTTCTTTAGAGATTCCAACAGTCTGATTGTATCTACCCCTGCATATCTTTAGGACTGCTCACCCAGGACAAATGGTAATGCTTTATACCGGTGTTTGCCTTTCCTGTATAAACCCTGGCTCTTACGGGTGTCATAACGCAGCTCACACATTAGGGGCTCAATATACAGCCGCTAATTACAAGACCAAAACGTCCAGCAGTGACCAACCACGTTGCTTCCAAATAGAACTGCTCCTGAATGAACAACATAATGAGATAATTCCTCACAGATTCTCTAACCCATGACTCACTACAAAACATGATTATTATACATTCTTATTCTTTGCCGTTACCAGAGACAAAACTGAGCATTTGTAGGTAACTGCATATTAGGAAGGCTTCTGGCAGTGCTGTTACTGGGGTGGTTTGCACAGAACTGTGAATTGAGCAGTTCTGCCAACGCAGATCTAATACCCTTTTATGCACAATAAAGTAACTCTTCAATTTTTACATTGACTTCTTTTTTCACTCCTTTCTCTTCCTGAAAATTGTTTTGCAAGAACATTTGAATGCATTTATCTCTTTCTCTCAGCCTGTGAAATTACTCATCCCTGGGATGCATAATTGAGAGGTGTCCTATTACACCCATGGGATTAGAGGCTTTATGAATCACTCCAACATGAGAAAAATGTTTGTATAAGAAGCAGTAGATTTATATGAAAAGGGCACAAAGACATTTTAACAACCCTGGCTCTTGGTTTGAGCAGGACTGCAAGGGAGAATTTCTGTACATGCAGGCTGCAAATTACATATCATTGGCAACATTTAAATGTGCAAATACCCTCATGCTGGCAAGTGCTTTTTAACTCAGAATTTACAGTGTACATTTTCACTGTTTTCTCCTCCTCAGAAACCTAAGACTTTGACACGTCCTAAGGGAATGCCTTTAAACCTCAGATCAGTGCATGGCAGACCTTTAAAATTGGAATTACAGTTTCCCCAAGCCTAGGGACGTATGTGGTGTGGGAAAGGAATAATTATCTCAAAAGGAGTTGCTTTTGACTACTAAGAGGAGTCGCCTGAGAGTGGATGTGAAATGCTCTGCGCACATCTTTCAGAAGAACACAGCAACTCTTTAAAACTTGGATTGTAAGCTATCTTCTACTTGAAATCAGGAGTTTTGTTTTATTAACCAGAAGTTCTGGAGTTCTAGATTCATCATGGTCGAGACAGTGTGTGTGTGTGTGTGTGTGTGTGTGTGTGTGTGTGTGTGTGTGTGTGTGTTCATTATAATTTAATTTACATACATGAAAATTAGTTTTAAGCTATCAACAAAATTTTGGGGGAGTGCTCATGGCTCCTTGTTAGGCAGGAATCATTGGAAATTCACTAAATGATTTTTAGTCTAGTGAGGCTCTTTGAATGAAATGGCTAATATTAGCAAGTGTTCCGGGCCTCAGAAAAGTATGGTTTCTAGTTCTCTAAATGGTCCTCCTTTTTGATGCTCCTTTTCTCTCCATCTTCCTTTTGAAGGGCTCTAACATACTTTTTAGAAGCCACTTTCATGAAAATAGCTGAAGCTCTTCAACATCAACGCAAATTAATCATTGAATGTAACACAAAATATCTGAGCTGCAGTGAGTACTTGAATCTATTTCAACTCTGTGACTCTGCACAAATGATACACAGTCCAAAGAAGTTAATTATGCAACCAAACTATTGAAAAGCTAGGCTCAGGGAAAGTATGCCCATTCCTTCTTACCAATACTCTTTTAACATCAAACTCTTCTTCCCTGGTCGGGGATGAAATCTTAGGTAGAAAAGATTGCTTTTCTAGTTCATATCAGATATGTACTAATAGTGTGAAGCAAGAGCCATATTTTTCAAGCATTAGAAAGTTTAATATCTTAATAACAGGTCAGGCTACTGTAACAAAATACTATGTATTGGTTGGCTTAAACAACAAAAATCTATTTCTCATAGTTCTGGAGGCAGGGAGGTCTAAGATCTGGGTGCTGTTCAGTTCGGTGCCTGGTCAGGGCTCACTTCCTAGCTGGAAGGTGGTCGTCTTTTTGTCATGTCCTCTCAGTGCAAAGAGAGAGAAGAGAGAGAGCTCCCTCTCCTTATAAGGTCACCAATCCTATGGAATTAGAGCTCCACCCTTATGACCTCATTAATCTTAATTACCTCCTAAAAGATCTATTAAATATAGTCATATTTGGGGTTAGTGCTTCAACATAGGAATTTGGAGGGGATGCAATTCAGACCGTAGCAATATCAAAGCTTCACTCTCTTATCTGATTCATAGCTAAAGTTCTGGGAAGGCATTAGCCTTGTTCAGATTCATTTTATCATGTCTGGTTTTTGCCTTCCTTACCCATTCACAATGCTGCTGCTCTCCTCTGTGGTGTGGGGAAAGGATGGAGAGCAAAAAGAAGGGGAAGTGGTACCGTGCAGTTCTCTCTTAGCTGGCCCTGCGCAGTGGCAGATCTTTAAGAGTTAGTCATTTTTAGGTTCACCTTTGGGGGGCTCTACAACTCCTATCAGCAGAGATCCTACTTAAGACCCCCCATGAGGCATGTCTCCTCTTGTTGACTGTGTAGGACACCTTCCCAGTCCCTGCTGCCAGATGTCCCACAGTGACTCCCTGTCACGTCACCTTGCTTCTCCAGGAACCTTTTTATTCAGGGTTCTTTTTCAAATGACTCAAATCCAGCTTCCTTCTGCAGGGCCTTGAAAACGTCTACCTTAACCTGTAAGAAAGAATGATCAAAGCTAGCTTTTACTATGTGCCAAACCTGTTCCAAGCACTCAATGTATTTCAACTCATTTCATTCTCACAACACTCTGTTGAATTATTTCTACAAAGACAGGAAAATTAGTTATATAACCATAAACAGTCAGCAAGTAAGTGGTTTGAAATCTAAAACTAAAGCAGAAGTGCCCCACAACCTACATGCTTAACCACTGCGCCACCCTGAGGGAACACCAAGAGTGCTTCTCTGCGTCTGCCTTCCCCCTCTGCCATCTGAGGCCCTCAGCCTCAGTTACCTTCCCAGATGTAAGTCAGGAAATGAAGCCTGAGGAGCACAGGCGAGGCTCTGCAAGGATAGGATTTCGCAGGAGCCTGCCTCCCTGGGTTTGTGTGGAGAGCACCACTTGTTCTCCCCCATGAGGAAGAGAATAACCAGGACTCTCAGGTCCCTGAAGAAAGTCTCACAGGTGGGCCCTTACAAGTCCCCATGGTTGGGCTGAAGATCAAAGAGCCAACACGGGGACCCCTCATTTGCAAATCCTATTCAAGTTGCCTAGACCCTTCCATTGGAACATGAGGGTACTTGGTGCCTGGTGCTTTCAGCTTTGAGACCTCAGCAGAAACTTCCAAGAAAGGAAACATCTCGTTTTAATATTCTATTCAGTGAATTGCTCACCATCACACAAATAGTTAGTTGCAAAGTCAGAAAAAAGGGTGTTAGCTGGCTAGAAACAAGTTAAGGTTGTTAATATCCAGAGAAACAGAAAAAAGATCCCATTTTTCAGGGATCAAAGCTAAAGTAAAATCTGTATATAGGTGTATGAGTATATTTCTGTGGTGTGTTGTGTGTGTGTGTGTGTTTAATCTGCCTGCTATCCATTCTCCCTTCTAATAACAATAACCTGGTTTTCTTCTTTGAAGCACTCCCCCCAGCCATCAGGCTGTGTGACTCAAGCAAGGCTTATCCAGTCTCCACGGTTCTCAGGATGGGTATGTGAACTCAGTCCAGACAAACATCAAATTCCAGTTCTCCGGCTGCAATGACTGATTGAGGGACATATAAGCAACATGGTGTAGTACAGTGAGAGCTTCCTTAGACTCATTCTGGACTTTTGAAACACATGCTGCTTATTTATTCTGGGCTCACTAAACAGTTGACTCTAATTGGTAGACAATTTTGCCAACAATGGAGATGACCTACCTAAATATGAAGCCAGATGTAAGAAAACATTCCAAAAAGAGAGAGAGAAGCATGACAGCAAAATAAAAAACCCTGGATCCAGTCATGTCTGAAGCCAGAGACCTGAAATTTTCAATGATATTGACCAAATAAAGTCATTCTATCGATCAATTTGCAACTAAAAATTATAGTTGAGTATTGCTTTCAACATTAGTGAAAGAGAGTCTTTACAGGGGCTCTCATTGAGTGTTGCCTGATCTTCTTGACACTCCCAAAATTATATTTCATGCAGAGTTGTTTGCCCTGTGCCTATGCCCCAGATGCAGACCACCAATACCCTATCTACAGCTCTCCAGGACTCACATTTGTGCAGAACCATTAGCTTCCATAGTCAGAATCTGAGTCTCTTTGCTTGAGGACTTTAGGCCAGGGAAGACTTCCCTGCTCATTTTCTGGTAGATCAGAACTTCTGGGCAGTTTATGCCTCCTGTACATAGTGCAGAGCTAATGACTATCAGAATCTGGTAAGTAAATACCCAAGTCCTGTCTTCACTTACTCGAAGTGACACACAGCCTACCAGAGATCCTAGCAAGACTGAACCACTGTATCCACAGAGGTAGTCTGCTCAATAATAAACCATCACTGGCTTCCTTCTCTATCCTAACTCACCATCTTCCACTTCCCTATTAAGTACTTGAGATCACCTCCCAAATAAACAACTTGCATGCACGGTCTGCTTTCAGGGAAACGTACCGTAAAGACATTTGCCCTGGCCGTATGTTCGCTGACACTCTCATACATGCTGTGGTGGTTATTCACACTGTCACTGAGCAGAGACTACATCTGGGCTTTCATAAGCACCTCGAATACCACTTCACCTCTGATCCATCTCACTGAGCAGGTGAAAGGCAGATCCTTTATTCAGTTCTAAGGCTCTCAACCTCTCAATACACAGAAAGACCTTCCCCTAAGTCACCTTTGCCGTCTCTCATGACCATGCTAACCTAGACAGAGACACAGTACAGAGGGTGAGATGGGGGCTCTCATAGAGAAAGGAATCACGGGGTTACCTTGGATCTCTGAATATCAGAGGCTCTTTGCCTCATATCTAAGAGAAACAGGATAAAAATAGCTTTTCCCATAAAGTTCATCATGCAAACTGGGACAATTTTGAAAGTGAAATCATTATTCCAGGACAGCAGGTGTAAACTGGGCCTGTCACATGCAACCTGGGATATAGAGTTACCCTAGGCAAGATCTAAGGTGAAAAACAAAGAAACAGACTTCTCTCTTAGTACAAAGCTTTTAGAGGTGTCCCCCAAAACCTCTGCTAAGTAGGACTTTCATGCTTCCAAAGTGACCTACCCTTCCTTGCTAGATTTTATATTCCAAAATTACCTTTCCTTTCACCAGCGTGTTTCCAATACTACCTACCATCTATTTTCTATTTCCTCACACAACATTTATGTTTCCTGAGAATATAAGCACTTTACCTGCCCTCCAGGAATATTTTCATTTTAAAAGATAATATTTGTTTGGTTATGGAAAGTACTAGTTAAAGGAAAGAGAGATAATAGGGCAAGTACAGATTTTTAAATAATGTGAAACAGATAGTTGGGGACAAGGAAACTTTCATATATTGTGTTACAAGAGAAATTAAGCTATTGCTCTAGATTTCCAAAACAGAGATTTTCAGTGAAGTCTCAGAATAGCTATCTGCCCCATGCAGACCACCGTTTGCAGGCCCTGCTATTGAAGGGTAGGTGCCATGCTGGAGTTTCACAAGGATAACGCCCTGCCCTGGATCTTTGCCTCCATGACTCAGAGGGCAGGCCGTGGACAGACAGTTTATGTGCTGGGGTTTGGGTACCCACCTCTCCCCAAACATTAGCATGCTTGTGCTAATATGGTAAGGTTTCAGAGTCATGGAGTACCTTTTCTTTTCCTCTATCAGGGTGCCGCTACTTAAGCATTTTTCATAAGTTACATTCAGTAATTTAATCTCTTGCACTCATGCTATTACCATAATCTCTCCTAGTTGTTGCTATTCTTTTCCAGTCTGTTGAACCAAGGAAACAGGCACATATCTACATGCACACAAACATCCTATCTCTATGCCCTTTAGACACAGGTTTTCAAACAAACACAAAGACCATTTCATTTTTTCAGTCCTGCACAATTACTCAGGTAATGTTCTAATGTGTTCTTTTGCATCTCTGAAAAAAATAACCTTTGTGCTGAGTGCATAAAATATATCTAGGAGAAAATGATAAATCCTAAATATAAGAAATTCAAAGAGAAAAAAAACTGTTTCAGTTAGGAACTGAGTTTGGCTGTTAGTAATAGACAACTGACACTAGTGACTTAAATTTGAGTTTTTTATTATTTCACTCAAGAAGGTCCAAAGAGAACCCTCCAGGATAGTGTGGTGGTCCAGGCAGTCATCCAGAGCCCAGGCCCCTATTTTCTTGCTCCACCATATTTAATGTGTAACTTAAATTGTCAAGGTCAAAAAATGACTCATGGAGGAAAGAAAAGGTAAGGCTCTTTTGGGGTATGGGGTTCCTCTGGTAAGCAGAGGAGAAGAGTGTAATATGATAAGTAGAAGACCAGTTTCCCTTAAACCTTTGTCTAATATGGCTGTTTGTTAAACAATCACTTTAGTTAGTGCTCAATCTTCTTTGGGGAAAAGATGCTCAGTTTCTTTTACAATTGATTTTTCCCTCTGCTTCTTTCTCTAAGGTGACCTCAGTGTTCACAGGAAGAAGTGTATGGCTTAGCCAAGTTGGTGTCTTTGGCAGGGCAGGGGAGTGCAATTCCCTGGCTTCACAGTGGGCCTTTGCTGACACCCACAGGTCTCCCATGCCTAGTCTTTAATGTCCTGCTAGTCAGATGTCTTTGCGAATCCCAGGGTCAAAGCTTGTAGCTGTTGAACTCATGGTACATTTTCTGGCTACAGTGAAGCATTCTATATCTCAACCTTCTTGATTCAGTTTCCTCTGAGCTCCTACTGGATGTAGAGTAATGCACCATCTCTCCATCCTAAATGTAGCCTCCGACTTGGCAATCCACTGATTGTCTTTACTCTCAACTCAATGTCTTTACTACATGAGAAGTGAAAGAGGCTCTGGAGTGTCCCTAGAAATTCTATGTGTCTGACCATGCCACTCTCCTCTTACATGAACCTGGCTGTCCCCATGGTAACGTGGGATATCCTCCACAGCAATCTCGTCCGTATGTACCAAGGAGGGAATTAGGGCTGGAATCCATTGTCCTTGTTATTACCATCATTATCAACATTCTGCCCCTCTCTGGGTCAAAGTTGGAAGAGGGAAGTCTGGATAGAGCATCTGACCTTTTGGAAACTTCAATGCATTTTTCACTTTTGCCATTCTAAATATGTGAACTCATAATCTTGGTACTAATAGACTTAAAGTATTCATCTGTTGAAGGAAGATTAGAATTTATTACTAAAGGAAGCCATTTATTACAGTGAGAATGAAAACAGGAAGGAGATATTCTGCTTCTGATATGCAAATAGGATAATGCAGTAAGAAAAGTGCCTTGCAAGCCAGGACATTGTCTTAAAAAATGATTTCCTAAACTTCTTCCATCTGTTTTCCTCACTCTTTTGCATTTTAATAACCAAGCCTGGAGAATCAACGTCAAAGTTTTCACCCATTGTAGAGAAAATACTTCCTTCTCCATCAAGGTTTGGGAGAAGGTCAGAGTCATAAAAGACGGTGGGGTAGGGTGTAAGCTCCCAGGAGATGCCAGGAAGAAGCATAGGTGCAAAGGTTTCAGAAGAGAGAGACAAGAGACAAAGGTTTACTCAAGAGCAAGACTCTTCATAGCAGAGCGGAAGCCTTGAACGTCCATACCTACCCGGATGCTGTCATGCGGAGGTCCTGAGATTTAGTTTTCCTTATCACCTTTGGTTTCTGTATGGCAAAAAGAAGACATGGTTGAGAATCTGGTGTGAGGTTTGGCCATTGACATGGCTTGGGCAGGGATGGGTGAATGTACAGAGAGGTGCAGAAGAAGCCACCAGGTGGAGCCCAAGTGAGCATCCTGACCTGTCATCGGAGGGTCTGTGGGACCGTCAGAGACTGAAGGGGGCCTGCCTCATCCATTTCTTTATTCCATTCACTAGATTCTTCCCAAACTGTCAGAAAGGCAAGAGTGTTCACCACCTGACCCCAGCCACAAGTCGGTTACAGAATGCTGAGTGGATGAGTAGCAATGAGGTGGTAAAAGGACATTGCCTCGGAGACGAAGGTTGTTCTATGTGTGTCTTATAGACACTTAAACTTACATAGCCCATTACTTAAGAGACATAGATAGGGTAAGGGAAGAAGAGGCTGTAAGGACTGAAAGTAGCAAGAAGGACTTGGCCTAGTGGGCCTCAGATTAATAGCTTAAGTAGTGCTGTGAAGAGTTCCTCACCCTGCTTCAGCTCATCAGTACAGCTCATGAGGATTTGGAGGCAGATTTGGTTATTCCTAAAATTCACCCCAAGGCAGGCTTATTGTAGAATATGTCCTGTTTCATTTCAGGTGAAGGGGTTGGCGGCAGTAGAAGCTGTGCCAAAGTATAGCAGTGCTTTCCTGTCTCACCCCTCACACCAGATAATTAGTCATCACTTAGGAAGCAAAGCAAAGGAGAAGAGGTGGCCCAAACTGAGGTTTTCCTTTTTCCATATGCAAACTGAATATGAATTACCTAAAGGAATTATATAGATTATCTAATTGGTTAAGTTTAAAATTGGATTTAATATTCAGTGATTTCTTTTCTCAGTCCCTGGTAGGTGGGAGTTATCCTCGCCCATTTGAGTTACAGTGACAATGATGTTTTGGCTCCCATTACATTAGGATTCTCTCTCATGCATTAGACTCAAAATCCCATCCAATCCTTTGATCCTCCATTTTGATATCCTGGAAAAAGAAATAAAACAGGACATATCCTACAATAATCCTATCCTGGGCTGACTTCTAGGAATAACCAAACCTGCCTCCAAATCCTCATTAGCTGTATTGAGGCACAGAACCAGACAGTGAGGAACTCTCACAGGCTACTTAAGCGTTTAGTCGGAGGCCCACTAGGCCAAGTCCCTCTTGCTTCTTGTTGTCTTCACAGCCTGCTCTCCCCTTAGCTTATTTGTATCTCCTAAGTAATGGGCTGAATAGCTTTTATAAGGCACATTGAGAACAGCCCAATATCTTTAGTAGAGAAAAGAAAAGGGAGGTAGTCATATAGGTCTAGATAAATCATTTTTATTAAACCTCCTATTAAAGACTCAATCTATTTTGGCCCTCAAGTCCTTACAAGGAGTGATGGCTTTATTCTGCACACTAAAGAGCAGCGGCCCTACTTCCTTCTTCCTACTTCTACTTTTTTTTTCTTTGAGACAAAACCAAGAGCCCTCCCTGAGGATTTTGGTTGTCAGAGCAGTGTGGCAACATGATCCTCTGCTCACTACTTAATAGTATTTGCAGGAAGATTGCATAAAACATGAGTCCTGCATGAGATTTTTACTCCAGAGTCATGAAAGACTTTCCTTCAGGTAAACTTTTTTTCCCACTTTGTCCATACTTCTCAAAGGAGGTAGTTTTCACATATGTGGGAGCAGACCAGCAAGTGTGAGAAACCACCAACGTTTCTCCCAAAGAAGCAATTATACTTAAAGACATGAATAAAAATCAATATGAAATTCACACAAATGTATGCTGAAGCAGGACTTCGAAGCAATTTCATACTTGAAGCAGGTAACTTCAAGCTGTAGTCCCACATCACCCCACACTCCTTCCCTGGCGCCACACTGCCCTCCTTTCCTCAGAGACAGATGTCTCTATCCACTGCCAAATGTCCTTACTTCACAGAGATTTAGAAGCTTTGGCTTTCTTTGAATACACCCAAACCCAAGAGTGATCATATTAAGAATGGAGTTATTGTAGGGATATTTTTTACTACTATAGCCCAGTAGTGAAGTAAGTCAGAATTTGTGGCACTATATGATTGCTGTATATTTTCAAGACAACCTGACATGCAGGTTCATGATACAAATTCTCAAAGGCAGAGTTCTTGAATATTTTATGTGATTTGTTCATATTTAATAAGCTAAGCAGTACCAGTTAGGTTTTGAAACAGGGAAGATTAGGAAATGGCATTCATAACTTATGTTTTTATTTGGGCCTGATTGTGTGCATGTGTGTGTGTGTACATGTGTGTGTGTCCATTCTCTACTCCAAGGTGAAGTTTGTTCTGCAAGCTACTGGCTTGGTCAGAAAACTTTGGAACCATGAGTGCAGCTCCAGTCATAACATTTAGACCTTTGCTTCAATCCCATAATAGTTAGCTTAAGTAATGTCTAAATATTTCCTTAAGCCACAATATCCTATTTTCAACAATGGACTCTAAATCATAATACACTTTATCTGTTTCTTTCGGACTTGGAATAAGTCCCCGGGTGGAATAGTTGTGCGCTCCTTTGAGATTTGTCAACTGCAGTGACGTATATAGTAATACTGACATAAGGAGCTATGCTGAAATCCTTGGTCTGATGGAATATTTTAGAGAAATGTTATCTGTGGGCTGTGCACCTGATCGGGTTCTGTCCTGGCATTTGCTTCACACTGAGCAGAAGTACCTCTGACTAGGCCAAGATCTGTCTTTGAAATCACAATGATGTGCAATTAAGGAGAAGTTATTTCAGTTATCAACATACAGTAACTCAACTGGTCACAGTTAAGAAAGTATATAAATTCCAAAGACATTCAAAACATCTGGCTTTGGATGCCTCTCCCTTTCCATAACTGGTGTGTTAGCTGTTCATGGGGAAATTACTTGCAGCACATTTTAGTGACATCTGTTTCAAGTTAGGGTTAATTGATTTCCATTTGTGTGAGCATAGTTGCCAGGGAGCTGTCTTGTCTTTTTATCCCCAAAATGTGTTAGAAGATACGGATCATGAAAAACAAATGCATTTGCAGACAAGACTTTGTATTTCAATTTGTATATTAAGAGAGAAATATACAAGTAAAATGAAACTTCATAGAATCCTTCACTATACCCTGACTCAATTGTGAAAATTGTTTCTAAAATCTTAGCCAGGACCTCTCGAATGGTTGGTGTGTCCAAGTCATTGTGTTAAGTAATCTACATTACCTTTATTAATCACAACAGCAACCCTATAGGGCCAACCTTTCCACTGACGCAATTTTCCAATGTAAATGTAATCTGCCCAAAGGTACAACTCTAACAAAAGGGACAGACAGAATCCTTACCTAAGTAATTTGCTGCTAAAGCCTGTATTGTGTAATTGCACTAATGGATTATAAAATGTTGTAGCAACCAAGCCATCATGTGGCATTGATTTTGCTGTGTGCAGAGCCATACATGAGATTCTTTCAGAATTAGAGAAAACTCACAAAACCGGCTGCTTTGCCATCTGAAGGCCATCTCACAACATTTGACAAAGTGATCAGGACCAGATTTTTATTCCAGTCATCTGTGTGACTTTTTGCAAGTCTCAAAATCTCTCTGAGTCTGGGTTTCTTAAGGTACGTCGATCATGCCTGGCTGACATTCAGGAGGATTGTTATGAAGGTCCAGGGAGTTAATCTGTATTGAAATGTTTTGCATACTCTAAAGAATAATTTTCCGAAGTGTTAAGTCAAAAATTTACTTCCCAGAAATGGTACCAGATGTTCTGAGAGGAAAGAGTTCACAGGCAAATTAGTTTGGGAAACTCTGCATATCACTGTAAATATCCCAAGTGTGGAGGACATGTGTTGTCTTAGAATCTCTGCCATCCTTTCCTGGGGGTGGGGCATTGCTCCCTCGTGCGCCACCCCCCACCCCCACCCCCAAACACACATGCTGATGGAGCTGCTACTCTCCCAGGGACAACAGCAGAGCATGTGACCTGCTGCTCTGGATCACTTTAGTCACTGCAACGACTGTGGCATAGCACAATGTGAAGGTGTGAGCCCAGAGCGGCTGCTGGTCACGCCTGGCCTCCTGCCGAATCAGCCTGCAGCAGACACAACACTGTCCTGCCTCCTGCGAAGCTGCTCCAGCTTGGAGTTCTGTCTCTGGTGCACCCTTCACAGAGATTCACTATGAGAAATACTAGGAAATACTAGATTTCAATGAAGTACAACTTAATTAATCAAACACATGTAGTGGATTTTTCTATTTTTATTCATTTAAGCCATAGTTGCCAGGGAGCTATAAAAAAGTGCCACTTAACATACCAGTAAATTGTGATACTAAGTAGGAGAATTAGTGGGCTGGAATTACTTGTAAATGATGTTGTACAGAGTAATCAAGCATTTAAAGAAATCAACAAAGTACTTTAAAATATTCTTTTTAATTTTGATATTCTGAAGATTTTCCCCCTCAAATGCTCTGGCCAATAGTTCTGTTGATTCTCTTGGCAATATCCCCAGCAGATAATTTATATGTGACTATGGACTGCACTTTCTATATATGCCAAAAAACCTATGTCTTCTTGAGTAAATTCTCAGCCGTCACACCACAGATTTTATTGTCTCAATATGATAATAGACCAAAACATTTCAGATTCACTTTTTCATAATCTATTGGGCAAATACAGAGAGAGAGAGAGAAGAGGAAGTTTTCAAAATGTAAATGATATTCTATAGAGAAAACTATAGCAGCTTAACCCTTTGACTATATAATCTTGAATGTTAGAATATTTTCAAACATATAGATAGTTGAAATTATGTAATTTCAGCCTGAGCCTAAATTTGGTCTTCGTCTAATATCCTATGATCAAATTATAAAGCTTAAATGGCTGAGTCTGTTCATTCAATAAAAAATACTGAATTAAATGCCATTTTCTGGTATTAATTCATAGCTTTATTCTCAGTAAAACCACCAATCTCCACAGTGATGTATCTCTTAGTATGGTTTCAATGAAAGGAACAGAGGATGCTACTTAAAGTGGCTTAGCAACATAAGATGGTTTGTTAACTCATAATGATTTTATCATTGACTCAGTATCTGTCCACCTTTTTTTCTAATTCCTTAGCATTGCCCTCAGGCTCCTCTCTTCCACCTAACTGCAAGTTCACTACAGAAGCTCCAAGTATTGCATCTTCATCCAAAAACGACCATAAAGGCCATGTTTTTTCCTTGTGTTTCTTATTAATTGGTGTAATAGTTTCCCCAAGTGCCTCTCAGCAGGCGTTCCCTTGGTTAGAATTGCACCATATGACCATTTCCATTTTTATTACTGGAAAAATGATTAATTGTCTTAAATTAACTCACATTTACCCTCTTATGGAAGAGAGAGTGGTCTCCTGATATTTCAACAAAATGATGCTTCTGTGTGTACATGGAAGCAGTGGGGGTGGGGGTCAACAGTGTATATCACAAGTCCCTTGAAAATAAAATTTTCTGGTAGATGATTACAAAATGAAGGACAATTAAGGGAAAGAAAGTGTAAATTTAAAATAATATGAGAAAAATTAAAATAAAATACAAATCACTTTTAAAATTGTCAATAAATAAATAGTATTGCATATATTATGTTGTTATTGGAAATTATGTTGAGAAGAACTGGTGCAACTAAAAATAGAAAGGAAAAACTTGCTTGAAAAAATACCTTTACACAGCTATATTAGAGGAAAAGAGAGCTATATAAGTTTTCAGAATTTTGTTACATTCTTTTATCCTGCTTTATGAAATAGGTCTCCAGTTGGCACCTACTCAATATACTTAAGTAGATACACATATTAAATTTTTCTACTACAAGTAAATTAACTACTTTGTAAGCAGATTATATATACATACACACACACACACACACACATACGTGTGTGTGTGTGTGTGTGTGTGTACTTAAGTTTATCTTTAAGTTCTGAAAGGACCAGAAGGAGAGAAGCTGAGACCAGTCTAGAATGGTCTTGTTTATAAAAAACATTCTCTACAAGATGTCTTTTATACATACCTGTGAAATATTTCTCACTCTCTAAATGAATGTGTTGGCATCTGCCCCATGGAATTTAATACATTTTTTTACATGAAAATTGTATTTTGTTTATATTACCTTACTTTTAATTCTGTTACAGTGAAAGATGGTAGAATATAATAGTTTCTTCCACAAAACACTTAACTGATGTGTATGTGGAATTTAATAAATTTGAAATATAAGTATAGAAATCAATGTGCCCTAATCCCTTTTATTAAATCAGATGTTCCTATCATCTGACAAAGAAATGTTTAATAGGCTCTCTAACTGTGCTTCCACATCCCCCATCTAGAGCCTGTATTTTCAGGGTAGAAGTTGAAAGCGAGTGCCTTCTTTCAGATGTTAGTGCACAAGCTAGGCTCTTCAGAGAGCAAGGGTGAGTCTGCTCATTCACCCCAAGGGTGAGGATGTGGTTCACTGAACAGAGGCATCAAAGCAAGCCTTGTGTTGTTTGCTCTCTGAAACTCTACCTCCTTCTGCCACTTGAGCTAGCCTTGCCTCCAAGATAGAAAACACCGCTTTCTCTCTACCATCACACATGGGCATGTTCTCGTATGTCCTTACAATATCTGGTATAAATATCCTATTGGTTCAGAGTGCCTTTCATAGGTTTGCTAGTTCAGTGTCACGGACCAGGAGATACAGATAAACAAGGTATAATTTAAAAGAAGAATGTTCCAGCCATGATTCAATATTCATTTAATAAGCATTTATTATCTACCAAGAACTGTGGATAAAAATACCAAGAATATCCTGACACTCAAAGACTGGTTTTCCTCTAAAGGAAGAGATAAAATGATAAAAAGAAATAAGTACAGGGAGATTAAGAGGTGCCAGGAGAGATGTACAGTGCATGAGTAGGCTGCTACCAAGGAGGAATTCTCCCCCTGAGGGATTCAGAGAAAAAAGGTGGAGGGATGATATTTTGTTCTTAAATAATATAGGTTCACTATATTCCACCCTTCGAAAATGAATGTGTGCTTTTAGCAAGTGGCTAACTCTGTATCTCCAAATAATTGGCAAGTGTACTTAAAACTGAGTTTATTCTGTCCAGCTTGGTTACATAGGCCTAAATTTCACCTTCTCTCAAAGCAATACTTGTAACGACTAATTTTACAATCTATTCTTAGCTCCTCTGAAAGATGATAAAGTACTGCAATTATTATTAATAAAAAGAGTTTTCTGTCCTTATTTGTTTAACAGAGAGTAGTATCCGAAGCCCAAGCTCAGCGCATTCATGAGATTGTCTACTGGGATCCTTAAAAGGGTTACATGAAATAAACTAGGAATCAGTGTACTGTGTCAACAGGCAATGAATTGACAGGTATGTTGTTAAAGTCTTATTTACTCTGTAGGCACCTTTTTGACTCAGTGCTACAAGTGTAGAAACTCCTCTTGAGCTAAGTAGTTTAAGTTGTCAACTGCACGGAAGAAGCCATAATCCATGGATCATTGACCAGACAGATATTGCAAGCTCAGCCTGTCACATTGAAGCTTAGTAATAAAGTGTTGATTGTAGCTTGGTGAACTGGTGGATGAGCTAAAAATCCATCTGAATTCTCAAAGGGGCTTCTCAACTGGAAAGAGCAACTCAGTCAATAACTCAATATTTATCCCCGGTTCTCATGAATACTTCCCAGCACTGTGTTTGTCTAGACTAAGAACTAAACTACTTCTTTCAGGCCCCCAAAGTGACAAGGCTTCAGCTCTAGCAGGTCCAGTTTCATTCACTGCCAGGCACAAATATAATGTGGTTAATCCTTCCAACTGAAGGTCTTTGCTGCTTTTGCTTTTTCTGCAAACTTCTGTGGACTCATCAGCAGAGGCCTGAATGACATGTATTTCTCCACATTGATATCTCTAATTCATACTTGCATTATGTAGCAGGAGGCAGAAGAATTCACAAAGTGCAAAGAGATGAATGGCCTGGTAAACAAAGCCTGGGATTTTTGACTTATGCATCTTCTAATGTTGGGGATATAGATTTGAGAAGTGATGATCATAAAGAATATACCTCCACTGAACACAACCTGGAGATCAATTTAGTATTGAAGAAATAGTACACCTGAGGACCAACGACTTCTTTTAAAGGAGAACTTTTCCACTTCTTAGTCTTCCTCACATAACTGAGAATCATATGGTGTTCCTGGAATAAGATAGATCCGAGAAGAAAAAATACCCTGCAGAATTATTCCAATTAGATCCTTTTAACCCTTGAATCATTTGTTCACTCAGAAAGTTTGTATTTATTCAAGCTTGGCTACATAATTTTAGGGATTCAGTGAAAAATAAAAATATGGGTCCCTTTCTGCAAAAACTATTAAGAAATTGGCAATGGTGGCAGCAGAGCATTAAAGCAAGAGTGGCCCTCTTAGCTGTTCACCAACACATCCCCATGTCCTAGTTTGGTACCAAGGGTATGGTGACACTTAATAGGTATTTGTTAGGTAAATACCTATGAAATATAAACCCTACCTTCATAAGAGTGTATATCAATAATACCTTAAAAAAATATAAAACCTGACAGAGGCATGTTACCTGTTGTAGATGTAAGAAGCTGAGAGAGAGAAAATGTAAGTAAATTATAACTGGAAAATAGTAGAGAGTCTACTTTGGAGAGTGGGTTTGATTTATGATGGAAATAGAAGGAATTAAAGTGCTTGAGAAGAAGGATGGGGTCATACTGTGGAAATATTGAGATTGAGACTCTAATTGAGGAGTTTGTATGTAAACGTAGGTAGGCATTAGGGAATGGCCAAAGGTGGTTGTGTTTTTTTTAACCCAATAACTTTTCTTTAAGAAGTATATAAGAAAATACAAAAGACGGTAGTATTTTAAACAAAAGTGCTTCTAAGCAAGTTATGGGCTTATCAGAGTGGGTTTTTTGGAAGAGATGATTGTCTAAAGAGCATATTTAAAGAAAGTTACAGCATGAATTTGAATAAAGGGAAAGGATTTGGGGAGGATATGTGGGAACAAAAATATGAAGGCAAGAAAAACACTTGACATTTTGTTAATAGAGTGAATTTAGTCATCTAACTTGTCAGTCTTGGGAAACACTTTTTAAAGCAACCATTCTCCTTTTTTTCTAATCCCCTGTTGAATCAGTAGAGAAACTACTAACTGTATAGTACATTTGCCTAAAAGAAGGAACTTAGGTTGAGAAACGTGTTAAGTTCAGTCTACACTAACCACATACAAAGTTTCATTTTCAGTCATTTTAACTTACAGAACTGCAAAGAGAGACTGAGTCTTCAATGCTGTGGCTTCACTTTTTGGTGATTTTTAAATGGATTTTTAAAAAATCACCATCCACTAGAATTCATATTACTCAGAAGCATCTGAAGATGTTCTGAAGTGAAAGTGTTTAAGTAGAAAAAAAAATCCTCCTCCCCCACTGACCAAAATTCAGGACCTAACAAAAAATTACAAAGGTAAAATGCATTCATCCTTGGAAAAGACTTTTTATATAAATCAGAAGTATGAAACAGAAACCAAATAAACCATTTATAAAATACACACAAAAACTGTTGTGCATTCAATCAGCATATATCAAACGTGTTCATTAAAGTGCTTTCAAGCGTTGATATAACACAAGAGTACAATCACAATTTCTACTAAAAGAAAGAAAAGTGCTACATAAATGTAGAAGAGAAATTATATCTGTGTGTTCTCCATGACAGGCTGGTCATTTCACATCTTGACATACTGTTACTGAGCATGGCATGTAAAGTTGGATGATACTAAAAGGATGTCAAAATTTAATGATTATAACACATGCTTTAAAACCAGCGCTTCCATTACTGGGTTATGACTCAGATGTCATGTCTAACAGGGTTATTTTTTTGTTGCTGTTCAGTTTTTAAACTCTTACTAGTTAATCTGTGAAAGTGAATCACAGCCTACTTCAGATCTTTCATCCATTTGGGGACTTTCCTTCAAACTACCCAAATAATTAATCAAGCCAATGTGTGTTAGTAGTTATTCACTCATGATTTCAACATGTATTAATTGTCTGTAATATGCCCAGAACTGTGCCAAGTGCTGATGATATAAAGAATAATAAAATCATTTTTATGCCCCCAAAATTAATTTCAGTGCTCTATCTTCTACTTTGATCATTATTCAGAACAGTATTGGACATTTGGTTGGTCTCACTCTGTAAAGTAATAAGGATACAAAAGCATTTTGTTTCCCATACAAGCAGCTCATAGATTCTATTCCTGAGCAAAATGCGCACCATAGACCATGTAAACAATATTCCTAGATATCGTTCCATAGCCTGGAGGGAGAAGAATAGCTTTGCTGTAAGCTAACAGGGAGAGAGATGAAGAATGACTATCCTTTGGCGAGGAGAGTCTCTGTCTCTCAGATTGCATTGTATTCACTTTCTCTTTGCATTTAGGTTTTGTTTTTGATATTAAAAAAATCTTTGCAAAATGTTCCTAAATTCCTCATTTTCTGATGAAAGCATTATGGCACAGAAGGTGTATGGTCTGTTGGGTCTTAAAAGAAATATTCATGGGTAGTAAAGGAGCAAATCCATTGAAAGAAATTTCATTACCTGGGAAGAGTAAGCGAACAATCACAAAGATCAGCCAGCACCGGGATCAACCACAGAACCATCGAGCTGTAGACAAGGTAAGGATTTAGTGTCAGACTGCCTAGTCCACGGTTTGACTACTGTTTCTCATATCTTGAAAAAGTACACAGGATTTTTGTGCAGTGATGTGAATAGCTTCCCTGACTTGAAAAAAAAATTTTGGAAGAGAAACAAAACCAAAAGGAACAAAGCAACATTTATCAATGTAAATCAAAATGAAATTTAGCTTTTTCATTTTCTATTGCTGTATGAGCATATTCGTATGTATTTCACATTGACAAGTCATGTTAGGAGTTAAGAAGCTCAGCCCCACTTTGTGTTTATGTTGGTGTTATAAATAGGTAGAGGAGACAAAACTCTGCCTTATAAACAAAAACGTTGCCGACATTGAATACACCTGTGTGATACAGGCACCTCCCTTCGTGGTCTCAAGCATTTACACAGTGCTTAAATTTTCTGTTACTTTAAGGACTTGGTTTTGGGGGGAGCGGGGTTCTGTTTGTTTTCTTTTCATTGTTTTGGTTAGGTTTTTGTTTTGCTTTTACTTTTTAATCTATAAAGTGAGTCACTGGCTTCCAAACAAAAGAGAAGATTAAATTGTTAATATTTAAAAAGAACCCTAAAGTTAAGCCCTCTGCTCACCTGCCCAGGTCTTAAGGGTATGGTAAACAGGGAATGGATTAAGGGGGAGGTCATAAAGACATAAAGATATGCTCTGCATATCATTTTTGTGAGATTATCGCAAAAATGAACCCTCCCTGCCTAGGCTAACCTGAGCCACCACAAAGTTGCTGAACATGCCCATAAGAAATCAGTGATGTCAAACATGTAGTAAACAAGAGCTGGATTTGTAAGGGTTTGGGGATTGGGTTACCGTCAAGAAAGCTAAGTGCTAGCATTGATTCAGCTGTAACCCTCTATAACACAGATTCTCAAAATGTAGCAGATGTTCCTGGATGATGCATCAAAACATAGATTGCCGGGTCCCATCTGCAGAGCTTGTGATTCAGCAGGTCTGAGGTGGAGCCCAAGAATTTCTAACAAGTCTTTAAGTGATGCCAGGGTTTGTGATGAGACCATTGAAAGAGAGGATTGAAATTAGAGGCCACAAAAGGAAAGTAAATGTGGGAAGTTGCCACATTAGAAAGTGATAGAGGTTGCAGGAGAGAAAAAGTACTCCCTGTCTGCAGCCTTCAAGTTGGAAAGAAAATAATCATAGTAATAAATGCTGTTTTAGCTCAACTGAAAAGATAGGAGCCTGATTCCTGCTATTCACCTCTTGAACTCTCTCTTAGGGTCCTTCTCTACATTATTGAGAGCCTATTAAATTTGGCCTCTATAATTTGATAGTTGAAAATGTAAGTTCATGGAGGAAGTGAGAAAATGGGAAAGTCACAGTGAAACAGCTCAAAAAGAGGAACTTCTTAAAAATAATGACCTGCACTTAGGAATCTAGGGAAAAGCCTGCCACCTGCTAACTGAAGCTCAGGTGCACCTAATACAAGTACTGGGATGAGTAGTGGTAGTCATAGTAGTAAGTACCTAAAAGCTGGGACTCAAGGAGAAGGGAACTGACATATCTGAGTTGCCCCCTATGTGCTGTGATCTCTTGGTACCCTTTGAATATTTTTCTCATTTATTCTTCCAACCACCCTGTAACATGGTATCATTAAACATTTTATAGGTGAGGAGTCTGAGACTCAGGAAGATGAGCAAACTTGCTGCATGTCACGTATTTAGTAAATGTGGAATCTAGGAACGAAGGTCTTTCTTACGCGGAGGACCATTTTGTTTTCTGTTATATCACTGGCTTTTCCTCAGCTGGAGAGTTGAGGACACTGAGGTCTGTCTCTACATTAAAGCCCTCCCTTGTTCTAGTTTCCTATATGAAAATAAAATTACCACGTTCCACTTTTTCCTACAGTCAAATACCACAGCCACTACCATTTTAGACAACAGACTACACGTTTAGTTCTTTCATCAGAGCACTCTGGAGAAAGCAGCATAAAATGCAGAAAGCAGAAGTTCTGGGGGCCGACTGACCTGGATTCAACTCCTGGTTCCATTACTTCTGGTCATTCTGCTTCTCTGGATGATTCCCACGGTGAGGTAAATCACATCCAGTTCATATGAGAATGATCAGGCCAATGTGACACAACTGAGAATTAAATGACAGAAGCATGATTCTTGCCATATTATAAATTTGACAGTGCTATTAATTTCTTCTACTTTGCTGAGTAGTGTTATAAGCCAAAACACTCAGAAAATGTTTTTGCTACTTGGTAGCAACCCTCTTTTGTTTTTCTCAGCAGTCCCTTATCTTAACTTTTTTACTTTTGTTTCCTGTTCCACTGGTCTCTTCCGCTTTGCAAAGCTTGTAATCTTTAACTGAGCAAAAAATGTCTTTTTTCTCATTACTGCCTTGGAAAATATATACTAGATCCTAACATTCTCTGGGGAAAAGGTGCTGTCTGAATGCAATCTTTAAGCCATCTGAAGTTGTACATGCTTAATCATATTCCATTTCTTTTTTTATGTTTATATTTATTTGAAATTAATTTTAATTTACCGGATTAGAAAAGTAAATATGCTAATGGTAGAAAATACTAAAAATGCAAACTTTTTTAAAGCCTTCCAAACTCCTGAAACCTAGGAAAAAACCTACACTGTTAATATTATCAAATATTTTCTTACAGGTTTGCACTTTGAGTGTGTGTGTGTGTGTGTGTGTGTGTGTGTGTGTGTCTGTGCCTGTTGTATTTATAATTGGGTTATAGCTTATTTCACTTGAAATTATATCATATTCTTTTTCCCTTGCCATTATAAGGTGATTTAATAGCATAGTTTTTAATGGTTGCATAATGTTTCATCATATAGCTATCCCTGCCTTTTTTGTTGTTGTTTATAATCCCACCCCCCCAACCCCACAGAAGGAACCACAGTGTACCTATTTGAATTACCATTGCTTGAAAAATAGGACTAATGAGAACAGACATGGTATAATGCATGTTCAATCTCATAATTGTTTACTTACTAATTTGGAAAAAAGTATGGAGTGTACAGCTGT
Organism: Manis pentadactyla; assembly: GCF_030020395.1. NCBI lineage: Eukaryota > Metazoa > Chordata > Mammalia > Pholidota > Manidae > Manis > Manis pentadactyla. The sequence goes on from NC_080019.1 coordinate 85,833,663, forward strand.
GGATTTAGCAACAGAGGAACTAATTAAAATATTAAAATATTCAGTATCAGTGCCTCAAAAGGTTTTCTATGTTCATGTTACATATTGTTATTATAGAAATGTTCACTCGCATACGATTTTTGTTATTGTTTGGAAGGCAATCATTTTCCATAAATATCTGTTGAGACAAATAAAAAATGACTTTATATTATATAAAAACAATTTTTATATTTCTACATTACAAAAAGTATTTTTCAAGAAGGGAAATACTGGTTCTAACCTTATACAAAATATATGGTAGATGGATAAGGGCTTATATACTCACTGAGAGGAGAAAATTTCAGATTTTCAGTTGAAATTATTTTATTCATATTCACATTGCTCTCTCCTCTTTATTCACACCTGCTATATGAATCCAGGCCACATTTTCATTCAATGACTCTCAGTTTTCTAATCTACAAAATGAAGGCAATTGAACTAGATGATTTCTTAGGTCCATAATAGCCCTAAAATCATGAATTTCTATGTTCTAGAAGATTAGTTAATATGGTTTCTGAAAAAAAATCAAAGCACAATCAAATCATATTAGGTGCCTCATTTTTTTAGAATGGCTAAGAATATGCTTAAAAAGCTTTATTAGACTTTTTCAGACATACTGTTATAAATCAGTTACATTAAAACTTTAGAAATGTTTTTAAATGCATGAAGTACCATGGTTAACTAAGCCACTGATTACATAGAACTATATTGTGGGTGTTTCTGTAATTCATTATAATGATCATTATTAAATATTTATTGAGTTCTAACAAAAAGGTCTTTAAGGAGTATAAATACAACTGAACAGTGACCAAAGAAGTCTAATTAAATAGCTCTAATCTAATATCCATTTATATAAACATGTGTAGACACAAAACATGAATTTAAAAAAAACCCTGCTTAGTAGAAAACATTCCTATTACCAGAGCACTGTTAGTTTTAATAAGACAGATATTTCAGTAAGGGACAATAAAAGAAGACATGCCCTTATCTTCTAAGAGAAAGGATTATGTAGGAGAGGATGCATTATCCAGAATTTCAATAGTTTAAAATACTTGATAGTATAGAATTATTTGTTGGCTCAATAAATACATTTCATAAAAAGTTATTTTTGGGGAGCATTTTAGGAGTTTCAGTCACACCAGATGCAGGCCAATTATAATGGGCATTTTGTTTACAATGCCGCTTCAGCTTCTTTTTGAGTCCTTTACCTAAATCAGTTTTCACTTTTTATAGTTATAGCTAAACAGTGCCAGTATATTTGGTCAAACATAGAAGAAAAGGAGTCAGCTTTTGGTGGAATTCTCCTGTAGAGGAACACATTATTTGTTTACAATCTGCCACACGTACACAGCTGGGGGCCAGGAGGTGTGGTCAGAGTAGTGACAGCAATTAGCGAAGGATCGCTTCAGACACGATTGTGAGCAGTGCGGCTTCTATTCTTCACTTCTGTTTGAAAGATCGCTCAGAGTTTTTTAAGGAATATGTAGAAACATGTTTGAGGTGTAGCATGTTCTCTTGTTTTGTTGATAAAGAGTCTCTGGCATTAGCCAAACAGACTTCTTGGAACAGTGTCTATTTTTAATGGCAAGCTACCATGTCCGCTAACAGAAACTGTCCCTTCACATTTTCTCCTTAGCAGTTTGCTTATTTCCCTGTTATGTTTACTTCTTTCTTCAGAAAAACCTAACAAAAAAAGCCTTGCATTTTGGCAAAGTGAACTAATTTTATTTTTGGCTTCTAAATTATTTAAAACAAATAAGAAACATTGACTGCTTACACTTTCATTTTCATAACAATCAATATGCCTGATCTCCTTTTCAGAGGCACTAATGTTTCTGAAGGTGCACAAGGGCCACCATTTCAGTAATAAAAGTAAATAATAAAGCATGACTATTTATTATTTTCATCTACCAAAATTTGTAGCACAGAATCAAAATGTGCATATATCCAACCTGAAAAATAGCTGCAGTTAAAATATAAGCTGTTTAACATTAACTTTTAATGTTAGCAACCTTGCAGATGCCTTCTCTAAAAGCCAGGGCCTTGCCAAAAGCCATAAAAGGGAAGGAATATAATTTTGTTTGCTGGCACTTACTGAAAAGCTAAAATAGAATAGTAACAGATATCATATTTGCCAGCTCTAACTGAAGGAGTTGTGAAACATCATCTCAGAAGATTCTAAGTTATTGTAAAAATGTTGTAGTTACCATGTTATTGACTATGTTTTATAGGAGTTGAAATTTCTGTCTAGCCAAAAATTATTCAGAGCAACAAACAGCAATTAAGTAGCATAGAAAGATCTAACTATGTTTTGCAAAGTATATTCTACCCAGTGATGTGGAGCATTTTATAATTTAGCTCTAAGTTGAAATATGATAATCCATATTTTGCTCCCTGATGGGAATTAGTGCTTTTGTAACAAGAGTTTGCAGTATGGTAATATGGTTTTCAAGTAATATCTTTGATAGCATTCACTTCTTTTTGCAGTCGATGGGCTGGCAGGACAATAAAACTGTAAGTTGTTTATTTCATAAATTCTGAATTTTTTAAAGCAAATTTTGGCATGCAAAAGTTAGCAGAAGCACACTTGTACTAAAAAATGGTTTGATTCTAACAGTGAATTATTCCTTTTTAAAAATTGATCATTGGCTATAGCTTTAGTAACATAACCCTTTAAAGTACATGTATGTGTTTACACAAATTGAACATATTTTGGAAAATTCATAAGCTTTAAGTTATAGGTTTGTGTATGGAATTGTGAAACACATAGGGAAAGTTTGAATAACATGCCACTTTGACAACTCTAAAAAATTAGTGCTATCTCTGGGGTCTTTTTGCTGATGTTACAATAATGCACACTTCAGTCCACCTTAAAAAATGGCTCCCTATTGACTACTGGATTATATCATTACATTTTTTGTGGATTTTCAAGTGTGAGGGAGCTTTACAGAATTATTTTTCATTCCTTTTCTAATTACAATTTTTCAATCTATGTAGTATCCAAGAGAACCTAACAGGAATGTAAATCAATGTTTAACTGTGGGGTTTTTAATTAAAAAGAATAACTAAAATTTTCTGACATTTTTCCTGAGATTTCTTACTCTGTCTGAAAAACAAATTTATCTTAAAATTTGAATTCAAATATGAAGTCCCTTGCCAAGATATGCATTTAGCATTTTTTTTCTTTCAAAGAATTTTGCTTCCTGTGAGGACAATTTCTATTATTTGGAGCTCTAAGTCCCAAAATAATTTTAAAGTGGAAAAAGTGGCTTTTAAGGAACCTAAATACTCATTTTTCTGTCTTAACTGAATTTACTAAAGCCTGTCCTCTTCCCTCCACTGCATTCATTCACATGCACTTCAAGGAACGCACCAGTCGAAGAATCTGCATGCTCTTTCCTCCCTAGATCAAGTGCTTTGCAGGTGCCTGTGGGTTGTCCAGGGTCTCAAACGTTATGCAGATGAGTCCCTGGGATACTTGTTAATAAAAGGTATACAATGCAATGCTATGCACTAGCTGGCTTCTTAGTCTCAAAATACTAAGCTATGACATGTTTGCAGAATAGATGTAGGCAATAGATGAATTTACATGCAGATGCATGCTCTGTAGGGAAATTTGGTTGCTTCAGAATCAGCAAGGCAACGCCTGGCTCTTCTAAACCTAGAAGAGAAACTCTTGACCCTGCCTACTTCCTTATTTTACTGGTTTGGCTAACCAAAGGTAAACACCCTCAAACTATTTGGTGAAATAACTTCTATTACCAGTTTGGGGACTTCTCTAGACTTTTCTTTTATGTGCTCTCCACCTCTAAGATGCCACATTTCCTGGTGTCTTCCAACACCTGAAAAGGCATTTCTCTGCTTTCAGTTCTATGTTAGCTTTTTGTCACACTAGGAATTATCTCTCAAGGTCAGCTGCCATAGGTTTTTTTCTTTCTTCCCTTGGTTTTCCACCCATGATATTCCTTAACTTAATTTACTGCTTTGAATTTCTATATCCATGACCATCCATTTCCTATACATTTCTTTCCCTCCTCACTCTTCACTTTATCTGTCACTGCAACTGATGCCTACTATTCTTAAAAGGATGAGGGAATAAGATATAGAAAGCTCTTATTATATAAGTAGAAATTGAGAGGTTATTTTAAATCTCAAACAAGAAAATAACTGACCCAGCTGGTATGAATCTATACACTCAAGTATTCAAGAAATTACATATTATTTATGATCATAATTTTAAAAATTTAATTCTGACTCTGTGACCCTTTCACAATGGGATAACAGGAAAATCAACCCCAGCCATCCTCAGTACTCCTTACCGCCCCTCCCAGAACTGTATTAGGGGACAGAAATCAAATGAGTTGCAAAGGCAGTAACAGTTGGTGCCTTTCAAGAATTTGCTCTCCCCTCACTTAAGACCATCTAATTGTTGATCCTGCCTCAACATCTCTTCTGTGTTTTCAACAGAAGCCATAAATCTTAATTTTTATGTGAATACTCCCAAATTGTAAATGTTTTTATTTAAATGGTGAATTTTTAATAGAATACAGCTTTGAGCCAATTCAGACTAATGACCACTACTTCACATGTTCTGCTTTGGACTTGATAAATGTCATGAGGCACTGGACATCAGGATGCTTCTGCTTCCTGCTCTGCCTGAAAGCAGGTGGTCAGTCTGGCTATCTGTTTCTTAATTTTTCGGGGTCAAGGGTCTCAGTAGAGATATTCACTTACATAGCGTCCACTCTAACATTTGGTGATTATTATTTATTACAAACACTTTGTGCTTCTGGATTTTTCTGATGCTAAAGCATGTACATATAGGCACAACAATAACAAATTAGCTCTATTAAGTAATAGGCATTTCATGAATTCTTAATTTTAAAAGTATAAATGAAACAGAGTTAAACCATGCTAACAGTGATGGCATTTGTTTTGCTATCAAAATTCTAAAAATGGAGCACTGTCCCAAAGCTATTTCCAAGTGTTTCCAGTAGTTCAGCAGTAAATCACAAATTTCAGTGGTTTCTAGGTTCAGATTGATCTACACCATGTTCATTTTGAAGCAATTAGCGTGGTTTATTTTGGGTAGTAGGAATACTGTTTTCATTGAAGAGATACCGGGGTAAACAGATACCTGGTTATGCAGGTGACTTGCAATAAGAGATTAGCCTATCCAGCGTGTTTAGGGACAAAAATTACCAAATTAAAGTTGAAGTAGGAGATTCAGGAGAGGGAGACGCTGGCATATACAGAGAGGACATTGTGTTAGTATTAATGGGGAATTGTGCAAATGTAAAATAAGCCAGTACAGTTTCTCTGAGACAGTAGTTGCTCAACAAAGATTTGGTAAAAGGAAAGAAAAAACTTCATATCAGGTGGAACTGGGCAAGTGTTTGCCGTATTTATTTATTCTTTGCAAAGATTCCATAATTTCAACACTATGGAGAATATATTAGTAAAAAGACACACATTAGAAGCTGGGACCCCAACACATGATGTGTTTCAAAAGTCCAGGCAAGAACTACCAGGTGATGTTTGAATCTCGACACGGAGGAATGGAAGACCAAGTTGCAAGACATAATGCAGAATAAAATGGATAGGATTTGGTACCAAGACACAGAGAGTGACTGGGGAGGGCTGACGAGATATAGATGTCTGACTAGATAAAGATGTTTAAGTTTTAAAGACTGAATGGTTAGAAGGATGAAGCTTCCCTTCATCAAAATTTTGGTGAATGAATAGTTAGTTTCAGAGGATCTATAATCTTTTCTATTTTGGACTAATCACATCATGAAGCTCTACTTCTTAAAGGTCTCTGTTGAGCACTGTAGGGCTGGAGGCGGCAAGGCCGCTGCTACGGGCTAAGACGGGCTCCCCTAGGAGGCCGGCCCCGCAACGAGGTGGGGGCAGATGAAGAAAGGGAAGGCGCAGAGGTAGCAGTAGCAGAATTTCACAAAAAAGTCAAAGATGCTTTTGAAGTGTTTGACCATGAGTCGAGCAATACAGTGAACGTGAGAGAGATTGGAACGATTACCAGGTCACCAGGATGCTGCCCTACTGAAGGAGAGGGGCATGATCTGCAGACACAGGAAGAAGAGAACCCACTGGATACACTGGGTACGAGAAGCTTCTTCCAGTCATGACCGAAATACTGCAGGGAAGAAGATACAGACCGATTCCAGAAGATACCCTCCTTCGAGTTTTTGAGGTATTAGATCAGTCTAAATGTAGGTTTCTTTCTAAGGAAGAACTCATCAAATATACGACAGAAAAAGGTAAGCCTTTTTCTCTGGAAGAAATGGAAGAAATGTTGCTGCTGCAATTGATCCAGAATCAAATTAAGTTCATTACAGGGACTATATAACAATGATGGTGAAAGATGATAATTAAATGCTCCGAAGACTTAACCTCTAATTGAAAGGATAATTTTTTTTTAAAAGTCTCTGTTGGCTTCCTAGTACTAATGGGACAGATTTTAACCTCTAATACTTGGTCTAAAAAGTCCTTTAACATATGACCTCAAACTGCCCCTCTAGTCCCTATACCACACACTGAATGCACTAAACCTTTTTACTAAAAATTTTACTGTTTCCAAAATACAGCAGGCAAGTGCCCCAGATCTGTTGTCTCTGCAATGCCTGCCTTTCTCTTCTCCAGCTAGCAGAGCTGATCACTCCTTCCCTCTGCTTTAATAACTCGTGTTCGTAACTTCAGTTGTGTATTCCATCTCTAATCCATGGGTTTCTTAAGGAAAGGGACCATATAATATTTATCTTTGTATTGCATGTAGTAATAGTTTAAACATATTTTTTAAAAAGATGACTTGGATACTTGAGGAGATTGATCTGCAGTATTAGAGTAAAAATTGAGTAGTTTAGGGGGAGACATGAATATGGGGATGTGTGTGGTTATCTGGGAGAAAACTGTTCCAACGGACCAGGGAAGAAAGTCTAGACTCTGAGTTGCTAAAGAGAGAGAATGCCAGGGAAGGAACAGGGAGCAGAAAGAACAAACTGCCTTTTAAAGAAGTCTGCTGTGAAGTAAGAGGGAAAGAAGAGGGAGGGCTTCTTAGGTTGAAAGCAGTAATGAGAAAACTTTGCTCAGTTTGGTGACAATTTGGGCTTCTCTTTATGAAGGAAAAGAGAGACAGACTGAGGAATGCAAGTGAAGGGAATTAAAGGAACTGGAAACAGTGTGTTCAGGAATTGGAAAGAATTGGGCTCAAAAATCTGTGGAAAGGTTTCACAAGGAAAATGGAGAGATCTCTTTTATTCTGAAACGTGAGCAGAAAGAAAAGGATAGTTGGGATGAGGCCCTTTGATGTTACAGGAGAGAAGTAAAGAATTCATATTAAATGGTCTAACTCATCTAAATTTAGGGGTGTAAAGGTCACCTGCTGAGAGGGAGAGAGTAGGAAGTAAATTCTAGGTAGATAACAAGCAATAGTGAAGTCAGTAGAAAATAAATAAACCAGTAAAATAAAAATAAATATTACTGAGAAACAGTGAGAACCCAGCTGAAGTCAGAGAGCATAAATTTGTAGTCCCTGCAGTCCACATCACTAAATGAAGTCTTGAGCAATATGCAGCCATGGAAGAGGAGACAGTAGATTGTGGAATGTGTTCAGGATTGGGGATAGAGTGAAGGTGCTAATCAGAGCAAAGCTGAAGTGGTTACTATGTGATCCTTTACTGGGTAGTGAGGCAGAGAAGGTGGAGCACTTTCTCATACCTGAGGACCATCCTGAGCGTGAGAAACCAAGAGCCATGACAGGAGCAAAGCACCGGATCCCACAGGAGCCCACTAGGTGAGGGGGAGGGTACTGTGGACTGAGGGCAGGTTTCAGAATTTGGTATCTTGAAGGGCCAGTTCTGAGTAATGACCGGAGTTGAACAATTGGGCTGAGAGGGTTGGAAGGATCACCAATGATCAGGCTGGTCGGAGATGGAATGAAAAGAGCTGGAGTTCAACCCAGGTGATGAAGCTGTAGAACTCAAGTCTCTGGGAGGCTGGTAAATGGCAGCTGTAAGGAGAACAGTAGTGACATAGGGGTTTCAAAGGAGAAGAGCTCAACAGCAAGGCCTGCAGAGCCATGCAGCCTGAATGGGAGTGGGAGGCACGAATAGCATCTCGTCCTCCTGCTTCTGCTTTGGGGGAGTAAGACAGGTGTCATGAAGGCAGAAGGGAAGTGGTGTCATGAAGGGAAACCAGTAAAGCTAAAAATGAAGAGGGATAGTGTTTTAGGCAAAGTTTATGTATATGAATTATTTGTTCACAATGAACAGACATTAAATATGTACTAAGGTTAATATAACTAAGACTAAAAAAACTAATTTTCCATTCAGAGGTTTCCAGTTTAAGACATAAAATGTTTGCAAACACAGGAATTTGTGGCTGCATATTTTGTTGATATTCATGGAACACTTTAAAATAAACTTACATCCCAAAGTGTCTTGTAACTAATAGTCGTAGACTGGGATTCATTTGATTATCAATTTATGCTTTATTTTAGACCATAATTTGTGGATGCTTAAACTTCTTAGAAGTCCTCAAATAGATGAGATAAAACAATTCACAGTTGTTTACTAAATTTAGTAGTTTGCTAAATTTTACGGAGTATATAAAATATATACCTGGTACCGTGCCATGGACTGAAGATGCTGTCAGTGAGAGGAGTATGCAGGATCTACTTGCTTTTTTTTAGAATGCTGAGGTTTCAAACTATTTTTAATTTAGTATAAGTTTGCAAATAATATTTGAATATAATCAAAATTTGGCAACATTTAAAAAATAGACTATTTTGAACTTCAACCTTATTTTAATATATTTACATGGTTCAAACAAAAACAGGATTAAGATTACAGTGTTACTTTAGAACATTAAAATATAATGAAATTATAGTGAAATTCTCTCACATAAAACTCTTGAATGTAAAGCATTTCATCCTGAATGTACTTATGCTCTGAGAAGATTTGGAAAATCTAGGTTTAGGTCTGTCCTATTTGTAATTATTACTGTTTTTTATAATCTATTTAAACATTCAGAAATTTGTTTGTTTGGGTATAAAGTAGAACAAACCACTGTCTTATATGAAACTTCTAAAATATTTGTGATTTTCATATCATCAGAAGATTTCATATATTTTCAGCTTCCAGGATAGTCTAAGGTGAAAAACAAAGTCACTGAACCACCAAAAAAACCCAGTTTTGAAATACAGTCCTTATGGTGGATATGGAAAGCAATCTTTTGCTTATCATATAATTGTCCTATTGGGCAAAAAGCGGCAAAACTATTTCATGAACCACATCTTCTTTATCCATTCATCTACTGATGGACACTTTGGTTGCTTCCATTTCTTGGCTATTGTAAATAGTGCTGCAATAAACATAGGGGTGCATCTGTCTTTTTCAAACTGGGCAGCTGCATTCTTAGGGTAAATTCGTGGAGTATAAGAGCAAAGAAAAAAACAGAAGGAACCAAACAGCAGCAGACTCACAGAACCCAAGAATGGACTAAGAGTTACCAAAGGGAAAGGGACTGGGGAGGGTCGGAGGGAAGGGAAGGATAAGGGGGAAAAAAAAGGGCATTACTATTAGCAGATATAATGTGGAGTTGGGTCATGGGGAGGGCTGTACAACACAGAGAAGACAAGTAGTGATTCTACAGCATCTTACTAAGCTGATGGACAGTGACTGTAAAGGGGTATGTGGGGGGGACTTGGTGATGGGGGGAGTCTAGTAAACATAATGTTCCTCATGTAATTGTACATTAATGATACCAAAATTAATTAATTACTTAATTAATTTAAAAAAACTATTTCATGTTTAAACAGTGACCAAACAGCTGTTTGCCCTTTCCTATCTTTCTGGAAAGTCACAGGTATATGGCTGCCAGATCTCAAGGAGCCACAGAAAGGTATAGACAGGACCAGCGGGGAAGGACTGTGAGGAATGCTAAGGGAGCTGTTTTCATTATTATGCTGGTCACTGCCTCTCTCAACTGGGTCACTGTAAATGAAATCCACCGTGTTTACAAGTTTTGTTGTAGACAGCAATATTTCTCCACATGCTACAAGAAGAAGGCTGAACTATAATGTTCATTTTTCACTTTCTATGATTATTTTACCGCCAAAGCTGTCTAGTTCCAGGTATGCTTTGTAACATCGGCATAATGAGTCTATTCAGATGGGTTAGTGTGCGCCCAGGACACTCTGGGTTTTAACTCTTGCCAGGACATCCCCCATCCAGGTCCTTTGAAAACAACTTGAGGTTGTGTGCACAATTTTTTATCATTCTACAAGGCCTTTTTTTAGGCTAATAACTGAATCCAAGGGAAATGAAAATTCTCTACTATATTTTTACTAGTGGAGTGGCTTTAAACTAAACCTCTTTTAATAATAATTTAGAAAGATCGGGATCCTTATTTCAAGCATTAAATGAGACTACGTTTGTATAGTAGATACTCAGTATATGTTAGATTCCAATTACCTACTTCACTATTGGCCAAAAGATTTGAGGCCACAAAAGTACAGGGCATTGAAAGGTGGAAGAAAAAAAGGAAAAAGGAAAGTAGAAATAGTTTGTCCGTCCAAGAAAGTTCCTTTCAATGCCTTTGACTCAGAAACTTCCACAGGCTTTTCTCAGAATATTTAAAACACATATTTGTTAATTTAGCAAGTTCTGGGAGTATATATTTATTTAATAAAATACTACTTTAATGGAAGAATTTGGATAGCTTTATGGATTTGGGTCTCATATTCTATTGTATTAGAAAGCTTTTTTAGAAAGTGTTTCTCTTTGTCAAAAATCACTCCTAATACTGTATTTCTGCATAAAGTAAACTTCCTGACAACAGATAGGGTCAGGGGAATGGAGTATAAACATGCTTGAGGATATTCTTTATATTTCTGTGCTTCCCAAAATATTTCTCAATGGTGAACTGTGATAGCCATTTTTTTTTCCTCAGTGGCAGTTACCTGCATTTTGAGAAATAGGAGAGAATAAGCTTGTCCTGGAAACAGCCCTGTACTTCTGGCACAGGGAAGAAAGGAGACAGTCTCTGTCTCCCTTTGTCAGGATTTCAGCCTCAGTTCCCACCCTGTGTTTGCTGACCAGCTGTTCCTTGTCCTGCAGCTCAGTGCTGATCCTTACCTAACAGTTAATTGCTAGATGCATCTCGGTTCTCACACTCATATCTGGTTTTAACTTGACTAAGACCTGCCATATTCTATTCTCTTTTCCCCAAAGATATTACATGCTCACTTCCAGCTAATGACTGTCTTGTGCCGAAAGTCATCTGCCACCTATTCAAGCTTCTCCATCTCAACTCTGTCTGGAGAATCTGATTCACAAATCCTCCCACACATGCCTTTACCACTATCTACTGTGCAACCCCTCATTCTTTCCACAAAACTGGACACTCATAAGAAGAGTATTTTAGGAAAGATTGTTGATGGCTAAGACAATTTTCAGAGATATCCCTCTGCCTCGAGGTAGGACTTAATTTAAATCATCTCAACCAGACTAAGTACCTCTCTCCTTCTCCATCTTTCTCCCACAACCCACACCACTAAAAAACATGTCTAAAAGTGATAGTGGTTAGTGATACAGCTCTTACAGTAAGGTGGGCATTTGTAGTCACAAGATAGAGGGTTAAGTCTATCTAAGTCTTTGTACCAAAAAAAACCTTGGAATGAGAAGGTGCTTACATGGACAAATCAGTCAAGATGAAGCTCTTCAAAGGATCTGTCAGGAGGAGGCATCTAACAGCAGAGGTTGTTAATGAAGGTGCTTCATTTGTTCCCACCCTTCTCTTGTCCTATCACTCGTCAGAAAGGTTCAGAGAAAAAAGCCACACAGCTTTCACTGTAATTCATTCTAGTGACTCTCCTAGCCCTGTGGCTAAAGGAGTTCAGTTCTTTGAAATGTCCATCTCCTTTCTTCCTACAGGCATTAGTGTCCATTTACCCTTTTGCTGAATTCATGGCAGCTGTTCAGTCTCCCACTACTTCTGCTTAATCATCTTTGATAGTGTTTGATGTGTTCATTATGTCTAGCTTATATCAACCCTGTTTCTTCTGCTTGCTTCCTTAGACACAGTCTCAAAGTTTTCATCATTGTTCAACTTTCAAGATCTCCATTGTAGTTACCTGTGTACTTGATGTATCAATTAAGGACTTAGATTGCAGATATTCAGAGTCTTAGAAGGAGATAACTTTTTTTTTCTCATGTAACAAGACATCTGCAGATAGTTACTGGTACTGGTCCATCAACTCAAAAATGTGAGGACTTAAGTCTCTCTGGTCCTCTTGACATTTGTGATACAGGATGTCTGCTCTAACTTTAGTCCTCAGATCCAGGCAGGACAGAGGAGGACAGTGAAGGGACCAGGTGGCCGCATGCCAGCTGAATCAGCTTGTCTCTTTAAAGAGTTTCCCAAAGCTTCGCCATATAACTCTGCTTAGATTTCGCTGGCCAACAATAATTTACTCTTTTAGATAGGTTCATTGGCCTTCACACAAAAATTATATGTGTTAGAAAGAGGAGAATTAGGATTAGGTAAGCAACAAGCAGCACATGCTACACTGTTCCTGCTGTGCTCCCGGATACTAAACCCTCATTCACAACAGACAGAGCACAGCACTTGGGATTAAGAACCCTGAGTGTGATGGTTAACTTTATGTGTCAACTTGGCTAGAGCACAATACCCAGACATTTGGTTAAATGCCAGTCTAATGTCACTGTTAAGGTAGTTTCAAGATGCAATTAACATTTAAATCAGTAGACTTTGAACAAAGCAGTTTACTCTCTGCAATATGGGTGGGCCTCATCCAGTTGGCTGAAGGCCTTTTAATAGAAAAAGACTGAAATCCTCCAAGGAAAAGGGAATTCTCCCTTCAGACTCCAGCTGCAAAATTAACAGTTCCCTGGGTCTTCAGCCTACCAGCATGCCTTACAAATTTCACACTTGCCAGCCCCCAGTTGTTTGAGCCAATTTCTTAAAATAAATCTCTCTCTCTCTCTCTCTCTCTCTCTCTCTTTCTCTCTCTCTCTCTCTCTCCCTCTGTCCACACACACACACCACAAACACACACACACACCCTTTTGCACTATTGGTTCTGTTTTTCTGGAGAATACCGACTAATACACTAGGCTTGAGTTTGGGGTCCCAGACTTACTAGTTGGGTGACTTTGGGCAAAGTGCTTGGGACTCAGGATTAGTTGGAATGAATCTGGGATGTTAAAGCTCTGCTCTAAAGGTTTGTGGGGCTGGGGAGTGAGGGGAGGAATCTTGGACCTTCTATTTATGTACTCTTGATTCAACTTCACCTTCATTTCTATTTAGTTGTAGGTTTTTTAAATTGATCTTCGCCATTGAATTCCACTTGAGGAAGTAAATCTACTGATTAAAATAACATGCCATGTGATCTTTAAGTTTCATTCTAGTTCTAACAAGTGTCATAATTAAATGGATTCAGCTCAAGACATGCTGAGATCCTCAGCAGGTGAGGCCAGTTGGGACTTTGGCTGAGGGAACTGATCCCCAAAGTAGATGAGCTCGTCCAGAAGTATACAATGCCTCCAAATAACAGTGCCCTGACAGGAGCTGCAAGCCTAGACTAGATTAGTATAAATATACAGGGGGTTCAGTCTAGTGTATAGGGAACAGCAGTAAGAGTTTGCAGACAGTGGTGATGGTTAAAATCAGGAAGGTTATGGTGCCATGGGTTAAAGCCATTGTGGAGTTTGGTCTGAAGCTAACAAATAATTTGCTACCCCTCTGCCTGATATACTTGCTCCTGATCAGATTGCTTTAGGAACAAAGGGTTAATCATGATATGCAAATCCCTGTTATCAAGGGAAGCCTGGCTAAGGAGTAAGATCTGACACTAGCCCACATGACCCTTTTATTGTCTGAGACCCTTTGCTCTCGGAAGATACTCAATAAAACTATGTTAAATAAATAAATCCTCACCAAAGGACACCATCAGCAGAACAAAAAGGCATCCTACAGTATTAGAGAATATAATCATAAATGACAAATCTGACAAGGGGTTAACATCCAAAATATATAAACAACTCACATGCCTCAACACCCAAAAAGCAAATAACCCAATTAAAAAATGGGCAGAGGATATGAACAGACACTTCTCCAAAGGAGAAATTCACATGGCAACAGGCACAGGAAAAGATGCTCCACATTGCTAATTTTCAGTAAATTGCAAATTAAAACCACAATGAGATGTCACCTCACACCAGTTCAGATGGCCAACATCCAAAAGACAAGTAACAACAAATTCTGGTGAGGATGCAGAGAAAGGGGAACCTTCCTACACTGTTGGTAGGAATGTAAATTAGTTCAACCATTGTGGAAAGCAGTATGGAGGCTCCTCAATAAACTAAAAATAGAAATACCATTTGACCCAGGAATTCTACTCCTAGGAATTTACCCTAAGAATGCAGGAGCCCAGTTTGAAAAAGACATATGCACCCCTATGTTTATCGCAGCACTATTTACAATAGCCATGAAATGGAAGCAACCTAAGTGTCCATCAGTAGATGAATGGATAAAGAAGATGTGGTACATATACACAATGGAATATTATTCAGCCAAAAGAAGAAAACAAATCCTACCATTTGCAAAAACATGGATGGAGCTAGAGGGTATTATGCTCAGTGAAATAAGCCAGGCAGAGAAAGACAAATACTAGATGATTTCATTCATTTGTAGAGTATAACAACAAAGAAAAACTTAAGGGACAAAACAGCAGCAGACTCATAGAACCCAAAAATGGACTATTAGTTACAAAAGGAAAAGGTGAGTAGGGAGGGAGGGAGAAGAGGATTAAGGGGCATTATGATTAGCACACATAATGTAGGGGGGGCCACGGGGAAGGCAGTACAGCATGGAGAAGACAAGAAATGACTCTATAGCATCTTACTATGCTGATGGACAGTGACTGCAACACGGTTGAGGGGGGGACTCAATAATATGGGTAAATGTAGTAACCACAATGTTGCTTATGTGAAACCTTCATAAGATTGTAAAGCAATGACACCTTAATATAAATCAATCAATCAATCAATCCTCTGTAACACTGCAGCTCCAAATATGAGCCCAAAGATCAACACAGTATTTAAATATAAAAATATCATTTCCATGTTCTTAAGGAAAAGTTTTCATTAAAGATTAGATTATTCCCCCCAAAAAAACAAGTCCTTGTTTTTCTAGTGGTAAGAATATTTTTGGAGAAAGACTTTAAGTTAACAGGAGAATTGGTATATGGTGCTTTAGACCATCTTGCCAGGCTGTATGAAAAGATTTCTACAAGGAGAAAAAATTTTTTTTATCATAATATGGTATAATACAATACAAGCTAAGCTGATTGTTGGAACTGACTCTGTTACTGACCCCAAACCAATTCTTTGTGAAATTTGACTGGTCTGCTTTTTGAATTTCATTCATCTTATTCTGTAATCAGAATAAGGTCTGCTTCCACTTTTATTTTGAGCAAAAGGGCATCAGATACAGTTTAAAATTAATAACTGAAAAATCTGTGCTAGTATAAGCAATTAAAGAGCTTTTTTTTTTAGCATCTGATTTCAAGTCCAGAGTCTGAAAAGTTATGTGACCTTGGACAATTGCTTTGTCTGTGTAAATCTCACTTGTTAAATAAGGATTATAATAATAGTACCTATTGCATGATCAATACTGATTTTGATGATTAAATGAGGAATTTGTGTAAAATACTTAACCAGTGCCTGGTACATAATACAAATTGAATAAGTGCTAGGTATAATTTTTCCATTTAGAAAAAAAGTGATGGCTAGGTTTAATAAATATAAATCACCTCTAATTTCTAAACAGAAGTGAAATCTTGTAAGGAGGTAGTAATTGCAATGATCTACTTACAGGGTTTCTTGTTCAAACATTTAAAATATTGTCTTGATAGTATCATGGTCTAAAGTGGGGTCTGCTCACCCTGACTTATGAAATGAAATGAAAAGTCATGCTTCGGATTAATCAACATAGGATCAGACAGCAGAGGAGGTGGGAAAATCACGCTGAAGGATAAGGAGTGGGGAGGGATGGGGAAGAGAGAGAAGAAGGATGGTAGAGAGAGGGAGAGGAAGGCTTTGTAAACAGTGTAAGCAACTGGTTTCTGGGTAATTGGAACTGTACCGTCAGCACTGGGGCTGATTAACAATTGCACCTCAGGTCCCCCTCCCCAGAGACCTTCTCCACAGGGCATTGCTACTGTTCAGGCTCTCTTTGTCCTAGCAGTACCCATGAGGTTGTCTCAAGGTAATAGCACATGAGCTACTTTCAAAATACCTGGAGGTTAATAAATCACAGCCACTGCTATTTTATTACTTACAATTAAACAGTTCAAATGCTATAGGGTCACAGACAATCGAGAAATGGGAGAAGTAGAATTAACAAAAGATATTAAACTTTCTTAGGAACGACCAAGTGAAATTTAATTCAACGGCCTGTGGATAAGTTTTGAATTGCCAAGTATTATGAAATGAGGCAACTAGTTTTTAGCCAGAATCAAAAGGCTTAAAGCTACGACCAAAATCAGAAAGACGGCCATCTGGAAAGAGAAGTCACAAACAGGACTGGTCAAGGAGACCCGGTTGCATTTGTGAAGAGGAAGTCGATTTCAAGAAGACACGTAATGTTGGCATTCCTTCAAGCTAGGAGGCAGGCTGTGGCACAAGCTAGGATTCAGAAACTCACCTATACTTCAAGAGCATCTTGATCAATACTTCTAATCCATTCTGCTATTCTTTCTCTGTTTGATTATTTAGCTTTCACTACTCAATTATCAATGCCAAAGTTGCTCATAAGTCTATATTTAAGTAACATTTTCTGTGTATTTTTTCTCTTCCTTCTTATTCTACTATCAGAAGCAGCATAAGCGTTAAGTTCACATCTATAACTAAGGATATAGCATTTCTATTTTTCAGTTTTTTCCTTTTGTTGTCACTTGTTCTGGTGCAAGCTCGTCATCTCACCCAGGAAGAGGGAAATGTTCAGTGACTGAGGAAGGCAGCTTTCAGTCCAAGTGGGTGTTTTATCTTGGAAAACCCTTAAGCAAGAATTTTGTAACATACATGAAAAAGTCTCAAACTCTGTGTATTGAATACTAACATTTGAAGCTTCTTACATGAAGAATTCATATGTATGCCATTGCTATTGTTATTTTCCTTATTTCCATTCTGAGTGATAGTGTGACGAACTGGAAAGGACATTAACTCCTGGACCACACAGACAATGTTTGAATCCTGATTGTCCCATTTACTCTGTTGTAACCTTGGGCAAATGTCTTCATCTCTTGGAATATCAATTTTTTCTTGTATAAAAGTGAGATATTGCCCATTTTGGAGAATTGTTAGAATGAGATGAGATATGTGGAAAGATCTAGCGAGTAATAAGTATTCAATAAATTGTTGTTGTTTTTATCATCCTTGTTATCATTAATCATATTTTCCCCAACTGTCAAATCACCCTAAAATATTGGTGTTTTGCAGATTTTCTATGAAATTATCATACTGTATGTGATTTAGTCATTAGAGAACATTTGTCACTAGATAAGTCTCTTGAAAAAGGAGCACTTCTACAGCACAGAATTTATAGACTTTATGTAATTGTGATGGTAATCTTTACTTTCAGAATCTTGGTACTGAATTCTTCTCTTTAAAAACGTGATCATCTAACAAATGCAAAGAAAAATGCAATTTCTGTCCTCAGGAAATACAAACTTAGTATAGAGTATGGATGAAAAACACAGGGGAGAAAAATCCAATGGATGCTGTAAACATGATACAGAGTAAAGAGAAAGTTAGGTAGATAGACCAGAAAGGGCTTTGATGACAGAGAAAAAATTTAACATCGGCACATGAGGAATGGGATGAAGAGCAGGGAATTTCTGGTGAGGAAATCAACATGATAGTCGATAGAGAAAGCTGTGGGATGTTTTGTGATAAAAGTGTAGCATGTTGTAAAGCACCTTTTCCCAAATTCTTTTAGTAGATCAGAATCTTTTACAAATAAAATTTTATGCAGAGCCATCATGTGTAAAATATTTCAAAGTAATGATTAGTTGAAAATATTCTGTAAATTTAAATTTAGCACAATTACTCCTGTGATTCTCGCTGATCTAATAACATGTAGAAATTTGAATCCCAGGGTAATGGGCAATAATTTCAGTCTCAGCATTCATTGCACTTGAACCAAAATTTTATGTAACTTCTGAAGCACTTCTTTAGATCATTAGGATTCCAGAGAATTCATTCGAAAAACCACTGGGATAGAGGGATTTAGAATACTGCCTGACAGATTTGTCTGAATTCAATTAAAAATGGGATCCTTTGAAGGTTTCTTAGTGTAGGAAAAATATAGAGTGGCACTACTCAAGAAAGACTAATCTTATAAAATGAATAGGATAAGCAGGAATAAAAAAATAGAGGCAAGGATATCTTTTAATTATCAAGCTGCTGAAATAGTGTAAAGGGCTGAACCAGGGCCCAAAATTAGGGTAGAGTGTGAATGAGGTATTCATTAATACTCAAGTTTAAATTGGAGCTTGATTTTCTACTAAGAGAACACTATTTTAATTTCACAGTCTGAATGGTATTATTACTATTATTTCTTCTACATTAAACAAACAAATTTTGTTGTTTTCTAAAAGTTCAGTTCTTTGGAAATTACCTGTCATGTAGGAAATGGAAACTTTTATAATTACTCTAGGGGCTAGGTTTTTAGAATACTGTTTGGTTGAAAATGCTGATCTAAAGATTTTTCCCTTTCTTTTTTTTTTGTATTTTGTTCCTTGAGGGTTTTAGTTCTTAGTTCAGTCTTTCCAGTGTGAGATTAAATTAGATATAAATCACGTCACTGTTTAAATGTGTAATATTTTTAAGAACTTGGCTTAAATGAATTTAAACCCTTTAATTTCTATTTCTAATTTTTGTTAACATGAATTCAACAAAACAGGATCTTAATTTTCCTTCAAATCTTTCCTAAAGAGTAAGCTTTTCATGAGACTGGAATCAGAGTTTAGAGAGAAAGTTTATAATAGCTTTATTGCAAAGCTTTAGAAATCAGAGGCAAATATATTGAGGATATAGATATGATGTCTTAAGTTTATATAATGCCTCATTTATCAATCATCATTTAAAAAAGTAATATTCCATATAATTAAAATTGTTATCCTGATAAGTTAATTTTAGATCCATGGTAAAGACAGAAAATTGAGTTTCAGAGAGGTTATGTACAATGTCCAAGCGCACAAAAGAGAATGTTCTAGATCCAGGATCAAAGCCAGGTTTATTCTCTCCTTTGGTGCTGCAAACAGCATCCTCATGTTCCCTGGTCTCACCTTTCATTGCAAAGAAGTCGACATTTTCAGAAGCAGTTGGGCATTTTCCTGAAAGCCCCCCTGACAAACTCTGCCCTCTCTAGTTACCAAAGCCTTTTCCTTCCAGGTTCTGTAAACCTAGGAGGATTAAAGTATTAGGTTACAATAGCTATATATGGAAACCAGATTGATACACAGCAGCCAGGAATTTGCGTTTCAGTAATGAACTTGGGAAACACTAAAAATTTTCAGGAGCATGCTGGGGTTTCAACTGCTGTGACCAAAATCTTGGAAATTATTTGGGGACAAGGATATTTACTGGAGACCCATCAAAGGCAGAGAGCTGTCTCCTGAAGTTTGTGTCATCCAATCTTTTCTAGTCATTGAATGACAATTTATAGTCAATATTAGTGGGAGTGGAAGAATTGTTTTATTTAGCATGGATGAAAGATATGGATGGAAATTGTTGATGTCTCTGTATTTAACGTGCAAACTGAACAGGAAGATAAACCATAAGAAGTAGAATGCAGACAGGAGGATATGACAATTGAAAGAAATGTCAGAAGAAAAACAAACGGGCTAGATTTTCTTTTCACAGAATAAGTTTCCTTACAATAACAAGAGACAGAGGGAAAGTAAGATTTCATGCCTATAGCTGACAAGCAATTTTCTTCAATTTTCAGTATTTCTCTAGTGTAGGGCTGTCCAGGAGAATTTCTGTAATGATGGAAATGTTTTTTATCTCAGCAGTCTAATGAAGTATCCACTAGCCACATATGGCTACCGTGCACTTGAATTGTAACTGGTGCTACTGACTGATCTTTTAAACTTTTAATTAAGTTAAATTAAAAAGCCTCATGTGGCTGTGGCTACCATATTGGACCGAGCAACAGGCAAAACAGAGATTGAAACCATTTTTCCACTTTTCATTCCTGTCAGATTAAATAAGGTGACTTTTTGTTAAGTTTTTATGTTTTCTAAGTATAATGAAGGATTTGAGGTTATATTGCTGGTAGTACAACTTAGTTTTTACCTGTGAGAAATTTGAAGTGAGATGTCTCAGATTTCCGAGCTTAGATCCATAATTTCAACTATCACAAATAGTGTTATTAAAATCAAAGTAATTAGACAAATATACATTAGTAATGTCTATCCAAAAACAGGGCATGAAACTCAATTACGTAAAATAGCATTTAATTTTAAGGAATTAAAGTAAAAAATATTCAAGATCATAGTTCCCTTGTGAAGAACGTGCAGTCTAGGAAAACATCAGCCAGTGACCCAAAAGTCCTTACTGTGTGGTTACACATTGAAAGGAAAGGAGGAAGGAGCAAAAAGAAAGGTGAGAGTATAATACAGGTTTTGCAAACTAGAGCATCTATAGGGCAAATCATGCTAAGGGAGAAGCCATGTTAAAGGAGAAGCAGAGTGCTGCATCTCCGCTTCCAAAGGTGTCTTACTATTACACTAAGGGGCCACCTGTTTGCCCAGTGTGCCCCCAAACTGCCACCACTCCGCCAGTCCTCTCGGAGCAGCCATCTGGCCTCTTTCCAGCAAGTTTAAGCACCACTGCTCAGCTGATCTCTGCTTGATGATTTCTAACATTTCAGTTCTAGAACCCTTTGATTCTAGGATTATCAATCCAGTATTTTCGGTGGGGGAAAAAGTGAGTCCTGTTTTAATCGAAATTCTGTATATTAGATTTTTGATGCATAAAGATAACTTTATAGCTAATACAAACATTTCAGGGGTGGGGATTTGGAGATTTTTGCATGAAAAAAATTTTTCATATGTAAAGTACTATTTACTGTTTATTTGCACACCAATTGAGAGCCTCCAAATTAGGGGACTGCTGTGAACATAACCTAACTAGTAATATATGTGCCTTATAGATTTTGCAAAACACCATCATATGTCCACCCACCAACAAGTCTAGGAACATAATAAGTGCTCAAGGAATGTTTAAGAATGTATGAAGCAGAGATTCCTATAAATGAACACCAATTTTTTTCAAAAGAGTATTTACCCAACATCTTGATACTGAAACATTTCTAAATCCTTTGATTGTGTCAGTTCCTGACATCACAGTGCTCATTTCAGTATGTGCTTTTGATGTAGTTTATGGTTCATTATGTAGTGGCTTGATTGCTCCTCTTTCAAAAGGTCCTTGGGTTCCTATTTGAATGCTCTAAAATAAAAATTAAAAGAAGATACTTTAAAAATATAAAATTTGAAAATCTACATGAGCCAGGTAAACATACTCAGTAATTCGAAAATATGCATATTTAGTGGTCCACAATTAACAAATATCACCAGGAATTTATTGGTGTATATGGGGAAGTGGTAGGCATTACACCTTTTTAGAAATAAATATTCCTGAAGCACACTAATCATAATTGTCACTAATATCTTAGAATTACTGAGTTGAGTAGGTCCTCTCCTCTAAGAAGAGAGAGAAAATGGACGAAGAGACAAAACAGATTATTCTGTAAATGTAAATGCAGGGATGAAATCTGAAAAGAAAAAAATTGCTAGCAGGGTGGGAGTTAGGCAAGGCCACAGATAACATCCTTTCCTTCTAGTTTTCCTAAGGCTTGTGCTGCATATGTGCAAAGAAGAAATCAGGACAAAAAGGAAATAAGAAATTACATATGCATTACAGTTATGTGAATACTACAGTAGGACAAAATAGAACCAGATTCTGTATCTTCCTTGGACAATCTTAACAAGTAATATACCTTTAGTATTTATAATAATACCACCAGAAGAATGAGTGGTTGATTTACTTCTAAACTCCCAAGTGATTTTTACCACTGGTTGGATGTTACATTAGATACAAGTACATTTGGTATTTTATATTTCATCTTAATACACTGAGAATAATCCTGAAGCAGTGGAGGAAAGCCTAGGATTTTAGATAAAGAGTACAAATAAAAAGTGGTAAGTAAAGAGCTCTTCTTCATTATTAAACATCATGTTTTGAAAGTTTTGAAACCCAGATATTGATGATACTATTTTTTAGATTTGTGAAATTAATTAGAAATTATTTTTAAGTTCAAAACTTATTAGAGCTGTTGATGATCGTAGAAATAATTAGTCTCAATCCCAACTTTTTGTAAGTGGAGGAATTAAGCCTCAGAGGTTTGAAGTTGAAATGGCTGGTTGATGGCAGAAACCAACATGAAGGTCTCTTGACCAGCTCCTCTATCCAGAGCTCATTCCACACCATGTGAAGCCTCAGCCACAGTTAATACTCCAAGAGGTCTCATCAGCGTCTGAGATGACAACGCTAAGTATACTCACGTGGACAATCAGACCATATGTTGAACACAAGGGAATATGTAAACCTCTGAGCTCTTTTCCTTTGCATCACATGATCTTTTCAAGTTCCTATATTGAAATATGTCCTATCTTAAATGCACTGCCCTGCTCCCAGCTATATGTCTCTTTAGAAAACATGCCCTACCCCTACCAAGAAGTAAGCATCTCCCACCAAGTTTGAGTGGGGTGAAAACGCTACAGTTAGAAGAAATGACAAATACTCATTTCTCAAATGATTATATTGTTATAAAACTTCTCTGTATTCGATTTTTTAAAAAAACTATAAGTTACATAAAACACTTTAGATGAAATAGTTTAACATAACTAGTTCAAACTTATGGTTAATTTTACTTATTTCACAATAATATTTTATCAAAGATGTGCTGAGCTACTTAAAACCTCTAGAATATGGATTATTTCAACCATGATATTATTCATTTAATTAGAATATTTTGAGGGTCAACTACACAAAAACAGTAAACTTCCTTTTTCTGTA
Organism: Manis pentadactyla; assembly: GCF_030020395.1. Lineage (NCBI taxonomy): Eukaryota > Metazoa > Chordata > Mammalia > Pholidota > Manidae > Manis > Manis pentadactyla. The sequence continues at coordinate 85,856,867 of NC_080019.1, forward strand.
AACACACCAGGTCACTGGAGTTCTAGTGATAGCTCCTTCTGAGTCCATGGCTCGTGAACAGTTAGTCCTTTATCTTGATGTTGAGACCTTGTGGCCTTCACTTGCTGACATAACCCCCTGTCTTCCCCACTCTTTGTTACAACAGACCCTCTAAGTCTCTGCCACCTCCAGACTTAACCCCTAGCCTGTCCACCGTGAGAGTCTAGTCCTTCCTCATCTCTAGCCAGTGCCCTTATGGCTAGTCTTCCATCACCCCAAGGCAAAAACCTTGGGATTTGTGCCTGCCACTTGTCACTGAGGGAAGCTTCGGATCTGTAACTCTAGATATCTCTGCTCACTTAAATCACAGTCCAACAGTATGAATAGCATTTAAATGGACTAAGCTAACCTTTGGTGGCCTGTAGCTTCTCTCATCAACCCTGGGAAATCAGGCCACAGTCCTTCATTCTGTGAGATCTTTCCTACTACCTAAACATTTTTATGTTTTCATGGAACTCCTACCCCCAACTCTGGGGCATAGCCAGAGTCTGAACCTTAGGGTTCCCCTCTTCATAGCTCTCCCTGATTAAGTTATACCTCCTTGAAGTTCTGTTGCTTGTCTTTCCTGGTGGGTGGAATTTCATATGCCCCCTTTTCTTTTCTCCAGCATTATGCCATATCCTTAGTAAAGAACATATGAGAAGAAAGAGAGGTGAAATACAGAGTAACCCATCTAAGTGAGAGACTTTGATTATGTGAAGGAACACAGCATTATTCTGCGTATACAAGGAATACTCTCCTGACATGGTAGCTCAAAACTATAGTAAATGACAAATGATCTATAGCTTGCCTCCATCCCACTCTCTGCTCTTACCCACAATCTCCTTAGATCCCCAATAAACAGCTTTGGCTGTGTGTAGTATATAGATTTTTCTCAACTGTATGTTAAGTAGCCTCAATTTTGTTCATTTTTAATGGCAAACAAAAATAAATTATGCCAACAATTAAAGTCAGTGTTATGAGTTTTACCTTCCTATTGTAAATTCTCAGTGAGTGGCAATGGAATGCTTCAGTAATCTGGGGCTTAGCTCAGTCCTAATCCTAACTTCATCTCCTTAACTAACTCTGTATTCATCTCCACTCTCAGACGTCAATTTTTAGTAATTTGCTTATATTATGTGTTGGAGTATTCTTCTCTGTGTTCATTTTGTTTAAGGATTGTGAGCTTCATGGATCTGAAGGTTTATAGTTTTCAACAAATATGGGAACTTCATCTTTTATTTCTGTTCCCTGCTCAAACCTTTCATTCTGGTCTCCAATTACCTGTAAACTAGACTGCTTGATATTTTCCAACACATCCCTAGAGTCTTGTTTATGTTTTTCAGTCTTTGTTTTTTTCTGTATTTCATTTGGATAGCTTCTTTTGCTGTGTCTTTACACTTACTCTTCTTTCATTTACATTTTACATTTCTTTTCTTCTGAAATGAATATACTGCTATTAATTTTATCCTGTGAGTTTCTCATTTCAGATATTTTTATTTTCTTCTCTACAAGTTCCATTTGTTTCTTTTATATCTTATATTTGTATCTTCATTATGTTCATATTTTCCTTTATGTCCTTGAGGATGGGGAGCATATATATAATAGATATCTTAAAGTCCTTATCAACAATTTCATCATTTATTTAATTTCTGGGATTATTTCTACTGACTGATTTTTCTTTGGGTTACAAATTAAATTTTTATTCTTCACATGTCTAGTAATTTTTTTTATCAGGTGGAAGACCTATAATTTTAAGGTTGCTAAGTGTGAATTTTATTTTATTTCTTTAAAGATGGTTAAATGTGGCCCACATTTTAGAACTTTGATCCTTTGAATCTTCTTTTAAGTCATTGTAGGGGAAACCTAAAATAAAATTTACTCTGGGTTGCTTTAGCCCCACTTCTAAGATATAGGTTCTTTCTGTGGACTCTACTGGATGTTTTGTGCATTCAATGAGGCATCTCTACTCTTGCTGATGGGAACTTGAATAACTCCCAGCTCTGTGAGAGTATTGGGAATTGTTCTTCTTAAAGCTCCAGCATAATTTTTCTTCCCTGGAATAAGTTCCTAGTTTGGACTCATGAGGTTTCATATTACTTATGTGTATTTGTTATTCAACCACAGACTCATAGGGCTCCCTAGTCAGATTGTTGGAGCTCTTTATCTATAGGGTTCCTTTATCTCAGATACTTTGTCCTGCTAATTCTAATTGCTGCATCCTCCTCAAATTGGGATATTTATCTCCCTAACTTAGTGATATTGCCAGGCTCATTTTGGTTTTCCCATTCTTATATGACAGAAATTACCTCCAAGCAAGAAGCTCAACTCATTTATTTCTTTTCTCAGGAGCCATTAGCTACACTGCCTATGGGCCAGTTTTTTAAAATAAAATTTTAAAATATTTTGCCCAGTTTTCTGATTGGTTATGGGTGAAGGCTAATTCTAGATTCCGTTACTCCATCAGGTCCAAAAGCAGAAATACCCTGCTTTTCAAGAATGACTTCCTTTTATGCTTGTGATTTCATTTCAGTTGCTTTTGACACACAATATCGTCTTACCACTGTGCATTTTATGTGTACAAAATGGCATGTTCCTGGAGTAGTGATTGTTTTCTCTTAGGTTGTTGTCCTTCTATCTTCTCAAATGTTTCTAAAATATTTTCTGATTTAGATTTTTGACTGAATATATGAAACTACTTTGGGACAAGAGGCATTGTACCCTAGATGGAGATTCAGGTAGAGATGTATGGGAAGACAGAATTGGTCCTGTTCACTCTTGACTCCAATTATCAGTAGTGGTGCCTGGAGTTGCAGGCTGCCATTAAGAATGAATTTTAAACCTCAGCGAAAATAAAAGTTATGTTACATAGATTTTTATTGTAATTAATTTATTGTAAGATACCTAAGAGAGGAAAATTTCCCTTGATTATTGACTTTTATTTCCTATTCTAGGTTTATATGAACCTCTAGGTTTTCAGTGAAATTCAAGATGATGTGACAAAGTCTTTGTATGAAACATTTTTGAAACCTGGTTTTGAATGTAATTGTGAAGTTAGGTGATTGCTATTCATTCCAAATCAGGAAGAGGAAGTTGCTGCAGATCTAGGTAGACAGAAATTATCATATTTTTTACTCTAGGAGATGAGAAATATAGAACTATTACCAAAATTGATCTTACAAAATTGTCATCATAAAGCATTAGTGAACACATAACAATAACTTCGTTCCATTTGAATCAGAAAATTCACAGGTTTTATGGGTTTCAAATGGTACAAGGATTATATGGTACCAGTGCTTTTATATTGTTATTCATAGCTCTGTAATATAATTCAACTGAAAAATGATTTTTAGGTGCAGAATTAAGATATACCATGGGCCTAGAGGGAGAATAATAGTAAAATGAGTTTTGCTATTGACCTAAACCTTTATTCAAGGATATTCATAGTTTAATAATAATGTTAAGTAGTATAAATCTTGTAAATACATGGAATCACATTTTTGTGCATAAAAGGCATCCCACATAAAATTACTGATTTATCCAGGTAAACAACAGAGACCTTTTTACAACATATTTCAGAGTGCAATAATCCTGTGATTTTTTTAAACTTCAAACATTCAGCAACATAAACAATGGTAAGTTTGCTTGAGACAATTTGGAAAGTTGCCTGGAAAGTCAGGGTACTGCAAATTATTTTATCCAACATGAAATATATGAATTGGAGAGCTGTTAAGCACTGTGCAGATTGGTACCACCATTTCCATCTCCCTTATATTTTGTTCCAGGACTTCCCTGTAATAATACCCCTTTCAAATAGAACTATTATAATGTATGGTAGTTCACTGATTCAGTCACATTTCTGGTTTTTTGTAGTACATTTCAAGATTTTACTGTTTTCTTAACTAAACTAAAATAAAACAGATGCAAGTAAATCAGAAAAAGATGTGAATTTGGCATATGACTAGTCAGACAGTAGAATGATTGTTTCTTCCTTGTTTAGTTAAGTGATGTTAAACATACTCTGTTATGGTGAACAAGGGGCGATGCTTTTAGTAGTAAAAACTGTTCAGTTTGTCAATTCTGAAATTTGTAATAAAATTGAGCATTAGAAAAAATACAAGAGAAACGGACAGAAACATACCAAAATCTTGGAAATAAGCGATAAGAAGACCTACTGGTCTCAACTTAAAGTATCAAGTGCTAATGCTCATATTAATTTTTAAACTATTATTACATGGGAACCTTATCCTTTAGCTTTGAGCAATTTTAAAGTTAACAGCATAGTTCATTCATTAAATCAACCATTCAACAATATCTATTGAGTGTGTGTGTGTGTGTGTGTGTATGGTGTGTATTTCTACATATATACATGTAATTGCAAATGTTGTGCTAAGCAATGTGGGGGATGCAAATTGCATTTAGTCAAAATGTAGCCATCTTAATTTTCATTCTGAAGTGAAAGCAAAACACCATCCAGTACATGACAAAGCAGAATTTATTTTTAACTCTCAATACATTTACATTTATATTTTTTAAGAAAAAAGAATGATTTAAAAATGTACCTAAATGATCAATGTTTATAAAATTAATGTATGCATAAGTTCAGATGTTTTCAAGGGAGACAAAGTTTTAGTCAAAGACAATATAGCCAGTTGATGTTTAAGTTTATGGACTGTGATGTTCTTGCTTATCCTGGAAAGATACTTGATTAGTTATTGAGAATCTATGAGAGTTTAGATGGGACATAAATACATTTTAATTTTAAGAATAGAATGTCTTTAAAAAATGTATTCTGAACAAATCTTTCAATATTGATATTCTATGCAAAACTTTACCAGGATATATGAAATCTTATTATATCAATTTTGCTTTTATTCTTAACCAGGTATTACTTTATATATTAGTAAAATTTGAACATTAGATAATTTTCTTCATTCTTTTCTTTCAACACAATTTTAAGTGGAAAATTATGATGCATAGATTAGATGTATGATAATTTTTAATACAGTTCTCTGATATAAATAGATTGATAAAGGAAAGACAGGATATCAAAATTATTCATGAAGAAATTGATTAATATTTACAATATAAGCAGGGAATCATTTAAGAAATATTTGTTTAAAGTTTTCTAACTGAAGGAAAATGTCTTGTTTGTTATTTTTCCAAATAATATTTTATGTCACCATGGAGAAAGACTGTGATTTATCAACAATTCAGTATGTTTTATTCAGGCTCTCTGTGTAACATTTATGAAATTTTCAAATAATACAGCTGAAATTCTTATATTTAAAATATACTTTAAAATATTTCTATCCTCAACATTAATACCTAATAGTAAAATAGTAAATGTAACTTGACAAATTACAATTTTTAACCAATACTCATCAATTGAGAGTTGTTAATTTTTCCTGTTTACTACATGTTAAAGAACCAAGGGATTTAATCTGTTGAATGAAAAATTAAAATCGTTTCTTTAAGATTGAATAGTAGACAATAATCCATTTAATATTTAAATAATATCTCCTACGTACAAATTTTCTACAGTTTTTGAAAATTTTCCACAATAGTTGGCAGGGAGTCACTGATGAATTTCTATTTTCTTAAAAATATAGCGTCAATAGATACCTTTATGCATACATGTACATATATTTGATGGATATATATATATATATATATATATGTATACATCTTAACCATTAACTATTATTCTCAAAGTGGGAATAAATTGGCCACTTCATTTAAAAGTTGGAAAGTATCCATTTCATTTAAAAGTTCTAGTGCAATTCCATCAACAAATCAAAAAACCAAAACCAATTATGTTGAAGGCAATGGACTACATGCTATTTACAAAATTGTTTTAAATTACCTGCCCATGTTATCAGCATCACATTTTTTATCCTTCTAATCTGTTTTATTAAATTCTTGAATTATTCAACTGTTGCCTTGTCCTTTTACCTGTTTACATATAATCGAAGAACAGTCAGGAATTTAAGACATGGTTTCTTCTAAACCCTCTCATTTACAGATATAGAAACAAAAGTCAAGAAAGACTATGTGGGGTTTTTTTTTCATTATATTTGAAAGTTTAAACGTATAGAAAAGTTGAAAGAATAGTACAATAAACACTGTAACTGTACTATTTTTACAATTGTAATTGATGTAATCTTCATCATTGTCAACATTTAACTAACTTGTTTATTCTCTCTCCATACACACATACATATGTATATGTTATGTATATGTATGTATATACATACCTGCTGTTAAATGTGATGCTCCTGATTAGGACATTCTCCTATAAAAACACGCTACAGTTATTACCCTCAAGATTATTTTTAGTAATTCAATTAAAACATCTAATGTACCATTCACATTCAGAGTTTTTCTCCAACATGTGTTTTATAACTTATTTTTTTCAAACCAAGATCCAATCAAAGCTCACTTATTGCATTCGTTTATGTCTCAGTGGAATCTTTTAATCTAAAACAATCCTTATGCTCTTTAGTTTTGTTTTTAATGCATTGAATTTTGTGGGAGTTCAAGCCAAGTGTCTAGTAAAATGCTACATATTTCAGTTTGGTTATTATTTCCTTATGATCATTTTCAAATTAAGTGCTTTGGGAAAAATTTTGCATAAGTAATATTAGATGTCATTCCATTAATTAGGATTCACATAAAGCTAGATTGTCTCACTATTGATGATCTTAAATTAGATAGTTCTGTTTAGATAGTAATCACAAGACCTCTCCATTATAAAGATCCCTCTGTAATTGAAGGAAGGCTATCTGCAGGTTGATATTTTATATTTTTGTAAGTTGTTACAGAATCATAAACTGTATTCTCTATCTTAGTGCATATTTTTTTTAACTAAATTTTTCTTTTAATTAAGGTATCATTGATATACAATCTTATGAAGGTTTCACATGAACAACATTGTGGTTTCATGTAGGGTGATATTTTAAAATGAGTGAATATTATGTTCTCTAATAAACTTTCACCAAGTGATTTGCATATCTGTGACATCCTTGCCTAAATTTCATGTTACATTGGGGACTACATAATGGTGATTTGCTAATTCTGTAACTCCTTCTACATTTATGCTAACACTCTTCAGTCTGGAAGACAATTCCTATTTTTCAGGCCTCCTTATTTCCTTGCCCCTTCCAACTATTGTAAAGGATCATTTGATCACAGTCATTCCTTGGCCACAGAGCTCTGTCTCATACTCATCTTCAGCATGGCAAATGCTCTAGTTCATATCTGTGCAATAACATCTACCATCCTGGCCATCCCAGATATGCCTGGAGAGCCACTCAATCCCAATTTCCTTCATGGCTGTAAAGGGCTGAGGAATGACTGGATAAGGGATACAGAATAAAGAAAGGACCTAGGATATAACTTTATATTCAGCAAGATTACACCTTAATGACATCCAAGGTTGGGTCTCAAGATTAAGGCCAAGGGACATATTATTTATTTATTTGTTTGTTTATTTATTTAAATTTTTAGTGTACATTTTCAAACATAATAGAATCAGAAAGGATAGTAGAACTAACCCCTAAATTTCCAACATTCAGTTCCGACAACTCTTTTTTATTTTTTTTAGTTTTGGTATCATTAATATACACTTACATAAGCAACATTGTGGTTACTAGATTCCCCCCATTATCAAGCCTCCACCAATACCCCATTACAGTCACTGTCCATCAGTGTAGTAAGATGCTATAGAGTCACTACTTGTCTTCTCTGTGCTATACTGTCTTCCCCATGACTCCTCCCACATTATGTGTGCTAATCATAATGCCCCCTTTTCCCCTTATCCCTCCCTTCTCACCCATCCTCCCCAGTCCCTTTCCCTTTTGTAACTGTTAGTCCATTCTTGGGTGCTGCTGTTTTGTTCCTTTGGTTTTTTCTTTGTTGTTATACTCCACAGATGAGTGAAATCATTTGATACTTGTCTTTCTCTGCCTGGTTTATTTCACTGAGCATAATACCCACTAGCTCCATCCATGTTTTTGCAAATGGTAGGATTTGTTCTCTTCTTATGACTGAATAATATTCCATTGTATATATGTACCACATCTCCTTTATCCATTCATCTAGTGATGGACACTTAGGTTGCTTCCATTTCTTGGCTATTGTAAATAGTACTGCAATAAACATAGGGGTATATACATCTTTTTCAAAGTGGGCTCCTGCATTCTTAGGGTAAATTCCTAGGAGTGGAATTCCTGAATCAAATGTTATTTCTATTTTTAGATTTTTGAGGAACCTCCATACTGCTTTCCACAATGGTTGAACTAGTTTACATTCCCACCAGCAGTGTAGGAGGGTTCCCCTTTCTCCACATCCTCACCAACATTTGTTGTTGTCTTTTGGATGGTGGCCATCCTAACTGGTGTGAGGTGACATCTCATTGTGGTTTTAATTTGCATTTCCCTGATGATTAATGATGTGGAGCATCTGTTCATGTGCCTGTTGGCCATCTGAATTTCTTCTTTGGAGAAGTGTCTGTTCAGCTCCTCTGCCCATTTTTTAATTGGATTATTTGCTTTTTGTTTGTTGAGGTGCATTAGCTCTTTGTGTATTTTGGATGTCAACCCCTTATCGAATATGTCATTAATGAATATATTCTCCCATAGTGTAGGATGCCTTTTTGTTCTACTGATGGTTTCCTTTGCTGTACAGAAGCTTTTTAGTTTGATATAGTCCCACTTGCTCATTTTTACTTTTGTTTCCCTTGCCCATGGAGATACGTTCATTAAGAAGTTTTTCATATTTATATTCAAGAGAGTTTTGCCTTTGTTTTCTTCTAAGAGTTTTATGGTTTCATGACTTACTTCAGATCTTTGTTTCATTTCAAGTTTACTTTTGTGTATGTAGTTAGACAGTAACTCAGTTTCATTCACTTACATGTAGCTGTCCAGTTTTGCCAATACCAGTTTCGACAACTCTTAATATTTTATGACTTTGACTGCATCTATTTCTCAGTGTATTTTTTGTTAAATTATTTCAGAATGCAGGCATCTTGTCCCTTTATCCTTACATATACCAGTATGTATCATTAACTGATAGGCTTTCTGGTAGACAGAATTCTAAGATGATCCCCCTAGATTCTTGGGTTCTAATGTACATACATCTTTTTTCAGTTATTCAAACACTAACCTAGGCACTACTCTAAAGGATTTTCTTTTGCAAAAGCAATTATGATCCTAAGTCAGTTCACCTTAAAATAGAAAGGTTCTTCCCTGGTGGGCCTGGCCTAATCACATAGAGCCCTTTAAATCTAGGTCTAGAATCAGAACAGAGGAAGTCAGAAATTCAACCCACAGGAAGGTTTTGACATGTAAGATATTCTCCATTACTAGCTTGAAGGTAGAAAAGGCCAAGTGGCAAAGAATGTGGTCTTCAGAAGCAGAGTGTCGCTTCTGGCTAACAGCAAGTAAAAAAAGAGGGACCACCAGGAGCTGAACTCTGCCTACAGCCAGTGTGAGCTTAGACCCTATGCCTCAGATGAGAATAGCAACCTAGAATGTCACCTTGATTTCAGCAGTTTGAGACTATGCTGTGTCAGATCCCTGATTCATAGAAACTGTGAGATAGTAAATTTAAATTGTTTTAAGCTGTTAAATTTGGGATAATTTGTTATGTAGCCATAAAAATTAATCTTTTCTTTTTCTAAATATAACCACCATAATATTATTGCACCTAATAATCACTACTTACTATGTATGATGTATGAGGGGTCTTAAAGGAGCCAGGGACCTTGGCTGTCATGCTATATGTTAAGTAGGCTTTTATGAACCATTCAGGAAAGCTAACAACAAAGTATAATCTTACAGCTGTCAGGGAACAAATTCAAACCACTAAGATACAAATACACTTTTGGATCACATCCCAATAAAACTTAGAGTCTGGCTATATATCTGAAATTAATCAGTTAAAGAGCTGTAATCAAATGACTGTGGAAACTAAATTACTTAGTACATGTTAAATCATGTCATAGTTAACCTTCCCTCCTTGATGAGTCTCTGCAATTTTAAACAATTCCAATGAGTCATTTTTCTAAAAGTTTTTTTGAGTGTGTGTCATCTACATTACATATGAGTTATTTCTCTGAAAGGTCTTCTCCCTTTCCACTCTCTCTTATAACATCTCCAATACTTTACTCAGCCACTCCTTGTACTTTAAGCTTGGTTTTTAAGTATATAGGGACTATATAAAGAAGGAAATACCTAACAAAGAGATATCCAGGTGATAATAAATTTTTCTTTCTAAATACTCCTTCTGCTGCTTCTGACATAAATTCTTTTGTGAATTTTGATCTCCTGATCATCCTCCAGCATGTAATACTCTACAGGTTATTTCTTTGAGATTTTGACTATATATCTTCCCGAAGTCCTTATGTGTCCAACTGACTTCCTTAAAGTATTATAACTCTTTATTGAAAGGCCTCCTCCAGATCTTCTCTCTTTTCTGAAGTCTTCCTAGAGTCTTGGAAAGAAATTATTGATGCATCTCACTCACCTTTAGCATAAGAACCACTAAATACTTAATTCCTGAAGTCACATAATTACATAATCAGATAGGCTGATTCCCAAGCTTGTCTCTTGCAAGTCAAGGCCTATCCTGTTTTGTAGCAAATATTCCATGTATGTTTGTTGATAACAATAGAAGCTATGGTAATTAGAACTGCTTTGAATGTAGAGCAGTCTACACAGCCATGCAAGCTTGACTTGTTATAAGATTTTAGTTGGTGGTTCTCAATGTTTGAAACATATTTTTTAACGAAAGGTCTCTAACTCATGCATACACAGTTTTCTCAGTAGCCTGAATATATATATTTTGCAAGAATATGTGTAACTATCATTCAAATGTATGTAGGTGATATTGTGAATAAGAAGTGTTATTGAATTTGTAGTAGCATTGTCATTATATATTTTTTCCTAGTCTGAAAATAATAAAAATAGAAATATTTGTAGGATTCTGCCATATTTTGATGTAATCCATTTCTTAAAAAAGTATATATATGAATATGGAGGTTGTATATAAAAACTAAATACTAATAATCCCCAGCTGATGGAAATAAAGAGTGATCCTTATTGTCTTCCTTATAGTTTTATGATAATCATATTGTTTCTATATCTCCCATCCATCCCTCCAAAAAACTGATTTATATACATATATCTCCAAAAAAAAGTATTTCCAGGAGGCAAAAGTGCATCATCATGTTCTGTCACTCAAAAAACATCACAAACCACTGATTTAGTTGAGAACACAGAATAAGGGATTGAGCTCTGGTATTTTTGAGAATTTTCAGTCACTGTTAAACATAATTGACTTCTTTTGAAACCTTCTAAAAGCTGTGTAACTGCTGGTAAAATTGGCTTTTAGGAAGAACAGAGTGCATTAAAGCTCATGTAACTGTTTTATAACAAAACAGCACATTGTAAAGCTTTTCAGTATGACCACCAAGGGCTCAATCAGTAGTAGCCAAAAGGATATCCAAACTTGCTATCAGCTGTCAGAACTGGTCTTCAAAAGTCAAAAATAGTTAACTCTGTTGACAAAGACAGCTGCCTCCAAAGAGCAGAGATTAAATCCCCCTCACCCCAAGAAATAACACTTCTCTTTTTGATTCTTACAATCTCATGAACTGTGAAGTCCCACAACATTATTAAATAGGTATCTCATCAGTGCTTCAAACAATCAAAAAGCAAATTAATGAAGCAGATGTGTAATTTTATGGGCAATTCCAACATTCTATAACACTATTGTTCCCTGGAAGTTTTGTTCTAAAAGCAGTCATAGCTCTCCCACAGGCACTGTGATTTGCTGTGGCCGACCCCAATGGCTGTTGCTTTGCCATCTCCAGGTTGAGGCCCAGCCAGTCCTCAGCAACTGTGCTCTTTCTTCTTGACGTGATCCTTTTTGAAGCCTGTTCCTCTGTTGCAGCAGTTGTGTGCTGTTGAAGGAGAATATATCCTTTCTTTGTTTCACCATGGAAATAACAAACATGGCCCTCAGGTGGCAGAAACAAGGTGTTTCACTAATCACCTGAAATGCCTGTGCTCAGGAACTTGAAGCGTTCTTACAGAAAAAGGGTATTTCTTACACAACAAAATGTTTTGTTAAGCAATTCATTTGCTAGGATTTTTAGAATTCATATAATCATTTGATTCAAATTGCAATGAATGTTCCAAGAATGAAAAATATGATATCTTTAAGTCGTTACGTTTATGAAAAGTGGAAAGAAAATGTAGTGTGGATCAGAAATTTAATCAAGAAGTTATTCAAATATGCTAAATAGGTTAAAAATTGGAAACTATCTGTAAAATGTTCTTTTTATTTTTTATTAGTTATCCAAGAAGAATTGGAGGATTATTATTTGTATTTTTTAATTCATTAGTTCCATTAAACAAATATAGTTTTTTTACAACCTACTACCCCTACTACCGGCAAGAACTAGGATGGGACAAAAACAAAGTAAAGTATATTTTCCACTTCTAGAACTGAGAGAATATAGTATGCTTTCTTTGCTCTAAGATTCATATTATTTCCCCATTTGATAGATCTCAAATCAGGACTGGCCTTTTAGTTAATGCACACATTATGGAAAAAAGCGTTTTAATCATTTCTGCATCTAACATTTGACTCTATCATTCCACTCTACCTGGTAGTCTACAGGAGAAATCAGAAGTTGGCATACCACTTAATGCCATGGGAATGCTCCAACTCTCACTAAGGACAAAGGAATATATAGGCAAGTTCTTGAGAGAACCCTGCTCAACCGCAGATTATTTTTCTGGCTGCCTTTCTCAAAATGGATAAGTGTTTCTGCCCCTAGGGAATTTGGTGTGTGACTTTATGACTCCATGTAAGAGGATTATAGAGAAAGGCATCATTAATTTGACTGGCAAATCAGAAAAGCTTTAAGGGTGCCATAACTTCCAGATTATTTTTTATTGAAGCATTATTTTGCTTACATCATTTCTCTGTTCAAAAATATTAAATATCTCCCCATTCTAAGGCCTCGAATTTGACTACAGCCTCAATTTCAACTGCACTTCTATTGATTCCTGGATCTTAGTCTGGGACTGTGCCATCCAATACTATTGATTACTTGAACTGTGGTTGGTGTGACTGAGGATCGATTTTTTAATTGCATTTAATTTTAATTAATCTAAGTGTAAATCTAAAAATTAAACAGGTTACAATTTTCTATATTGATTACATGTTGAAATTCTAGTATTTCTTTATATTGAGTTAAATAAAATTCTTTATTAAAATTGATTTCACCTGTTTCTCTTTAATGTAGTAACTAGAAAGTTTTAAATGATATGTGTAGCTTGTATTGTATTTCTCCTGGACAGTGCTGGTTCAGGGACAATGAAAAAGCTTCTTTTCTTTTTATTTTATACTTAAAATGCAACATGCCTCCTCCTCCAGAGTTTCCTTCATGATGTAAAGACTATTGTGGTTGCACATGATATAAATCTAAAATTTTATTGGTTCAATAAATGAAAAGAACAGAGATAAAGTTCCAGGTATAGTTGGAGTCAGGGACTTTGATGATGTTATCAGAACTCAGTGTTATAGCTAGCCAATCCCAGCAAAGGCAGAGCTTAAAATTCTAGAAATAAGTCTCATTGGCTGGCTTGAACCACATGCCTGTCTGAATCAATCACCATGGTAAAGGAAAAGGATTAAACTTATTAGCTAGACATTGGTCACATGCATTACAAACATTAAGAGTAAGAGGAATCAATGACACTCACATTAAATGGTTAATACCAAGGATAGGCCTGTTCCTCAGAGAAAAACCATAAAACCTGTTACCAGAAGAAAGAAAATCAGTAATGGGGATAAAAAATACACAAAGCCCAAACCGTAATTGCCCACACTAAAGGGTTTCGTATTAGTGTTTTCTTCTCCTTCTCCTTCTTCTCCTTCCTTCTTTCTTCTTTTCTTCTCCCTGCTCCCCCTCCCCCCTTCCCCTCCCCTCCCCCTCCCCTCCCCCTCCCCTCCCCTCCCCCTCCCCTCCCCTCCCCCTCCCCTCCCCCTCCCCCTCCCCTCCCCTCCCCCTCCCCTCCCCCTCCCCTCCCCCTCCCCTCCCCTCCCCCTCCCCTCCCCCTCCCCTCCCCCTCCCCTCCCCCTCCCCTCCCCTTCTCATCCCCTCCCCTCCCCCTCCCCCTCCTCCTCCCCCTCTCCTTCCCCTTCCCCCTTCCCTTTCCCTCCCTGTTCCCCTCCCTCTCCCCCACCCCTCCTCCTCCTCTTCTTTTGTCATATTTATCATGCTCATCTTCTGCTACCTCCTCTCTGGCTTTATCTGTTAACTCTTCATCATCCCTTTCCTCAACCCTCCCAATTTATGCCTCCTGAACTGCCTACTAAATGCAGCTCCATGAGTATGATGCTCTTTCTCTGACTTTATGCCTTTTTCAATTTGCCCCCCACTCCTGCCCTTCCAAATACTCAAAGTCCTACTCATTCTACAAGTCTCAGTCCAACTATTACTTTGAGATATTTCTTGTTTGCCCTGGCTAGGACATGTTTAATCATTTTCCCACCTTTGTGTTTCCTCTGGTGCTGTATACTTTCCAATAGCACTTTTGAA